>NC_083323.1:59389047-60038073 GCF_963455315.2 Globicephala melas | reverse complement strand
TAGACTTATTTGAACACATGGAAATAATGCCTAAATTATTACAGGGGAATCTGCCTTGATGAGAATTAGTGTGAGCTCTGTAGTCCACGGACCATCTTACTGCTTTAAAGGCAAATAACTGCAGATGATTTGAGATTAGATCTAGCCAGAGACAACGTTGGTAGGTGAGGGAATGGAAATAATACAGTTTTTAATTTAACTGACCTGTGTGAGCTTAAGCCACACAGCTGAAGCAGCTTTGAAACCTTATCTCTTTTTGTTTTTTTCCCCTCTGACTCTCTCCCAGTCCCCCCCGAAGGGCGTGACCATCCCGTACCGGCCCAAGCCGTCCAGTTCTCCAGTCATCTTTGCAGGTGGTCAGGTAAGAAATTTTTTATTGGTGGGCTAAGGTGAACAAGGATTATGTCTGAAATGTCAAAACTTTGCCAGCAGCACACCAGGCCACTCTGCATGCTTGCTGAAACCTGTACTCTGGCCATAATTTGACCTGCTTTCAGTTTTATTTTTTGTACTGGAGAAAGCTATGAATGCTATCTTATTTAATTTTTAGCAGGCAATGGGAGTTTTGTAGGCACTCGGAAGAGGTAATTTACTTAGTAATTTAAGGTGGGTTGGGTTAGAAGAACGGGTTAAATTGCCTTGGTGTCACTACTTCTTTCCCTACCCCACCCCATCCCATGTTTTTTCATGTGTGGGGTGTTCTTTAGAGGTCTGAATAAAGGTAGCAAAGAGTTGGACCTCTGAAAGAGATTCTTGGATGGTGGTCTCAAATTGGGGGTCCTGAAATTGAGTGTCCTACAAACTTCCCCTTCTCCCCACCTCACCTCCCCTACTCCTACCCCTTCACTCCCAAACTCCAGTGTGTTGTCCCCGGGCTCTTAACCTCATAAACACTGGTTTGAACCCACATGGCATAACAAATCAGCTGGGGTAAGGGTTCAGTGTCTAAGAATAGAAGGGGGAGAGCATGTTGGGTCTGTGACCTTTGGTGTTAGAGTAAGAACACCAAAGCACCTCTTTGGCCTCTCCTCCTTCACCCACCTAAACTCTGGATCCTTGGCACGTGGTTTATTCTGAATTTAGATTTTTATGACAAAGGGCACTGATTAGCACCATGGTTTTATGCTTTTTGGTTAGTATTTGAGGAGTAGGTAGGTTTTTAAAATATTGAGGTTCAGGCTGAAATAGTGACCTTGATTTTGGTAGCTGCCTAAACAAGTATAGTGCTCAAAGTGCCTTTTCGTACATGGGGCTGACCTGTTAAAAGCACAGATATTCAACTAGTTCCATCTTATATTTGAACTGGAGAAGCACTTAAAGTCCATCTCATTCATATTCTATTGAGTTGTCATAAAACTGAATAAGTTTTGGGGGACTTAGTTTGTCTTGTAGTTCTGGAAGCGTTCACAAGAAATTAATCATCTCATAGTTTAGTACCTTGCTTTTAACACTAGCCTTGTACAAACTGGTTTGGTCAAAGGGCTCTCCATGAGTCTGGATAGTTAGGCAGGATAAACAGGCCCAGAGTCAGTGTAGCAGGGAGGTTTAGTTCTAGGCGTTTTCCCTTCTACCCTGGAACTACAAGTTCCTACTCTTCTGGATTCTTCCACTCCCACTTGGGATTATCTAGAGTCCATACTGCACAGCAGCAGTCCTCTCCATTTACAAGTCTTCCTTCATTTCCCTTTCCTTCCCTCCCCTTCCCACCCACCCCTTCTTACCTCTTTGCTTTCCTTCCCTCCCTTCCCTTTATTCAATTGACCACCCTCTAAAAACTTGCAGCTTCTTCTTCCATGAGTGGCCCTGTCTTGGATTATTCCCATGGGCCTTTTTAAATGGACCAGTTCATGCAGTGTCCACAGATGGACCTGTGTCTTTTGTTCCTCTGTGACAAAGTGGGCTCTGTAGGGGTTCAATTTAATCGCACACTGACCAGGAGCTGGCATCAGCTCTGTTGCCCCACCCCTTCATTCTGACTGAAAATAGCCCAATTGTGCAGTGTGAAATCTGCCACCATAGGTAACTTTTTTTTTTAATTCACTGATTGCAGCTCGTTTCAAATTGTGTTGTGAGCTCCTTTTTAAAGGAAAAGAAAAAATTAAACAACTTTTTTTGTGTGAATTTCATGCTGGTGACAAGGTGCCGGATTGACAGCCCTGGAGACTGAAATCCTCTATTTATCCACAGGACAGGTACAGCACAGGCAGCGACAGTGCGAGCTTTCCCCACACCACCCCGTCCATGTGCCTCAACCCTGACCTGGAGGGACCACCTCTAGAGGTGAGAGGGGATGTTCAGTCTCCAAGGCTCACTCAATCCTTCCGCCTCAGCCGAGACTGCCAACACGCGGGGGGCCAGTGGCGCTGGTGATTTTTGTGCTGTGGACACCACCTGTCCACGGGGACCTGGACTGACCCCCCCACCTCATTTCACACAGGCTGCGTAGCCCACCAGATGGTAACACCAACTCTCTTTTTTTTTTCCTTTTTTTTCCTTTTTTTGTTCAACCCCTTTTCCCTGTCTCCTACTCCTCCTACCCCATTTTCACCTTCCCACCCCAACCTGGGTGCACTTTTGGGGGTACTGGCCACTGTGATGTGAGAAGCCTCACATCCTGTGAACCAGCTGCTCCTTCCTTCCCCTCCCTTCCCGATTCTCCTTGTCCCCACCCCATTGCCCTGAAGACCCAGCTCCCTTTTCGGGAGGTTATGGTGTGGGGGGAGGAGGGTGTAGTGGGAGCTGCAAGTGCCTTTTATGGAGGGGAGGTGGGAGAAGGCAGGACTTAGAACACAGTGATTTTTTTGTGTGTGTATGTTCCTATGGTCAGCTCCCTAGTGCTAGGGACCCAACTAGCTTCCAGTGCACTTAAGGTCTTTAGGCAGATGTAGAGAAAAATAAGATAGGAAAGGGAAGTGTTTCAAAACATGCCATGTAGGTTTGTGCAGATAAAAATCATTCATGTCACCATGATTGGTAGAAGGGTTGGGGTGGCTGAGGAAAGACCGTTTTCCTTCTAGGCTATCTTGTACACAGGGAGAAGGAAGGGGGCTCGGGCAGTCAAGGCATTGTTTAATCCCACTTCCCACGTTTTCATTAAGAAACAGATGTGTTATTTTGTCTTTGATTGCAGGGAACATGGCTCCCTTTATAGGCATCCCGGAATAAGCCATCATATTAGGGTTTAAAGAAGGCCAACAGGTCTGACTGTATTTGTGAGATACCATCTACTGCCTCAACCCCTGGCCTCCCTATTCTCTAGTTCAACTCTGGCTTCCTGGCTAGTTGAAATCTGTCTTTTTCCCCCCACTGGGTGGCTGTCCGTGATTGGTTTTTAATAGGAACTGTTTTCCTCCTTTTGTAGGCCTATACCATTCAAGGACAGTATGCCATTCCACAGCCAGATGTAAGTTTTGTTTTCACTTCTTGTTTTGAAAAGTTCCTTCTCCCGTCCAAAATTGTCTCTTTTCTCCATGTAGGCAGGAGTGAGTTGGGTCTTAAACATTTGCAGTATTGTTTTCCTCACAAGGTGAACTCCATATTTTGGCCCTTAAATAATCTTTAATCAGGACATAGTAGCACCTTGTTTTTGCCATTTAATCCCTGGAAATTATAATCTGGCAGATTATTAGATTCTGCTTTCTCCCATGTTCCAGATTACTCTAAAAGAGAAATGTTCCACGATATACTGTCATTTGTTATCCCAGGGCACAGTTTAAATTGACAGTGGGCTGTGCATCTCTGCTTGGAGTCCTTTCCATGGCGGGGGATGGGAGGTGGGAGGTTGGCTTTGCCCTTCTTCTGTACTCCTCAGTCTGAGGTGACAATTTAAAAAGCATCTGGAGGGGTGGGGAAAAGGGGTTTATTTACACAGGGAGGGATAGGAAGCTGAATATTTGGGAATTCAACTCAATAAAACCTTCTTTGTCACTAAAAACTCCAACTTAAAAAGTGCTGGTATTTAGACTTCAAGGGCATTTCTTTCTGCACTTATCCTCTACCCTTACTAACTCTTTCAGGTGCTGAGCTTTAGATTTGGGAAGTTAAGATTGGCTCTTGGTTAGTGATAGCCCCCAGGAGGGGAAGTAGACTTGAAGAGGGATGGTTTTACAACAGCCAGGACAGTTTATATAGATGAAGAAAAATAGCTGTAGAAATCATGGGGTGGGGGTGTGCTAAACCCAGTTTGGTTTCACCTTAATCTCTCTCCTCCTTGCAGTTTCCCTGCCCCCTCATCTCCTTCCCTCCTCCCAGTACTGACAGAACCCTGCATGGTGTGTTTTCCCTAGCACCACTGCACAGTTTGTTTTCCTAGCCTGTCTGTGCTTGTCCCTGGGGCAACTGTTGCAATGGCTGCAAACACCTTCATTAAATAGCCCACAGGGGGATGGTTGTCAGGCGGGTGCTGCTGCTTGTCTTTTCACACACCCCAAATGCGCTCATTCTCTTTGTACTGATACCCTTTCTATTTCTAACCCTTACCTTCTTGTTGTGCCCATCCCCAGGATGGTGATACCAGCCCCATATCTTACCCTCTGTCATAGTTTGAGTAGTAGCCAACTTTGGGGATCAGGAGCTCTGCATTTTCAAATTTGAATGTGCTTGAGCCCTGACTGTTTTGCTCTTCTAATGCCAGCCTCTTCTGTTTCCTTCCTGCAGTTGACCAAGCTGCACCAGTTGGCAATGCAACAGTCTCATTTTCCCATGACGCATGGCAACACCGGATTCAGTGGTATGGATACCTCAGTGTTTATTTCTGTAAGGTGTAGTACAAGACAGAGGCCAGCCCCAAGGTCTCAGTTTGACATCTGTTTAAAACAAACTTCATTACCCAGCATCCTGCTGGTTTAAACTTGCCTGTTTTCTATGGCTAAACGAAAGGAGGTAATGTGTTTGTTAACTTGGTTTTCATTTGGGGTGAGTTATTCTAAAAGAGAAAAAAGACCCTGGAAGGTTTGGGGTGAGGTCTGGGGATGCTTGTCAGGCAAAGGGTAGGCTGATATTTCTTCTAACCCATCTTCGCTGCTGCCCCTTTGATCTGATTGGCACCCCCTTTCTCTCCACCAGCTGTTCATAGACCTGGGTAGAAACAATCCATTTGTGCCAAATTGTGTAGTGGTTTTTGTTTTTGTTTTGTTTTGTTTTGTTTTTTTGGGCTTTTTTTATATATATATAAGGAATAACTTGTCCGATAGGGTTAGGATGAGACCACCAAACTCATTTTCACTTGTATCTTAACAGGCATTGAATCCAGCTCTCCAGAGGTGAAAGGCTATTGGGGTAATGATTAAAAAAAAAATCTGTAGTATTCTACTGTTATATTAATAAACTGGTGGGAGTCTTGTTTCACTGCCCATGACATACCAGCAGAACATGCACATGGCAGAAAGGAGCTGAGAGAGCAAAGCGGGGGTGGGCCTGGTATCCCTGAGGGTCCCTTGATGGATCTGGCCTACCCCCTTCTAAAAATGCTGAGTTTTAGCAGCCACAGCTGAGAGCAAGACTAGACTTGTGAGTTAGCCAGCTGGTCTGGTCTAGTCCAGGTGTCAGATGGGTATGGGTGTTTGCTGATAGGAGTTTTTTTTCTTTTTCTTTGGAAAACAAAACCCAGAACAAATTATTGAGCAAAAGACAGGGAATAAATCTGGAGAAATGAACTTCCCACACCTTACTGCCATCTCATTCTCACTGACCTTCAAGTGTAGGTTAGGGGTAAGGGTGTGTTAGGAGGGTGTTAATCTGATATAGGTATATTTAAAGCAACTCTGCATGTGTGCCAAAAGTCCATGGTACCCAATAACAGGCATGATATTGGCGCTGGTGATAGCATCAGGTGAGATAAAATTGGAACACAACAGCAGGAAATCCAACCAGAAAAGGGGAGAAGTGCAGAAGTACTTGTTTAGATTTTGGTCCTGAGAATTGAGGATACCACATTCCCTTGCCCCTTGCTTCCATCCCCTTACACCCTAATAGGCTGGGCTTTGCAGGAAGTGTCATGAAATCAGCCTCTTCTGTGTGTACAGAGGAACCTTTCCAGCATTATTTCTACACCCCTCTCCCCCTCTTTCCTCCTTGGAGGCTTCCAAGTTAGTGATGAATCCCAACAGCCAATGCTGGGTTTCCAGTTCGTTTTCCTTCTGTTAGGTTAATGTACAAATCAGTGGGAGTTTGTATGCTGTGCATTGAACTTCTTTGCTCTCTTCTGTCTTTTAGCAGGTTTGGATGCATCTGCTCAGACTACTTCTCATGAACTCACCATTCCAAACGATGTAAGTATATGGTTGGGTTGCATGGGATGAAAATAAGAGAATTGGTTTTAAAGAATAGAGGTCTTTTCAACGGCATCATGCCACTCTTACGAAAATGGGGTTGTAGACACCAAATTAAATTCTTAAAACTACATAAAATCTCAAGTAAAAACTGATGGAGGAAATTGATGAGCCAGAAAGAAGCTTTTTGTCTCAAATAGAAATTCCCATTTGCCTTTGTTTTTTGTAGAACCTGAAGCCTTATCTCTAATTCAGTGGTCCTTGGATGTTCTGTCTGTACTATCCCAACGTGGTAGTCACTAACCACGTGTAGCTGTTGAGAAGAATAATTCAATTTCTCAATCTTACTGGCCACACTTCATGTGTTTAGTTATCACGTTATTAGTGTCTACAGTATTGGACAGTGCAAATGTTGGCCAATTTTTTACTTTTTCCCAAGGCAAAAGCATTAGAAATTAGCCAGAATTCTTGTCACGATGGTGAAGTAGGAATCATGGCAGGATGAGTTATGGCATCTTTTTTACCAAAAACAGAATATACTTTTATCTTTATCCCTATCTCTGGTTAGCTAGGTTTATCATCATGTTTGCTCTGCTTTATTTTGTCTTTGGAGTTAGTACTCTGAGGAAGTGAGCTAATGCTCCTAGGAGTCATTCAGCTTAGAGTTGGCCCTGACCTGTAGTGATCAGACAGAAGAATAGGGCAAGAGTTGAGATATAATCTATAACTCAATTTTTAAAATCAGGAGTATATGAGTAGAATGTGTAGGATGCAGATAGTTTCCATTGTCATGTTTGTGGACCCAAGCTATAGAAGCCTGAGGAGTGGGGTGGAATTCTTGGACCTAACCATGCAACTCTTAATTTGGTATGCCTTGTTGTTTTTCTCCCTTAAGTTGATTGGCTGCATAATCGGGCGTCAAGGCGCCAAAATCAATGAGATCCGTCAGATGTCTGGGGCGCAGATCAAAATTGCGAACCCAGTGGAAGGATCTACTGATAGGCAGGTTACCATCACTGGATCTGCTGCCAGCATTAGCCTGGCTCAATATCTAATCAATGTCAGGTAAGTGTTCCCTATCTTTCGTGTTATTCATGCCAGCATAAGTAATGTATGTGTTGGGGGAAGTTACACTGTTAATGTAAAGTGTGGGATTCTTTGAGGGATGGAAATGGGAAGGGTAGAGATGGCAAAAGAAAAAGTTTAAAGTCTAGCTCTAATTTTCACCCATCCTTAGTGTAGCAGAAAAAGAAACCAGTTTGTAATAAGTTTGCATGGGGTTGGGGGACGGGGAATAGATTGTTTGCATTTGACTTTTTGATGGTTTTGGGAGTGGAAGGTATGGAGCATGTCTTCACCAGTAGGACTGCTCTGGGTGGAGCACCGACTTAAAACCAAATGTGGGTCTTGCTGTAGATGTCATATAGACTGATACTTTACTAATGGGGTTTAGGCTCCAAAGCACCCTTAATTGAAATAAGGATAATGAAGTTATGTGACAGCAAGACAGTTTCTTGGAGGCAGTCATTACCGTTTATTCTGAAAACATCCATTTTTCTCAAGTTGCCAGTGTGTGCCATTGTTCAGAGCTTGTGGAAAAGGAGAGGTACAGGTATTGGATGTTTCAGAAATGCTTAGTATTTTCCTTTCCCCCACAGTCTCATCTCATCTCTTAATGACTTTCTGAGATTTTACTTTTTTTATCCAAACGTAGCTAATGTTAATACACACAGTTGTAGCAGGACTATTCACAGTCCAATGGGTATCCTACAAGGCATTTATATTACTTGCTTTCTCAGCACATGTGCTTAAGTCATGTTCTTAATTGCTTACTAACATCTTAAACCAGTGTTAGCAGCTCATTCCCCAAGGGACTTAGCTATCCCTTTTATGTAGACTTTTACCTAGTTGTTATTTACCTCTGTCACAGTCTCTGTTGTGCATAAAAATTTTATGGGTTCCTGAATCTAGTGCAAGGGAAAGGAATTCGTAAGTATGGGATCTATTTTTTGCCATGCTTATGCAGATCATGTATTTATTCCATGGTCTTTTATCCCCTGGTTAAGAATTCATCAGATCCCCAGTAGTGGTTCTGACTTTTGCCTATGTCTTTTGATGCCTTGAGGTATTTTCTAGTCTTTATGTAGAAAAGACTTTCCTCTGTCTAGATCTGCTTTCTTCTTCAGCTACCAAGATGTCAAATTCTTACTGTTCAGACTGAAATGGTAGTTAATTCTGAGACTGTTTGCAAAGGTTTGTTTCCTTGTTTCTAATGGGGGTGGTGGGTTGTTAAGAGGAAAGAATCGTGTTCTTGGAAGCTGGAAACCAAGCGATTTTTCTTCTGCTTGGGTAGACCTGCCCTCAATGTTGTCAGATAGTGCTTCCACGTAACTTGCTTGCCTGACCCCTGTACTAGGTCAGTGGCTAAGTTGTAAGGAAGCAGAACGTGGTCCACCTTTGTTTCCTGATTTTAGTCACTCTTTTCAGGATCATCCTTTTTAATGAAACTGTCCAAGCTATGGATTTGGGTCAAAACTTTTCAAAGCTTCATTTAACACCAAGCAAGGACTATGTGTGCACGCAGCTAACTCTTCACTTTCTCATATTGGCCCAGTTTGAACGCAGAAAGCAAACTGGTTTTATTAATACTAGGTAAAGAAAGAGTTCTCTGTTTTCAGTAATGGACCCTGAGCATTTCTACTGATTTTGGCACCTTTTTTATGGATTGCAACTGTCCTTGGATTTAGGTAAACAAAATGGAGTCTTGAGAGGAGCCTCCCTGCCTTTGAAGAGTTCATCTTTAGCCGTAGGATGTCCAACAGACTTCAGCAAATGCCTGCAGTTCTGCCGTAGACACATGCAGGCATTTGGGAGCTACAGGTCATTACTGTGATTTAGAGCTTATTTTAGGAGTAGCAGTGGTAGTTTTACTTTATTAAACTGAACTTTTCAGCAGTGCTTAAAGTTTCTCTCTTCCAGTTTTCTAAGGTCTATATGAGAAGTACAGTCAGTTAAAAACAAAGGGCCTTTTTTTCTCTCCCACCCCATCACCAGAAATGAGGCTTTATTTTATCTATGCTTCTGTTCTCAGCATTTTTCATTGAAAATGCTACAATCTTTGAAGTCTGAAATGAGTGACCTACTTTAGGCTCTTGTCCCTTTCCATCCTGATATATTTGGTTAGTTTGCTGTGGCGGTAGAAGCAAATTTTAATATCAGTTACAGAAAAAACAATTAAAAATTCTGTGCATTAGTATCCCAAAGCTGCTCAAGTGATTGGTGGGTGAAACATTTGTTCTTGTTTGGAGGTGGATGGGTACTCTTTCATTTTCTGCTTGAAATCGTTCTTTTCTGCCTTCCGGGTTGGATCAGTGTGTCAGGTAATATGGAAGTGTGTGATTTTTCTCAGTCTGTCAGCTTTTTCTTCACCATAGCAGTTTTAAATAGCATTGTGGAATGGAATTTGGCAAAGTATACATTTTTAGAGGGTGGGACACAGAATAAAAGACAGCTTGTCATAAGTTGATATTAAGTCTTCCTAATTGGCAACCAGAGGCACTTACTGATAACTGAAGCGGATTTTGTCCTGTACTTTTCCCTTTTGTGCTCTTCCCTTCCACCCACCCTTTTTTTTGTTGTTCCTTTTTTTCCTCTGTTACAGTTTAGAAAACGCTAAACCCTCCTCCCAGGCAGCCTCCGTCACGATCCCTGATCACCTCAGCATCAACCTCTCTCAACCCTCCACCCCTTCTTCTTCTTCTTCCTCCTCCACCACCACCCCCTCGCTCGCCACAGCGGGGACCTCCGACGCACCCTCCAGCCTCCCCAACCCTCTTCCGACCGCCCCTTGTGTCTCCAGTCTGCTTGGCATGAAACCCATCCCTCTCCTGGCTCTAAATGTTGTGTCTGCTGCTAAGGGTGCCGGGGCTTCAGCTACCACCACCACCACCTCTGCCGTGCCATGTGTAACTAACAAACTGAAAAGCGAGAAACAGAGATTCTCTCCCTACTGATTGCATATATCTTGGGGCATCCCCTCAAGTATTTTTTGGTTTTGTTTTTGTTTTCCCTTTGTTAACATTGGTGAGAACCAAACTATTGTGAGCTTGTGACCGTTTCCTTTTTACTGTTTTGGGGGATAACAGGGTGGGGGCCGGGGCAATGGTAAACTGTTTAGGTTTAGGCCGTTTCTGCTTGAGTGCCTGTTTCAGAGTCTGACTTGTTGAATTCTTATCTAGAGCCACAGTTCTTGCTCTTCTTTCTCATTGTTACATTTTGTAGCTTTATTCTGCCTTGCAATATAACAATGTTTTAGGCTCTGTGTTAATGAATAAAAGCTTCTCCATTAACCTTTTTTTTTTTTTCATGGTTATCAGCCAGCCTTCTTGGCCAGATTTGTGTTTCTAGCTGTAATAAAGTTGCCACAGTAAGAACCTTAGTTGACTGTGCTGTGAAGGAAAGAAGTTATTTCTTTACCCAGAATGGGAGGCAAGTTGGGGAAAGTCTAATAAAGTTTGCCGGCTTCTGTCTGCATTCCTCTGAACTAGTATTACCCCTCTCCCTGTGACATTGGCTAAATCTTGAACAACCAGTGGGTGACATTGCCTCAGATTTGGCAGGATTCTGTCCAGTTATCCTAAGTCAACCCTGATTATTCAGCCAGGTCCCTTTACCCTTCTACTCCCCGCCTACCTTTGTCTCCCCACCAACCCCATCATAATTAGAGGATTAAAGACCTAGATTTGGAAGGGACCTTTAAGATCAACTGTAACTCATTGATTCACTTTATCAGATTAAAGAAATAGATGCTCTGGGAGACTTTAAATTTGCAGATCACATGAGTGAGTAGTCAGGACTAGCAGTTTGTGCTTTACATTTACTCAGTCTTCTAAGATTGTGCTTGATCTCCCTGAAGCCTCATTCTTTTTCGTATCCCAAGATCTTTCTCCATAAAAGAGTAGAAATGCCGTAGGTAAAATGGTGGAAGGGCTCTGATAGTTTCCACTCAGCCTGAATGCATATTGCCAGGGTAATGAAAGTATGATGCTCTTCCCAGGGACTTAGAAAACCAGTGTGGAGATTTCTTTCCTGGTGACCTTTTCCCATATCCCCTTTGGCTTACATTGTTTAAAAAACAAACAACAACAGAAAACCTAATTATATTGCAATATATTAACTTCTGGTTTCGTGGTCCCTCAATCTCATATTGGGGCTGTGAATTAGTGTTACACGTCCCAAGTCTGCCTGAAGGACTAGGGGGGCAAATTTCATTGTCCAGATAGGGTTTTTCTTGTTGGTTGCTAGATGCTCCTTTATCATGTGGTCCAGCTTTCCTTAGTAAGCTCTTTTTATATCTTGCTGATACCATCTCCCCCAGAAACCTGGTTTTTATTTTATCTAGTTCTTGATTTTAGAAGGCCTCTTTACCTAATGAGTACTCCCTAAAGGATTGCTTGGAAGGAAGTCAGATGTTTTAAGGGCTGACCAAAATCACCACATCCAAAGGTACTTCTTGGTGCTCGATTTCTTAGTAGCTTACAGCTCCCCCATGTGGTCCGTCTATTCTGGAGTCCTTAACACAGTATTTCTGGTTGGGTTTTCCCTTCTCCTTGCCCCCTCTCCCTGCCACCCCCAATTCCTGCCCAGGCTGTGTATAAATTCTGGACTGTTCTTTTTGGTGCCAGAGTGCCACCACCTTCTTATGTGAACTTAGTTTTTTTTAGGTCCTAGATCTAAACTCTTTGCAGCAGCTCCTTTCCTCAACCTTCAGTTCCCACTAAACTCTTTGATTCAGGGTCTGTTGTTCACGTTGCTCTAAATCATCCCATTTTGAGGTTGGCAAGAATCTACCCCCTTTAAGAACTATTTTCCTTTATGCTGAGGTCACAGTAGCATTTCTGACTTGAAACTAAATGCAGTTTGTAGTTGAAGGACCTATTACCTGCCCTTCCCCCACCCCCTCTGCCCCTGCCTTCCTGGCCAGTTTTTGGATTTGCGTTATTCTGGAAGAGATGCACATGCTGTCTTGACACGATTGCCAGTAAATTTTAAATCTTTATGAAATAAAGTTATAAACTCAGGCTTCCCTGCTGGTCCAGTGGTTAAAACTCCACGTTTCCACTGCAGGGGTGTGGGTTTGATCCCCGGTTGGGGAAGTTCTGCATGCCACGAGGTACGGCCAAAAAAAAAAAAAAAGTTATAAACTGAGACTGGGTCTTACACATTTAGTTCTGTTCAAAATGGGAGCTAAGTCCTGCTGGCTACCTAATATCAGTGAAGCAGGCTGATAGCCGAACATCTAAAGACCTTTCCTTCAAAGCCCAAAATTGGATTCCAGGACCTCAAATAGTCTATTTGAAACAGGCATTGTAGCCAGGTATATTTGGATGGAGAATTTGGCTTAACAGGACCACAAATTGGGGAGCTTCTAGAGTGCGCTAGGGAGTTGCTGAAAACATTGTTTTGACTTCCACTTAGTCTTGAAAACTAGGCCTAAAAACTATAGGTTGGGTATAATTTTTGACCCATACTTAACACTTGCTGCTCCCTCTTTAACATGCCTTAGTGTTTAAAAACTCAAGCATCTCTTAATAGTAATAGTCTTCACATTGATGGAGAGACCTGGGACTGTTCTATTAGTAGCTTGGGAGAAACTAAAAAATAAGCTGGGCAGTAAAGAAAGTGTCTGTATATTGCGACCCTCTAAGGCTTTTGTGTGTGTGTGTGTGGGGGGTGTATTTTCAGAGAGTCCTTAACATCTCCCACAAAGATTGTATAGAGCATAGTTTGAGGGATACCCACAATTAATAACCAAGGTCCTCAATTTCCCTTGGTTGTGAGGTAACTTGCCTCAGGAAGCTTGGATTGCAGGGGTTATAGGACCATGGTACTGATTAATCCAAAAAGTCTTTAAAATGTCTCCCTTGATAACTGAAGCAGATTATGTACTTCTTCACATCTCATCAGCCAGGCTAAAAGTTTTGGAGGTGAGGTACTGCTGGGCACTCAGAAAACTAACTTCGAGTTTTTTTTTGTGTGTGTGTTACAGGCTTTCCTCGGAGACGGGTGGCATGGGGAGCAGCTAGAACAATGCAGATTCATCCATAATCCCTTTCTGCTGTTCACCACCACCCATGATCCATCTGTGTAGTTTCTGAACAGTCAGCGATTCCAGGTTTTAAATAGTTTGTAAATTTTCAGTTTCTACACACTTTATCCACTCGTGATTTTTTAATTAAAGCGTTTTAATTCCTTTCTCTGTTCAGCTGTTAATGCTGAGATCCATATTTAGTTTTATAAGCTTCTCCCTGTTTTTTTTTTTGTTTTGTTTTGTTTTGTTTTTGGGTTTTTTTTGGCTCATGAAATTTTTTTGTTTGTCATGGAAATGTAAGAGTGGAATATTAATACATTTCAGTTTAGTTCTGTAATGTCAGGAATTTTTCAAAAAAATTAAAAGATGGACTGGAGCTTTTTCTTTGTGAATAGAAACTGGATGCCACAGTGATTTCATGTGGGTTTTGGTGTCTTGCTGTTATTTTTGCACCTTTTATCCGTCAAAGGACACGGACCCTGCTTGGGTTTTTAATGTAAGCCTTTATTCCGTTGAAGATGTTTTCTTCTGTTTTACCACTCCCATCTTTTTCTGTAGCCCTTGAGCCTGCATTGCAGAGTGACCTTAATAGATATAGCAAGCTGGCTGTGCCCTTGGTCCAAAAGATGGGGGGTTATATTTTCCTAAGATTTGTCTGCAAAGTGTAAGCAAGCACTTCAACTGGGTGGGTGGGGAGGGATGCACATGCATACACATGGAAGCAGCTGAATGTGTGTCTCACTGGGGTTCAGGTTGCTGGGAATGCCTATACTCTTGTCCAGACTTAAAACGGTAGTCTCCTGTTTTTAAAAAGAATGGGTGTTTTATGGGTCCTACTAGAATCCTTTATAAAGACAGACCTGTTCCTATTTATGTAGATTTTTACAAGGTTGGGGCTGTAAGTGATGTTCAGTTTGTTAGTGAGAAAAGCATAAAAAGGAGGAAGTCACTCAGAGTCCTCAGATAACATCTGGAGCCCAAGGCTCCTACTTAGCCATGCAGGCTACCCCATTCAGTCACCAAGAAAACCCTCAACAGCTTGCCTGCATGGAGTGGTTATATTTCAAGGTTTTTTCACAGGGGTTACAATGTGACAGTCCCCACCCCAATCAGGCACCAAGATAAAAGCAGGGACTTAAAACAACACCCCAGTTCTTCAGCCTGAGCCATCACATGCTTTCACAATCTCCTGGCCTCCCCCTAGTCCCTAAGCCAGCGCTTGGGCAGAGAGATGGAGGGACAAAGAAATTACATTGCCACCTGAGAAACCTCAGAGGGGAGGACCCAGCCTTAGCCTCCCTCCTCCCAAGTGCAAAATGTGTAAACAGAGTAAACGGAAAACAAAAAAGTGCAGTCTAAATGGCTCCCTTTCCTGCTCCTCATAGTTTGGGCAGAAAGAAGAGAGAGGAAACTAGGCAAGTTTGGCTTTTCTGTCGCCTCACCACTTGCTGAACGTATTGGAGTGAAGCAGGAAGGGGCCAGTTTGCCCTTACCCATATCTCTAGGGCAGTACTTGTCTTTCATTTCCACAGCTGCCAGTGTCCCTAGAGTTTATCAGGTGACTTGGTCAGGGGTCAGTCTCCCTTGAGCCAGACTTAGGCTGGGATAGCCCTGTCTTTGTTGATTATGTGGCGCATATATATTACTTATATAAATATTTCTCTATGTACAAGGATAAGAGTGGCTTTCATGGAGGGAGGGAGGCTGGGGGCCGCAAGGCTTCACCACTGTTGGCATTTTCCAGTTCAGTGCTGTCACAGTCTGAGTCCTCAGAGTTGGGAGGGCCCTGTGAAGAAGAGCAGAAAGGCAGTGATGTGCGGCTCAGCATCTCTTGGCAAATAGATTCCTTCAGGATCCTTCACTGTGGTCTTTGTAGTTGCAGGTTTAGAGGTTTTACTGTCTCCCGATTTCAGTTGCTCAGGCCATTCTCCAAGGCACCAGACTTCTAGTTTCAGGATTCCTCCCTGGCTGCAATTTATAGGTACTGTGCACGCAACCTCGCTAGGTACTCTAGATCTCCCAAATTCTACCACGTGGATATTTGCTCTTTAGTACGGGAGGAAACAGCTTCAGATAGAGTGATACAGGGGCGAAGTACCTATCTTTCTGGCCTCTGCATCTGTCTCCCCAGCAGCTCTCAAATGACTGGACATCTGCTCCCTGTCCGGTACCTGGTTGCGACTCACCTGCTCCCCTCTGAGTAGGTTGTGGTGTGGGATGGGCAAGGAGCTGGGTTCCCGGCCAGTAACCACCTCTGAGGAAGGTGGGTCCAGTGGGATTTCTGAGCCCTGGGAGCACATGTCATCAGACCGCTCATCTGGCCGCTCATCAGTGTTTGTACTGCCAACTTCAGGTGTGCCACTGGGGGAAGGCTCACTAGCTGTGCCCTCCTCCCCATCTGACGGATTCTCTGAGCTGAAGGTAGATAGCGACTGGCGCATGTTCAGGCCCTGAGACCACCTGTATGTTGGGGAGACCAGGATTATAGCTTGACTACACCTTGCAGTTCAGAAAGCAAAGAATGCCATGATCTCCTGATTGCATCACTCACCTCTGGCTTGAGGTCAGCTCTACTTCACTGTCCACCTCTCCTTCCTCTTCCTCTGATGAGATTCCACGTTTCTGCAGGAGAGATGAGCAGACTGTGGTCAAAGGGGGACGAGGTCATCAAGGACCCAGGATAAGGAAACATGGTTTTAAAGGGTTAAGTTGGGAATGGCTTAAGATCAAGAACCTAACGTGGGAGGTAAATTAAGGACTTGCACCGCACCCCATGAAGAAGGAAAGGGGAAGAGCTCAGGAACCATTCCATACTTTACCTGACTTCGGGTGACAGCGGCCCTGTACAGCAGTGCAGCTGGGGTCAAGTGCTGGGACCCAGCCCGGCTTCCTCCCCGTCCCGCCGTCCCTTCCCTTCCAGTTCCCAGCAGCCCTACACCGTCACCAGGCCCTACTGGTGGAGGTGGCTCCCCTTTGGCTCCCCCTGGTGAATCCGGGCTGGTGGAGCCGGGTGCCGAGCCCTCACTTGGCGGGGTGTCACCCCGGGCTGGAGGTGGTGAGCCAGGGTCCCCAGCTCCCCCTGTAGCCCCCCGGCCCCGGGCTCCCAATGCCGCTGACAGCAGGTCGGGGGACGATGAAGACATCTTTCGGAGCAGGAGGTCATGGTGGAGCCCACGGAGGGCTGGAGGGCAGGCTTCCCAGGCTAAGGGTCCCCCTCCTAGCCCCACTGGGCTTCCTGGTCCCCCAGGTTCATGGGGTGGAACAACTGCACGAAGCCCGGGCAGGTCCCCGCAGCTGCCCTTGGCGCTGGCCTTGCGGTGACGGGTCTTGCCACGGCGACTCCGTCCTGGTGAGGGGGGGCCCTTAGCACACCCAGGAAGCCCCACCCCACTCAGGGCTGCATCTAGCTTGGGTAGCAAAGACTCAGTCTTGAGGATATCTGGCCTGGTGGGAGAGGGAAAGTGCAAGTTGGAGATTAACAAATTTATCACATGAAAGCACTCCCTAACCTCAGGCAGTACAAGGCACCTCTCTCCCATCTCAGTATCCGTCTTCCTGGCATCCTTGAGCCCTACTCCTGCCTCTCCAGCATCCCCCTTGCCATTCACAAGCGATGGCACTTGTAAACTCTGGTGCTACCTTTTGCTGTGGGGTGACAGCTTCTGTGGGACATTCCTCTTCTTGATGAGCTTCTCCATTGTGTTCCCGTGCAGGAGGCCTCGGGAAGGGTGTGACTTCAGCAGACCTGGGCACCTCCGCTCTAAAGCTTGCTCCCTCCTAAAGACAAAACACGTTAGCTGGGCGTGGGACCAGGAATGGGGGCCGAGGCTCAGTAGGATCTCCAAGTCAGGCACAGCTCCAGGAAGATGGGATTTGGTGTATGAGGGTGTGTGTGATTACCTGAGTAGCTCCCGTTCCTTCAGCTCCAGCTGCAACATGAGGGCATTAAGTTCCATGTACAGGTTGTTGGCTCTCTCCAGCTTCCGCTCATAGTGTTCCCTGATGTCCAAGGCGTGTCTGAAATGGGGAGAAGGGTCCCCGAGGTGAGCTGGCTTCACCTGGTGCCATAGTTTATCCCAGTCTCTGGGAACTGGTCTGCAGGCCCTGCTATTGGTGAAATCACCTTCCCAAAACACACACCTGAGCTCCTCCCGTCTCCGCATCACCAGCTCTTCTTCTAGGCGGTGCAGACAGGTCCCTTCTGACTTAATTTTTTCAAAATGCAGCTTTACCTCTTCACGCCACTCTGCCTGGGGGTGGAGAGAAAATTAGGGGTGAGACCTGTAGAAAGCCTTCGCAGGTGCCTGCACTGCTGCACACTGTGTGTGTTGGAGCAGACAGGAGTGGGGCACAGGATCAACCAAGACCAGGTCTCAGTCCTTCAAGAGCTAATCTGTCCATCCCCAGCCACCCTTCTTCCCAGCCTCCCCTCAAAGGACACCATTACCCCTGCAAAGAGAGGGAGCTAAGGTATTCGTTTTCCTCCCCACAGCACACCTGGGACTTAAAGTAAGTCTCCTGGGGTGTGGAGAGTACATCGGCTGAGGCGATGTCCAGATGCAGCAGGATCTGTCGGAATGATGGACGATTTCGTGGTTTGCTGTTCCTGGAGGAAATGGAGTCATGGGAGAGAAAGGAATTGCAGGGAGGTCCAGAAAGGAACTAGAGCATCCTTTCCCAAAGGGTGTCCTGGAGAATCCAACTCTACAATGATTCTGTGACAAAACTCCCTGGTCAACTATCTAGGAAATGTTACAGGCCATCTGTTAGCGTATCAAAGTCCTGCAGTAAGGAAACCTATTTAATCCCATTTTCCAACTAGTTTGCCAAAACAAACCTTTTTGAGTAACTCCATTAAAAGAAACACATTTGGGGAAATGCTTAGCCAAAGATTAGAAATCTCCCACCTTCCTCCACGGTCTAGGTTCCAAACAAGGGTCCAGGGCCTCCCGCGTTCTATGACAGTCGATACTTGAGGCTCAACCAGCCATGCTCAGCGGCTGTGCTGGTCCTTCACAGGCGCTTCATAGACACCCTCTATATCAGATACTGTTGTCCCCATTTTGCAGATAAGGAAACAGGTTCAGAGGGAACACTGCTTGCCCAAGGTCACACACAGTTTGTGTGCCCCTGCAGACTATTGGTCAGCCCAATTTCTCTCCGTTCTTTATCCTAGTCCCCTTGATACACACTCTGAGTCCTGGGGTCTTTCTTGGAGAGCCATATTTGGGAGCTCTGTCCCCCTTCCCTGTTCAGGATTCTGGGCCTGGATGCCCGGGTCCTGGGTGCTGGCTAACCGTCAGCCACCTCCCTTGCTTCCAGCTTGGCCAGGTGGTCCTTACCAGCACTGACGAAGCAGGATTTTGAAGCCGTCTGGGCAGCTGGAGGGCACAGGCAGATGGAGACTGTTGCTTCCCACACCCCAGATGATGGCTGAGGAATCTACATCTTTGTAGGGGATCTCACCAGTCAGCAGTTCCCACAGCACCACACCAAAGGACCTAGGGATAAGAGGGGACGTCACTTGGGGGGGTCTTCCTCCAGAGGCCCTGCAGGTTACTGCAGGCTTGTCTCACTTCTCACTTGTACTCAGGCCCTGGAAGAACCCCCAACCCTGCCAGCTCTCATGCTGGCCGCCTGCTATTCTCAGTCCTCAGCCTGGCCCTCACCAGATGTCGACCTTCTCAGACACGGGCTCGTTGCGGATCACTTCAGGGGCCATCCAGGCTACTGTCCCTGCAAAGGACATCTTGGTGCTCTTGTCACTCAGCTCCTTGGAAGTGCCAAAATCGGAGATCTTCACCACATCGTCGTACGTGATGAGCATGCTGGTAAAGAGTGTAGTCAGCTGGGGCCCGGGCCCCTCCACGCACTTTGTCTAGCTGCAGCAACTCTACCTTTCTGTTTGAAGTCATCTGGGACACCCAGAAACGGGGGGCTTACCACAGCCCTCTTGAGATAGGGCTATCACTTGGGAGGGGTTTCTGAGATGGCCACATGGACTTTAGGACAGGGTCTGAAAGCAGGGAGATGGCCACACTGACCTGGGTGGGGACACCTACAGGAGACCGTGCACAGTAGCTTCTCCCTGCTCGCTTGCTTACTCACTTGGGGGACTTGAGGTCTCGGTGGATAATCTTGTGCAGGTGCAGGTAGTTCATGCCGCCGGCAATGCCCATGGACCAGTCAACCAGCAAGGAGGGGGTGACAGGGCGGCCAGCCCGCAGCACCTCATACAGCTGGCCCTGAGCGCAGAACTCCATAAGGATGCAGTAGCAGGGAGCCTGGGTACACACGCCCCTGGGAGCCAAACACAGTGGCATGAAGGGCTCAGCCAGCCCAGCATCCACTTGGTTCACACCTGGCACCCCCATTCCCACCCACGCCATTCTGGCACCCGCTGCAGGAAGGGTGCGGTAGATCCCTGCCCTCAAAAGAGAACCCCGGCCCCGCCCCAGACCTTACTTGAAGGTGATGATGTTAGGGTGCTTCAGCTTTCGCAGGTGCTTGATGTCAGTCTCCTTCAGGTCCCGTACCTTCTTCACAGCCACCTCCTCCCCATGGAAGCGCCCCAGGAAGACGGCGCCCTGGGCCCCTGAGCCCACCCACTGCAGGTCCAGGATTTCCTCAAAGGGGACCTCCCAAAGGTCTGTGGACAGGAGGCACAGTGCCACAGGCTCAGAGAGCCACACCTGGGGCCTTGGGGTGGTCAGGCTCAGGGAAAAGCATTGGGTTGGCTGAGATGACTCAAGGAGGGTGAGGCAGAAAAGTAGCTAAAATGGGCTGAGAAGATGAGGGGACAGGAAGGAAATGAAGGGGTGGTCTAAAAAGAAACTGGGGGGACTTCCCTGGTGTCATGGTGGTTAAGAATCTGCCTGCCAATGCAGGGGACACAGTTCGAGCCCTGGTTCGGGAAGATCCTACATGCTGCGGAGCAGCTAAGCCCGTGCACCACAACTACTGAAGCCCACGTGCCTAGAGCCCGTGCTCCGCAACGAGAAGCCACCGCAACGAGAAGCCCACTCGCCGCAACTAGAGAAAGCCCGCGCACAGCAACAAAGACCCAACGCAGCCCAAAATAAATTAATAAATTAAAAAAAAAAAAAAAACTGGGGAGTCAGTGGCTGATGGACAAATAAGGGGCTGGGCTCTGGGGAGAGAAAAGGATCATCAGGCAACTTAGGTGGGGCTGTCCAAACGGATGTCAGGCTCAGGGAGATGGGGAGAGGGTCTCCTCGAGGACACGGCCTACCTTCCTGCTGCTGCTTGTGCTCCGTGGAATAGGCCTTCCCAATCATGGTCCAAACAGGGCGCAGGCAGCCGAAGAGGCCTTCCAGGAAGCCGCTGCCGCTCTGGCACTGTAGTCGCACCTCATCTGCTCGAACTCTGGACGCCCGACTCTCAGGGGACCCAGTGGCTCCCCCTGGGCCCCCAGCATCCTGCTCGTGCAGCTGCAGGACACTGTTGGCAAAAGGCTCAGGGGGCGGCTCTCCACCTGGGGAGGGGCTGGGCCCGCCCCCGCCCTGCCCCCCGAGCGGCACTACATCTCGGAGTACACACTGGGTAGGCGTCAGGTCCTTCTCGGGGGTGCAGTCGGAAGTGTCTGGGTCCAGCTTGCGCATGGACGCCTCGCTTAGGGTGGACACGAAACCCCCAAAGGAAGGGGAGGGTGTGCGGGTCTCATGGAGGCAGGCCATGGCCTCTGGGCCCCGGTGTAGTGGTGAGCGGTGGGCCCTGTGGGAAAAAGGAGGACGGGCCGTCAAAGCCGCAGGTGCCCCAGCTCAGGAGGCTCGCCCTAGAGGCAGAGGTGTGGGGTGGGGAGCTGGGCTCACAAGAGCCTCCTGGAAGTAACACTTGAACCTCACCCTCAGGTACCTATCCCCCTCCAAGCTTCCCCTGGGATCCATCTTGGGAAACATAAGCTTCCTCTCAAGCATCTATGAGTGACACAAGTCTTCCTTAGGTATACAGGCAACATACCTAAGTACCATTCTCAGGTAAATACAGGTAACAGCCCTGCTCAGGTACATACTGGTAAGGTACGTCCCAAACCCAAGTAAGGTAATAGGCTAGTTCCCTTCTCCCTGAGAGATTACTGTAATTTACCTCTGGAGCACACATTTCTTTCACTTGAGGCTCACATGCACACACGTGTCACATAAGGGTCCTTCGGATATACACATTTTGAGGCTCAACCTTAGGCACACAACAGTAACACTCTCACGCCTCCCTCACATTGAAGCACACACAGGTGACACTGCTAGGACTCGGCGCCGCTCAGGCACTCTCACATGACATTCCGGGGCCTCACACTCATGTACTTGAGACATGACTGCTGAGAGTCTTATCCTAAGGCATATTCAGGGCTCACATCTGAGTCTCCCTCTCGGGTGCGCACACGTACACACCTGGGCCTCTCCGAGGTAAGTGACGGCTGTAACCAATGAGCTCCATTATCTGCCCAGCACAGACGAGGGAAAAAGGCAGAACCGTCCAAGGAGGATGCAGAAACTGTCAGGACAAGCTGTAGCCTAGTGCTTCACCCCCCTTAGCCCTCACATCAGTCCCACTGCTCCCCCAGGGTTCAGTTAGAGAAGGCCCTGTCTCCTTTCCTCTTTCTCCATCGCCCTCTCCCGCACTCCCCAAACCAAGATCCAGCTTTCCAAACAATAGAGATTTGTCCCAGTTCATAGCTGGGTGCTATCTATAAAGCAGCTATTACAAAATCTGAATCCTAGCTTTGCCTCTGTCGCTTACTGTCTGCGTGACCTCAGGCAAGCTGTAGTTGAGCCTCCATTTCTCCAACTGTACAAAGGGATGAACTAGCTATCACTCAGGCACAGCGAATTCTTCAACCTATACCAATCTTGTCCCAAGCCTGACACCAGAAGTCATCTGGTCTCCCATTTCCCTCCACATCTAGTCAGTTACCAGATCATCCTGAGGTGTAGGGATTCTTGAGGCCAGCAGTCCTCTCTAACTATTCAGCATAGTAGGGTCCCTCCTTAACCACCTGCATCGGAGCCTCTGAATCACAACTGGAGAGGGGTGGCAGGAATCTACAATAAAAAGGGCTCACTGGGTGGGGATGCACCTCTGATGGTCTCAGCTCTTGTAACTCTTGATTTCCAGGCCTCTCAAAGACCTTTTCAGTGGGCAGGTGTGGGGTTTGCCTGGGTGAGTGTTTAACAAGCACCCCAGTTGATTCTTATTATGCCTGGCACATTCGAAAAGCCCTGACCCAGTGCCTTTCTAGTCTCTCTTCTCTAGTTCCATGTTACTGCCTTAATTCAGGCCTCATTAGCTGTGTCACCTGGCCCAGGACAACTGCCCCTTAAATGGTCTCCAAGTTCTTCTAAGGCTCCCCCCACCCCATTCTCCACCTAGCCTTTAGAAGGATCTTTCTAAAGCACAAATTGGCCAGCACCCCTCTTCTTCAACCCCTCTAGTAGCCCCCACTTGGTCCTGCAGCCTCACCTCCATGCTCTTGGCCCCTCCCCAGCCTCGTCTCCCACTGCTGTTGGTACCCAGGCCATAATGGACAGAGCCTGTTACCAAGCTACATCAGGCGTTTGGGCCAGGGCACCTAATGAGAATGCTAACACTTATGGAAAGCTTACCATGTATGTTAGCCTCTGTTATAGGTGCATTAGCTTATTAAATCCTAAAAACTCTAAGTTAGGCATCCTTACACCCATTTGACAGAGGTAGCAGAGGTCTTAAATAACCTGCCCAAGGTGCTGTTAGCTAGGAAGAGGTTCAAGCTCTGTGCTCAGCCTGGAAGGCGCTTCTCAAGCCCCATCTGTTGTTTTCCAAGTCTCACTTCATCCTGGAAGTCTTCTTCCCTGTCCCCGCTGCTCTGAGTTACTGTCCCTTCTGGGCTGGCACAGCCCCCTGTGCTTCCTCCATCATGGCTCCCATTATCCTGGAGACAAAGTGCGGTCGAGGGGGCGTCCGGCTCCTCCGAGAGCCTGTACTCCTGAGAGTGACGATGTCGCACGGGATCCCAAGGCTTCGAACAGCACGCGGGGAGCAGGAAGGTGTCCAGTAAGTCCACTGCCCTACACACCCCAGAGGATCGTCCTATGGGCCAGACGTACACTACGCGTGCATTAGCTCCCTCACTCCTCAGAACCACCCAGGGAAGGAGGTATTATCATTGGTCCCTTTATATTCTTGAGAAAACTGAGGCTCAGAAAGCTGAAATCCCAGCCTCCGAATCCCCAACATATCCCGCGAGATAACGGCGGCTTCAAGAGGTGAGATGCACGTAGTAAGGCAAATGACAGGCCAAGCAACGTGCCAATTCGCCGGAGAACGTCCGCGGGAGGACCCGAGGGCTTTCGCCTGCGCCCCTCACGCTGGGTGTCCCTTCCGGACCACTGAGAACGAAGGCCGGGGCTCCCAGCGCTCCGCCCGGGTGGGCCTGCAGGGAGGGCTAGCGGGACTGGGGCGCTCCGGCTGCTAGAAGCCAGAGTGAGGGCCGTTCGAAGCGGAGAGGAAGGGGTTACGGCCCCAGCGCCCCCTCCCGCTTCCCGACCTCCTTCCTGGCCGTCACGTGGCTTGGGGCTGGGGGCGGGGGCCCGGCGGCAGGAGGAGGGGGTCCGGGCGGGGAAGGGGAGGGGACGCAGCGGGTTGGGGGAAGCGCTGGGCGCTGCGGCGTAACCATGACGACTGGGCCCGAGGCGGCGCGTGAAGTCACCGGGACAAGATTAGCCCGGAGTCACGTGAGCGGCGATCGCGGGGGTGGGGCCCCGCCCCTGACCCGGGCTGGCCCACGTGCTGGTTGCGGGCTGTCAGGCGGGGACCTCGGACCCCACCGGCTGACCGCCTCTGCGTCCCCTCCTCCCCATGCCGACCCCCGTCCCCGCGTGCATTGGAGGGAGAGCCGGTGGTGGTGAAGAGAGGGGACTTGGGTTGACTTTGGGGGTGCGGTGCCACAGAGAAAGCAGGAAATGGTGAGACAGGGAGACTGGACACGCGAAAGGGCGACAGGCACGGCCAGAGAAGGAGGGCCTACCTAGTTGAGAGAAAGACCGAACAGCGTAAAGCACAGGGAGAGACACTCCTAAGAAGGATGGACCGAAAAACTGATTTTGAAAAGCAGAGGACACTGAGTAAAAGGAGCTGAAAGGGGATTGAAAAACAGATCATCTGTGCCCTCCCCGATTCATTTCCTATTTAGAAGCTGAGCTCTGAGTAGGCACAACACCTGGCTTTTTAAAGGAATTTTTCAGCCTTCACCTGGTGTTTGGCAACCTGGAGCCTTAGGCATAGAGAGGGTGACACGCTCTGAGACACTTGCAGCCAAGCCTCCCTCCAGTTCCCCTGGCCTCCCCAGGGGCCCCTCCAGTATCCAGGGCCAGCAGCTGGGGAGAGGGAGAGAAGCCATTTCACCTGTTTGTCATTTCGGGCAGTGGAAGTAGCTGAAGAAATAGGAGATGGGACCTAAGGAAAGAGAGGGAACCCAGCCACGCTCAGTCCACCCCTCCCTGTTCTCAGGCTAATGACAGCTCTTCCAGATTGACCTGAAGGAGTGTGTGTGTGTATTGGGGGTGGGCGGGTGGGGGTGGAGCTGAGGCCCCAGGAGATTATAGTAAACTGGAGATTCCTCTCTCCCAACACACACTCTCTCTCTGTGTCCTTTATCTCTGACCTGCCAGCTGTGTCCCACTGCCCCCCACCTGGGCCTTGGCACCAGGCCTTTGCGGCGGGGGGAGGGGATATCATGGCTAGGAACCCCTGCCCCAGACATTTGGTCACCCTGGGGGAGGGATGTCTCCCTGGCCATCAATTATGCAGAGCATGGGGGCAGGGCAGGGATGTGACAGGAGGGGCTGGATATCTCTGTCAGTCATTCTGTCAACCATATTTACCAAAAGGTCACTGTGCAGAACTCGGCTCCAGATTGGGTGAGGGGAGAGAGCGGTCCCCAAACTATGCATCTTCCAGGGGAAGCTGCTCTTTGGACACCCCAGGAAGCCCCAATTCAGTTTCAGCTACCAGGTTCTCTGTTTGCTGGTGGTTCCCTCCAGGTGGCTGTAGGGGTGGAGTGTGGGCAGGGAGTACCCCACACCCCTTTCATTCCTCCTCCCAGGTTCTCCTGCCTGAGATGCTGGAGGCCTGTGGCAAAGCAACCCATTACATCGTTTCTCACTCCTGTTCTAACAGCAGAATCTCAATGCCAAGCTGCTTGTCTGGCTGTCTTGGGGGCTCAGTTGAGAGGCCAGGCCATCTGTCTAAGTCTTGGGCTCTCACACTGAGCACTCGCCACTGTCTTGGACCCTATTTTGCACTCAGGAAAGGAAGATTCCCCTTCTCTCCTGACTGGGGGTGGAGGGGATGTCTTCACACAGAAAGGAGACCCAAGACTTGGGAATGGTAGTTCCACCAATCCAGGCTTTGAGATCCTGAGAGAGTAAAGGACTCTAACCCCTCCTGGCCAAGGCTCCCGGCCAATGGCTGCAGCTTGTTTTTGTTTTGCTTTTTACAGGATCCATGGTCCTGGCCCCAGGGTTGTTCTCAGATGGAAAGAACTACAGCTTTTCTGTTACGCCCTCATAAGGGGGGAATGCCTTCCCCTGAGAGCCTGGGCAAAACTGGAGATCACCCCTAACTCCAGGCCCCCAGCCTCACACAGGTCCAGCCCTGAGAACCCTAGCCGCCACCGCCTCTTCCTCCAGTAGTGTGGGCAGTGAAGGGGCTGGGAGAGAGGGGCGCAGTACTGTTTAGGAAAAAAGAACCAGCTTTGGATTTGGAGAGATCAGAACTAAAACCTCATATTGCCGTGAATTAGTTCAAGGAACGTAATCCCTCCGAGACTCCCAACCCTACCTTATGGGATGGTGAGGGTTAAGTAAGATGATGTGGGGAATGCCACGAGCACAGTGCCGGGGCTCCGGCTTTGTCTTTCTGGTTGGCTGGACACCAGGTCTTTCTCTGTGGATTCTGGAGGACATCTCTTCTGTCTGACCAGAAGGGAGACCAGAACCTTCTACTTCCCCAGGACAAATCTTGATTTCATGTCCCAGGGGAACCAGGTCACAATGGCAGTGGTGTGCTAGAGGCCCCTGTCCTTCCTTCGCAAATCCTTATATCCCACCTCCTCCGGACTGAGGGGGAAGGCCTAATTCCCTGTACCCCGTCCTCACCCCCTGGCCATCGTGGCCCAGGATCACCCCGCAGCCCTACCCGTTAAGGTTTGAGGGGAAGGCGAGGGTAGGAGCAAGGTATGATGGGTCACAGGGGTCCCTGATACTTAGGACCTCAGGTGCACCTGGAAGAAGTTCAGCGTATTTTAACAAATTGTTCCTGAGCCGTACGTGCATTTAAAAAGATCTGGAAGGGGCTTCCCTGGTGGCGCAGTGGTTGAGAGTCCGCCTGCCGATGCAGGGGACACAGGTTCGTGCCCCGGTCCGGGAGGATCCCACATGCCGCGGAGCGGCTAGGCCCGTGAGCCATGGCCGCTAAGCCTGCGCGTCCGGAGCCTGTGCTCCGCAACGGGAGAGGCCACAAGGGTGAGAGCCCCGTGTAACGCCAAAAAAAAAAAGATCTGGAAGGATAGAAACCAATGTGTAACCATTTCTAAGTAGGTGGAATTGTGGGTATTTTTATTAAGAAATTAAAAAATCTATTTTAAACTGAAAAAGAAGAAATGAAAATTACAGAGTGCCTATATCCATTCCTGTCACCTAGCCTTGGACAGTGAGCTAGGGAGGGAGGGTGGATGGCCTGAGAAGCAGAGAGGCTTTGCTTGAGGTCCTGTCTCTGCTCCTGAGCAGCTGGGCGACCTGGAGTATGAGACTTCTTAACAAACCTCAGTTTCTTCATCTCTAAATGGGGACAGTGGTCACTAGTTCACACAGTGGCAATGCAGGATATTATGTGGGTAATAACATAGGCTCTGGGTCAGATACACCTGGGTTCAAATCCTAAACTCTTTTGCCACATACTGATTTTTTGATTTTGAACAGATTCCTTAACTTCTTTACGTTTCAGTTTCCTCATCCCTAAAATAGAAATGATGATTATTCTACCTCTCAGTATTGTTATAAGCAGTATTGAGATACTCCACATAAAGTTCCTGGCCTGGTACCTGGCACACAGGAAGCTCCCTATAAACATTAGCACATGGAAAGCGCCTAACAAGCAGTAGTAGATTTTTATAAACGTGTGTCCCTCCCCTTCTTTCCGTTGTCTCCGCAAAGCAAGAGGCAGCAGAGATGGTATAGGTGGAAAGGGAGCTGGATAAACACAAGGGATAAAAAGGAGAGTGAAGAAAGAAGGAACCAAAGGAAAAGGGCTCTATCCTGGAGGATCCTTCTTCTCCTGTGGAATAGCGCGCCCCTGCCGCCTCGTCACCCTTCCCCAACACAGCTGCCCCTAGTTCTCCCGGGAGCAAGGGAAGCAGACAGACTAGTGTCTGTAGCCAGCCCATCAGTGAAGCCCCCGTGTCCCCTGCTGGCGTCATCTCCACATTCTCCTTGTTCTGCCTCGACGGGGACTCCTGAAGGGGTTGATTCCCTAATCCCTTCTTTCTCCCAGACCAGCAGGGCTGGGTGGGACTGCACGTGATGAGCCATTGGGCGAGTCCAGGCTGGTGGGTGGAAGAATTTAGGGTCCTCTTCCTGGCAGAGCCAGAGCAGCACATCACCTCAGGGGGAAGGACCCACAAACAGCAGTCAGTTTTTAGAGGGGTTTTGCCATCCTTAGCCATAAGGACAACCAGAAAGTCCTGAGCCACTTCCTTAGGTAAACTTCTTGCCTCCCCTGCCCATAGTTGGGTTGAATTAGGGGAAGGATATTTAGTGGTTCGTTTTCACATGTGCTGGGGTTACTGTATTACACCATTGGTCTTCCAAGCATTGCCTCAGTCCCCACAGTGAGTGAGTAGATGGGTGGCAGGCTGGAGAGGGCAGAAGTTTTTTCCACCCTTAAGTGTGAGATAGGAGGGAGCAGAGGCCCTAAAGCTCAGAGGAACTTCAGTGCCTGGACGGGAAGACGCAGGGCGTACGCAGGCCCTTTCCTTCCTGAATCCCTCCTACTTGTCTTCCCTAGACATGACCCTCTGGCTGAAAGATCAGAGCTCCCAGAGCCATGGAGTCCATTCTGTGAGTTGGAAGGGAAATTGTGTTGAGGGAGGCACTGACTGTGGCTTGAGATGATTCTCTGTTGGACCTCGTGTGCACCCCTTCCTGGTTGAGGGCTGCTGACCCACTCTCCTCCAAGAGGGAGCAGGTGAAGGAGCTAAAAGGTGGGACTCTTCCCTCAATTCTAAGGGATACCCCACTATTTCCTTCCACTGTCTATAGAGCCTCTGACCCTTTCTCTTCCCTCCCCTTAGCCACGGCCATGGTTATAGGAGTTTTAACTCTGTGGAAAGGATTCCTGCTTATTTCTAAGCCAGGGAGTTTGAGGAGTGTGTAGGGAAAAGGGAGGAGGTTCATGAAAGGCCTGGGCTGGGGAAGTGGGTTAGGGGAGCCAGAGGCGATGGAGAGACTGAGGAGGGAGAAAGCCACGTAAGAACGGGGCAGGGGAGAATGACCATCACCTGGGCATCCAGGAACAGGTGCTCTTGCCTATAATCCTCAGGTGCAGCCTGCTAAGTGTGTGTGTGTAGGGGGAGGGGGGTGAGGGGCACATGAGGCCTTGTCCTTCCTTTCCTGCCCTGAGGGGGCCCAAACTCTTCTTCCTCCTTCCCTCTCCCCCCTCCTGAGGGTGAGTGGGAGGAGAGGAGGATGTTCCCTTGCCCCCTGTCCTTTACGTCCGTCCCCCAATCGTGCCCCCACCCCCACCCCACACACTCCTTTCCAGCTCTGGAGGCCCTTCGCCTCCAAGCTGGCCGCGGCGTCCCTCCGCTCGGTTCCCCTCCTTCCCATCCCCACAGGCGTCGGGTCCAGGTCCCCAGTTCCTCCATCCCCACGGTCTCAGCATCCCCGCGCCACCCTCGCCGCACCCCGCCACATCTACCTCCCGACCCTCCCTCGGCACCCGGACCCCAGGACCCAGACCCACCCCTGCCCCCGACCCTCCACAACTCGGCCCGGCTCTCACCTCGGGGGCTCCGCGGCCGCAGCACAAAAGGCGGCGCTGCTGCAGCTCGGCTCCGGATGCTGCTCCCGCCTCCTCCTCCTTCTCCTCCTCCTTCCCTCCTCCCCCCGCTGCCCTCGACCGGACCAGGGCGCTGTCACAGGCGATGCTCGTACGGTGTCCGGGTGCACGGGTGTCAGCCCCAGCTTTCTCCCCCCACCCCCCGACCCCAAGCCCCGTCCTCACTCGGCTTGAACTCCCGCTCCTTCCAAGGCCCCCGCCCCGGGCCCCCCGGGACGGACACGCCCTGAACGGGGGATGCTGCGCTGGAGCCGCGGCCTCTTAAAGGAGCCTGCTGCTGCCATCAGGCACGTTCCAGGCTCGTCCCTGGTCGTCCGGGCCCCGCACCTCCCTGCTGGCGGGGACCTGGAGCGACCCCACCCCCGGCCTTAAGCCGACTCTGTAGGAGCCCACTATGCTGGTCTTATAAGCTCCCTCCTATACCCTGAGACAGCAGCCCCTCAGGTGGGACCCCCCACCCCCCAGCATCGTTCCCCCTGTCAAAGGATCTTGGCCTGTCTTCTTTCCTCTAATTGTCACAACTCCAGTTCCACACAGCTGGATTCCACTCAGCTCAATGCCCCGTCCCCCTCCAGTGTTCCTGGATGACCCCTTGTTATTATTCCAAGATTCCTCTGGACCTCCACCCCCGCACAGAGAAGCCCATCTCTTCCCTGATCCATTCCCAGAACACTCTTAGAGTCAGACATTTTTCGTGATCTCTTTCTCTCCAAGGTCACAAGATTTTCCCTACATCTTTCAGGCCAGTGGCTGTGAGACCTTGGCGAAGAGGGAATGGAGCTCTGGGACCCAAAACTACGCGTTCTGCTCCGCACACAGATTAGTTGATTAGTCTTAAGAGGCCAGAATCCTCTCTTTAGCTGAGAGACCCAAGACCCACGGCAGAGGGAATGAGACCACTATGTGCCTTAGTCCTACTAATCCTGTTGTCCCACTATAGCTTGATTCTCAGGCACCAGAGGGGGGTCTCCTGGCGTAGGGGAACCAGCTACAGAAAGGTGTAGGGCCATTCTAAAAAGGCTTTGGAAAAGCGGAAACCGACAGGCTGCAGGGCAGAATTAAGGGGAAGGGAGGTGAAGGACAACCTAGGAAAAAGAAGCAGGTTCTGTGAGACGAAGGCCCGAGAGCTAGGGGCTTAGGCCAAAGGCTGAGCGGGAACTGAGACTGAGATGGGCTAGGATTTACAACTGCCCCGCTGCCCTGAGGGGCAGAGGATAGTGCCCTCCCGCGTCCAGGCAGGGCCCACCCTCCCAGAGTGCAGAGTAAGGAACCGACAGCCGCCTTGCACCTGGGCCAATCACAACCTTTTCTCAGAAAGAGGCGGGATCAAGGGGGGGGTTGACTCTTCCCTTGTCCCCGCCCCTCTAGGTGAAGTAACCAGTCGCAATCCTCCTAGAGCAAGCGAGCGCAGTCGGGAATAACCAATTACGCCGCGAAACTTTTCGTGCACGTTTGACCCTGCCCCTCCAGCTGCGACAAAGATGGCGCGCAAGCTCCTGGGTTCTGTAGTTTTCAAGGGACCCGAAGGCCCCCAGTCTCGAGTTCGCCCTTACCGCCCCGCCCCTAGACGCTTCCACTCTGCTAGTACGCACGCCCAGAGCCCCAGCCCTGAGGCTAGGAGACGCGGAAGGAAGGAGGCGGGGCGATATTAAAAACAAAAAACAAAAAACCACCCTCAGCTCGGGAAGCGACAGTGGATGAGTCCGCTCCTCCCAGAAGGCGATGCTGCCTGCCCGGGCAAACCACGCGGAGGGTTGTGGGGCGGATAGCTCCCCTCCTGATGGAGACTCTTAGAGTCGGGTGGGCGGGGGACTCCATATCCCAGCATGCTCCGCGGCAGGCCCGACCGGCCGCGACTCGGGGCTTGGCCCCGGCCCTAGCTCGTCGGCGGTGTATTGGGGCGCGTGGAGGCTGCAGTCACGGTGGCGCCCGCGGAGACGGAGGAGGGAATGAGTGAAGAGGAGCAGGGCTCCGGCATTACCACGGGCTGCGGGCTGCCCAGGTGAGCCGCCTAGTACCGATCCCTGCAGGGCGCATAACTTGGCACGGTGCGGAGGGAGTAGCGTCGCGGCCCCAGCATGCACCTGGCCTGAGGGTTGTTCCCGGCAAGCACTGGGGTAGTGGGCCGTGGTTCCCGGCATGCACCCCGGCAGTGGCCACAGCCTCCAGCATTAGCTAGTTCGGGGTTGGCCCGGTTCCCAGACTGCACTGGGGCGTTGGGCTTTATGCCCCCGACATTCAGTGCATTTGGTGGGTACTGGGGACCTGGCCTGCACTGTGTCAGGGGACATGCACTTCCAAACTGCACTGGGGTACAGGATCCCTCGCCTTAACTAAGACAAGGAACAGTGCTTTCCCCGCTTGCCCTGGGGCACTGGACCCTGCTTTCCCAGCCTGCACCTCTACTCCACACTGAACCCAGCCGGTGGCTGCCTAAGGTCCCCTGGACCCTATGTCCCCCGTAGTGTGCCTGGATCTGATATGGCAGTGCTTGGCCAGGTGGGTGCAGAAAGGGGAGGTGTGATGAGGGTTTGTGCCCTTCCCCCCAGTATAGAGCAAATGCTGGCAGCCAACCCGGGCAAGACCCCGATCAGCCTTCTGCAGGAGTATGGGACCAGAATAGGGAAGACGCCCGTGTACGACCTTCTCAAAGCCGAGGGCCAAGCCCACCAGCCTAATTTCACCTTCCGGGTCACCGTTGGCGACACCAGCTGCACTGGTGAGGAAGGCTTGGGCAGCCTGGCTGGGGTGTGCGTTCACAGGGCCCCATTGGCTTTATTGCTTGGAATCTATTCACAGTCCTTTTCTCCAAGACCAGTGAGGGCAGGAGAGATTTCAGGGGGAAAATCCCTGACTGGGTTAGGAGCACAGGTCTGTGAGGAGGTGGGTAGGACTCGGGAGAGTTAGAGGAGCAAAGCCGCGCTGCCACAGTGACCCGGCAGATCGTTGTTATCCTGGAGAAAGAAGTAAGAGGAGATAAATCGAAATCTCAGTGCAGCATTTGGGGGAGTGAGTGCCCGCTGTGCTGGACTCTGCTCCAGGTGCTTAATCAAGTTCACACTTACCTTAAACCGTGGTCGGATCCAGCTGATGTAGGTGGTAGTATCCTCATTTTGAATCTGAGGAAACCGAGGCTCAGAGAGATTCAATGACTGGGGCAAGGTCACATGCCTAGTAGGTGGCAGAGCCAGGTTTTGCCTCTAGAGCCTGCACTCTTTCTATTTTTCCAGCCAGCTCTATTGAGAGGAAAGAAAGTGCTTCCCAGAGGAAAGTGAGGCAGAGAAAGAACCTCCAGACAAAGTGTCTGACCTCAGGAGGAGTTCTGCCCGGCATGGCTTGATTTGGGGAACTCATGGAAAGATAAGGGCCCTTCATGACAGCAGTTAGCATTAACACTTCCAGTCTTGGGCAGGGGGAGGGTTGATGAGAGGGGGCTTGGTTGACTCCTTCTGGCTGTGAGGAGAGAGGCTGTGGGATGCTGGTTTCTCTTCTGTCCTTCCAGTGACCTCCAGTATTGCCCACACCCCCTCTCTCAGGTCAGGGCCCCAGCAAGAAGGCAGCCAAGCACAAGGCAGCCGAGGTGGCCCTCAAACACCTCAAAGGGGGGAGCATGCTGGAGCCGGCCCTGGAGGACAGCAGGTGAGGGAGGTACAGCCAAGGCATCCTAGAGGCTCTGTCAGGAACCCAGGCCCCTGCACCAGCCCCTCTGCCCCGTAGGCTTGGCCTCGTGACACTGAACCACGCTGACTTGACCTCTTCCTGAGAGCTTCCTCTGGAACCCGAGCAGGATGCTTCCAGGGCTCCTGCTGCTGTGAAGGATTCTGGGGGGCAACGGCCAGCCCCAGTGAGGGGTTATGGCTGTGGTTTGGGGCCCAGGTTGGGGCCTGGGGAGGGGGAGGGGTGGAGGCTGAGGCTGGAGGGAGCTGCTCCCCAACATACTTCCCCTCTCCAGCAAGATGGCATATTCCGTCTTCCATACTCAGGTTGGTGTTTGTTGCTCCCGTGGTTCTTGGGTAGGAAGAGACCCTCCTCCCGCTTTTCTTAGTCTTTTTGATCAAGTGTTTGGCAGCAAAAGATCTCAGGAGGAACTGGTGGTTGAGCTTCCCTGAGTTTTTGTCTCTAGTGGGAAGAGATTTTCTTAGGGGATGGGCAGGTCAGGAGGACCTGGGTCCCACACCCTTTATTCCCCACCCCCACCCCACGTGGGTGTGAATCAAAGGCCCCCTTCCCCTCGGGAAGTTCTTTTTCTCCCCTAGACTCTTCACTGCCTGAGGACGTGCCGGTGTTTACAGCTGCAGCGGCTGCTATTCCTGTTTCATCTGCTGTCCCAACCAGGTATCTTGTGTTTCCTGCCTGCCCTGGGGGGGCGGGAAGGGGTCCTGGCTCCTGGCCCCTAGCCCTTGCACCCAGGCTGGTCAGGCATGAGGAAGTCTGAGTGTAAACAGAGGATGGAATAGTTGGGGACCAGAGTTTGAAGAATTTGCACCAGCTGGTAAGCTCTTGAGATGGGAGGTAATTTATAATTTTTCAGTAGCCACATGGTTGATGTTAAAGGTCTTGCAGGCCCCATTTTCTTCTGAGTTGGCCACATGATGGCCCTGTGTTTGAGTCCCATCAGGTGCTTCTGGGGACTGGACATACACCCCTCTCCACTGTCCTGGCGAGGCGACAGTCAAGTGTTCCGGAAAATCGAAATGGGCCTGGGAGCTGGAGGAGACCTTGCTGGGGTGGGAGGGGCAAGAGAGCCGGCTTGACGTTTGGAGAGACAGCTGCCTGCCTGGTGGGGAGTAGGGAGATGGCAGTGGGGGAAACCAGAGCAGGGCTTAGGACTCATGGGCAGCCGCCGAAGGAGCCAGCCCCCTCAGCTTTGGCCCTGGGCCCTTTTTCCTTCAGGAGCCCCCCCATGGAGGTGCAGCCCCCTGTCTCCCCTCAGCAGTCTGAGTGCAACCCCGTTGGTGCTTTGCAGGTGTGTCCCCATCCTCATTTCCCATGCATGCCTGTCTTCCCTTGTACCAGGGGCCATGGGGGTAGCTGATGTGGGGCTGTTACCTTGTTCTGAGGGCTTCTCCCACCCCTCCTTTATTCCTTCTTTAACTCCGAGTCTGAGGCTTCCAGGGTGGGAGGGGGAGAGGATGTGAGGACTCTTTCTCACTGTCTCGTGCACCCTTGTTTCTCCCTTCCAAGGAACTGGTGGTACAGAAAGGCTGGCGGTTGCCTGAGTACACAGTGACCCAGGAGTCTGGACCAGCCCACCGCAAAGAGTTTACCATGACCTGCCGGGTGGAGCGTTTCATTGAGATTGGTAACTGGGCAGAGGGGAGTTCCTGTAGCTACTGTCCATCCCGCAGCACCTCAGCCACAGCCACAGGCAGCTCCCAGCCTCTCTCTGCTTTCCTGGCGGAGACCCCCAGCTTGGCTCCTTCCTCCTAGCTTTCTCCTTGCACCCTGTCCTGCCCTCCTCTTTTGGCCGGCTAGGTTCTCGGACGCGTAGCAGGTCCTGAGCTCCTCTTTTCAGTTGACATCCCCTGAGCGGGTGGAAGCACTGCGTCTGTTGGGAACCATGATTCAGCAACCCTCTCCCCCTTGCAGGCAGTGGCACTTCCAAAAAGCTGGCAAAGCGCAATGCAGCGGCCAAAATGCTGCTTCGCGTGCACACGGTGCCTCTGGATGCGCGGGAGGGGAGTGAGGCGGAGCCTGAGGACGATCACTTTTCCCTCGTGAGTGCCTTGTGGGCTGGGCCCCGGGCTCCGTCCCCCACGCGGGGGCTGGGCACTGGGGGCTCGGGTCTGTGACCTGCAAGTGAGCCTCTCGGGGTCCCAGGGCTGCTTCTGCCCTTTCTCCTACCAGACCCAGGGTTTCTTGGGCCCCCTCTCAGCCTCAGCTATAGGCCTGCATGGTGAGTGCGCTGGGGGAGGGAGCTGGCCCAGGGCAGGGGCCCTGTAGGCTTCTGTTACTGGAATGAGGAAGGCTGCCTGGCCATCCGGTCCACGGTCTAATAGCTAGAGGTGGCCACACAGGGGTTGACTGGGGGAGGCAATGGGAGGAAGCGTCCTTTGGGCTTTTCTCTCCTTGGACATAGGATGTCTGTTAAACGCTTGGGTCTCAGAGTCCCTGGCTGCATCCTCCTTCCTGTCCCCATCTTGTCAGGGTGTGGGCTCCCGTCTAGATGGACTTCGGAACCGGGGCCCAGGCTGCACCTGGGATTCTCTGCGGAATTCGGTGGGAGAGAAGATCCTGTCCCTGCGCAGCTGCTCCGCGGGCTCCCTGGGCGCTCTGGGCTCTGCTTGCTGCAGTGTCCTCAGCGAGCTCTCTGAGGAGCAGGCCTTCCATGTCAGCTACCTGGATATTGGTATGGTTACTGGGGGGCGGGGGGATGGTGGGACTGGACCCGAGCAAGTATGGATGGGAGTAAGGGTTCGGGAGGGCATGGTGATGACATGGACACCCCCTTCCCGGTGCTGCCTTCCTGCCTAGCACTGCCTCCCTCTTCTCTCTTGGTCTGCAGAGGAGTTGAGCCTCAGTGGGCTCTGCCAGTGCCTGGTGGAGCTGTCCACACAGCCGGCCACCGTGTGTCACGGCTCTGCAACTACCAGGGAGGCAGCCCGAGGCGAGGCTGCACGCCGCGCCCTGCAGTACCTCAAGATCATGGCGGGCAGCAAATAAAGCCCCGGCTGGACTCGTGGACATTCGTCCTTTGCTCCCTGCTCTTCCTGCCCCCGGCCCGTGCATCTGCCCAGCTCTGGTACCCCCTGGAGGTGCCACCTCTACCTCTGACACAGACTGCCTGCCTGCAGGCTGAGGAGGGCACAGGGCCAGGAACCAGGGGCCTCAGCTGGCCCGGGTTCTGTCCTCACGTAACTGGTAATGAAGAAGGGGAATGAAATCGGGAGCTCTCCAGTAAGAGCCTCAAATAAACGTGCTGCTTTTTGGATTCTTAAATCCTGCTCTGTTTCCCTGAGTAGTCGGTGGCAGAGGTTAGCACCAGGTCACTTCCCCTGGTGTGCCTCCCCACTTTGCTCCCCACAGGTCCCCATGTTTGCCTTTCCGGTGGCAGGAGGTTGGGTGCACTGACCTCTGGGAACTCCATCGCCTGTTCCTGGAGAGCTTGGTTTGGCAGAGACGGAGGGAGCTGTGGTTCTTGTCTTGGGACTCCCTCCTGGCCCTCTGTCTCATACAGACAGACACGCACACTGATTCAGAAGCCAGACAGCTTTATTTGGGGGGACACGTGGCACTTTCGGGTGTGGGCCTTGCATGCAAACATCAAAGGATGGCATGTCACTTCTTCCCAAAGCGCTGAGGGGCAGCCAGGCTCCAGAATGGGGAGCTCAGCCTTTCGTTGCTCCAGGAGCCCCGGGTGTTTCTGCCAAACCTTAGGAGAGATCCATCCTCAGCTGTAGGCCCTTCCAGTGCCCCCCTTCCCCGCTGCCCTCCCGCCCCTCTCACTCTGGCCCTTGCCTTGCCCGTGTCCCTCTTAGACTCACCTCTGGGGCTGAAACAGGAAGGCTGGACTCCGGCTGGGTCTCTGCATGGCCTGGAGCAGGGAGCGCAAGAGTGCCCCGGGGGTCTGGGCATCCTGCAGTGGGCGAGCGCCACGGTCTTCCTCCTGTGGTACAGGGCCATCCGGGAAGGAAGATGGGCTAAGGCCTTGGGCGTTTAGGTCACGAAGGGAAGGGAGTGGCTTCCGGGGGCAAGTTGTAGGAGGCTAAGGAGTCATTTTCTCAGATGTGAGGACCCAGTGACCCTGGCAGCCAGGGAGTATTTGAACCTGGAGTACAATTCTCAAGCTGAGGTACAGGGAAATGGTGACAAGGGGGTGGGCATGCTGACTTACCGTGAAGCTCTGGTCTCCTTCATCCCGGTCCCCTGGTCCTTCAGCGCGGCCCCAGTCTGTTACTAACAGCAGCAGCAGCACTGCTGCCCGTCTGGAGTCCATGCTGCCATCTGCCTTCCTTTGGCCACACCCGCCTCTTATACCTGCTGTCCCCGTTCCTCACCCCCGACAGCAGCCTGAGGGGGAATCTAGAGCAGGCAGTGGAAATGCACGGCTCCATGAAGAGCCGTCTGGGACCCCCCCCCCCGCCCCGCTTTCCTCTGGCCCCCGTGGGACTTCCTGCTCTCAGCCTCCGGCCCCAGCCCCTAAGCCTGGAGTTATAGACTTTATTAGATGCATAAATCCTGTCCCCAGAGCTCAAGAAGCATCATTAATTGCAGATGCTTTGTCAGAGCCAGGCCCTGGGGGACCTTCAAGAACTCCCAATCCCTCAACAGGTTGGAGAGCAACAACTGATCACCTCCTCTTTCCTAACTTGTAGAATAAAAGCATAGAGACAGTCCTGTCCGGCTAGGCATTATGTCCTAGGAAGGAAGGAGGGAAGCGCCAGGGTCAGAGTCAGCCAGGATGACCCAGTCTGGTGACTGGAGAGGCTGCAGGAAGGGCCACGCAGCCCATTCACACCCATGTGTATGTACGTGCCTGTTGGAGGATCAAAAATGGAATCACTACTCTGAGATTTGCCTGTGGATAGAAAAGTGAGATACAGGAGACTAAAAGGTTTCAGAGCCCCCAGAAAGTGGAGATTGCTTCAGATGTCTGTAGACAGACCCCCATCTTCACTCGCACTGTTGAGGACCTGCCTCACTTCAGCCTAGGGAGCAGTGCTCTGCAGCTGAAGCACTGCTGCCACCCTGTGGTCACAGCTCTGCATTGTCAGGCCCGGCCATTTCCTTTTTCTGGAACAGAGTTTGTTGAAGGGTAGGGTGGCTGGAGGTCCTCAGGCCCTGACCCCACCGAGTTCCAGAAAGGCAGGGGCAGGATACTGGGGTGCCCACCTCCCTCTAGTCACTCCAGCCTCTGCCTGGCTCTGGCCCTGACCTACTGGGGCAAGTGCCTAGAATGCCACCTTAGGAAAAATCAGTCACTGCCTCTCAGGAAGCGTTCCTTCCAAGTCATCTGGTACAGTTTCCCTTCTGATCCTAGAGTCCCTTCCTCAGCAGTCCCACCAGTGTGGCTCTTGATGCTGCAGAGGTGCCATGACATAAAGGGCCTGTGAATCAGACTTCGACAAGATGCTTAGCTCTCTGTAAGAAGTTTCTTCACCTAAAACATGGCAACGTTAAAAGGAACCACTTCCTACGGTGAGCATTATTTGAGATACTTTTTGTAACCCATTCAGCACAGGACCTGGCATAGAGCAGGCTTCCTCACAACGTTAGCTGTGATTGTCCTGGGTCCTCGGGAACTTGCTATCTCCTCAGTCCAGACAGAATCATCCTTGCAAGGAGCTGGCTTTCATCTCCCTGTGGCCTCCACCAGGGGTCCTGGTTTCCCTCACTCTCAGAGAACACCTCTCATCGTTCATGTTACAAGCCTTTCCCATGTTTGAGGACAGATTTCATTCTTCCTTCCTTCTTTCTTTCGTCTTTCTTTGTTCAAGGGGAAGCGTTCCCCCTTCTTTAAAGTGAGGCATCTAGAAACCAACTTACACTTAGGATAGGTAGGTTAGATCAGGTTTTGATACTCACGTCTATCAATGCAGCCTAAGCTAGGGTGAACCTTTTTGTAAGCTTTGTCTCACCGCTGGTCCCAAGCATAGAACCTGACATTCATCATCATTACATCTTGTAGTTTCACCACTTCTTACATGGGAGCATCAAGTCCATGAGGAGATGGTTCTTCTGTGGGAAATGGGTCCTGCGCTGTATCAAGGTCCTTGTCCATTCTTATCTGACCAAGTTCAGAGGAACAAGGTGTGAGGGTAGATGGGGTGCTGCAGAGCCGTTCCAGGGTCAGAGCCGTTTTAATCCAGCTCTTGCACTTCGCTGTGTGCCTTGGGCAAGTGCCTCAAGCTAAACCTCGGGTCATCATCAGTATCATGAGGTAACTGCTCCTGTTATCAAGAGGTTTTGTGAACAGTAAATAACTTGATGAATGCAAAGCATCTAGCACTCCACCTAGCACACAGCAGGCACACAATAAATGTTTACCCTCTGTGATTTCTCTGATCGCCAGTTACAAGTGGATCTGAGCTGAGGCTGCATTCAGAAAGGGGCTGGTCTAGCTGCTTCCTGTGTCCTGGATGGAGGTGATGGGTCTCTTCTTTGGCTAGAAGTTGGAATGGGTTAATTCTTTTAACTTGGGAAACTGTCCTCCCTTCAGTCTCATCCCCACCTCCAAAACCTCTCAATCTTGTTTCGGTATTTGGCTTTCAGCAACTTCCTTTACTTCTCTCTGGACTCCCACGTGCTTCTGACCACAATGAAGACCACCACTGCCTTTCCCGCTCCGCAGGGGAGACTGGCGCTCCCTGTCTGTGTCAGTTACACCGAACACCGGCCACAAACAGCAATGTACATCTCCTCTCTCCTATTGGAAACCCCTCAGAGGTACCCAGCTATCTCCTGGTCAAGTTCTTTAGCCTGGTCACCCTCCTCACCTGTGGTATCAAGGAAGACACAGATGCAAGGAATTAGTAGTGACTGCCCCACACCTCCCCACAGTTCCTGAGCACTACCTGTTTTTTTCTTGTAAACCATCTTGCGTGTTTCTAAATAAACTCCACCTCTCATTTCCAGACTCCCCTCCTCCCCACACACACAGAACTCATAGAATCATAGAGCACTTCTTCTGTCTGCGTCTAAGTGCACTCCCCAGGCATGCTGGAAACTTCTTGAGGGTAGGGCTTATTATTTTTTAATTGCGGGGGTGGGGGACATAACACTGAAAGGTTAAGAGGCCACTTGCCTTCCACCGCCCTCCGAGCCCCATTCACGCAAAACACACAAGTTCTCTAGTGAGGGCTCCCATGATGCCAAGGGCCCTCGTCCCTAAGGGCAGTGCACAGATCTGAGCCTTCTGTTGTGTTACGTAATTTATACAAACCACCCACCTCCCCTAGGCTGTGTCTTCCCCTGCATAAAAAGGAGGGATAAGAATGCCAGCTGTTTCTGTCCTAAGAAATGGGAGAGTGAAGATCGCAGACATGAAAGCCCAATGAATTCCCAGAAAGAATGGACAATGGGACTTGTAGATCAGAGTATTGAAACATCAGACGGAACAGTGCTTCTCTTGATAGTTTAATGTTATATTTGCAGCATAAATAAGGCACAATATATGTCAGGGCAAGGGAGGGGGGAGAAGGCATGGCCGGGGGATAACTGCTATGTGGCAAGGGGGCAGGAGGAGGGACGGTCAGGGAGAAGAGAGCGAAGCCTCTGCCTCAGCCCCGTCCCAGGAGACTGTGAGCCTGCTCACAGGGATCATGCTGAAGTGCGTGGAGGGGAAGGGAGAAGACAGTTTCATAACAAAACAGCCTGTAGCACTGCATCCTCCCACCTGTCAAAGTCTACCACTGGGGACTGGGGAAACCCAGACCCAGAGTCAGGTTCCTTGATGACATGGAGAGGTGTTGCTACATGTCAAGATATACAGATGAACAGAGATATAACCATAGGCACACACAGCTTTTCAACAGATACCATGTCAGGAGGCTGTAGCCTCCACTGTTGGGGCTGAAGGCTCATCTCCCTGCCTGAAAGGTGTGTGTTGGGGGCGGGGTGAGTGGGAGAACAGGACAGCCGGTCCTTCCTGTAACAAAGAACATGGAGTGACCAGTCTGCAAGGGAATGTGGGACAACTCCTGTCCAGACCCACGCAGGGCAGGTTTTAGGAGTAAGCAGAGGAAGACAAACCTAGATTTTGAGATGAGTGACATTGTTGTTGTTTTAATGGGAGTGGAGGGAGGGACTGGAGGAAATGGAAAAACATGCTAGTGCTAAGGCAGAGGATGGTACTTAAAATATCCTTGATACCCTGTAAGAATTTCCCAGCTTGCCCCTAAGGCAATGGTTCTCAAACTTTAGTGTGTGTTAGAATCACGTTGAGTGCTTGTTAGAGCCCATCCCGAGTTTCTGATTCAGTATGTCTGGGATGGGGCCTGAATGTGCATTTCTAACAAGTTCCCAGATGATGGTCCTGCTGGTCCTGGACTACATTCTGAGAACCACTGCCCTAAGGGAAAGTCAATGAAACTAGTGCTCAAAGCCATTTCTTACAGCGAAATCCTCACTCACCAGTAGTTAACGCTGATGAGATAGCTCTGTGCTACCAGCCCCCATTAAAAAGAGAAACCCTAGCAGCTACAATACAAACCTGCATCTACAGAGGATGTAAGCTGCCTTAAGCTGCCCTACTCTCCCCAGCCTTTTCTCATTCCAGGGAAGAACTTTACCCCAAAGAGACACGAATGAACTGGTATGGAGGGTGGGAATGTTGGCTAGCAACCACCTACACTCACCCCTGCTGGGTCACCACCCTGGGATGGTGAGGATTTATGTCTGTGTGCACTTGCATGTGTGCAAACAGAAGCAGAAATCTGTCTGCACTATGAAGGGAATGATTAGGGTTGTGGGAGGCTGAAGTAGGATGGGGGGCCTCTAATCTGCCTTAGGATCCTCACCTGTCCTGCTCTTCTCTCCGCCCCAGTCAAACAAAAGTCTAAAGAAAGCAGAAAGAGCATATCAACAAAGGCATATGTGATACAGCTAGGAGGACTGGATTCTAAACAGACTGGTTATGACATTAAAAAAAAAAAGTGTACATTTCCTTCCTGTGTATACAATGTACAATATTAATGAAAAATAATGATTTGGGGATGGGAAGGAAAGAAAAGCGAACTTTGTGGGGAAGAGCTGTCTTAGGGCTAGCACCTTTAAAGGAGCCTCTCAGTGTGAGCAAACGGGGGACTTAGGAACCAGAGGAGGAATATTTTGGTGTCTACTTGGTGGTTCAGGCTGTAGATGGGGCGTGGTTAGGGTTAAGCACCCTGTCTACCAGAATGGGTGGTGCTGGAGGGCAGTAAGTCAGCAAAGGAACTGGAACAACGGAACAGGCACAGGGAAGGCAGCAAAATGAGGTTCAGTTAGGCCATCTCCTCTTTTACTGCCACCGAGAGTGTACACAGTCTAGGACTTCGGGCCAAGGAGAGGAGCAGAGGCCGAAGGAAGCCAGATTTGGGTGTACGGCCAACAGGGAAAGATGAAGTAAAGGAGGCTGTACTCTTTCTAGTTCTTCCTCATAGTGTGGGAGGCTTTCAGACTTTTCAACTCTAAGCAAGCTTTCTTTTAAGACAACGGGGCAGTGCTCGCTTCTGCAGCACATATACTAAGACAATGCGGCATTAAGTCTGTGGATCAGAAGACCTGGCTCTGGCCCCTTTCTCTATGGCCTTGGGTCTCTAGCTGCTGTGTCCTTGGAGTGAAGTGGGAGGCCTGAGTCCTGTGTTCACTTAGAAGAGTCCTAAGGCATCCACATTCCCAGTCCCTTTTAGAAAGTGTCTTCCCTTAGGCCCCTAGAAAGGCCATGTTCCTTAAAAAGAGCTAAGTGACACCCTCCATGATGTTCTGGTCCAAAGGAGTCTGGAGGGCAAGGAGCAGGGGAGAGTGGCCACACAACTGGCTGCAGTAACAAGGTAAATGTCATTCCCCTTGACTACAAGAGAGACTTCAGGGCAAGCAATCGCTCTGCCTTCTTAGTGAGACTAAGGACCAACTGAAGAGCTGTCTGGGGTGGGGGAGGTCCTGTCGTTGTTCCTTTCTCATTTCACTGCTGCTTTACTACTAAGGTTCTGCCAATGCCTCTCGGTTAGGTCCCCAATACTAACTTACCACTGATGAAAATGAAATAAGGACTCAAGAGAATTAGACATGGGGATTAAGAAACTAAATAAGACCCTCTACATAAATTAGCCATCCTACACAGGGACAGACTGGCAGGACTCAAACTTCCTCCAAGGCCAAGCAGTGAGGCAGGGCATGTGTGCAGCGACAAACTGATTCTTAACTTGAAAAACACATGACTGAAGGGGGAAGAAAAACAGTCAAGGGTCTTATGAAGGCTCCTTAGGAGCCATAAACGCAGTCAAGCTTTAGGGCAAGGCTACAAGTGGGAAATAAAGATAACAAAAAATGAAACACAACTAAGGCAGGAGAAAATCCCAGGGAGCAGCCATCTAAAGGAAAAGTCCTGAGCACAAGTTATGGCTGTGAAGTTTTAAAGGCAAGTGGAGTCCCTGGAGGTGGTAACCTGCATCCTGACCATCTGCCGTGCCATTTGCTAGTCTGAGTCACCTCAGGGGCTGTTCCTGTTGGGTCCTGGGTGGGGGAGGATGAGAAAACCATGTTTTCTCTCCTTTCTCTTCACCAGGTGTGGCTTCTTCAACACCAGCTCTGAAAAGCAGGAGGGAAAATTAAAAACAAATGCAGTAGAACATGTCCTCTAACTGGCTCACCAGTTTATCAGTCTGAGGAGATGGGAATCTCGTAGCTTAGAACATTTCCTCATTCCTCTACGATAGCCAATTTTGGAAGATAAAATAAGAAAGGAAGCTGGCAGTCACTCTGTATGCATGTATAAGATGGAGGTAGGAGAGAGAGAGAAAAGGACATTATTGGCTTGGGCAGATGGCAGAAAGTGGCTCTGGGACAATTGGAAGGGCTTCATACTGAAGGGCTATTAAAGCTGACCTATCTATCCACAGGCCTCTGGCTTTGGACTGCTTCCTATGGCCTTGGTAGAAATTGCATAGTTCAGAGCCAAAGGAAGATGAGGAGTCTGAATGGGGAAGAAAGAGGGACAAGAGGGATGAATTTCCCCCCCTGCAACACAACTTTTCAAAGTAAGAATGGCTGAGAGCAACAGTCACCAATTTCCCAGGCAGGTCAGACTCTTCAACGAGCAGGACTCTTCTGCTGACATCAGTGCTCCACCTTCCCTTCCCGTGCCTCCCCCCACCCTAACTTATACTCAAGAAAACCCACTCAGGACCTCAGCTATGATGCCTCAGGGTCCTGGGGCATAGACTATGGAGATGCATTGCATCCAGGGGGCAGAGAGAAGAAAAGAGCTAAAGAAACGCTACAGAACCAGAGAGACCTAGTGGCTAGGCTTGGAGCCTAGTGAAAGAGAGCGAAGGCAGATCCAGTGAGGACCAGTTGTGAATATCAGACCCTCACTCAGAAAAGAAGACAGATGTGTGAGACTGAGAGATGGCGGGCGAGGGGAGGGGAGGGAGCACAAGAATCCCCTACAGGACAGCTTCCAGAGGGCTGCATCAGAACTAATTATAGAAGAGAGACAGAGGCAGGAATGCAGGCAGGGGCACGAAGAGGGAGAGGCAGGAGTGGAAAGATGACCAAAAGCAATCTGTATGCTTTGGCTAGTAAACTCTTGTAAAACATAAAAGAATCAATCTAGTAACTTGATGGAACAAGCTTTAAACTACATTGTTCCTGCCTGTCCTGATGATTAGAACTGAAGGAGGATGGAGTGGGGGATGGGAAGGGAACCAGCCAGTCAGATTCTGGGCTCTTTCCCTTTTCACTACCAAGCACTATCTAATAAGGCCACAAGATGAGGTTGCCAAGGCTTAGTGGGAGGTGGAAAAGACCCCACCACTAGACTGGGAAAACTCAAGACATAAAATGAGGTACCCAAATAGCTCTGGAAATAAATGAGAAAGGACTAGACCGTTTGAGGTTTCATTTCTCTGTTTTTGTTTTGGTGGCAAGTAGGGAGGATTAAAGTTTATGGAAGAGCTGGGAAATACTGCTACTTCATACATCAAAGGTAACCTCACATTCTCCATAAGTGAATGTTTTAACTAGAATTTACGGAGGGGGAAAAAGGCATAAATAAGCAGCTACTGGGAGACAAAGTCCTGAGTCCATGGGGTGGCTAGGGATGGGTCAGCCATTGATATGCCATCAACTCTAGCCTCCCTCTACCTAGTAGGAAGTGGCATGCTGCTAAGAATCAAGAAGGTAAGAGCCATGGCTTGGTGGAAAGAGGGGGAACTGAGAAACCGAAACCTAGAAGTACAAGGGTTAGTGTTAAAAGAGACAGGTACACGTGCATGGGCAGGGATGATTGTTCGGACCGTCGGGAAAGGCCTTTGGCTGTGGGTACATCAGAAACTTCCCCCTTGGGGTATGATCTATGTGGCTCTGGGGCTTGGAGGCTCCTAGTACAGGTGTCAACGTAAATGACCATGTGAGAAAAGCCCCACATCTGACCATTACTCACAACACACAATTTCCCCCCCATACTGCCATGTCCAAGGCAGATGGGAGAGGATAAGATGACATCTCTCTTGGCTCTCGGGCGGGCGAGCTCTGGCTGGGGACCTCTCCACCAGGGGAGGCATCATCTGCCCGCAGACTGAGACTGTGGGGTCATGATCACATGCGACTGTATGGGCATGCTCAGTTCTGTCCTTTGGCTGGCCATCTGAGTGAGGACTGAGGTGGCCACAGCTTCAGCTGCAGAGCGAACGCTGAGGCCATTGCTCGGGGCTGTTGCTGAGCTGTGCTGAATCACAGGGGCTGGAGAACCCGTTGGCTCTGAGCTTTCCTTGGGGCTTTCTGCCAGGAAGGAGGGCAAAAAGCAGAGAGCAAGTGGTTAGAACACAGAATGGGGAAATAGGCAGAACTACCTTTTGCCATAATTCTAAAGGGGCCCAAAGGAAAATGAAGCCCATGTTTTTAGGGGGGAAAACTTCCCAGAATCTTGGCTTCTAAGCCATAAATGGGCTAGGAAACTGGAAGTTGTGAGAAGAGAAGCAAGCTAGGCCAAAATTAACCCATCTATCCCCATAAAGCAAACCCCCAACGTGTTAATTATACTGCCTGGCTTCTAGGTCTCTGCACAGTTCATTACCCTTATTGGAACACACTTCCTCTTATTCATGTCTTTGAAGGTGATTTAAAATAGATCTCTTTTTAGCTATCCTCTCTTATTAATGCTCACAACATTGCAATCATTCTATTATTTTTAATATTCCTTTAGCATGTAGTTGCACCATAGGTAAACCTGATAGATATCAAGCTACAATCAAATGATGTTACAAATGACCAGTCCTTGGCCAAGGTTCAGTCAACACAACCAACTACAAAGAGGTCTGTCAGACCCTCCTGACTATTAACTAGCTAGGCATTAACGATTTAACACATTTACTTTGAGTTATGCCACTCCACCTAAAGTGACAGTAACTTTTATTACTAAACACAAATGTCTGAGCTGCATACAAAGGTAACTCCATGTTGCTTAACACTCAAGGAGTTTCACTGAACATCAGATAGCCTCTCTGGCTACTTAAACAGAGATGTGTAGAATAAGGGCAAAATTTCAATAGTTGGTTGTATTTCTGACCTCCTGATAAATGCCTGAGTCTTCTTTCAGGATTCAAATACTACCTCCTCTGTGAAGCCTTCTTTGTTACACTCAGGAAATTAACTATTTCATCGTTTGTGCTTTCAGAGCATACATTCATTTATTCATCAAATATTTACTGAGTATTGCCCGTGTGCCAGGCACTAGGGTATATAAAGAATAGACAGGCCCCTTGTCCTCAGGAAGTTCCCAGTCTAGGGGCTCTTTGGGATACCTGTGCTTACCTTACCCATGGCTGGACATGTTTATCTCCTCATAACCCTGTGAGTCTCTCAGAGATAGGAGAGTGTCTCGTTTGTCTTATGTCAGGTAACTACCACTATGTCCATACCACACAGTAGGAACTAAATACATCTTTGCTGTAACAAATAAGTAATTTCAAAGGTTGACTATCTGTCAGAGTTCTTGTAGGGACTGAATAGAAACCTTACTGTATATAGACTTCACACTGATAAATACTCAGTCCTTGTCATCCTTAGCCCATCAAAAGGACTGAAATAGTTGATCACTAAACTTCCTGAAACACTTTCTTACCTTGGCTTACAGAACACCGCACTCAGCTGCTCAGCTGGCTTTCCTCCTACCTGCTTGGCTACGCATTCTCAGTCTCTCTTGTGGGTCCCTTCTCATCTCTCTGACCTCTAAATATTGGAGTACCCAGGGCTCAGTCCTGGAACTTCTTTTTCTACCTATGTGCTCTCTTTGACAATAACATTTCATCCAGTTTCATGGCTTTAAAAGCTATCCATATTCTGCTGACTCCCCAAGTTGTACCTTCAGCCTTTCCTCTGAACTGCAGACCCATACAACCAGCTGCCTGCTTGACAGCTCCAGCTGCAAGCCTAAGAGGCTTCCAAACCTGAGCTCCCGATATACCACCCAGTCCATTTCTTCCTACACTTTCCCCTATCTCCATCAATGGCAACTCCGTTCCTGCAGTCGCTCAGTCCAAAACCTTTGGTGCAATTTTTGATTTTCTTTTTCCTCACATATACTGCCCCATCTGGCCGTCATCAAACCTTGTCACTCTATCTTCGAAATATATCCTGAATTAAATCCCTTCTCACCACTTTCACTACGGCCATCCAGTCCAAAGCTCCATCACCTCTTGCTCATATGACTGTGATAGCCCCACTAAGTGGACTGCCTGCTTCTGCCCATGCATTCCTCACTCTCTTAACAGAGTGACCCTGTTCAAAATAAGTCAGATCAGTCATGTCACTATTCTGCTGAAAACAACCCTCTAATGATCCCCAAAGTAGAGTAAAAGCTAAGGTCCTCACTATGACCAATGAGGCCCTAAAGGAAAATGCTTCCATTCCCTCCCCTACCTCATCTCCAAATAGTCTCCATTCCCCATTCTCTCCAATCCAGCCACACTAGCCTCCTTGGTGCTCCTAGAATGTGCCGGACACGCTCCCACTGCGGGTCTTTGCATTTGCTATTCCTCCCGCTTGCAGTACTTTTCTCCCATATTAATGCATGGCTAAGCTCCCTCACTTCCTTAAGGTCTTGTCTAAAATTTCAACCCTGCTGCTAACATTTCATATTCCTCTTTCTTGTTTTATTTTTGTCTTCCAAGCATTTATTCTTATCTAACATACTATATATATTGTACCTATTTATCTAGTTTATTGTCTGTCTCACCTACTAAAATATAAGCCCCTCACGGGCAGGGACTTTAATCTACTCTATTTGGTTCCCTATTATGTCCTCAGCATGTAAAACAGTGCCTGGCACAGAACAGGCTCAATCAATATCTGCCTAATGAATGAATGTACCCTGAAGTACACATTAAAATTAAAATTTAAATAGAGATGTTTAAAATTGGTGATGTGGTTACTCTTTTTCTATGGGAACACATCTCTGAAATGATAAAGACATTAGTGGAAAAATAATTCAATATATCAAAATTTGATAGCCAACATTTCTATGAATTTATTTAATTTGTAAAGGAAAATGATTTATTAGTTTTTACTGTCCATAAGCAAATTATTCACAGTAATTTTAATTTCAGGATTGTGCTTATCCAGAGCATGACTCTGTGACCAGCTCTTCCTAGCACTATATTATTTGTGCTCACAGATTACAAACTGAAACCAACATGAGCCCATCATTAGAAAGATAAAATGTACCACCAAATCTCAATGCTTAACAAACCCCAATGTGTGATCTACCACCAAATCTCAATGCTTAACAAACCCCAATGTATTATATCCTCTTGAAGCCAAGACAGTGGCTTTGGAATAAGAAGAGCGGGATGTGAATCTTGGCTCTGCCACTTCACCAACTGTGTAACTTCAGGTAAGTGACTAATCTGAGTGCAGTTTTCTTGTGTATAAACGCAGGTAATATCGATTTCATGAGAGAACTGGGAAGATGGTTGAGTGCCTCACACAAAGTAGGTACCCAATACATACTGCTACCCTTTTTCTCCAGCTACAATAGATAATTAGGGTAACTATATTGTTCTCAAAAATTTTTTTTGATAGGACTGGTTGTTCCACAAAGGCTGCTCACTCGTCAATCTGGGCCCCCCAGAACATTCAGAATGGGGTTATAAAATTATAAAGCGTTGAGACACTCATTACACGCAGTGTACTGACTGACTGGTCTTGCTTAGGTTGTGAGCCACTCACCTAAGTAGCCTTGGGTCTTTTTCTGTAGTGCTGTGACTGGGCAGTCTTTATGAGCTAACAGCAGCTGTTTCAATTGAGCCACCTCATTGCGTAGTAATGTGACTTCATTCTGAGGAGGGAGGGAAGAAAAGAATATGAAGAAAATTTATGCTCCACTCTTGAACCCCCCGTAGCTATGCCCGAAGTGAGGACAGAATGCTGTCTGGATTTTCTCCCTCAAATCTGGGAAAGACCCAGCAAGGCTTTAGACGGCCCAGGGCCAATACAGCCACGAATTCCATGACAGGAGCTGCTTACAGTGATAGCAGGGATTTTAAATAGAAAAATGACTCCTATTTAGGATAAATACGATTACACCAAAATTAATAATGCATATGTCCTTTGATTAAGAAAGCTAACTTCCAGGAATCTATTTAACAGAGCTATCTACTCAAGTGCATACAATGTACACTGCAGCACTGCTGTTATGGCAAAAAATTAGAAACATTGTAAGTATCCATACCTTATAACATAACTTACACTACAGAATGCTACACTGTACAGCTATTTACAAACACGAGGTAGGTCCTCTGTATACACGGCCAGATCTCCAGGAGATACTGTGTTATGTTACAACAGACAGTCCCTCCCTGACTCCCCCACAAAAGCTATAAATGAAAAAAATATTAGAAATACATACATGTCTGGTAGGTACACACCAAACTTATCTACAAGGAAGAGAATGAGACTAGGAAAGACATATTGAAGAGAGACTTTATTTTTAATCTGTACCTCTGTGTGTGTATGTATGTGTATATTATATATATGTTATATAAATATATTACCTTTGTAATGGAATATTTTAATAAATAATCAGAAGAAGGGAAAATAATATTCAAGAAATTATCTGGGGACTTCCCTGGTGGTTCAGTGGTTAAGAATCCACCTGCCAATGCAGGGGACATGGGTTCAAGCCCTGGTCCGGGAAGATCCCACATGCCGTGGAGCAACTAAGCCCATGCGCCACAATTACTGAGCCCACACTCTAGAGCCCGCGAGCCACAACTACTGAGCCCGCATTCTGCAACTACTAAAGCCTGTGCGCCTAGAGCCCATGCTCTGCAACAACAGAAGCCACCGCAATGAGAAGCCCGCGCACAAGTTAGAGTAGCTCCCGCTCGCCGCAACTAGAGAAAGCCCCGCGCACAGCAAAGAAGATCCAGCACAGCCAAAAATAAATGAAAATATCTGTATTATAACCATTCTATTTGCGTTTGAGTGGCCTTTTCTTTCTTTTCTTAAGCTGTGTTACCTGGGCAAATACTTTCCCTTTGGGTGTTCCACTACCCCTGTCAGATTCTACTGATGACTTAAAAAGAGCACCCTGGGGCGCTTAATCTAATTCCCTTCATCCAAACTGGTCTATGGATGACTCATTCTAGTAGCAGATTTGGGAGTAGTGGTAAGTGTCCTTTCCAGTCCCCGGGGAAGAGGTTTCAACTCTGACTGTTAAGACATTCTTTCTGCATTCTCCCTGGCATATGTTCTGGATCTGTCTTAAAGAATTATCATCTTCTATTATATCGTCCCACTTTTTCCTGATTCAATCTCACTTTCCAGATTCAACAATCCTAATAATCACCCAGGACACACTCACACTCAGCTGAATGTTCTGAGACGTGAGTTCCTCAGCCTTCTTCTCTAGGGAGGACACCCACAGCTTCCGCTTTTGACGGCAGCGCGAGGCTGCGGCCCGGTTGCGCTCCAGAAAGCGCTGCCGCCGCTCATCTGGATCTTCATCCACCGTGCGCCGACGTCGCCCTCCAGTACTAGGAGTGGGTTGGGCTGGTGAGACCTGTTGCCCAGAAGGAAGAGGAGTTACTTGAAGGGAATGTCAGTCCTTTCCAAACTAAACCTGACGTAAGCTCTGGCAAAGATCTGGTAAAAGTATATACCAGTCTCTGTAACCACAGCGAGTCTCATTACTATGTCCCTTAGCTTCTCTTCTGTAGTAGTTCCTCATTCTGCCTCCTGTTTTCTTTCAGTCTTCTCAGTTCCATACTCTGATTATTTCTGAGACAGACAGATAAAAGTGAAACTAGGATCACTTTTTGTTTCTTAGCAGGAAATCTTGTAGGCAGGGAAATTATAATCAAGGGAGGTGTCAGGGGAAATTTTAGGGAGACTATGGAATAAAAAATTGGAGAATCACCTGTCTGGTCAAACAATATATACAAATAACTGTGTGCTACAAGTTTCAGAAAAGGAGAAAAGATTTTACTATCAGTGAGATATGAACTATCATGGAGATATATGAATTAGTATATTCTCTTTTTTTTTGGCCACACCGCACGGCTTGTAGGATCTCAGTTCCCCGACTAGGGATTAAACCTGGGCCACAGCAGTGAAAGGCCAGAATCCTAACCACTAGGCCACCAGGGAACTCCCAATATATTCTTTTTATTTAAATCAGTTATTAATCATCCTCAGCAATGCCCCTGCTTCCTGCCTTGTTTGTTCTGTTTTTAAAGAGAAAAACATTTTTAAATCTCTTTACAAATTGGCGATTTAAGACTGTCTTTTGTTTTTAAACTTCAGGCTGATGTCTCTTGTCTCTAAAGCACTTTTGCATCATCTTCCTTTTCTGTTAGCTGGTATGTATTCAAAGAAGATAGACCAATTTTACAATAACGGTCAAAATTAAAATATAGAAAGGTCAACCATCTGTATAAAAGAAACTATGTAATGTAAAACAACGCCAAAAATAATTCTTCCTGAATCTGTTGCTATTAGAGAACATCTATATTGGTAGTTCCCAAATGTCAGAGCTCACATTAGTTGCATGAGAATAAGGATAAGCTTATAAGAAAACAGAATCTTATTCTACTTCAGGCCCTACTGAATCATGTTCTCCATTAACACAGATAATGAAGAGATCATTTTATTTATTCAGATTAATATTCTCTCTCCTGAAAGAAAAAAAGTGGAGAGGAAATTTCAAACTTATTTTAATGAGCTACAGGCCTTGGGGTCATTGCTTCTCACTGTACTAAGGGAAGTTTACACAAATTCTCCTGTGATTTTCAATTTCCTCTTTGTCCTGAGCTCACTGGAGCACATGTAAAGATTGGTGCTTTAGGAGGAGAATGGGTAAAAGGAAATGATGGGTTCCTATTCTCTCATAGACAACTCAACAAGACATGCAGGGAATGGAGGTAAAAGAACAGACCAAGAGAAAGACAGGAAGAATAAGAAGGAAAGGAATTAGTGGTAACTAAAAAATAAGTCATGTCATTTCCTCAAGAGGGGAAGCAGCACAACTTGGGCAAGGGGACTACTGCTTTACCATTTCCAGAAGGGACTGGCATTAGAAGGGGTTACAGGAGGGTGGGCAGGCTTAGCTTCCAACAAGAAAACTCAGATGAAAGCTTTTGTTGTTGGCCAAGCTTTAAGGCAGCATATGGTCATTAAATGTTAGGACATGTGGTGGTAACTGATAAAGCAGGTGGTGACATCAGGAAAAGGGGATGGGCAAAAGATGTAACTCTAGAAACTGATCTCAGGTTGTTGTCACCTAACCAGTACAGACAATATGAAAACTGAGGCCTATTCAGTTTTCAAAGAAAATTAGTAAACTGAGGCCTCCCTGAAAAAAAGAGTTGGGCTTCTAAATGGGATCCCTCTGGCTTTTTTAAGACTTTAATTTCTCCTGATAAAAAGACATTCAATTGATGAGGAAAAAGTGTTTTTTGGGGGTATTTGTTTACTGAGCCATCTTAATACTGTGACATCACATTTTATTAATATATTGTTTTTCTTTTTTCTTTTTTTTTTGGCTGTGTTGGGTCTTCATTGCTACGTGCAGGCTTTCTTTGTTGTGGTGAGCGGGGGCTACTCTTCGTTGTGGTGCATGGGCTTCTCACTGTGGTGGCTTCTCTTGTTGCAGAGCATGGGCTCTAGGAGTGCGGGCTTCAGTAGTTGTGGCACGTGGGCCCTAGAGTGTGTGGGCTTCAGTGGTTGCGGCGCATGGGCTAAGTAGTTACGGCACGCGGGCTCTAGGCGCACGTGCTTCAGTAGTCGTGGTGTGCGGGCTCAGTAACTGTGGCTCGTGGGTTCTAGAGCGCAGGCTCAGTAGCTGTGGTGCACAGGCTTAGTTGCTCTGCGGCACGTGGGATCTTCCCGGAGCAGGGCTTGAACCCGTGTCCCCTGCATTGGCAGGTGGATTCTTAACCACTGCATCACCAGGGAAGTCCCTAATATATTGTTATTATCTGATTTTTGCTATAAATCTAATCAGGTAAGTTTTTTTAGGTGGGTGGGGGCTAAGACCTAAGATAGGAGAGACTAGGGGAAGCCTCCTCTGGTGTACAAAGTGGTTTGAAGTGAGGTCCTGTCACATTTTAGAGCGTTCTGCAGATACAGCATTCATATATAGAAATAACCAAAAAGCAGAAAACAAAAACTGAGACCTCCTCTGTGACAGTTCTGCATTACCCAGTCTGTTTGCATTTAGTACAACCCAAGGATGGATAAAGAATAGTGCATTTTGCTACTTTCAAACTGTCAACAAGACCCAAAGTGCAGGTAGACGCCCAGAATGCTGAAATCCACTCTTCTTTCATTTTCTTCCTCCTTGAAAAAACAGGTATGACTTAAAGAGTAATGGTGACACAAACTGGTTCCCCCATCCAAGGGTCTAAATGACCTGTGGCTGGGCAGGGGATGGGGCGTCAGGGTGCTGGACGAGGATCTGGCTTTGCTCTGGACGGGCTGTCACCATGGTGCTGGCAGTCCCCACCACCATTCCACAGCCACCGTTGATTGAGGAGACTTGGTGGGTTAGGGTAGCTTTTAGTCTCTGTAGGAAAAGATAAGGAAAAATAGCTTGTCAAGGGTGAGATTCTATCAAGGGTGAGAAGAGTGGGCTTAGATTTTATTACTGATGTTACAGACAACTAAAATTCCCACACTGATTTTCCCTTAACAGAGGGATTAAAAGAAAATGACAGGGAGAGAGAATGTGCACATGATCCCTAAAATACCTACTCTGTTCCCTCACTATCATCCTGGGCACAGTTGGAGGGCGGGGGTTGCTGAAGCTATAGAGTCCAGATGAAAGCTCTCTCCTGGAACCTGGCCAGGGGCTGGTTATTACGCAGTTATTCACCTCCTGGCCAGCTCTCCTGCCCACTCATCCACCCCTCCATCTGTCACCCTGGAACTGAAACAGCAAGAGTTCCATTCCAAACAATCTGTGCTGCTTCTTTTCACTGCCATGGTCTATGTACCAGTCTCTAAAGGTGGAAGAGAGGAGATAGGAGTCATGAATCAGGGTCTTTTCTTCTCCAGACCCCACAACTGGGTGGGTCTTTAGTTCTGCAAGCCCCAGAAGATACCACTTCTTTCAGAAGGGCCAGCGTTGCCCCGGGCTGGGATGTACTCACCATCTTGGCTTCTGATGGCATAGGGTGGCCAGAGGGAGAAATGGAACCACTGCTGTTAACTGGTGGGCCAGGGATACCAGGAATGTTGGGCACCATAGACACAGGTCTGGCCAGCTGGATCAAGAGAAGGAAGAAAAACCAGAAGGGAACATAATGCTATTAGTGGGGCAACAGCTTCCCCAAATGAAGTGCTTTTGAGATTGGCACATTAGGGCCTGTTCTATGCAACCTGCGCATAGGGCATGCAGAAACAGCCTGGGAAATACCATCCCCCATGGAGCGCCACAGGATAGGGGACCTAATCCTCCAGTGCTATGACAATTTCTATGGGGAAGGCTGAGGCTGTATCTTGAGGAAAGTGGTGGGCAATTTGTGAGGTACTTAGTGCCAAGTGAAATCAACCAATCAGCAGGCTGGCAAAATCAATTCTTGGACCAGGAGCCAATTGTCCAGATGAGCCTTTGTCTAGTGTTCCATAGTGCTGGATTGGCAGAGGTTAGTGAAGAGTACGGGCAGGCTGCCATGTTCAACTACTACAGATCAGAGCCCACGTTTCCCTGGGGCTCATGTGTGTCTATGAGCATTCAGGTGGAAGGGAGGGGTTAATGTCTTGGTAGGGTTGGCTGCCCCAACTTCAGAGCTCACCGATATAACAGAAGGCATCTGTACCGGAGGCCCTGGCAGCACAGGCATGGTCTGTCCATTAGCAAGATGCATGACGAGAGGGAGGGAGCCAGTGGGAGACCTAGAGGAAATATGAAGAGAAATGCTCATAATACGGACCCTTTTGCCAATGATCCTCCTCCTATAATTACAGCAGATTTCCAGTCTTTTCTAGTAGCGTTGTAAAATCCTGGCACCCTCATGAAGGTGGATAAAGCAGGGAATGCTACTTACCTTACCTTATAGATGGAGAGAAATCGCAAGATCTTTACACCTTGCAAATTAAATGCACCACTGAATTCAAGTGGGTGGGAAGCTAATCCTATTAAGAGTTTAGAACAATTAAATAAACATCCCTACCACTGGCATGTATAAATTCTGTCTTGCCTTAGGCAAGGAATACTTCGACCAAAGCTGTCATTTTGCAAAGCTGAATTATGTCATATGATAGCCAAATCTGAGTAAGTTCCTCCTGTTCCTTTCCACATTTTGCTCTACTCTGTCTAAGAAAGAAGCCATCCCTTTGTATTTTTCTTAGTGGGTCTAGAGAACAATAAACTTTAAGAGGCTGAAGCCTGATAACAACCTCTTAACCCATGGGTACCTGGGGACAGGATCTTAAGTCATCCCACTAGGAAATCTGTATGGGCCATGCTGGGAGTGAAGACAAAATTAGGAATAGCAAAGACCAAGAACCCTAACTGGGACTGAGGGGAACAACCAGACTTAAAAAGGATGACTTGGGCTTCCCTGGAGGCGCAGTCGTTGAGAGTCCGCCTGCCCATGCAGGGGACATGGGTTCCTGCCCCGGTCCGGGAAGATCCCACATGCCGCAGAGCGGCTGGGCCCGTGAGCCATGGCCGCTGAGCCTGCGCGTCCAGAGCCTGTGCTCTGCAACGGGAGAGGCTGCAGCAGTGAGAGGCCCGCGTACAGCAAAAAAAAAAAAAAAGATGACTTAATGGGTTTCAGCGCCTCCATAAACATCCATATGATTGAAGCCAAGAACTAAATATATACTTCCCTGTGTGACCTCCACCACTATAATGAACTTCCTAAAGTTCTAAGGATTCTTCTTTTAGATCGAAGAAGTATTAAACCTCCAAATTAAGGCAGTACACCCCCAAATAAATTCTTGCTTGTCTACTAAAAAGGTAAAGAAGATTCTGTTTATGGGGTGAAAAATTTATGTTGAGAGACAATCTCAGTGACTTGTTTTCCTTGAGTATTCAGAAACAGTCTCTATTTAATCAAATAATTTCACACAGAGGAAAGACATTCAGGCTTCACTGTTTCTCCCTGCTCTCTTTACTTACCCCAGTTGCCTGTTGGATGGTGGAGCCTGTGTGATGACGGAGGTTGGGGAAGGAAGGGTTGGGTGAAGTGGATCATAGCCCAAGTGGAGAGGCAGGGAGCCAGGGCGTACGATGGTAGGTGTGGGCGTAGAGATCACAACAGGCTTTGGGGCAACATCCTGGGGAGAAGACACCAACAGATCACAAAATGCTTTAAGGGACTGCTTATAGGGAAATACATAGCTGGTAAAATCTAGTATAAATTTATTGGAAAGAGCACTTGGACTACTCATGTAAATCATGACCTGATTCCATCGTGATCATGGACCCATACGTCACTCACCCATTCAGTAGGAATGCTGAGTTAAGACCTTTTGGCTATTTCCCTTTCAGGGATGATGGCTATATGAGTGAGATGACAGTTGGCAGATCACTTGAAATTTCTGTAGAAGCACTAGAGTACCATATAAATTCTAAGGAGTGTTATAATTTTTTTTGGCAGGCGACCATGCCGTGCAGCATGTGGGATCTTAGTTCCCCAACCAGGGATCTGAAGTAGAAGCGTGGAGTCTTAAACACTGGACCGCCCGGGAAGTCCCAGGAGTGTTATAATTTTTCATGATCTAGATACTCTCATTCTAAACTTGATGCTCAAGTGTCCACTGATCTCTAATGGGAAAAGACAGGTATAAGACTGGTGATAAGGCAACCCAATTGGTCTTAACCCAACGTCTCCTAGAGACCCCTTAAAGAAAGGGCTACGGAAGTTTGAATAATGATCATATTGTGATAAAACAAACCGCTTCCCATTGTTAAGCTGTAAGGACCTTAGACTGCCAGTGGCTACAGTGGCCCTGAAAACATCTCTAAACAGCCTCTAGGACCTGGCTGCTGATGAAAAGAGGAGGGGGGGATACAGTTGTAATGTTTATGGAGAGGGTAGTTTTGAGATGTTAGCAAACCAGTTTTGGAGGGAGGTAAGATGAGGTACAGATGCTCTATCCACAGTGGATATTAAAATTAATAACCACTGGTAGCACAGTAGAGACTGGAAGGAGGTATGATGGGCCTTCTGAGGTTATGATGAAATTATCAAGGTGTTGGTTACATAAGCTGTAAACTTTGTGAAAATTCAGTAAGCTGTATACTTACAATTTATGTGCTTTTCTGTATGTGTGTGATATTTCAATAAATTTATTAAAAATACTTCACAAAAAGTTTCCTTTAAAAAAATAATAATCAGAATCCTGACAGATACTCCCTTTGAATCACTAGAAAACTTCCCTCTGGGAAGACATTTTTTCTAAATTGTTTAATGTTCAATTTATGAATTATGTGATTTTTCTTTTCCACTTATCAATTGAAGTAGTACAACATACATAAAGTACGTTAATCTAAAGGATAAAATAAAACTAAATGACTTTTGATATATGTAACAAGTCTTGTTGATGGACATTTGGACTGCTTCCAGTTTTTTGACTATTACGAATACAACTGCTATGAACTTTCTTGTATACTTCTTTTGGTGGACATATGTACTAATTTCTCTTCCATACAAAGTGGAGTTGCTGGGTCAGAGAATAGGTGTAATTTATATAAATCTTCTAAACAATTAACATTTATTTAAATATAATTGGGCTTCCCTGGTGGCGCAGTGGTTGAGAGTCCGCCTGCCGATGCAGGGGACACAGGTTCGTGCCCCGGTCCAGGAAGATCCCACATGCCACGGAGCGGCTGGGCCTGTGAGCCATGGCCGCTGAGCCTGCGTGTCCGGAGCCTGTGCTCCGCAACAGGAGAGGCCACAGCAGCGGGAGGCCCGCGTACCGCAAAAAAAAAAAAAAAAATATATATATATATATATATATATATATATATAAAATCAATCCTCCTGTATCACACAATATTTATACAACAAACGCATCAAAACTTCATCTATCAATTAACGTTTGAGATGACTCTTGGTAGAGTTTTACCTTCTCCCTGAGTGGTGGGGAGCAGGGGCTAGAGGCAGGACTGTCAGGTGGGGATGAGTCTACCTCCACTGGCTCTTCTTCTTTGATTTTGATGTCTGGTGTAGAAGGCAGAGACATGTCAAGGGGCCCAGAAGCAGCCTGTTAAAAGAGAGAAGTGAGCATAGTTCAACCTCATGATTCCCTTCAAGTTAAAGTTATATCTTCCCAGTTAAAAGATGAGGGAATATACTTCTAAGAAGTTCAGTCCTTGGTCAAAGCACCAAACTGAAAGTCAAAGAAATGTGGAGCCCAGGTTTTATGTACAACTCTGGCCAAATCCTTTAACTTCTCAGGGCTTCTGTTTTCCTCCTATAAAATGAAGTTATATCTGCCTCGCCATGGGTGAACACTTATAAAAATTCCGAAAGGGAAAAAAAAAAAGCAACCTTAAAATGCTTATAAAGGCCCTGAAAGGAGAAAATAAAAAAAGATGCCATTTATCCATGCAAATACAATGACTATATTATTTTTCAGGAAAGCACGATTCCTGAATCCAGTGCCTTCGTATTCGCAACCAGCTCCATTGGCTACTAGCGAGCTGTGAACAAATTTTCTGCCGATCAGAATGACTAGGTTACCCAATTATCAAAAGCAAACCAAATCAAACTGGCTATTAAAGTACTGTCAACAAGACAGGAAATATCTTTTCTGGGGAACTCCCCATGCTTGATCGTGTTCTCACCCCAAAATCTGGTGCTAGAGGCTAGAAGTTAGGGTTTGGGGATAACAAAGAAAGGAAAGGCTGGTCATTTCATCAGTGAAAGAAATTAGAACTTGGTTCTAGGAGCACGACTGGAGAAATCCAGAAAGGAAAGAGTACTTTTCTGGCAGTAGTGCAATCAACTCACAGAACTGTGGAGCCATAAGTGGCTTTGAAGAGAACAATAAACCATCTGAGATGACCCTGATACTGCGCCACAATAGGAGAGCTGGCACTGCAGTTCAGTTTCATGACAAAGTGCGTCCTTTGTTCTATTCTTCCCATATCCTAGGTTTCTTGATGAAAGAGGAGCTTGTTTTTAATTTATCCCTTGCTATCTTAATCACTAGAAATATTGGTATTTGAGCAAACTGAAGATAATCTAGTGTCTAATACATGGTAATGTAGTGGTAATGGTTCTTTCTCTCCAATCTGATAAGGATGAGCAACAGCATAGATGATTTCATTTCTGCCCTCATTTTTTCTACACAGATGTCAGGTCCAGTTGGGCTAATTCTCAGATCCCTGAAGGCAGAGGGCTGTAGGAAGGAGAGGCCTCTAAGTGAATACAATCACAAGTTTAAAATCTGCTAGAGGAATCTCCTAGAAAAGCTGTGGTTCAGAAAAGTTTGGGGCTCATTAAACACTCCTGGAGACAATTTTCCACTGAGCCTGTGCTTCTCATCAAGTAGACGTGAAGACCACCCCTGACCCAGCAGGGAGAAACACTGAGAGATGCCCAATGAGTAGAGGCCTAACTATGAATGGCTTCCTGTGTCAAGTGAGCTAAAATGGAAGTGGAAAAGACCTGGAGCCTTAAAAGGAGGTTAATTTTCTTGAATTTGCCTATAATGAGTTTGGTTTAAAATCCTTCACATCCTGGTGGAAACAATTTAACTGATTTCTTTGTTTAGGGGGAGGGAGAAATGACAGGGGGGATGAGGTAAGGAAACTGTAAAATAAAATTATACCACATAGGTTGAAGCAACTGATTGATGATGGACCTGGGTCTCTGAAGAAAAAGAATGACAAGCAGACTGTGGCTAGTTCTGCTGTTTGAAAGAACTACAAATATCTGCCACCGTTTCCCCACTTTCTTTTAGTTTGCGGGAGACAGCATGAAATGAAGATCACAGAAAAGCTATGGAACTTGGAAAGACCCCCAGTGATAAGAAAACTTCATTCTTATAATTTAAGATGGATGAAAAAATCATGCACAAACTCTCTTGATTTACCTGCTATCTCTCTCTTAAGAGGGAAAGAGCTCCTCCTGGAAATTTTTTCTTATGTCTTGGCTTTCCTATATTCTCATGGGATTCCATGCCTCACTGTACCACGCAATTATGGGAGGTACATGTGTTAATGTATATATGTTTTGAGATATACTGGAATTTTTTTCTGAATTATTAGGGAACACAAACATGATTTTACATAGTGACTAATAACCCAGAATTCTAATTCTAAAGTACAGTAAACTTTGACCTTCTCAATTTCCTTTTTTTCCAAAACCTTATTCCATGGGAATTATTCCATGGGAATTATTTTTCTTTGACTCTGCTTCTTGAACTATTTCCTCTGATCTTCCACACTAAAGGATTCTCTAGGGATCTTGAATATAAAGGTTAAAATCAGAATCACAGCACCTCAGAATCTGAAGTGATTCCAATATTTTAATCCTCTCTACAATATCTATACGAAGTGGCCTACACATAAACGAACACACTTTGTTATAGCTTCCTATCCTGGTCCTATTTCTACCCCTGGGGCACAGAGAATATTAAGTTTAACCCCTCTTTTACAGGAAAGCTCTTCAACTAGCAATGTTTGAAGACTGCAATTTTGTTCCAATAAAATTTCTTTTCCAAGCAAAATGTCCTCAGTTTCTTTAAATGTTCCCAAAGTGACCTAATTTCTAGTTCTTTCACCATCCTTGTTGATCTCCTTTGAAAGGCTTTAAGAACATCCTTCCTTAAGCTTAATGTCTTGAATATTACTAGAGAGCTACTTGAAGGTAAGAGTGATATACACTGAAACAAAGAAGAGTTGAAATTCAATAAATGTTTATTGATTGGCTGATTGAATAAAACAGTCCAGGTGACAAGTCTGATTAGCTCAGAAAAGAGTGGGATTTAGCAAAAAAGATGTTATCTAACAAAATCTGAGTAATTTATAATCTTTTTTAACATCTTCAACATATTCAGAACAAAAATAATTAAAAAACAGATCACTGAAAATGCGCCACTGGAAGAGCAAGAAGACTGATTTTTGATGAAGATCCAACACTTGTGCTGATCCATCATCGGGACCACCTAAAGACCTGAGTGGCTGACTAGGATCTGTGAGTACTATCTGGTTCTACAGAACCAAGTCCATAATTTTGTGCTTTAACCAATTAAGCTAATTAATTATTAATTTGCTTAATTATTAATTATCCCAGGACACAATGAAAGTTGCCTAGATCTGAACACTACCAGTTTTTCAGCAAAAGTCCCGTCTCTTGCCTTTTTTTCATCCTCATCTGCAGCTTTCTTGAATTCATGTTCAAAGGAGCTAGCTAGTTCATTGAAGAGCCCCACCTCTTCACAGTTCTTCAGGAATCTAGTCGGAGTAGGAGTTTGATCTGTAGACATGAAAAGAAAAGGAACCTCTATTTTAGTTTTGACCTGAAATTAAAACTTGAGAGCACATAGAGAACAGACTTTTATTCTTCTATTTGGAGTGAATCTCTGTGTTCAGGCAAATTTGCTTTAATTGAGCTCTAGTAAGTAAAGACTGGTGTTAGACCACCAGAGGGTGTCTGTGCTGTGTTGCCTCAAGGCCAGCAGAGGGAAGTCAGAACAATGTTTTTGTGTGACTATCTATGTAACCACCTTTCTCCCAGAGGCTGGTTTCAGCTCCCTCACCCCCAAGCAAAACAAAACCGCCCACCCAGGTGGAGTCTGTGAAACCTCTAGATAGGAAAATCAAGTACAGTTAAGTGACATTTTCTCTTTACACTTACTCCCTGCTAGGTCTGAAGTGAGTAGGTATACGCAGATGGACGTTAAAATCTGATGAGGAGAAGAAACTGAGGATCAGATGGTTGAGTCTACTTGCTAAAGCTACCAAGTAAGAAATGGTGCCTTGTCTTTCAGTTGTCACTGAGGTAAGGGTCTATTACCTTCTGAAGGCATTCCAGGCAAATCTAGGGTCTGGGGAACAAGACAGCAAGATCATGAGCTAGAAAAGGAAACTGCAAACAATAGAGCTCATTTCATAGAGACCTGGGTCTGAGAGCAAATTCGAGAAACCAGGATATTTGGATTTAGATTTGCCAGCCAAAATACCCTCTCAGAGGCTGCACAAATCTTTCCTCAGCACAGTGCCTCTGCCCTTGGGAAGAGGAAGTCTCTTGGTAAGCCATGGGAACTTTTTAAGCGACCTGAATTTTAGATTTGAGCTTCTCTCTCCCCACCCAGTTTTTCTAGTTCTTCTCTCTTAGGTCAGTTGAATCTTGTTCCCTGGTCCTAACTCTATTATGGTAGTTTTCCTTGACATACTAATCACCTCAGGGATTCATCTCATACTCCAAACCACTAAATTGAATGATAGGGATAGAACAATGTTTAAATGATATTTTAAGGAGTGAGACCTGGGGCTAAAATCGCTCCTTCTAGCATGATCAACTGGGTATAGTCCAGTGGGATTTTCCATGGAAACAACATAATTTTTTTTTTATTTAAACAAAACCTCTTCTGAATCAAAAGAATGTTTGGAAAAATTACCACTACCTCCCAAAATAGTTTTAAAAGGTTCTCTGGCAGCTTTGGTTGGCCAACGATAAAGCCACTTTCCCTCCATCTCTGGGTGAGTGGAGGTAATATTCCCTTATGCTTAGAGAGTACTTCAGTAAGGGCACATGAAAAAGTCACGACTCAAGTGGAACAGGACGGGGCAGCTAAGGGCATGGCTATGGCAGAAGAGGGCCTTTTGGATCTCTGGTCTGAGGCTCATATAAACTTTTCCCATTCATGAACAAACAGCCAAACAGCCAGAAAATGTATAAGAAAACCCTTAGCCTGCTCTGATGAGTCCAAAGAAATCAACAGGTGTTTACTGAATACATTCTGTGTTTTGGTGCTATAAGCATACACTTGTGTGTATATTTGGGGGAGGGGGAGATAGGAGGATAGGAGTCTGGGCCAAATATAAAACATGGTTCTTGCCATAGAGAACTAAGAGTATGTTTTTCAGTTGAGGAAATCAATTTACATATATAGTATCATAGTATACAAAAAAATAGGTGCCATGTACAGTAGAGAAAAAAATTGTTATAGAAACTAAATAAAGACAAATTAATGACAGCAGTTAGGAAAGGTTTCAAGAAGCGGGACTTGAGCTGGGCCTTTAAAGAATGGCTTCAGATGGTAGAGAAGAGAGGAGATTAGGAAGATAAGAGGAGTAAGTCAGGTGAAGGCACAGAGAGAGGCAGGGTATGGGCACCAATATATAGATGAAGAGAAAAAGGTATGTCTATGTCAACTTACATCCCATGTTAGGGATGTAAGTTGCATCTAAAGTTGGGTGGGGCACATAGTGGAGGGGGCGCAGGCGGTGCTGACCGCAGGCTCCGAGCAGAGGGGCTGGCGGAGTGCCTTGGGGTGCAGTGTGGGGCACCCATGAGCCCAGGACGAGGTGTCCAATGAACAGACGGCGCCCCCAGGAGCCTTGCCGACCGGCAGGACTACAGAATGGTACCCCTAAATGGAGAGAGTTAGGGCTGATCAGAGAGGACGAGAAACAAGGAAGGCTTCTGAAGGACAGCATCCTCCGATTCTTCCCCCACCTGAATCCCTGTTGCTATGGAGACCACCAAATGGGACTGAGACCTGGTATGAGAGCCTGCATATTGTGATGAAGGCTCTAAATGCCGCTCTTCACAGCAACTTGCTCTGCCGGCCAGGGTCAGACAACCTGACTGAGGAGAGGCAGGCCACCCTACCTGGCCGCGATGACAACTCCTACAGGTACATTCTCTTCATCATGTTCCTATTTGCTGCCACTGTGGGCAGCCTCATCCTGGGATACACCCGCTCCCGCAAAGTAGATAAGCGCAGTGACCCCTGTCATGTATACATCAAGAACCAGGTGTCTATGCTCTGATGCTAAGAGCCCGGGGATGGCAGAAGATCAAGATTCCTGAGGATTATCTTGTGGGGCCCCCAGAACTCAGCTATGTGTTACATCAGGCCTCAGAGTCCTAGTCTGTAAGATCAACAAGAAACAGTGCTAAGGGAGGTCATTTCTGGGGTAGGAGGAGAGGATCTGGCAGAACTAGGCCTTGTTGATAAGGATTTTTTCCAGCAAAGATAGACTTTACAGACAGTGGGAGCCCTCTGAACAAATATATAAAAGTGGCAGGAACTCCCTGGCGTCCAGTGGTTAGGACTCTGCACTCTCACTGCCAAGGGCCTGGGTTCAATCCCTGGTTGGGGAACTGAAATCCCACAAGCCGTGCAGTGTGGCCAAAAAAAAAAAAAAATATATATATATACACACATACATATATACATACATATATATATATATATATATATATATATATATATATATATAAAAGTGTCAACAGATGATGACAAATGAGTGTTCTAGTGGCTGTAGTGTTGGGGGCTAGGGGTTAGAGGAAGTTGTAGCAGAGGGAAATGAGACAGGAAAATGCCCTGAGGACACATTTTTTGATGTGTTATCTTCAATAACCTGAGAAACAGCGATGATTATCCCATAACACAGACAGGAAATCTAAGTTATGTTACTTACTTATATTTTTTCACATTTTATGTTTTTCAGCCCATTTAACATTTGTGATTTTACTCCCTGTGAGGGAAGCAGAGCAAGTGCCATTCTGCCCATTTGGGCCAAAGCAGTGCCATGACTGGAACCCAGGTTCTCTGGTCTCCTTGCCTAGTGCTTTGCAAAACTCTGTGCTACCTAGGAGTGGATCTAGGCCTGAAACTTATATAATTCTGGGGGGCCCTCCTTAAGAAAAAGAATTTTAAAATATCTTATTTTTGCAAGTACTACAAAAACATATCACCATGTTAATACATTGTTAGGGCTCCTCCTAAGATCTTAAGGAGGAACCATGTGAGTACAGGGCCCTGAATGTTAAGCCTCATTAGCTCCATGGTTCCTGTGCCCCTCCAGCCATGTCCCAGTGCCCTTCCCAGCCCCATCTCCAGTCCTGGGGACTTCACTACCTCTAAGGCAGCCTCTAACATTTTGAATGAATTCTGTGAGAAATTTTCTGATATCAAGTTGAAATCTACTTCTAGAAGATTATTATCACACCTAGAAGATTATCATATTAAAAGAGGCAGGTACCTGATTCAGTGGAAAGAGAACCAGCCCTGATTCTACTACCAGTGTGGTGTATAAACTGGCTAGACACTTAAAAATAAATAAATAAAATAAAGTTGGGTGGACACCATGGGGCTAGGTTATAGAAAGCCTGAAAACCCAAATATAAATAGCCTTAAAGTAAGAGAAAACAGGAAGATAATGACAGATTTTGAGCAGAGAAGAATTTCAGGAAGTCTGGCTTTTCGACAGAATGAAAGGTGGATTAGAATGAGAGACGAGTCAAGGAGGCCAGCTAGGAGACTATGGAGGAATTCAAGCACAGTGACAGTGGATGGCAGGAAGAACAGAAAAGAACAGAACAGTCAGAATTTGAAGAAAGAATAAAACAACTCAAGATTTTGATAATACTGCTATCAGTGAATAGCAAAGGAGAGGAATTGGTTTAGGGCAGGGGTCCCCAACCCGTGAGCGGGCCGTTACCAGTTCGCAGCCTATTAGGAGCTGGGCCGCACAGCAGGAGGCGAGTGGCAGGTGAGCCTAGCAAAGCTTTATTTGCTGCCCCCCATCGCTCCCATCACCCCCTGAACCCTACCCCTACCCCCTCACTCCCACCCTGCCCGTGGTCCTAGGAAAAACTGTCTTCCATGAAACCGGTTCCTGGTGCCAAAAAGGTTGGGGACCGCTGGTTTAGGGGACAAGGAGTTCCCTAATTGACAGTCATTGACATGAAGATTTGAATGACAGAAAGACAGCCAAGTAAGTGTTCAATAAGGTGTTGAAATACATGTGAGATAACCAGGTCTTAATTTAGAGATACGAGAATCACCAGACTAGATAGGATAGCTGAAGTGTGCAATGGGGCGAACACTCCAAAACAGAATGTGAAGAATAACAGGGAAACATTTTAGCTCCTTGGGATTGTCCTGTATCAATTTCTCTCCCCACTGCTGGAGGGCGGCATAGGCCTTTCCACGCATTTGGAATAACCTCTCCAACTTGATAACTTTGACCCAAATTTAACTCTTTCATAAACTTCTCCAATCAATTTCACTTAATAATAATTCTCTTAGTATTGATATTGTTTGTATTATTCATTATACTTGGCTGCAAATACTAAAATTTTTTTCATGTATACACACCCTGACAATAAACTTAAGTATGTGTTGCCTACATATACGCTTACGTCCTCTCCACTCTTTCCAAGGACCTCCCCCAGGCTTTCTGCAGGATCATCAATGACAATGTCCCCAACTCGAGCAAAGTGCCTGGTGCAAACAGTAGATACTCAACAAATACTTGCTGAATTAATAAGGAACAGGAGATCTGTAGTGCAAGCCCCTTTCTTCATGTACAGAAGTATGGTAGGAGGTCCTCTCTTTCCTTCTCTGTGTCTCAGGCAGCATTTTGGCTAGTAGTACTTAGAGAAATTGTGCCTTACCTGAGTTATTAACTGATATAATACAGTAATCACCAACTAAATCCCTCATTGGTTAAACATTGGGGTAAGCTTGCTTTAACTCAGGCTAAATCAGAACCCCTCACGGTATCAAAAGAAAAAACCCATTTTGGTTTGTTTGTCTAGCTGAAAATGGCACAACAGAACTGCTGCACGGTTTGAGAGCAGTTGCTGAGAATGCTCCCTTGAGAATGGCATAGGTAAGCAAAACAATATCCAAAAAGACCAGTGAGAGGTTCCAGGTCACCCAAATCGGCCTAGAAAAGTCCCACTGACTAAGTGTCTTGTTTGTCCTCAATGGTGTCTGGGTACATAAAGGGAAGTTGAATTTACAAACTGACAATCTGCCTACTGGGGGTGGGGGGAAGACGACACTGACACCCAGTGGAGGAGAAGCAGCCAGGCTAGGTCGGCTCTCTTGCTTTCTTTTGTTCACCCCTTCACTGTGGGTAGGGAGAAATGTCAAAGGCGTCTTTTGTAAGTCTTCCAAAGTCCTAATAAAAAGGCAAGGAGGGAATAGACTGAAAGAAAGCTAAAACAAAACCTCAACACACCCACCTCAAAACCCACAGAACCCAATCGTATTAAAAACTGAGAGTGGAGGACACAATAGAAACTTGGGAGCTTTCAGTGTTCCTCTTTCCTGATTAAATGCAGATCACATAAGGGCTCTTAATGGGAGAAGGGGAGTACAGCTCCCAGTACATCTGGTCCCTGGTATTAATCTTAACTGTCTGGTGATATCAAGGCACATGGCTTCTGGGGCAGCAAATACCTGCAATGATGACTGAGTCAGTTCGGGCTGGGCCAAATTTCAATGTCATCTCATGCTTGTGTTTATGAACTGCCAGGTGGTCCTCGTTTGTAAATCTCTGAAACGAAACAGAAGCAGAGATGTGAAAAAAAAATAAGCCATTCAGTGCCTTTTCAAAATGTCCTACCAAACATCCTGCAACAAGGTTGGTCCCTGGAAAGAGGGACTGGAGAAGGAATAGAAAGGAGGAAAAAATGGAAATGATGGAAAAGGAGAGGAGATGGATTAAAAAAGAGAAAATAGGGAAGGAGAAAACAAAGCACTAGAAATCTTGGAGGAGAGGGTAAGGGGAAGACCATAGCACCAACTGCTCTGTAATATCAGGTCCAAACTAGAGAAATGGACAGATTGTTGGTGAAGTGGGATCCAGGAAGGAGGTTCCAAATGAAAAAAACATTAAGGCAAAATCGTAGCAAACAAGGGGAAAATAATTTTTAATAAAAATAATAAAGAAAGGAGAAGGGAAAGGCTGGGTACTAGTTGGTCATCACAAAAATAGGAAATTCAGACCACAGTGGGGCTGAATTGGACTGTTTATGAGCGGGCTAACAGGGAGATAAATTATGCAGGATTAGGAGAACAATTTAACTTCCTGGCCCCCACAGTGCTGCAGCAGGCGTCTGCCCAGATCTTTGGCTCAGGGTTTTAATGAGCCAGGATGGAGCTGTAGAGGACAGAGGCCCAACAGCCAGCAGTAATGGCACACACCAGCCCCATTGGCCAAATGCTGTCTCCCTTAATCGGGCAGGCCGCCTGGGCTCCATCAGCCATAAAGGGACCAGTGCAATGTTGTTGGCTATATAATGGTAGAATAAAAATGCAAGCAAAAAATTTTTGTTGGGTAGGGAGAAGCCTGTGGCCAGGATGAGGGAAGGGAAAAAGGGGATGGTATAGAGATTTTACTTATTTAAGGGTTTGGGTGAAAGGACAATGAAAATGTGAGGCTAGGTCTGCCTCAGTTTATGACTAAGTAAGACAGTGTTACTGGACAATAATTTATGCTCCCACCCCTTCTTCAGAAGGGGGAGGTGAAGGGAACAGATGAACAGCAGTAATTCAAAACAATGATACACTCAAAATTTCCTCTGAGGCTGGCTGGCTAGTTCCTTCATTAAAACATGCCTGCAACACAGTAACAGCTTGGATGCTGCAGTTTTCCACAGCTCTTTCACCAGCCAGGCTCCAAAACATGGTGCTATTTGTCTTTTTGTTTCTAAAAATAATGACTGGTTAGTCCTCTCTTTTCACTTTCCTCATTAGATAGATACACACTTCCCACCAAAACTACCTTTAGCCCTCTATCCACAGCTCTTCCTGACTGCAAACCAGACAGGAGTTGGCCCCATCCTAGCACCTATCCAGTCAAGAAAGCAACACTGAACTGTTTAAATTCCTTTATTTTATCTAAAAGTAGCTTTTCCCAAATTTGCTCTGAGCCCTATCATAACTAAAGCCAGCTTAAGACCTAAAATCCTTCCAGGCTGGGCCTATAGGCCTGAAGGGTGAAGGAAAATTTCAATGAAAATACGAAGAATCAAGAAGTACAACAGTCAAAAGAACACTGCCTTGGTGGTTTCCAATGCATCTAGGACAAAACCGAATAAAGTGTGGGGATATTTAGCCAAGAACTTTAGTTTTCTCTATCGCTGGTGAACCGTAGATATCAACTTTGTCAGTCACAGATTGTTCCTAATGAAATTAGGGTGGGGGTGGGAAAGGGGGGGGAACAGTCTGTTAACCATGGGTATATTTCTAGGTTAAACAAGTCACCGTGGAGGGTCTGGGATTGCCGGGTATTCAGTAAAAGGAAATGAGCAAAACTAGTCTAAAAAGGAGGAAAAAACCCATCATTTCACAAGGATAGGAAGAACAGTGGATTAGACGGGTATATGTTTTCAAAATGTAATGGTAATAACAATATTTTTTCAAAAATACATTTATAGGTAACTTGAAGGAAATTTCCTGTAGGTAGCTTTAAAAAATTGGCACAATGTTCCAGAATACAGAAGAATGACTTTCATGCAAAAAAGTCCTTTTCTACTATTGGAAATACAGCTTATCCAAAACTGCTTAGAGGACGATTTTATTTTATTTTAGAATTTATTTTATTTTATTTTATTTATTTATTCATTTTTGTTGGCTGCGTTGGGTCTTTGTTGCTGCGCGTGGGCTTTCTCTCTAGTTGCGTGAGCGGGGGCTACTCTGTTGCGGTGTGTGGGCTTCTCATTGCATTGGCTTCTCTTGTGAAGCACAGGCTCTAGGAGTACGGGCTTCAGTAGTTGTGGCACGCCGGCTCAGTAGTTGTGGCACACGGGCTTAGTTGCTCCACGGGCATGTGGGATCTTCCCTGACCAGGGCTCGAACCTGTGTCCCCTGCATTGGCAGGTGAATACTTAACCACTGCGCCACCAAGGAAGTCCCTTGGAGAAAGATTTTAAACCTCCAGGTTTCGCTCTCGTTAGGACTGTTTAATATATATATATATTTTTTCTGTATGCGGGCCTCTCACTGCTGTGGCCTCTCCCGCTGCGGAGCACAGGCTCCAGACGCTCAGGCTCAGTGGCCATGGCTCACGGGCCCAGCCGCTCCGTGGCATGTGGGATCCTCCTGGACCGGGGCACGAACCCACGTCCCCTGCATCAGCAGGCGGACTCTCAGCCACTGCGCCACCAGGGAAGCCCAGGACTATTTAATATTTTAAAAGGCAACTCCACTTCTTGTTACAACTTCTCTGCACAGGCCTGACTTGCTTGTCCTCTAGTTCTTGTTTGTCCTCTAGTTCTCTGCTGCACACCCCCCGACTCCCTTCCACACCACCCTATTCCCCTTTGAGCTCTTTATTTTTTCCAAATCAAAAGCTGGGATATGAAGAGGACTGAAGGTGACTGAAGGGATCTCCCACCTATCAGCATCTCAGAGGGTTTTGATAACTGTGAATGTGGGTAGAAAAAAAAAAATCACGTCTTTATTTTCACTAAACTCTAACTGAAATTTAGCATTCCTAATTCATAATAGAAATTGCACATATTTTCATATCACATTATAGTTATTGCAGATATCTCAAAATAGCCTTTATACTCATCACTACTTCAAAATTATGATAGTCACTAGACCTACCACTAGAACTTATAGACAGCATTATGCTTAAAAAAGCACGTTATCAAATATTTTAAAAACATTTTTAATAACTATATATCAAAATAATTGCTTCCTTTATAATCCTATGTCTTTTATTTTATTGATTTAAAAATATTATTCTGGGGGCTTCCCTGGTGGCGCAGTGGTTGAGAGTCCGCCTGCCGATGCAGGGGACACGGGTTCATGCCCCGGTCTGGGAAGATCCCACATGCCACGGAGCGGCTGGGCCCGTGGGCCGTGGCCGCTGGGCCTGTGCGTCTGGAGCCTGTGCTCCGCAACGGGAGAGGCCACAACAGTGAGAGGCCCGTGTACCGCAAAAAAAATAAAAATAAAAAAAAAATTAAAAATATTATTCTGAGAAGGGGTTCATAGGTCTCACCAAACTGCCATTGGGGGTTATGACACCACAAAAGTTAAGAATCCCTCCTGACTAAATCAGGTAGTATACTTCAGAGGATGAGCCAAAAGGGCAGAATTTTAAGAAGCAGGGCACTGGCCTGGTCTCGGCTCCGGTCATCTCTCCCTGCTATTTCTAACACAATTCTTGTATGCCCAGAGTAGGAGGGAGAGAATAAAAGTTTACTGAAGTTTTTTTTTTTTTAAATCAAAGTGAATGTCACTCTGGCTATGATTTTCATTGTTCCTTATATTCTCTCCCGTTTATTGAGTTAACTCAAGAATTCTCTAGATCAATCTTGAACCACATGCTTAGGAAACCATACCTCTAGAAGCAATTTCTCAATTAAAACGTCTAAAATTATTAAGTGATAAAAATTTGACCTTATTAAAAAATAGATTAGGGGCTCCCAAAAGGATTTCCTTTTTGAATTATTGCCCATTTAAAAATCTAGCTCTCCCATTTGTTAATACCCTTCGTGGGTCTTCCTTTGTTCTTTGCTCTTACCTATGACTAAGGTTATGGCAAAGAGCCACTCAATTTAGGGAACATTCACTCTGGTTGTAGGGTAAATAATGATAATTATCAATAAACATGTAGATATTCACCATCTCCAAGAAAACCGAGGGCTGATATTATTCAAAATGGGGGCTAAAGAATTTGAGTTACAGTGGATCAGGAAGGCATTTTATATGCCTTGGGAGAAGATTTGAATAGCAACACAATAAAGTTTAGAGCCTTATTTGCTCAAGTAAGTGAATCAGGACAGCTTCTTGGCATAAATGGGAGAGGGAAAGTATTATGTGCTAATTTGTACCCTATCTATAGACCAAGATGATTTAGATTTGCCCTATCCAATACGGCAGCCGCTAGCCGCGTGTGGCTACTGAGCGCTTGAAATGCGGCTAGTCTAAACTGAAATGTACTGTACTAAGTCAAAGATTTAGTACAAAAAAAGAAAAAGAGAATGTAAAATATCTCATTAATTTTATTTTGATTATATGTTGAAATGACAATATTTTGAATACACTGGGTCAAATAAATTATTAAAATTAATGTCACTTGTTTTTGATTTTTAATGTTTCTACTAGAAAATTTAAAATTAGATATGTAGCTTGCATTTTGTGATTTGCAATATATTTCTTTTGGACAGCTCCGACCTAGATAACATGCTCGAAGATCTAATGGGAATTTTAATCATGTGCCAAACTTGATTCTTTTTTTTTTTTTTAATTTATTTTTTTGGCCATGCCACGTGGCTTGTGGGATCTTAGTTCCCCAACCAGGGATTGAACCCAGGCCCTCAGCAGTGAAAGTGTGGAGTCCTAACCACTGGACCGCCACGGAATTCCCCAAACTTGATTTTTTCCCCACACACACATTTTTTCTAAATACAGTTTATACTATATGGCAGTGGTTCTCAACAAGGGGCAACTCTGCCCCCGACATTTGGCAATGTTTGGAGAAATATTTGCTTGTCACAACCTGGGGGATGTTACCGAACTCTAGAGGGTTGAGGCCTGGGATGCTGATATATATCCTATAATGCACTGGCCAGCTCTCCAAAACAAAAAATTATCTGACCCAAAATGTCATTTGTGTCTCTGCTGAGAAACCCTGCTACAAGATAACAGGGAAAGAAAGAAACAAACAAACCAAAAAAAGGGCTGTTTTTTAGTTTCTCTTGCCAAACTGCCAACACATGTTTTTGGATCTGAAACTTGGAAGGAAAAAAACACAGGCAGAAAACTCCCAACCTCATTTCATAAAATGGCTGACGTACTACTGATCTGCAAATACTTAGGATAGGGAAATTAGGAAGATGGAGACAGAAGGTACTGTTTGTAATTGGGAGAAAAGACTAAATGGAATTCTCATGCACTGCCTTGTTAGTAGCAAGGAGGTAACAGAAAAAGCAAATCAAAACAATTTTGGCTACTTCTGAATTTTACTCCCCAACGGAGGGAAAAAAAAATCAAGAAAGGAAATTTTCTTAGTTTAAGAAATGTTAAGAAGCATAAAATATCAGGACTATGAGGAAGTCAATCTGAAAAGTGGTATTAGTATTAGGATGGGCAGTGAAAGTACAGTTTTGATAAAAAGTTTCCATCTCTAGGAAGTTTCATTCTCACCCATCCTGCTGTGATGAGAAACTGGAACCCTGGGACTTCCCTGGTGGTGCAGTGGTTAAGAGTCCGCCTGCCAATACAGGGGACACAGGTTCGATCCTTGGTCCGGGAAGATCCCACATGCCGCGGAGCAACTAAGCCTGTGCGCCACAACTTCTGAGGCTGTGCTCTAGAGCCCGCAGGTCGCAACTACTGAGCCAGTGCACCACAACTACTGAAGTCCACGTGCCTAGAGCCCGTGCTCACAACAAGAGATGCCACCGCAATGAGAAGCACACACACCGCAATGAAGAGTAGCCCCCGCTCGCCACAACCAGAGAGAAAAGTCCGCGCGCGGCAATGAAGACCCAACGCGGCCAAAATAAATAAATAAATAATAAAATAATTAATGAAAAAAAAGAAAAGAAACTGGAATCCTACCTACTAGCAAACTGACAAAATAAGCAGAGCCAAATAAAGTTAGGAATGGCTTGAAGAACAAGCATGGTGTGAACTGGAAATCAGGAATATATGTCAATGAATGAAGCCTTAAATTTTTTAAAAAATTTATTTTATTTATTTATTTTTGGCTGTGTTGGGTCTTCGTTGCTGTGTACAGGCTTTCTCTAGTTGTGGCAAGCGGGGGCTACTCTTCGTGCCGTGCGCGGGCTTCTCTCACTGCGGTGGTTTCTCTTGTTGCGGAGCACGGGCTCTAGGCGTGCGGGCTTCAGTAGTTGTGGCTCATGGGCTCTAGAGCGCAGGCTCAATAGTTGTGCTGCACAGGCTTAGCTGCTCTGCGGCATGTGTGATCTTCCCGGACCAGGGCTCAAACCCGTGTCCCTTGCATTGGCAGGTGGATTCTTAACCACTGCACCACCAGGGAAGTCCCTGAAGCCTTAAATTTTTTAATTTTTAAAAAGTTGATGTATAATGTATTCAAACTGTAAAAAATCTCAAGTATACAGCTCAATGAATTTTTATATAAGTACATGCTAGTGTAATTACAACCCAGATCGAGAGATGAAATATCTCGGGCACCCCAGAAGGCCCCCTCATACCCCACTTTTCTTAAGCTTTTAAATGAAATAATTATATAAAACACTTAGTACCTGGCATACAGCATGTATTCAGTTAGTTCTCTCCTCTTTCCCTTTTTAAATCTCAAGGCAGACCGGTATTGTAGTAAAAATTAGTTTTTCTTTGTAGAATAATTCTAAATAAGTCAGTGCTTAGAGTTCTTTTCCTAATCCCGTTAAGACTAGTCTCCCAGAAGCTTTCTGAAACAGCAACACTAAACAGAATTGAAGAGAAGGCTCAGGGCAAATGAGAGCTCAGGCCAAACTAAAGCTAAATGTTTGTCTTTTGACTCTGAGCCAAGCACAAGCATATGGGCATCAGAAATGTAGTAGTTTCAAGTAAATCCTTGGTAAAGTTTTGTGACTAATGAAATTTCTGTGCAGTATGCACTCAACCCCTAGCCAAATTCATTCCTGAAATGTTGTTTTTGGCCACCACAGCTCCAGTTTCCATGTGGATTTGTCTCACATTTAAAAATGCTCTTATATCCTGACCTATGATTAATTCACGTCCCTTTCCTTGTTTTAGAAGAGTAGGCTGGGGGAAGGAGACAAATCAGAACTCTTTAGTTATTAGGAAATGAGCCCTGAATGCCTAAACTATCAGGCAACTGAGTTTATATTTATGATAGTCTGAAAGTCACTTACGCTGAAACCTAACTACTCTCTTCTCCAAACTTTGTGGGTCTGGCAGCGCTTCATGGGCAGAATAGTTTTCTTTTATTACAGTATCTACACTTGGTCATATTCTGATGAAAGAAAATAGTTTGAAAAAGCGGGAGAAAACTGAGAACTATAGGTAGAAAGCTATAGAATACAGTGATCTTGGTGCTGAGTAGGGTGGCAAGAATAGCTGACCTTTTTTTGAACACTATTTAATCACTTCAGCTGATCACATATCCTGAAAGAAACTGGGAGATCAGCAACAGTCTTAATAAGGCTTCTCACCCTCACTGCAGAGCTTCTATTCCCAATGCATCATTTATATTTGGGAAAGTGGGGAAAGGGAGAAGGGAAGGGACTAAATACACATACCTCAATCCAACATAACTTTCGTTTGTACCTTAGTCAATCTTAGGCTCCTGCTTTCTACTTCAAGATGCTGCTGTTTACGAAATGAGTCACACATCCTGCTTTGAATGCTTCATGGCTCTTGAATGAATCATTTCAAAGTACAGGATTGTTCAACAAATAAATACAACCACAGCAGCAGCAGCTCATAGGCTGCATGTGTGAGCAAGGTAATTTACAGAGGAAAAATAAGAACAGGAAACTTCTCAAAATATTCTAAGAGAAAATGTTGTCAGGGGAATGAAGGAGTATAAACTAAAGGGAGGGGGAAAAACCCACAAAATTGTACCTAAGGTAAATTTCTTTGTCTGTGGATTGAGGAATTTTCTGCTTGGGGAAGGCTGTTTGAGTGTCTTAGAAGATTCTGGCAGCTGACTAAATCAGTCCCTTGTAAAAAGAAGGAATTTTGAGAGGAGAGACATTATTTGATAGTTATTCTAGCAGAGAAGCCATCTGATAGAATATATGCCCCTCAAGGGCAAGAATCCTCATATGTTTGCTCGTGGAAGTATTCCAAGCACTTAGAACAGTACCTGCACATAGTGGGTGCTTAATAAACAGCTGTTGAATAAATGCCAACTAGCATATCTCATTAAAGGGCTACAAAGCATCCCTAACTTATAAAACTCTTATCCATGTGTACAATGGTAGGAGTATTTTCATCATCAACATTCAAACGGAGAGTTGATATTGTAAACACCAGCTCTTTCCTATGGAACTAAAGGCTGGGCCCAGTGGGGACCAAGAATACCCTAATGGGAGGAGCTTAGAATAAGAAACAAATAGAATTTCAAAAATTAAGACAACAGGAAAAGATCAAAATGGCAGCAAAGGGGATTTAAATCATTGGGAAGAATTTCTTGACTCAGAGGGTGGAGGGGGCTGAAATCATTTCCAAAGGAGATTTTAAAGCAATGTAAAATCTATTAGTTTTCTGGTCCTCTTGTATTTTTTGTAAATGATTTTTTAAAAATAATTTAATATTTTATTTATTTATTTTTGGCTGCGTTGGGTCTTCGTTGCTGCGTGCGGGCTTTCTCTAGTTGTGGTGAGCGGGGGCTACTTTTCATGAGGTGCGCAGGCTTCTCATTGCAGTGGCTTCCCCTGTGGCAGAGCACAGGCTCTAGGCGTGTGGGCTTCAGTAGTTGCAGCACACAGGCTCAGTAGTTGTGGCTTGTGGACTCTAGAGCGCAGGCTCAGTAGTTGTGCTGCACAGGCTTAGTTGCTCCGTGGCACGTGGGATCTTCCCAGACCAGGGCTTGAACCTGTGTCCTCTGCACTGGCAGGTAGATTCTTAGCCACTGCGCCACCAGGGAAGTCCCTGGTCCTCTTGTATTTTTATAACTTTATTTTCTCCTATTTTTCCACTAACACTTTCTATCCAGGTCAGTCTCTACTGATCTGCAAAATCCACCTGTTTTCAATTTTGTGCTTCCACACAATCGCCCTATTCTCAGACATGCCTTCCTCTCTCCCCTCAGTTTATCCACGTACTACAACTTTCCAAGGTCCAGCTGAAATCCAATTGCTTTTTGAAAGCTTCTCTAATTTTCAGTAGTCTATCTTTCCTGAACTTGTATGGTACTCTGAACAATCTGCACCATATAATTTAGAATTCTAGTCTACATGGTCTCACTATAAAGGATATAGTTTTATCCTTTAAACTATAAACTACCAGAGGGTTAAAAATGTATCCTACACTTACTCCTTTTTTTTTTTTTTTTATGGCCATGACATGTGGCTTTTGTAATCTTAGTTCCCCAACCAGGGATTGAATCCGGCCCCGGCAGTAATACCACCGAGTCCTAACCACTGGACCGCCAAGGAGTTCCCCTACACTTATTCCTTACCTTCCCCACCAACCCCATGTTGGGGCTTAACCCCGTGGAGAGTACACAATAGGCGCTCAATAAATTCCTTTTTAAGTGATTAGGTCAAGTTTTATATAGTGGTATGAGAAAAACTGTTGAAAAGCTTTATCACCTTTAGATCCTAAGACCTTTAACAGGGCACACTTTCAGAATGATCTGATCCCTTTCCATCTCCACTTCCAAAGTATATTTCATCATGCAAATAAGTGAGAATCAGCGTATCCTTCCCACTGTTGAGACACCAGATTCCCTTTATTACAGAAAGGCACTTAGGACTCTTTCAGTACACTGGAGTTATATTGCTGTTGTATGAAAGGATACTGGTGCCATGTCTTGTGGGTCAATTTACTTTCTTTGGGTATCTGAGTCCATTGCTGAACCTTATTACCAACTAAAATGCTCTGTGCAAAAAATGTCAATTCATCAACAGCAACCTTTTCCTTCTTCACTCCCCAAACCACTAGTGGTAATTTTAACCACATCCTTTTAAGCATTTTCTTTTAGGATCTCAATTACTTGAATTTTACTGGGCAGAATATCAGCATCCCACAGGAGTCAAGCCATGTCAAGAACTGGATTCCTCTGTTTACAAAGTTTACCCTGGAGAATCTGACAAGAGGAAAAGGTATATTACAATCAAATCAACAAACCAGTTGGGGGTTGGGGAGTGGAAAAATGATATTCAAACCCACAGTCAACACTGAATTGCTGGATCTTCACTGTTAGGATCTGGGATTAACATTAATGCATTATTCCATAACATACAGACCAATGATGCAACTATTCCTCTAAGCAGCAGAAGTTTTTACCACTCAGCCACACCCAATCACTCATTTTATTTTCGTTCCTGTTCCCTCCTCCTGTTTATGACAAATGTGAAAAATCATGAGTCCCATGGGTGGTATCTTTTGCCTAATAAATCACAGCAGAAAGGAAACAAGCTCCAAAGGTCATACAGGCCAACTCCAACCAGGGATTGGGCAGTGTAGAAAAGAGGGTGGCAAATATAATTTCTTGTCAGTTTAACTGAGGAAAAATAGGTATTTTAGTTTTATTTTATTTATGAATCTTGTTTATTATGGGATTGAAAAATATAATTTTACTTCAGGTTTCAATGTACTTAGAAAGTCCTGGTCATCTCAACTTCCATGGGATTCCCTAGTATCACAGGAAAGCAGTAAGTATAAATCTTTTCTGCTCCTCCTCTTGCTCTCTTTTTATTTTTTTATTGTGGTAAAATATACATAACACAAAATTTACCATATAAACCGTTTTAAATGTACAGTTCAGTGGTATTAAATACATTCATATTGTTGGCAACCATCACCACCATCCATCCCCCATAACTCTTTTTCTTTTTTTAATTTATTTTTTGGCTGTGTTGGGTCTTCATTGCTGCGTGCGGGCTTTCTCTAGTTGTGGCGAGCGGAGGCTACTCTTCGTTGCGGTGCGTGGGCTTCTCACTGCGGTGGCTTCTCTTGTTGTGGAGCACGGGCTCTAGGTGCGTGGGCTTCAGTAGTTGTGGCACGTGGGCTCAGTAGTTGTGGCTTGCAGGCTCTAAAGCGTAGGCCCTGAAGCATAGGCTCAATAGTTGTGGCACACGGGCTTAGCTGCTCCGAGGCATATGGAATCTTGCCGGACCAGGGCTCGAACCCATGTTCCCTGCATTGGCAGGCAGATTCTCAACCACTGCACCACCAGGGAAGTCTCCAACTCTATTTTGTAGAACTGAAACTCTATACCCATTAGACAATAACTCCCCATACTCCCCTCCCCCCATTCCCTGGCACCACCATTATACTTTCTGTCCTTATGATTCTGACTACTCTAAGCACCTCATATGAGTGAAATCATACAGTATTTGTCTTTTTGTGACTTATTTCACTCAGCACATCTTCAAGGTTCCTCCACGTTGTAGCATATTGCAGAATTTCCTTCTTTTTAAGGCTGCATGATAGCCCACTGTATGTATATTCCATATTTTTTTGTTCATTTATCAGTAGATGGACACTTGGTTTGCTTTTGCATTTTAGATATTGTGAATAATGCTATGAATACAGTTGTACAAATATCTCTGCTTTCAGTTCTTTTGGGTATATACCCAAAAGTGGAATTGCTGGATCATATAGTAACCCTATTTTTAATTTTTTGAGGAACTGTCATACTGTTTTCCTCATTGGCTGTACCATCTTACATTCCCACCAACAGGGCAGAAGAGTTCCAATTTCTCCATATTCTTGCCAACACTAGTTATCATCTGTTTTTCTTTTTTTAAGTAACTATTCTAATGGGTGTGAAGTAGTACTGTAGTTTTGATTTGCATTTCCCTAATGATGAGTGATATTGAGCATTTTTTCATGTGCTGGTTGGCTACTTGTATATCTTCTTTGGAGAAATGTCTATTCAATGTTTTCGCCTATTTTTTTTTAAATTAATTATTTATTTATTTATGGCTGTGTTGGGTCTGCGTTGCTGTGCATGAGCTTTCTTTAGTTGCGTCAAGCAGGGGCTACTCTTCATTGCAGTGTGCAGGCTTCTCATTGCAGTGGCTTTTCTTGTTGTAGAGCGTGGGCTTCAGTAGTTGTGGCATGCGGGCTCAGAAGTTGTGGCTCGTGGGCTCTAGAATGCAGGCTCAGTTGCTGTGGCGCACGGGCTTAGTTGCTCCACGGCATGTGGGATCTTGCTGGACCAGGGCTCAAACCCATGTACGCTGCATGGCAGGCGGATTCTTAACCACTGCGCCACCAGGGAAGTCCCTCGCCTATTTTTTTATCAGGTTGTTTTTTTGCTGTTGCTGAGTTTTAGAAATTCTCTAAACATTCTGGGTATTAATCCTGTATCCAATATATGACTTGCAAACATTTTCTCCCATTCCTTGGTTGCCTTTTTACTCTGTGGACATTGTCTTTAAATGTACAAAAATGTTTTAATTTTAATAAAATCCGACCTATTTTTTTCTCTTACTTGCTCCTCTGGTGTCATATCCAAGAAATCACTCTCAAATCCAATATCATGAAGCTTTTGTCCTATTTTTCTTCTAAGAGTCTTATACATAGTTGATACATCTTCTTACTGCACTGAAACTTTTATTAGTATATAATGTCCTTCTTTGTCTCTTGTAACCTATTTTGATCTAAAATCTATTTATTCTGGTGTTAGTAGAGCCACCACTCTGCTCTTTTGGATACTATTTGCATGGAGCATCTTTTTTCATCCATTCACTTTTAAAAAATATTTATTTATTTTTATTTTGGCTGCACTGAGTCTTAGTTGCAGCATGTGGGATCTTTGTCGCAGCACATGGACTTCTTAGTTGTGGCATGTGAACTCTTAGTTGTGGACTTCTTAGTTGTGGCATGAGAACTCAGTTGTGGCATACATGCAGCATCTAGTTCCCTGACCAGGGATTGAATCTGGGCCCCCTGCATTGGGAGCACAGAGTCTCACCCACTGGACCACCAGGGAAGTTCCCATCCGTTCACTTGCAACCTGTTTGTGTCTTTGGGTCTCAAGTAAGTCTCTTGTAGACAGCATACAGTTGGATCATATAGGGTATTTTGTTTTGTTTTGTTTTTATTAAAGTGTAGTTGATTTACAATATTGCATTAGTTTCTGGTGTACAGCAAAGTGATTCAGTTATACATATATATTTTTTCACATTATTTTCAATGATAGGTTATTATAAGATATTGAATATTGTTTCCTGTGTTATACAGTAAATTCTTATTGCTTATCTATTTTATATATAGTAGTGTGTATCTGTTAATCCCATACTCCTAATTTATGCCTCCATTTCCTTTGGTAACCATAAGTTTATTTTCTAGGTCTGTGAGTCTGTTTCTGTTTTATAAAGATTCATTTGCATTACTTTTTAGATTCCACATATAACTGATATCATATAATATTTGTCTTTCTCTGTCTGGCTTATTTCACTTGGCATGATGTTCTCTAGGTTCATCCATGTTGCTGCAAATGGCAATACTGCATTCTTTTTTGGATCAAGTGTTTTTATCCATTCTGTCAATCTGTCTTTTGAGTGGAGAGTTTAATCCATTTACATTTGAAGTAATTACTAATAAGGAGGAACTTACTTCTGTCATTGTGCTGTTTGTCTTCCATATGTCTTATAGCTTTGTTGCCCCTCATTTCTTGCATTACTGTCTTCTTTTGTGTTGAGTTTTTGTAGTGAAAAGTCTAAATTTCTTTCTCATTTCCTTTTGTGTATATTCTACAACTATTTTCTTTGTGGTTACCATGGGGATTACATTTAATATATTAAAGTTTTAATACTCTAATTTGAATGTATACCATCTTAACTTCAGTAACATACAAAAACTCCGCTCCTTTACAGTTCTGTGCCTACCCCTTTCAGCTGCTGATGTCACAAAATTACAACTTTATACATTGCGGACCCCAAAACATAAATAATTTTTTAAATGCATTAATCTCTTAAATTACATGAAAAACAATATTTGAAGTGACAAACCAAAGTTACAGTAATACTAGCTTTTACAATATAAATATTTTTCCTTAAATGTATTACTGTCTTAAATCATGTAGGAAACAAAAAGTACAATTACAAGTCATTCATTCTTACAGTAATAATATTAGCTTTATAATTGCCCATGTATTTACCTTTCTTGAGATTATTTTTCCCCACAGCTTTGAGTTACTGTCTAGTATACTTTCATTTCACTTTTCAAGACTCCCTTCAGCATTCTTGCAGGGCAGGTCTAGCAGTCACGAACTCCCTCAGCTTTTACCTCTCTGGGAATGTCTTAATTTCTCTCTCACTTTTGAAGGGCAGCTTTGCTGGATATAGGATTCTTGGTTGACAGTTTTTTTTTTTTAGCACTTTGCATATGTTTGGTCAACTGTTTTCTGGCCTCCAAAGTTTCTGATCAGAAGTCTACTTATAATCTTATTGATGATTCCTTGTATGTGATGATTCACTTCTCTCTTGCTGCTCTCAAGATTCTTTCTTTGTTTTTGGCCTTTGGAAGTTTGTTATAATGTGTTTTGATGTGGGTCTCTGAGTTCTTCTTCCTTGGAATTTGAGGGGTTTTTAAAAATTTTTTTTAAGTCTTTATTGAATGTGTTATAATATTGCTTCTGTTTTGGGTTTTTTGGCCCTGAGGCATGTGGGATCTTAGCTCCCCGACCAGGGATCGAACCCACACCCTCTGCATTGAAAGGCAAAGTCTTAACCACTGGACCACCAGGGAAGGCCCCAGGAGTATGAGCTTTCTGGATGTTTATAGTTATGTCTTTCACCAAATTTGGGAATTGTTCAGACATTATTTCCTCAATTTTTCTCTCTGCCCCTTCTTCTCTCTTTCTCTATTCCCTCCCTGCCTCCTTCCCTGTACTTCTGGAACTCCAACAATGCATATATTTGTCTGCCTGATGGTATCCCACAGGTCCCTCAGGCTTTGCTTGCTTCTTGTCAGTATTCACTTTCTGTTCTTCACACTTGATAATTTCCAAATGCCTATTTTCTTTTCTTTTCTTTTTGTTTTTTTTTTTGGCCTCGCTGCACGGCTTGCGGGGTCTTACTTCCCCAACCAGGGATCAAACCTGGGCCCTGGCAGTGAAAGGACTGAGTCCTAACCACTGGACTGCCAGGGAATTCCCCAAACTCCTATTTTCAAGTTCACTGATTCTTTCTTCTGCCTGCTCAAATCTGCCTTTGAATCCCTCTAGTGAATTTATCATTTCAGTAAATGAATTTTCAGCTCCAGAATTTCTTTTTAGGTTTTCTATCTCTTTATTGATATTTACGTTTTGTTCATACATTGTTTTCTTGATTTTCTCTACATCTTCCTTTAGTTCTTTGAGATTTAAGACAGGTGTTTTAAAGTCTTTGTCTAGCAAATCTGTCATGAGGCCTTTCTCAGGGACAGTTTATGTTGATTTTTTTTTTTTTTTGCGGTATGCGGGCCTCTCACTGCCGTGGCCTCTCCTGTTGTGGAGCACAGGCTCCGGACGCACAGGCTCAGCGGCCATGGCTCATGGGCCCAGCCACTCCGCGGCATGTGGGATCTTCCCGGACTGGGGCACGAACCCGTGCCCCCTGCATCGGCAGGCGGACTCTCAACCACTGCGCCACCAGGGAAGCCCCATTTTTTTTTTATCCTTTGAATGGGCCATACTTTGCTGTTGCTTTGTATGCCTTGTGGTTTTTTGTTGAACACCAGCCATTTCAATCTAATAAAACAACTCTGGAAATCAGTTTCTTTCCCCCTTCTGCAGAATTTGCTGATTTTTGATATTGTTTTTGTTTTTATGATTGTTGTAGGGTCTCTGTGCCAAGGATCAGCATGAGGTGTAAATTTAATGCCTTCTTAGGTCTTTTCTGACACTTTCCCTAGGTATGCAGTCACTTCCTAATTTTCCCCATATATGTGGCTGTTTTTGAATGTCCTTGACTTTAATGTCTTGCTTCCAAAAGGGGAAATAAGTGAAAAATGAAGGGGAGAAAAAGGGCACAGGACCTTTAAATCCCCTAGAAGTCACTTCAGCCAGAGAAGGAGGGGCTTGTAACAATGTGAAGAGGTTCAACAAAATGGCTACCTGTCTATACCTCTGTGATCAGAAGCAACAATCAGCACCCAGAGCACAGATCTCTGCTACTTAGAGGAAACGACCTTTTTGACCATCCTAGCTCCCCCACATGCTGTGTGCAAACTGCTCTAGGAACACATGCACAGATGCTTGGCACTGGCTGAGGGTGGGGTGATGGATAGCTGCTACTGTGCTGAGCTGAAATTGAAATTAACCACAATTTACCCTCCAATTCTTCCCCTAGAAGTTGCAAGCCTTCAACAGACTCCAAATTTCCAAAATAGTTAACATCAGACAGATTCTGCCAGTGCAATTGTCTATGTGGGGAAACAGATTCTTGATCCTTTCTACTCTGCCACCTTCCCAGAATCCCTCTCTCTCTCTTTTTATTATTAAATTTATTTATTTATTTATTTATGGCTGCATTGGGTCTTCATTGCTGCACGCGGGCTTTCTCTAGTTGCAGCGAGCAGGGGCTACTCTTCGTTGTGGTGCACAGGCTTCTCGTTGCATTGGCTTCTCTTGTTGCGGAGCACAGGCTCTAGGCCTGCAGGCTTCAGTAGTTGTAGCACGCAGGCTCAGCAGTTGTGGCTCACAGGCTCTACAGCACAGGCTCAGTAGTTGTGGCACACGGGCTTAGCTGCTCTGCAGCATGTGGGATCTTCCCGGACCAGGGCTGGAAGCCGTGTCCCCTGTATCGGCAGGCGGACTCTCAACCGCTGCGCCAACAGGGAAGTCCTCCCTCTCTCTTTTTAATACTATTTTCGTGTGACTTTTTTCAGTAAGGCCATAAACTAAATTCTGTGTCCAGTGGCTTTAAAACTGGAAATCTGTATGGCTTATCAGGCCTCTCTGGTCCTGAAATGACTGTTGTCAATTAATGCCTTACATATTAGATTGCTTGGGGGAAGGTGGGGGTGGGAACAGAAATGTAAGAGGTTTGGGAAAGACACTATTAGTTTCTAAACCCAACCCTCATTCCCAACCCCTCTCCCTTGCTTGCCTCCCATTATAAAGGCTGAAAAGCCAGATACTCATTTTTCCAGTTTCCCATGCAGCTAAGATTAAAGCCACCACACAGTTCAGGCCAATGAGACACAGAAATCCACTGGGGACTGGGGCAGAAGACTGCACTTCTGGGAATGGCATTTGCTTCCTTACAAAAGGGAAAGCTAGAAGAAGAAAATTCCTGGTGCTACTCCTTTTTTCTTCCTCATCCTCTGACAGTGAGGCAACACACTTGAGACTAAAAGGTAAAATAGCTAAAAATGGCAGAACAGAGAGGTAGGAAGTCCTCAATAACCTTGCTTAATTGCTCAGTCTTAATTCTTATACTTGTGTTACAGGTGTTCATGAAGTTTTAAGCTACCGTTAGGTACTTGTAGCTGAAACCATTCCTAACCAGTACATCATGGTTTTCAGGATATAGATTTTTCCTCATTTTCTATGTAAGGAACGTGGATATGGAATATGCAATAAAATATCTCGTTCTATACCTTTAAGAATACTTATCAATTGGACCCTAATGTGGAATTCCATTTTCATTTTCACATAGTATACCAAATAAATTATTCTATCTCATCATCAATTTTTGCCTCAGGGCTCCTTAAAAACAATAGCTATATAGTGTCTGAGTTGGGAAGGACAAAACAGTAGGAGAGGCACCCTATCATGCTGCTCTTGAAACTGAAGTAGTTAAAGATCACTCTTCACTAAGGTATGGAGTTTCAGGCAGAAGGACATCTTTTCTCATTCCTGGCTGTCCCTCTCCCTCAGTAACTAATAGCTGGCTCTTTACTAAACGCCAGGGCACTCTTGGGAACTATGCTAAAGAATTAACAACAACAGATCCATTATCTTTCTTTAGCTGGTCGCTACTTACTTGGATGGATTAAATGCTCAACAAACTTTAAAGGACCAGTGCCTAGGAGCAGAGAAATCCCAGGGACAATTCAGCAGGGCTCGGTCCCCTGTCAGTTACATGGTTAATTGCTTTCTCCATAGCTCTTGCCTAATGGTAGACCTTTTAGTATTCTACTTTCCAGATGTAGCCACTTAGTTGGGGTACCATTAAAGTTCCCAAAGGGACAACTTTAGTTCTTAACAAAGCAAGGAAACTTCTTTTTGGGTCAAAATGATTATCACACAGTCCTATTAAGTTCTTGTTGAAATTACAGACTTATATTTTTCAATCTCATCTCTTTTCCCAAATTATTAAGATATAATGAGCCCTTGAAAAACATCAAGTACTTTTTTTGTTGTTTTGTTTGTTTTTTTAATTAATTAATTATTTTTTGGCTGTGTTGGGTCTCCGTTGCTGCACATGGGCTTTCTCTAGTCGTGGCAAGTGGGGGCTACTCTTCGTTGTGGTGCGCGGGCTTCTAATTGAGGTGGCTTCTCTTTTTGCGGAACACGGGCTCTAGGCGTGTGGGTTTCAGGAGTTGCAGCATGTTGGTCCTACAGCACAGGCTCAGCAGTTGTGGCTCACGGGTTCTAGAGCTCAGGCTCAGCAGTTGTGGAACATGGGCTTAGTTGCTCCGTGGCAAGTGGGATCTTCCTGGACCAGGGATTGAACCCCATGTCCCCTGCATTGGCAGGCAGATTCTTAACCACTGCTCCACCGGGGAAGTCCCAAAGAACATCAAATACTTTTATCGTCTAATTTCCTACACAGTAAGCGATGTCATCCCTGGATCTCACATATGGGTGGGAAGGACAAGCATGCATTGTGAACAGTGTGGACCATAACCATTAAAGTTAGGAAAATCTACTACACTGTGTTTTTCTCTTGGGCTGCTGAAAATTTCATTACGGAAAAAGAATATTCTAAACACTTCTTGATAATACAGGAGATTCTGAATGCTTTCAACAAACTGAGCAGAGTATATATGAGTCACAGTACAGAGCATACAATAACTAAAACCCTGCCTTGTAAGGGCGTATACAATTTACTACTGTAACAGTTAAGCCAAAAGAAAAATTAAAGCTGAGGAAGAAAGAGAGCGACGGAGAGAGAAAGACAGAGGGGACAGGAGAAGGAGAGAGAGATCTCGGTCTCCAAAACTGAGTGCTTAGATTGTTGGGGCAAGCTTACAAGATTACACTCACTCACTCTAAAATAATTTCAAAATGCAGCAATACACTTTTGTTTTAAGCAAGCTATCAAATCTTAAGTGCCCAAAGCCTTAGGAACCATAGAAGAGGTTACAGGCTGATGAAGAAATGGGCAAAGACAAGACTCAAATGGTTTGGCAGTCTCTAGAATAAACCAGAAGCTTATACAGGGTATACTGATTCTGCCTTGTCACCTTAATTTAATGCAGAAAAAACTTCTTATCCTGATTTGTTGACATATTCGGCTGATTTATCTTTGTGTCTAACTTGGAAAGTTCTGAAATAAAACCAGGCAAATGGCAAACTCATTAAATTTGGATGTTTGCTTTTTAGCCATTAGAGATATATTTTAGAATGTTGGCCACTGAATAGAAGTCTATAATAAAAGAACACAGGCAGGCAGGGGAAAAGAATGGAATCTATGCTGCCTAACAGTAACACTTATCCACATGCTCCTTGACTTTCATAGTGATCTAATATAGCAACAACATCAAATACTGGGGAAACTGCCCCGGCTAACCTCTCCAGCCTCACCTCTTGCTGCTCTCCACCAAAATTTATGCTCCAGCAACATAAAGGTATCTGCAGTTTCTCTGAACATGCTATGCTGTTTCTTTCTTTTGTATCTGCTGTTCTCTTATGTGTGGAATGTTCTTCTCCACCTTCTCTGTCTGGCAAATTTCTATTTACCTTTCAAAACCAGTTAAAGCATCATTTCCTCCATGAAACCTTCCCTGATGTCTAACAGACCTCTCAATACTTGCAAATACTTATATTATTACATTTATCATATTACAAGCAATTACATTTTTATGTGTCTGCTTCCCCTATGAGACAATGAATCTGTTGATGTCTTATCCACCTTTCTGTCACAGTATCTAGCATGGTGTCTAGCACACTGCAGATATTCAAATATTTTTTTATTAAATTGAACCCACAAAAGCTAAAGAAGCTCTGAATGAATTGAGAAAAGTATTCATGGACTAGTTTTTGGAAACGTGTCCCCAGGCTTACTCAAGTTTGGAGGTACCTGGAAAAATACACAATAGGAAATGCCTTGATTTTAACAATGGATCCTCCGTGTACACTAAGTCTCTCACTAGAGACATCTGTGAAAACCAATAGTCAATTTTTGATTGTTCTCTAAAATGATAAATTGATCCAGTTACATAGAACCCCCACTCCCCTACCTTCCCCCCATTATATCAGAATGGCGACAAACCAGCAGGTGGTAATGGGATCCTATTAACCGTCATATCACATTACAACAGGCCCATCTGTTAGGAGAAGAGAGGAGAGAAAGGATAAATATAAAAACCATCAAGCACACCGATAGGGGTCAGGGAAGATCTAAGTAGACTGTGGTACTCCTAGTCCCTACTTCTTGGTAACAACTCACTATAGCAAACTGCTAATTTCAACCATAGTGTGGTAGGTCAATAACAGCTCCTATACTAGTTTGCTAGAGCTGACAAAGTACCACAACCCTGGGGTCTTAAACAACAGAAATTTATTGTCTCATAATTCTGGAGGCCAGAGTTTAAAATCAAGATGTCAGCAGGGCTGGTTCCCTCTGAAGGATGTGAAGGAGGATCTGTCCCATGTTTCTCTCCTAGCTTCTGGTGGTTTGCCAGCAATCTTTGGTCTTCCTTGGCTTGTGGCAGCATAACTCCAATCTTTATTCCCTGGGTGTACGTCTGTGTCCTGTTTCCTCTTTTTATAAGGACACCAGTTATACTGGATTAGGGGCCTACCCTACTCCAGTATGACCTCATATCAACTAATTACGTCTATGATCCTCTTTCCAAATAAGGTCACATTCTGAGGTACTTGGGACTAAGATTTCAACATGTAAATATGGGTGCACAATTCAACCCATAACAGTTCTCAAAGATATGCCCATGTTCTAATTCCTAGAACCTGTGAATGTTACCTTATATGATGACTAAATTAAGGGTTTTGAGATGAAGAGGTTATCCTAGACTATACAGTTGGGCCCTCAATGCCATCACAAGTACCCTTATAAGAGAGAGGCAAAGAAGAAGGTGATGTGAAGGCAGAATCAGAGATTGGAGTGATGTGGCCACAAGCCAAAAATTGTTGGAAGCCACCAGAAGCTGGAAGAGGTAAGGAAAGGATTCTCCTGAGAGCCTCCAGAGGGAGCATGGCTCTGCCTGCACCTTGATTCCGGACTTCTGGCCTCCTGAACTGTGAGCGTAACGAATATGGTAGATATTAAACCAACTATCAATAATCACTTTAAATGTCAATAGTCTAAATAGACCAATTAAAAGAGATGATCAGAGTGGATCAAAAAACAAAACCCAACTATATGTTGTTTATAGGAAACACACTTTAAATATAAAGACATGTATAGAATAAAAGTAAGGGGGATTCAAAAAGATATACCATGGTAACACTAATCAAAAGAAAGGGGAGGGCTTCCCTGGTGGCACAGTGGTTGAGAGTCCCCCTGCCAACGCAGGGGACACGGGTTCATGCCCCAGTCCAGGAGGATCCCACATGCCGCGGAGCGGCTGGGCCCGTGAGCCATGGCCGCTGAGCCTGCGCGTCTGGAGCCTGTGCTCCACAACGGGAGAGGCCACAGCAGTGATAGGCCCGCGTACCGCAAAAAAAAAAAAAGGAAAGGGGAGTAGCTATTTCAGTAGTAATTTCAGACAGAGCAAGGAAAGTCATCAGGGATAAAGAAATATTACATAAAGATAAAGGGATAAATACTCCAAAAAGACAAATATATCCTTAATATACATGTGCCTAACAACAGAATGTCAAAATACATGAGACCAAAACTGATAGAACTGCTAGGAGAAATAGATGAATCCACTATTATAGTTGGAGACTCTGACATTCCTCTATCAGAAATGGACAGATCCAGCAGGCAGAAAATCAGTAAGGACATAGTTGAACTCAACAGCACCATCAATCAACTGAATATAATTGACATCTATAGAATACTTCATCCAAGAATAGCAGATTACACATTCTTCTCAAGTTCACATGGAAGGAACATTCACTAAGACAGACCTCACTTGAGGCCATATAACACACCTTAACAAATTTAAGAGAATGGAAATCATACAATGTCTGCTCTCAGATGACAATGGACATAAAAAAGAAAAGCAAATTAAAGCCAAAGTAAGCAGAAGAAAATTAATAATAAAAATTAGAACAGAAATCAATGAAATTAAAAACAGGAAATCAATAAAACCAAAACCTGATTCTTTGAAAAGATCAATAAAGTTGATAAACCTTTAGATAAGCTAACTAAGAAAAGAAAGAAAGGAAGTTCTCTGGTGGTCCAGTGGTAAAGAATCCACCTTACAGTGCAGGGGACGTGGGTTCAATCCCTGGTCAGGGAACTAAGATCCCACATGCCGTGGGGCAACTAAGCCTGTGCACCGCAACTATTGAGCTCAGTGCCTCAACTAGAGAGCCTGCATGATGCAACCTACAGAGCCTGCGTGATGCAAACTACAGAGCCCATGCACTCTGAAACCCGCATGCCACAACAGAGCTCACACGCTCTGGAGCCTGTGCGCCACAACAAGAGAAGAGAAAACCCGCACGCCACAACCAGAGAGAAGCCCATGCGCCACAACTACAGAGAAGCCTGAGTGCTGCAGTGAAAGATCCTGCATGCCTCAACAAAGATCCTGCATGCTGCAACTAAGACCCAACGCAGCCAAAAGAAAAAAAATTAAGTACAACCTAATGAAATCTGGACATGTTATGAGACTACATGGTAGGGAGAAACCAGCTTTATAAGAATTGGGGAAGTCATGATAAAGGAAAATAAAGATAACATTAAAAAAAAAGAAAAGAGAGAAGACACAAATTATTAGTATCAGATATGAAAGAGGGACACCACTCCAGATTACATGGATGTTAAAAGGATAATAAAGGACTATTATGAAGAACTCTATGCCCACAAACTTGATAACCTAGATGAAATGGGCCAATTCCTTAAAAGACACAATCTGCTAAAACTCACAGAAGAAGAAATGGACAATCTGAATAGGTCTATATCTATTAAATAAATTGACTCAATAATTAACAACCTTCCAAAACAGAAAGGTCCAGATGGTCCACTGGTGAATTCTAGCAAACATTTAAGGAATAAATTATACCAATTCTCTACAATCTCCTCTAGAGTATAGAAGCAGAGAGAATATTTCCTAACTTATTCCGTGAGGCCAGCATTACTCTAATACCCAAACCAGAGAAAGACATTACAAGAAAAGATGACTACAGACCATTCTCTGTCATGAACATGGATGCAAAAATCCTCAACAAAATATTAGTAAATCAAGTCCAACAATGTATAAAAAGAATTATAAACCACAACCAAGTGGGATTTATCTCAAGTATGCAAGGCTTGTTCAACATTCAAAAATTAATCAATGTAATCCATCACATCAGCAGGCTAAAGAAGAAAAATCACATGATCATATCAATAGGTAAAGAAAAAGCACCTGACAAAATCCTACACCCATTCATGATAAAAACTCTCAGCAAACTAAGAATATATGGGAACTTCATTAACTTGATAAAGAACACCTACAGAATACCTAGAGTAAACATTATACTTAATGGTGAAAAACTCAAAGCTTTCCTGCTAAGATCAAGAACAAGGCAATGATGTCCCCCACTCTCACCACTCCTTTTCAGCACTGTACTGGATATCCTAGCTAATGAAATAAGATAAGAAAAGGAAATAAAAGTCATAAAGATTGGGAAGGAAGAAAGAAAACTGTTCGCAGATGACATGATCATCTATGTAGAAAATCCGAAAGAAACAACAAAAAACTCCCAGAATAAACAATTATAGCAAAGTTGCAGGATACAAGGTTAATATACGAATGTCAACTGTTTTACTATATACCATCAATAAGCAAGTGGAATTTGAAATTTAAAACACGATGCCATTTACATTAGTACCTCCGAAAATGAAATACTTAGGTGTAGATCTAACAAAATATGTAAAAGATCTACATGAGGAAAATTATAAAACTCTGATGAGAGAAATCAAAGAAGAATAAATGGGTATTTATTGTCAAGATGTCATTTCGTCCCAACTTGATCTATAGATTTAATGCAATCCCAATCAAAATCCCAGCAAGTTATTGTGGATGTTAACAAACTGATTCTAAAGTTTATACAGAGAGGCAAAAGACCCAGAATAGCCAACACAATACTGAAGAAGAACAATGTTGATAGACTGACACTACCCAACTCCAAGATATACTATAAAGCTATGGGTAATCAAGACAATGTAGTATTGGTGAAAAAACAGATTAAAAGATCAATGGGACAGAATAGAAAGTCCAGAAATAGACCCATATAAATATAGTCAACTAATATTTAACAAAGGAACAAAGGCACACATTCTTCTCAAGTGCACATGGAATATTCTCCAGGATACACCACACGTTAGGCCACAAAACAAGTCTTAATAAATTTAATACTGAAATCATATCAAGCATCTTTTCTGACCACAGTGGTATGAAACTAGAAAACTGGAAAATTCACAAATATGTGGAAATGAGACATGCTACTGAACAACCAATGGGTTAAAAATGAAGAACTTGAAAGATACATAAAAAAATACCTTGAGACAAATGAAAATGGAAATGTAAGATACCAAAACTTATGGGATGTAGCAAAATCAGTTCTAAGAGGGAAGCTAAGAAAAATAAATACCTACCTCAAGAAACAAGAAAAATCTCAAATAAACAACTTAACTTTACAGTTCAAGGAACTGAAAAAGAAGAACAAACGAGGCCCTAAGTTAGGAGAAAGAAAGAAATAACAAAGATCAGACCAGAAATAAATGAATTAGAGGGATGTCCTTGGTGGCGCAGTGGTTAAGAATCTGCCTGCCAATGCAGGGCAGGCAGGTTCGAGCCCTGGTTTGGGAAGATCTCACATGCCGTGGAACAACTAAGCCCGTGCGCCACAACTACTGAGCCTGTGCTCTAGAGCCTGCAAGCCACAACTACTGAGCCCACATGCCTAGAGCCCGTGCATCGCAACGAAAAGTAGCCCCCACTTGCCACAACCAGAGAAAGCCCACGTGCAGCAATGAAGACCCAATGCAGCCAAAAACAAACAAACAAATAAATAAATAGATATATGTATATAAAAGAATTAGAGACTACAAAGACAATAGAAAAGATCATGATACCAAGAGCTGGTTCTTTGAAAAGATAAACAAAATTGACAAACCACCAAGAAAAAGAAGACAAAAACAAAAAAAAACAAGAAAAGCAAAAAACCAAAACAAACAAACAAAAAAACCCCACAGGGCTTCCCTGGTGGTGCAGTGGTTGGGAGTCCGCCTGCCGATGCAGGGGACGCAGGTTCATGCCCCGGTCCGGGAGGATCCCACATGCCGCGGAGCAGCTGGGCCCGTGAGCCGTGGCCGCTGGGCCTGCGTGTCCGGAGCCTGTGCTCTGCAGCGGGGGAGGCCGCAGCGTGAGAGGCCTGCATACTGCCAAAAAAAAAAAAAAAAAAAACAAACCCACAGAAATCACCAAGAAAAAGAGGACAAAAGCAAAAAACCAAAACAAAAAAACACCACAGAAATGAAAGAGACATTCCAACTGGTACCTCAGAAATACGAAGTATCATAAGAGACTACTACAAACAATTATAAGTCAACAAATTGGACAACCTAAAAGAAATGGATAAATTCCTAAAAACATACAACCTTCCAAGACCGAGTCATGAAGAAATAGAAAATATTAACAGACTGTTTACCAATAAGGAGACTGAATCAGTAATCAAAAACCTCCCAACAAACAAAAGTCCAGCACCAGATGGCTTCATTGGTGAATTCTACCAAACATTCAAAGAAGAATTAATACCAATCCTCAAACTTCCAAAAAATAAAAGAGGAGGGAATACTTCCAAACTCATTTTACAAGGCCAGCATTACCCTGATACCAAAACCAGTCAAGGACACCACAAGAAAAGAAAATTGTGGGCCAATATCCCTGATAAACTTAGATGCAAAAATCCTGAACAAAATAGTAACAGAATTCAACAATACTTTAAAGAGATCATATACCATGATCAAGTGGGGTTTATTCCAGGGATGCAAGGATAGTTCAACACCCAGATCATTCAATGTGATACACCACATTTACCAAATGAAGGATAAAATGCGTTCGATGGGACTTCCCTGGTGGCACAGTGGTTAAGACTCCATGCTCCCAATGCAGGGGGCCTGGGTTCAATCCCTGGCCGGGGAACTAGATCCCACATGCGTGCCGCAACTAAGACCCCGTGCAACCAAATAAATAAATAAATATTTAAAAAAAAAAGTGTTCGATCATCTCACTAGATGCAGAAAAAGCATTTGACAAAATTCAACAGCCATTATGATAAAAATTCTCAACAAAGTGAGTATAGAGGGAACATACCTCAACATAATAAAGGCTATCCATGGCAAGCCCACAGCTAACACCATACTGAACAATGAAAAGCCAAAAGCTTTTCCTCTAAGAGGAACAAGACAAGGATGCCCACTCTTGCCACTTTTATTCAACATAGTACTGCAAGTCCTAGCCAGAACAATTAGGCAAGAAAAAGAAATAAAAGGCACCCAAATTGAAAAGGAAGAAGCAAACCTGTCATTATTTGCAGATGATACACAGAAAACCCAAAGACCACCAAAAAATTCTTAGAATAAGTGAATTCAGCAAAGTTTCAGGACACAAAATCTATACACAAAAAGTCTGTTGCATTTCTATACACTAATAATGAACTATCATAAAGAGAAATTAAGAAAACAATCCCATTTATAATCACATCAAAAATAATAAAATACCTAGGAATAAATTTCACCACAAAAGTGAAAGGTCTGTACACTGAAAACTCTAAGACACTGACAAAAGAAACTGAAGAAGACACAAATAAATGGAAAGATATTCATGCTCATGGACTGCAAGAATTAATATTGTTAAAATGCCCATACTACCCAAAGCAATATACAGGTTCAATGCAATCCCTATCAAAATTCCAATAGCATTTTTTCACAGAAAGAACAAACATTCCTAAAATTCACAAAAGACCCCGAATAGCCAATGCAATCTTGAGAAAGAACAAAGCTGGAGCATCACGCTCCCTGATTTCAAACTATAGTACAAAGCTACAGTAATCAAAATAGTATGGTATTGGCATAAAAACACACACATATATCAATGAAAGAGAGCCCAAAATAAATCCCTGCATATATGGTTAATTAATTTATGACAAGACTATACAATGGGGGAAAGGACAGTCTCCTCCATAAATGGTGTTGAGAAAAACGGGACAACCACATGCAAAAGAATAAAACTGGACCACTATCTTCTACCACATACAAATATTAACTCAAAATGAATTAAAAACTTGAACGTAAGACCTGAAACCATAAAACTCTTTAGGAAAAAACATAGGCAGTAAGCTCCCTGACATCCATACTGGTGACTTTTTTTGGATCTGACATCAAAAGCAAAGGCAGCAAAAGCAAAAATAAACAAGTGGGACTATATCAAACCAAAAAGCTTCTGCACAACAAAGAAAATCATCCACAGAATGAAAAGGCAAGCTACTGAATAGGAGAAAATATTTACAAATCATATATCTGATAAGGAGTTAATATCCAAAATATATAGAGAACTCATACAACTCAAAAGCAAAACCCCACACAATTCAATTTAAAAATGTCAGAAGATCTGAATAGATATTTTTCCAAAGAAGACATACAGATGGCCAAATGATACATGAAAAGATGTGGAACAACACTAATCTGTACCCATGGATACAGAGGGCCAGTCATATGTGGAATCTTAAAACAAAACAAAAGCCCACCAAACTTACAGAGAACAAACTGGTGGTTACCAACGGTGGGGGGGGGGGTTAAGGGGGTCAAATGCGTGAAGGGGGTCAAAAGGTACAAACTTTCAGTTATAAAATAAATAAGTCATGGGGATGAAAGGTACAGCATGGTGACTACAGTTAATAGATTACATATTTGAAAGTTGCTAAGAAAGTAAAAGTTCTCATCACAAGAAAAAAATTCTGGGACTTCCCTGGTGGTCCAGTGGCTAAGACTCCACGCTCCCAATGCAGGGGGCCCAGGTTTGATCCCTGGTCAGGGAACTGGATCCCACATGCCGCAACTAAAGATCCCACATGCCGCAACTAAAGATCCTGCACGTTGCAACGAAGACCCCACACACGGCAACAAAGATCCCACGTGCCGCAACTAAGACCTGGCACAGCCAAATAAATAAATAAATAAGAAAAAAATTCTGTAATTATGTATGGTGATGGATGTTAACTAGATTTACTGTGGTGATCATTTTGCAGTATATATAAATATCAAATCATTATGTTGTACACCTGAAACTAATATAATGTTATATGTCAATTATACCTCATTTTTTTTTTTAAAGGAGCAAAAGCAATATAGTGGAGCAAAGATAATCTTTTCAACAAATAGTGCTGGGACAACTAGAAATCCATATGCAAAAAAGTGAATTTAGACACAGACTTTAAATCCTTTGCAAAAACTAACTCAAAATGGATCATAGACATAAATGTGAAACACAAAACTATAAAACTCCCAGAAGATAACACAGGAAAAGACCCAGGTAATCTTGGGTTTGGCAATGACTTTAGAGACAACAAAGGCATAATCAATAAAAGAAATAATTGATAAGCTGGACTTCATTAAATAAAAACTTGTGTTCTGTGAAAGACAATGTCAAGAGAATGAGAAGGTCACCCATAGCCTGAGAAAAAGTATTTGCAAAAGACACATTTGATAAAGGACTGCTATCCAAAATACATAAAAAACTCTTAAAACTCAACAGTAAGGAAACAACCCAAGTAAAAAATAGGCCGAAGACCTTAACAGACATCTCGCCAAAGATATACAGATAGCACAAAAACATATAAAGAGATGCTGCACATCATGTCATCAGGGAAATGCAAATTAAAACGACATACCACTATACATCTATTCTATTGGCCAAACTCTGGATCACTGACAACACCAAATGCTGACAAGGGTGTGAAGCAACAGGAACTTTAATTCATTGACAGTGGGAATGAAAAAAATGGTAGAGCCAAGCTATAAGACAATTTGGCAGTTTCTTACAAAAATAAACATATTCTTACCATACGATCTAGCAACCATGCAGTTTGATATTTATCCAAAGGAGCTGAAAATTTACGTTCACACAAAAACCTGCACATGGATTTTTATAGCAGCTTTATTCATAACTGCCAAAACTTGGAAGCAACCAAGATATCCTTCAGTAGGTAAATGGATAAATAAACTGTGGTACGTCCAGACAATGGAATACTATTCAGTGCTAAAAAGAAATGAGGTATCAAGCCATGGAAAGACATGAAGGAACCTTAAATGCATGTTAAGTGAAAGATGGCAATCTGAAAAAGGCTACATACTGTATGATTCCAACTATATGGCTCTCTGGAAAAGGCATAGCTACGGACATAGTAAAACGATCAGTGCTTGCCAGGAGTGGTGCGGGGGGGAGGAAAGATGACTAGGTGGAGCACCGAGGATTTTTAGGGAAGTGAATATACTCTGTATGATAATGTAACGATGACTGTATGTCATTATACATTTATCCAAACCCATCAAATGTACAACACCAAGAGTGAACTCTAAGGTAAGCTGTGGACTTTGGGTGATTATGATGTATCATTGTAGGTTCATTAGTTGTAACAAATGTGCCACTCTGGTGGGGGATGTTGATAATGGGAAATGCTATGTTTGTGTGGAGGCAGGGAGTATATGGGGAATCTCTGTACTGTCCTCTCAATTTTACTGTGAACTTAAAACTGCTCTAAAAAAACAGTCTTAAAATTTTTTTGGAAAACCACTAAGTAAAAGTAAATAGATTGTTGCAAGCATTGTTGCAATTATTCTCATAGAGTGCTCAGAAAAAGAGCCTGAAAAATTAAGCCTGAAGTAGAGTACTCATTGCTTATATTTCTATAAGACAGAAAAGCATGGCATAGCAGAAAAGTCCAGCTTCTAAACAAGAACTGTAGTCTCTTTGACAGAGCTCCAATCCAATTATGCCCTAGCCACTGATTTTTCTATCACCACTTCCCCCCCTTTGTTTCAGAGACAGCAACCATGACCTTCTGTTCATGTGGTGTAGGAAGAAATTGCTTCCCAGAAAGGCTTTTAGCCCACTGCATTTTACTAGATAAAGAGAAAACAAAAAGCCATTCGACTCTGACAAGCTGATTCCTGTCTACAGAGGAGCAAAATGCCTCCCTCAGGACTACAAGGTACAATATGTTCAAATCTTTAACCACCGCTCTGCCATGAGCTACCACATATGTGCACACAACTCTCTCTCCTCTGAGCAGTCACATGCATAACTGAAAGTACAAGCCTCCATAAGGCCCTGTCTGGCTGTAGCTTCAAATGCATATAAGTAAAATAATGCTGAAATAAAGTCTCCCCTTTTCACTTTTGCAATTATTTAGGTAAAAATTAAAAGGGAAGAAAAGGAAAGGCTGAAGAGGGAATAGCTAAATTGTTGAACCTAACATGGTACCTTATAGAACATATTTAGACACCTAGACCCCTGAAAATTTTAGAGTAATTACTTCTACTGTTCCCTCCAAATACAGTCTAAGTGGACTACAGTCTCTTCCTTAATCCTAAGAAATGCCTGAAACTGAAGTATAATAAAACAACAAATGTCTGAAGTTATAAACATTAACACAGTGAAAAAAATTAATGCACACAGATTGCCACTGTGTAAAAAAAAATGATGCTAACTGAAGTGATAGATGTCTGTAATACTATCTGCCCACTCTGGTATTATACAGCTATCTCCACCTACACACCACAACAGATCTTTAAAATTACCTCAACAATCTTTTCACTTGAGTCAAATAACTTATGGTAGTGAAAGATTTTTTTGTTTTTGTTGCTATTGTTGTTTTGGTTAGTAAGCTTGAGAAGAGAGACACAAAAATGAGGTAACTGAGGCTAGCATTAAAATGTAGGGCCTTTTTCTTTTCATTTTTTAAAATAATCATCCATCCTATTAGGCTGTCACTGTCTACCTGATAACCTCTTCGGAGCCAAGTTTGTAGTTTCTGTTTGATAGGTTGCTGCCCTGAATCACCTTTTCTTTGTATTTACAGTTTTTCAGAAACTCCTGGCAGGACACACACACACACACACACACATATACACACAACTAACTAGCTTGTCAGAGGCATCCAACAAAATAAACAAATGAGATCTTTGGACATCCAGAGTAATCATTTTGATAGCTTGTGACCTTGTCCAATAAGGTATTCTTAGCTCTGAAGCCAAGAATTTGACTTCATGGTCAAAGGTAGGAAAGACAAGGCTCTAGTCAGATACTTCCTACAGCTGAACGCAGAGTTAGTTTCACATAGTCCATGGTTATATAATGAATCATTATTAGAATCAAGAAGGAAATGTATATTTTAAGCAACTTTCCGGTAAAGGATAAAGACATTCAAACATACAAAGAATCCCTTTACTAAAAATGTCAACTATAAGACTCTCCAGGGACAGTAATGGAGATTCCTCAAAAAACTAAAAATAGAACTACCATATGACCCAGCAATCCCACTACTGGGCATATACCCTGAGAAAACCATAATTCAAGAACAGTCATGTACCACAGTGTTCACTGTGGCTCTATTTACAATAGCCAAGACATGGAAGCAACCTACGTGTCCATCAACACATGAATGGATAAAGAAGATGTAGCACATACATACAATGGAATATTACTCAGCCATAAAAAGAAACGAAACTGAGTTATTTGTAGTGAGGTGGATGGACCTAGAGACTGTCATACAGAGTGAAGTAAGTCAGAAAGAAAGACAAATACCGTATGCTAACACATATATATGGAATCTAAAAAAAAAAAAAAAATGGTTCTGAAGAACCTAGGGGCAGGACAGGAATAAAGACGCAGACATAGAGAATGGACTTGAGGACACGGGGAGGGGGAAGGGGAAGCTGGGACAAAGTGAGAGTGGCATGGACATATATACACTACCAAATGTAAAATAGATAGCTAGTGGGAATAGCATAGGGAGATCAGCTCGGTGTTTCGTGTTCACCTAGAGAGGTGGGATAGGTAGGGTGGGAGGGAGACGCGAGAGGGAGGAGATATGCGGATGTATGTATATGTATAGCCGATTCACTTTGTTATACAGCAGAAACTAACACACCATTGTAAAGCAATTATACTCCAATAAAGATGTTAAATAAATAAATAAATAAGACTCTCTGGGGGGCTTCCCTGGTGGCGCAGTGGTTAAGAACCTGCCTGCCAATGCAGGGGACATGGGTTCGATCCCTGGTCTAGGAAGGTCCCACATGCCGCGGAGCAACTAAGCCCGTGCACCACAACTACTGAGCCTGCACTCTAGAGCCCGCAAGCCACAACTACTGAGCTCGTGTGCTGCAATTACTGAAGCCCGCATGCCTAGAGCCCATGCTCTGCAACAAGAGAAGCCACCACAATGAGAAGCCCGTGCACCACAACAAAGAGTAGCCCCCTCTGGCCGCAACTAAAGAAAGCCCACACGTAGCAATGAAGACCCAACGCAGCCAAAAACAAATTAATTAATTAATTAAAAAAAATACTCTCCGATCTCTTTTGATCCTTTATGTGTACTTCTACATGTTTTTCTCACAAATTATTTCACAAAAATGTTTCCATGTATCTACTTAGCCATATATTTCCACTTCCAATCATAAATGAAACGTCCATCGTATCAACACACCACAGTTCGTAAGAGAAAAGGAAAGAGCAGATATATGAAAGTGCTATGAAGTCAAAGAAGGAAAGATTGTGAGATCTGAGTGGAGAAGAATTCTATTATTTAACAGTTAAGACCCTCCATGCAGTCATACTTCCAAAAAGTCAGAGAATAAACAAGTTATCAATCATTGGGCAGATCATGTATCTCACTACACTGGTAACATACTCCGAATCATACCCTAATTCCACCTTAGTCACATTTCCTCTTGTTAACAATCAGTATGGCAGCCACAATAACAAAAGCCCCACTGCTACATGGTACTACATAAAGCAAGACACCCAGATACCATCCTTTGCATTTGGGAGCTTACAGGCATAAAACTAAGAGGAGGAAGAAGGGAGTATGAGTGAGGAAGAAGGGAATATGAGCCAGGAAGTGACCCAGTCTAGAATTCAAAAAGATGACAGCACAGTGTTTCTTTGGGCCTATTAGTGGAGAATGCTGAAGCTATGATTTTTAGGTCACGGTTTTCTAGCTCTGTCTACATTTCTGGTTGGTCAAGAATTAGTTTTCCTTCCCATTTTAAAATCATGCCCCTACTACTAAACAGTGGTTGTTTACCTCACAAAGAGTTAGATACATCTCAGCAGCATTCCCAGGTACATAAAAAACATTATAGATTAATAAGGCTGAGGCAGTTGCAGAGATGGCTCTTTGTTTTAGTAAGAATTCTTACCTTTTTGTACAGGCAGAGCTCAGCTGTCGATCCAGCTCTCTCTGGTATGGCAGCCAGACGACTACCTACATCAGTAACAAACTATAGCTAGGACTTACTTAAATGATTGCATTTGGAGCAGTGCAAAAAAGCACTACTTATTCTTTTTTTTTTTCTTTCCCTGTGCTAGATGTGCATATTTACATGTGTATGGAGAAGAATAAGGAAACAATTTATCCTAGTAGAAGTGCTGGTCTGAAGTGTGCCTGGGTTTGTATTACAGCTCCATCACAAAGTATTGTATGACCTTGTACAAGTTATTTAACCTCTCTGGGCCTTAGTTTTCTTATTTCTAAAACGGAGATAATATTATATCCTCCCTCAGGATTTCTAGGGTTAAATAAAATAATATCTGTATACTATTTCTGCACAGTATATAAGAGCTCAGTTAGCTTTAGTTATTGTTGCTGTTGCTGCTGTTATTATTATTATTAGACATTGATAAAGTTAAACAATTTTCTTTGTTTTTGTTCTCTCCCTTTCCCCCCATATGATCCCCATATAATTTTCCTATACATTATATAAACACAACATTTCCTCTAAGTTGTAGATGTATGTATGCACACATAAGATGTTGGCCTGCACTAACTGCTGTTAATCCTGAACATAATGCTATAGAGCCTATCCTAGGCTAGTGTTCATTTTTACCATAGAGTCAATTCAGTTCAACAAGTAAGGAAATTAAATTAGTGCTGAGGCCAAGACTGAAAGATTCTCATATGTAGTCGAATCTAAAAGATAAAGAGTCAGTATCTCTATGAAAAGAGATCTTACCCAATACCAGGGATTTAACATTCTAAGTAGATGGGAAACTTGAATCCCAGAACTAAAGAAATCAGGTCACTCCCTTTCCCCCATATTTTATCAGTCTAAAATTTCCATGGGAATTCCCTAGTGGTCCAGTGGTTAGGACTCCACGCTTTCACTGCCACGGGCGAGGGTTCAATCCCTGGTCGGGGAACTAACATCTCATAAGCCGCGCGGCACGGCCATAAAATAGTAATAATAAGTAAAATAAAATAAAATAAAATTTCCAAACCAGGACAAGGAGGAAATGTCTCTTTCTACCCTGTTAAGTTGTTTCTAGTGTTTACTGGTGCCCTTCTTAATTTATACTTCTCGGGAATTCCCTGGTGGTCCAGTGTTTAGGACTCGGCGCTTTCACTGCAGGGGCCAAGGTTCAATCCCTGGTCAGGGAACTAAGATTCCATAAGCCGTGCAGTGTGTCCAAAAAAAAGATTTATACTTCTCAACTAGCATCTAGCAGAAGGAAGTTGAGATACCCCAAACAAACCTAACAAGTAAATCTGTTTATCTTTGACATCCTCATAAGTCGTCATGTCTCTTTGGCTTAGGGGCCATTCTACCTAAGCCAGTTCTCATCTACTAACCCCTAAACCCAAATAAAAACTTCTATTCCTTTATGTAGCCAATATTACATCTGTGGTTAAACTAATTTATACTAAAGTGTGAAAGATAGCTCCCATACTTTTCTAATAACATTAACTTACATGAATCTTTAATTAATGTAGAAGTACATTATTTAAATGTACTTCAACAACATTATTTAAATGTACTTCAACAAAGGAAAAGGGATCACAGGCTTTACTTCCTCTCACCTTGCCCAGCCCTAATACCTTGACTCCCCAGAAACAGCCCATTCAGTGTTCATCCTGTCCTTGTTCCCAATACCTAAAACCAGTAAAACTGTCTCCAGGCAAGCCAAATCCTTTAACATCAGAGAGACTCCCAGTAGAGAAAAAAGGCTGGCCACATAAATCTCCCTAGATTTGATTCTTGTACTTTTAGAGAGACCTCAGAGCTGTGACCTCACATCTTAATTTTCTCTCCCCCATTCTCCAGCTATTCCCAATCACATGGTTATCTGCTCATGACTTTAAAAAAAATTAAAGAAATGCATGATTCTAACCATATGACATTCTGGAAAAGGCAAAACTATGAAGACAGTAAAAAGATCTGTGGTTACCAGGGGCTGAAGTGGGGTGGGGGATGCATAGGTGGAACAACGGGATTTTTAGGGCAGTGAAACTATTCTGTATGACATGGTAATGGAGGACACATGTTATACATTTGTCAAAACGCATAGAATGTACAACACAAAGAGTGAACCCTTATGTAAACTATGGACTTTAGTTAATAATAATGTATCAATATTAGCTCATCAGTTGTAACAAATCTACCACACTAATACAAGATGTGGCAGGCTGGAGGTACAACAAGGTAGGGGGTAGATGGGAACTCTTGGACTTTCAATTCTGTAAATATAAAACTGCTCTAAAAAAATAAAGTCTATTAATCTTTTTTAATTAGAGGAAACACTGGTTAATAATGCCCACCAGGTACAATGGCTAATAAGAGCCAAGATAAGCAGTACAAGAGGAAAGCAAAAAGTAAAAAATTAAGACTATAAGCCTTGATCTCAAACTGGAGAGGACAATAATTAAGACAAGGAAAGAGACTTGAGGAAATGAGAGAAAGATAACTCTCGCAGCATTTTTATAGTGACTAGTGTGCAAAACACTAAAGCAAATGTTTTCTCCCTCAGAGAAAGAGAAGAGAAGCCAAGCTCATACGGGGCACTGAGATACTCAGCAGAAAAATCACCACCATTAAGCCTCTGGCATACTTACGAGTGTCACCCTGATGCCTCTCCCTGTGGCTAAGAAATCAGAGCTTGTCATTGTAACCAAGTCTGCAACCTGTGCTGGTGCCAATCTGTATAGTAGATTGAGGTATTTTTCAGAAAAATCAAGGGGTAATTGCCCAGTATCGAAAGAAGATCTGACCCTTGAGAGGAGAAAAGAGGCGTTCCTTTTGCCATTGGATGATCCTCTCTGGAATAACATAAATGGCTCTTAAGAGAGATTATATATCTGATAAGCAGAGCTGCAACTCTGACAGCCAATCTGCTGAATGCCGAACAGAGCACTCAGCTTTCTACAATGACTCAAAGGACAAGGTAAAGCTGCAGATTTATTCTGCTGACTTTCCTTGCAGAGCTACTCAAGTTTTTCAAAGGCAAAAAGGAAGAACTCTTTCCTTCCAACCCAGGGAATTGCAAATTCCACCTGGGATCTAAAGACAGAACTATGTTTGCTCCAAATCTGACATCATCGATGTGAACAAGAAGATTTAAAGCTGGAATGATGGCTGGCAATTTTAGTCTTTAGAGCAGAAGCTGGTTCAGCTCTTCAATCTGCCAGCAGAATCAGCAGCCACACGGGGCACATGGTGTGCCAGACTGGGAATGGGCTAATTTCACAAAATTCATTCTCATTCTCTCTGTACTTTCACATGACAATTGCAAATAGTCCAGATTCTTACCAAATCACAATCTTAGGTAGCATATTTCACTGCACAAAGAAATTTCAAAGTAAAAACACAAAGGCACCATTACAAAGAGATAAATCCCAAAGCTTCCATCTTTTCTCCATGATGCTTTCTTTCCTCCTTGAAATCCTTTCCTTAACCTGTTAATTTTATGAGAAGACGTAAAAAGCAAAATCTGTCTACAATAAACTATAAATAGCAGCATTTCTGCCTCACAATTTGTATGTCACTTCTTCAAGATGAGATTTTGAACGAGAAAAGCTTTCTATACATCCGAACTCGAATATAACAGCCACATGCTATGATTTATAGGACAGTTCTTCTGTGGTTAAATAGATTCAACCATCAACAGACAAAAGAAAAACTAGGCTTGAGAGTTAAAAGATACCCAATTTGTTTAAAACCTTTTTTTATGTTATCTTATGATAAACAAAGACTAAGAAACACTAACATTTAGAGGGAGTCAGTTTTATTTTTATTTTTAAAAACATGCATTACTGTACTGAGCAAGTACCCTGGAATAGGTACTGGAGGAAGGGGATTAATAATAACAAAATATAGCACAGAAAATTATAAGCAGGCTAAACCAGAATAATATTTTTTCCCCAAAACAAAATACCCCTTTTTAGAAAAATGAAGGAAAAGAGGGAAAAAAAAGTTTTGCTCTATAAATAATACTATCAAATGATCAATTATATGTCTTAAATTTTTAGATAACCCAAAGTCTAAAATATAGCTAACTGAAATTTAGCTAAGTGTTTACTAACACTTGCAACTGTAACCCTTTTAAAGGGATTTACCGTTTAGTTATAAAGACAATTAAGACTGAAACCTGGCTCTGACCAAACTCCAGCTGAAGGTGCTTTTCTTGTATTATAAAGTCCAATTTAAAAGGGGCATTTTGTTTTATTTAAGTCACTAGCATATGGTTAAAAAACTTAAGTTTGCCCTGTTACATCCTTTGAGCAGAACATTTAAGTTCTCTTTCTTCTCCTATGAAAGAGCATCCAGAGAGCATCTCTTGCACCTTGTTCGTAATGCACAATTTATCGGCATTTCGTTTCCTTTCTAAATGGCCGGGAGGGAAGAAGAGCTCCATAGCCACTGTGTGTGGTTAGTAATGGCGCTTTTACTTGTCATTGTACAAAGCCTGTTAAATATTTACAACACAGCAATATCTAGTCCTAAACACCCAGTTGTGAGTTTGAATTTTTTTAGAAATAAATCTATGACAAGTTTTCCCCAGCAAAACGCCAGAAGACTCTCCTAACAGCTTCAAGAGACCCAGCGGGTCCAGAGGAGCAGTTATAGGCCATCTGGTGATTACTTATTATTATTTATACAGCAGTGTAGATGTACACACAGATGTGTTATGAATCCACATACAGAGTAGGCCTTAACAAGGGCTTCAGACAAAATGCGACTGCTGAGCAAGTCAATCTGCATTAAAGAAACATGCTAACCAGACAGAGGGAGCACAGTGGCTGTGTTTCAATTTGCCGCATTAGCTGGAAGAGTTTTTGATAAAAGAACAAAGAATTCTATATAATAATGACAATATCTTGTAAGTTAACAACCTAGTTATATGTACATGGTTTTGCAGGGGTGGCAAAAGAGGGATTAATGAAGGACAGGCTCTCATATCCAGAAGGCGGTTTATAAATTCAGCAGTTTGTAAAAGAAGGGACTAGGAAAGAGGCCCTTCTCCTGACTTAGGATGAACTGAGATACAAAGACAGAGGATTTTTTTTTCTATCAGGAATGTTCTGAGAACAGTTTCTGGGCTCCCATACCAAATATTAAGTCATATCCAAGGAAAACAAGAGTGAGTAACTGAAAATTTTCACCTTAATTTCTTGGGTATAGCTCCAATTAGGTTCATACGGCCTTTTTTTTTTGGCAGACTGGAGCTTGGATGCTTTTAACCTACTATGCTCTTAGTAACGTAATAATAAATATAACACAAAAAACTAAAATAACCAACCACTTGTTTCTAAGAGTAAATGTCAAAAGTGCCAGATCTGACATTAAAAAAACTTGGGTTTAATTCCTTGCTCTTAACATGTCTACATTTTTTATCCCAGTCCCAGTTTTTTTCTTTACTATGCATAACAGTGGTCTACTGCTATTACAAGATTACATAAAACTGCAGCATACTTAAAGTGGACTGAAAGTTATTTCAAAATCAACATATTATTATTACAAAAAACAAGGTTAGCATTTGGCCTAATTGTGTATAAGGCAGTGTATCTTCAGCTGCCTGACAGCATGCAGGCACTCTTACCAGATGGGAACTGGATTAATTATTGAATGAAATATGAATTATTAAATAAAATTTTGAATTTTATTTATTTATTATTTTTTCTTCGGTACGCGGGCCTCTCACTGTTGTGGCCTCTCCCGTTGTGGAGCACAGGCTCCAGACGCACAGGCTCAGCGGCCATGGCTCACAGGCCCAGCCGCTCCGCGGCATGTGGGATCTTCCCAGACCAGGGCACGAACCCGTGTCCCCTGCATCGGCAGGCGGACTCTCATCCACTGCGCCACCAGGGAAGCCCAAAAATTTGAATTTTTTAAAAACTCTTGGCAGGCGGTGAGAAAGAAAGGCTTATTTGTTTGCCTGAAATTGTTTTCACCTGTTGAAGCATGTAAAGATAGCACATATCACAGCACATATCACCACAAGTGGTGTTTATGTACCAGAGCCATTTTTTCCTATGTTATTCTCCAATTCAAGATGCTCCCCTAACATAAAGAATTAGTAATCAACACGAGCCATTCTTCCTTGCTTTTCTTTTGTGCCAATGCCAGTTAATAGGAAAACTTGCCAAAGGGACAGAACTAACAATCCAGAGTCCCACAGTACCAGTAGAGCCTATTTCATGGGAGGGCTGGGATAACAGGAATAATCTCTATAGATTTGTGTTACATAGGCAATAAAATATACACCTTTGCAGCATGCCAGCATTTAACCAATCATAGAAGCTATTTGTTGCCTCATATATTACAAAGCAATAGAGATTTAAGGGATAATGTTCATGGAGGCAGAGGATACGAAGCAATAAACAGCACTGGAGGTTGGTTAAATGCCAAGTGAAGCCAGGACTACAGCACCATAAACATTATTCCTATTATATGACAAGATAAGGATGTAAAGAAGCTGCCCTCCATCCCACCACAACTAGGGCTCTACTGCTACCCTGGCCTTCGGAAGGGAAAGCAGGCTCCGGAGGTCTTTGAACTAGTTATACGTGTCGTGTCTCAGAAAGATATGAACAGCACATCAACCTGTACCTAAATGTTCTCTGGGAGAAGAAAAGATCTGGTAGTAGATATCCTCGGTGGGGGTGGGGTGGGGATAGAATAACAGCACCTCAGCATCACAATGGGTAGAGAAACAATCAAAGGATTTTTCCTTAAAAGGACAGAGTCGATACACAGTGGTTATGACAGAAACCTTTCTCAAAAATGGCTAATAATGGGATGATACTACCCATGAATAGTACCTTCTCAGAGGAAATGTGTTCCTGTTCTTAAGGAAATAGACATTCTAAGTAAGAAGCTTATACAACCAGCTTCTGCTCAAAGACTTGATGGTGGTAACCAGGACTACTTAAATCTGCATAATTCATACTGCAAACTAGCATCATGGGCCTGAAAGGGAGGTATAGGAATATGGAAATTGTTGACTCCTGGTAATAAAGATTGGACAAGGAATTCCCTGGCAGTCCAGTGGTTAGGACTTTGAGCTTCCACTGCAGGGGGCACGGGTTCGATCCCTGGCTGGGGAACTAAGATCCCACAGGCAGTGCTGTGCGGCCAAAAAAAAAAAAAAAGGTACAAATTTCCAATAAAACATTTTAAGGGAATTCCCTGGTGGTCCAGTGGTTAGGACTCCATGCTGTCACTGCTGAGGGCCCGGGTTCAATCCCTGGTCACGGAACTAAAATCCCACAAGACTGGAGGCATGGCCAAAAAAAAAAAAAAGGACAAAAGGCATCCAAAAGGTAAGATATCGAACTGTATCCACATGAAGTAACAACTCAAATTCAAGATTACTGACACACAGTAATTTTTCCTGCTTCCACATGCAACAGAACTTTATAATCCACCTTCAAGTAAAAGTGCCCCCCAAGCATTAAAAACTTACAAGACTTCCTAGATTCAGCACCAAACTGTATTTCTAATATTTTAATAACACAGAGGCAAAGCTATTTTATAGTTACAATGTTTTTTAAATAGATGCTATCTTATAAACATTTCTGAAACCCATACAACTCAAATTCAACCAGCGCTTTACCACAGGGTATCTGGGGCTCTGCTGCCTTAACACTAACCCATTCTCCAGAAGCAGCTCTATTAACTATTCCTGCTACCTCATTCTGTAAAGAAATATTAGCAGGAATATTACTTTCCCTGAGTTCCTCTTCATGAGGGTGATGAGGCCTCAAGAGAAACAGAGACTCAACAGGAGAATAGGAATAAGTTAGCTCAAAAAGCCCTATCACCTGTCTTTTCAGATAAGAATGCAAAGAACACAAACTTCAGCAGCCATCTTTTTTTAAAAAGTACATGTAGCATATTTAGAACTCAGCTGTGTCACATCAGACTTACTGTTGGGAAGTGGATCATGAACAGAATCCAAAAATAACAGCCATTAAAGACCTAGCAACCAAAACATGTTTACGTATCCATTGAAAGCCCGGTGGTTTTGATTATGTGGTGCAGCGCATAATCCACTAGTCTATTTTAGGTGAATTTTCCTTTCACCTCCCCTTAATATTATGGCATAAGATGATTTCTGAATTTAAGGGTACACAGGGTAAAATCTGGGCAGAGAACAGATATTTAAATAATACAAGATTCCTACAGTTTTTGTTGGTTGGTTTTTTTATGGATCAGTCTCTTGAATTATAATTTGCTTTCATTCCTTCTTCCTCTAACTGGTAGAAGCCACTGATTTTTGAGACTTCTATGGCTGCTGAGTTCTAAACATGCCTTGCAAAAATGATCGTGGTCCTTATTACCCCTCCTGGGACTTACATAGCCTTTTTATTATTCTACCATATCTGGAGTAATCAATGAATCAGTGACAACTGATTATAAATAGGCTTGAAGGCCTCAAAGTGGCTCCAGAATGAAACCATTTTCAAGGTAATAAGGAAGTTGGGACGACAGGCCAAGGGTAGTTCACTTTACCAAATTTATCTCCTCTGTCAGATTTTCACTATTTCATATAACATAAAGCAATCATAGTAAATCTTGTAGAGATCCCACTCTAGAGTTATTTGTTACTAGATATTGGGAGAAACCTGAAAGGAGACTAAATATAACTAAAGAACTACAATCTCGGGACTTCCTTGATGGCGCAGTGGATAAGACTCCGTGTTCCCAACGCAGGGGGCCTGGGTTTAATCCCTGGTCAGGGAACTAGATCCCACATGCATGCCACAACTAAGAGTTCGCATGCCACAAGTAAGGAGCCCACCTGCAGCAACTAAGTCCCAGTGCAACCAAATAAATAAATAAGCAAGTAAATAAATATTAAAAGAACTACAATCTCACCTGACCATAAAGTTTTGACAGGCAAAGCAGGTAAAAGGATGAATCATGCTACCTCAAAGCCTTAAGTTGTAGCTTTTTATCCTTTTTTCTATGAAACAGGTAACTTGAATCCAAAAGAAGGTAGCAATCTCCCTCAGTTCCACACTCACTGAGGGAAAAAAAAGCCTCAGGATCTATGCCAGAGGTTATAATGAATCCTAATGACCAATTCAGAAATGGGAGGGAAAAGTAGGGGAAGGAAAAGGCTTATGGTAAACAGAACCCAACAATACAAGAAGGACCCAAAGTAAAAATCCCTGTTTTCCTACCTCTAGTCCAAAATAATGCAAAACAAAAACAAAGAAACAAACACAAAGCCCTTCTGGGATCTCACAAATCTCAGTGAAAACTACTTTTTTCTGATGAGATAGCCTGAAGAAACCCTACTGATATATTTTCTTTCTCAGAAAGCTTAAGAGATGATTTTCCTATGTATTCCTTTATTTTTACCATCCATTTTTATTTATTTAACTCCTTGTCTGGGTAGTCTTAAGCATACAATACATAAGAGGGGCACTGAGCAGCTTAAACAATAAGTGAAGAAAAATAAATCTTTTCACCAAAAGTGCAGATGCTTTAAAGTAAGTGAGATAAGTAAAAAGGGTACCGCGTAACTATTATGGGAGTCACAGTAAGCACTATAATCAACAAATTCACACACAAAAATTTGGAGGAATCTGATTCAGGTATGTACTCCCATAAAGCTGTCTGAAAACAAATTTACTCTATTTTCCCAAGTGGCTTCTATTGTAAAAAAATATATATACACACATACACACATACACACACACACACACACACACACACACAAACCACATGAGGAAAACATGCAGTCAACAAACAATACAGTTGAAAGCTTTGACAAGGAAGGAAATAAACTCTACAATGCTAAATACTTCAGAATTGGCTTTTTTAGTCTTTTATGAAATTTTCAGCATTTAGTGGAATTTGGAGTCATCCTTCTGCCCATTCCTTGTCACCAACCCTATTTGTCTCTCAAATTCCAATTCTTAGGAATCTCTGGAACTTAACTCTCTTCTTTTTATACTTCTCTAAGTATTTACAATGTTTAATAGAACTAGTCTGCAATCTCACATACTACCAGTAAGTGTCACTGGACAGTCACATGACATATTCCTAACTGAAAAGAAATTCAACCCTTCAGGCTCCATAAAATCAACTGTTGAAGGCAAATAAAACTCTCTTGAATAAAACTTTCTTTGTATTCCTTTCTTCATCCTTTGTGGAACATGGCAGAATGGGAGGATCTAGGAATAAGTGTTAAGAAGGTACAAAATGAAAAAAAAAAAGGCAGTTTCAACAAAATTATTTAAAAAGTACATGATGAAAAATATTTGACACAATGTATACGCATACAAACAATAACATGGCAGCTAACACACAGAACAAGGCACTTAATGGTGTCAGACAGGGAAAATGGCTGAGAAAACTTGTAGCTGATACACTGCTGTGAGATCTCGGATTCTATGTTGGATTTGTCCTTCCTAGACAGGTATTTGCCTTAGCTGCTAACAATGATTTTCTTGATCAACAGTCAAAAGAAACTTTTTCTTATCTAGAAAATCCAAAATAGACTCTGGCAAATTGAGGTTCAAAATGAATGGGTGCATTTTCAGCTTCCTATCCAAATATGTTGAGCAGACTTTTACATCCATGAAGGTTGAAGAAAGGATATTTCTAAACTTGCTTTGTATTTAAATAAATAGCTTTAGAAAGGAGGCGAGAGCAACATGTATTCCTCAACACTGTGTGTTGCGAAACAAACACCAGCAGAATAACAATATGAAAGACAGCAAGGCAGATTTCATTACGGTAGAGTGTCCACATTTCCTCATAACTTGGATTTACACACTACAAATCCTCTGATCTGATTACCTCCAGTGATCACGTAAAACACTGGCTTTAAACTCTTTGCCTCAGTGATAAAACAGCCACTTTGATTCACAACGAGACATTCACAATAAAGTATATTGTAAACGTACCTGTCCACAGCCCGGGGCATTGCACACAAACGGTCTGTCGTCTCCCATATTTCATATAGCAGAGCGGAGCTGAGGAGGGGGAGGTAGGGGGAAAAGTTATGTTAAATACGTTGGAGTTAAAAAAAAAAAAAAGTGCTTCAAAAATATCAAGCCTAGAAACAGGTGTTCCAAGAATGCCGTCTATCAAAGCTGTAAACACAGGCTACTTTGGGGAGACCCATTAGACAGGTGGCATATGATCTACTGTGCCTCGGTTGAAACTTTTAATTAGAAAAATTTAAACCTAAAGAGTCAAGGAATTTCAAGCCTTTTACTAGATTTTTCCCTCTTTCTGCTACAGTATATAACACACTTCTCCAGTATGCTGAATTACAACCAGTGCAGTTCCCTATGTCAATAAATCCACTGAACGCTCGATGCGGAAGCCATATTTCTGAACTAGAGAAGACCAAAATTTGTCATTTAATTAATTAAGGGATTATAGGAGGGGTGCTCCATTTTACAGGGCCATAATCTGGCTCCCTGGTGTATAAACAATGAGACTGTTGGCAAGGGCCGTTTATCCCAGATTATTGCCAAAGAAAACAAAGCACCCATCCTATTGGGCTACATGGGAAATGATTTTCATTAATAAAAAAATAAAAGTAAAACCCTTCTCTCCCCACGGGGAGCCTCCTTCTCCCCCCACCAATCGTCGGTGGCAAATGGAGAAATATCGGTGCCCTTCCCCCCGATTCTATTTATGGCTAGGTTTTTAAAAGCAGCAATAAAACAAATGTCGACTCTTTGGGGGTTTACTGGGTGAATATGTTCCGGCTGTTTGTGCTGCTCTCGGCCAGAGTTCTTGGGCTGCTCTGTTGCAGCCAACAGATGTGTGCTGCTGCAGGGGATAAAAGAAATGGCACTAAAAGGCATCACCATCCATCCTCTCCGTTTCTCTTTAGAATTTAACAGGGTTTATACTGTTGTTGTTTTTTAATTATTGAAGCTAAACTTTTGAAATGTTGATCAAAATTCTTTGTCAAAGAACAATAACTCCAAATGAATGTGTTGGGGAAATTTCTCATATCCCAACTAGGAATAAAAATAGAGGTGGAGATGGATAAGGATTAGAAATGCAAATCATAGTAAAAATATTCCTAAAAGATACAGAGTATTTTGAAAGAGTGAAAGAGAAAAAAGGGGGGGGTCACAAAAATAGTCTTTATAAAATAAACTCCTAAAGGACATTTTCAAACATCCTTCTACAAGACAGAAAGCTGTATGAAAGAATACGAAGAAGGGAAGATGAAAGAGGAAGAACTACAATTTGAATATGCGTAGAAACGACTTCAGAACTATAACCAAATTTCGAATTTTCATCTTGGAGATAAACCAAAATGTCAGGTTAACCTCAGTCAGATCTACGTCAAAATAAATATTAAAGTGCTAGACCAAATCTGGCAATCAGAAAACCATGCCTAAAACTCAGAGGGCAGTGGTAACATCTCTCCTACTCTCTTAAGACTCACTCTAGGGTTGGAAACCCGTATTTCTGGTAGTCTGATCAGTAATTCCACAACTAATCGCTGTTTAAAATTGTGGGGTGCCCCATAAAATACAAAGGGCTTCTTAGCAATCCTTCATTGTGATAGGAACAGGGTCTGACTAGGAAGGAAACTGATGCTGCAGCACTGCTGTAATGGAAGAGAGCCTGTATGTACATAGGTGTACACAGATTTATATCACATTTAGCCAGGATAAATTGCTTCAATAAATTCTGTTCCTGGGAGAGGCCAGCTCAAGCTGATGCTTGGTACTGGGAAAATGAGAGCTTTATTCTTCACACAGCCCCAGGACAAGGAGGTCTTCTGGTTTGTTCGTTTGTTTTAAATACACTTCCTAGAACTACAACACAGTGCAAAAAATAAATACAAATATACAACAGTAAATAAATGCAAAGACCAATGCCATTATGGCTGAAAACTCAGAACATTTCTGGAAAGCAACTGATCTCTGGAAAAATTCCTAACAACTGCTGTGCTGGAGGTAATTTTACATCCTAGTCCCAGAACCTGCTTTTCTAATAAAATCACTAAATGAGAATTTTATTTCAACAAGATCCTCTAACCTATTTTCAATCAGGAAGTAAACTACAAGGGATAGAGCAGATGTAACATAAGCAGGCAGGATTCCTTATTTTTACCTTAATTATGTTTTTTGAGGCTAAGTTTTCTCAGTTTTCTACCGATTTAGAGGAGGAAAAGGGTCTTGGCTGAGAAGTGGGGCAGCACTGGTAGAGAAAGTTGATTAAATAAATTCTGGAATGGTTTTCCTCAAACCACAGAATTCAAAATTTAACTTGGTTTTGCACAATCACATCACAATTTATGGCTTCCAAATTTTATTTCATTGCTAGGAAATAGAGATGAAAAATCAAGACTTTCTAAAAGCAGAAAAAAAGGCAAAAATAAGTTTTGGGGAAGAGAATTAAAATGTAACAGAACCAAGCATTTTCATGGCTCTTAAATATTCAAATCTGTCGGTCACTAACTAGGATTTCCTGCTTCCTTCCGATTTTGCTGCCTTTTGTTTTGCCATTTTCACTGAAGAGAGATCACAATGGGAGGAAGAAGGCCCTCTTTCTTAAATACCTACAATTATTCTTTTTTTTTTGGCCCCAACCGCGTGGCACGCGGGATCTTAGCTTCCCACCCAGATCGAACCCACGCCCCCTGCATTGGAAGCGTGGAGTCTTAACCACTGGACCACCAGGGAAGTCCCCCTACAATTATTCTTCAATCATTCCCTCAATCTCTTGCTCCTTTTCATTTCCATCATTCTTGCTTTTAACTTTAAAGTGATGTCTTTTTTAAAAATGAAATATTTAACAATAATGATCTGTCTCCTCACTTAAAAAGAATTTCCAGTTAACATCATTCTAAAAATTTCTTTCATTCCCAGTCTGCTGTATCAATTGCTACATATAAAGAATGCCATTGCTTATTTCTATTTGATACTTAAAACTAACCTCTGATAATGAGAGGTCAAACTGATGCCTCCTCAAAAACAAATAGCAACACATTTCTGTAGTATAAAGACTGAGACAAAAGGTGAAATCTTGAATAATGATACTGCCATTCACTAGAATTTAACTCACAGCCCATTTGTAACTGTACTGCTTGACAGGTAGATCACGTGTCCAGGCACGGCATTCAAGTCTGTCATCTGTTTCTCAATCTATTCTTCAGGATGAAACTCAAGCATTCTTTAGAACTAAGCAATAAATGACGGACAAGGGGATACACATATTTAGAGACATTTCCAAAAGAAAGTGAAACGCTCTCAGTGGTGATCTTAGAACAGGAAAACAAAGATGCATAAAAAGGCTGTCCTATGGGCCAAGGAAAAGGCTCATGTGCTCAGAATGCATGAATGATAAAAATTGGTATTCATTTAAAAGAGAGAAAGTTATCTGAATGCTGGCAGAAAAGTGAAGAAAATCCAAGGTTTAGAGAATGATTTTAATAATTGGGGTAATTTCATAGAATCTTACTTTTTTTTTTTTTTTTTTTGCGGTACGAGGGCTTCTCACTGTTGTGGCCTCTCCCGTTGCGGAGCACAGGCTCCGGACGCGCAAGCTCAGCAGCCATGGCTCACGGGCCCAGCCGCTCCGCGGTGTGTGGGATCTTCCTGGACCGGGGCACAAACCCGTGTCCCCTGCATCGGCAGGCGGACTCTCAACCACTGTGCCGACAGGGAAGCCCCATAGAATCTTTCTTAAATAGTTTTGTCAGAGCCAGAAGTATATCCTAAAATGGTCAATGTGCAAATAAGAAAACTGATTCTCTGATTCTGTGTGTATACATATGTATATCTATCTTTTTTTTTTTAATGGAATGAGGATGGAGTCTGCCACTGAGGTCTACAAAAAGTCAGTTCTCTGGACCTGGCGTAATATAATTATTTCTTTAGTAACCAACTGATGTTATTAAGATGGCCCAACGTAAGGTAAGGAATAAAAGCCATGTATCAATATAAACACATCCAACGGCCTGTTTGCAGGTTCCTAATAACAAAAAGCAGATATTGCTAAGTATAAAAAAATGAGAAGGGCATATACACCATAAATATCAAAGATTCATGAAAATCTAGAAGGGGTTCAAACTAGCTATCATTTATTCATTCAAAAGCATTACTAAAGAACTACTAAGTGCCAGGCAAAGCGGACACAAAAATAAAGACAATAGTCTTTTGCAAAAAAGAAATCTTTCTCTCAACTGTGTCAAAGAAAACCAGAGCTGGACAGTAGTTAAAGCAGTAAAAAATGGATTTTATTCAGGACTATTGCAATAGTGGCTAAGAGATCTCAGTATATAAACCAGGCTCAGTTTTGAATACACCATGGGCCAGTGGGAATTAACAGCCAAGGACCAGGGTGGAGTTCAGTGACTAGAAAATTACTAAGAGGAAACATAAGGGGTAAAGGGGATTCTGGTTAAACTAACCTAACAAGATTCTTGCTGATGACAGGCCAGGGTGATGAGACATCACCTGAGGGATGGTAGAGGATGAAGAACCTAATCAGATATGCGAGAGAACAGATACTGAGGGTGGGGGGCTCTTGCTAAACTGACTTAGCAGGGTTCTTGCTGAAATTCAGTTTTACAAGGAATTACACAGATAAGCCTAAAAGAAGGTTCAGGAGCCTGACTAAAGTTTGGTCGGGAAAAGAATCCTTGTCATCTGGCATGAAAGATGCCAAGTAAGGGGTAAGAATGATGGCTTAATTTACAAGTTCAATTAGTCATAGGTTGATCAGTATACGTATTAGATCCCTTACTATTTCTCCTATTCTTTTTTTTTTTTTTGCGGTACGCGGGCCTCTCACTGTTGTGGCCTCTCCCATTGCGGAGCACAGGCTCCGGACGCGCAGGCTCAGCGGCCATGGCTCACGGGCCCAGCTGCTCCGCGGATCAGGGCACGAACCCGTGTCCCTTGCATCGGCAGGCGGACTCTCAACCACTGCGCCACCAGGGAAGCCCTTCTCCTATTCTTTATGGTCATTTATCAAATTATTTTACTAGCAATTCCAGAGTATATACGAGCACAAAAAAGATGGCTAAGTCTTGGTAAAAGATCTGACAAGGAAGACGTACGAAACTAGTAACTACAATTTACCTTTGGGATCAAAAAGTAAATTTAATCATTAAAAAAATTCATTAATTCAGGGACTTCCCTGTTGGTACAGTGGTTAAGAATCTGCCTTCCAATGCAGGGGAAGTGGGTTTGATCCCTGGTCAGGGAAAGAAGATCCCACATGCCGCGGGGCAACTAAGCCTGCGTACCGCAACTACTGTGCCCACACGCCTCAACTAGAGAGCCCATGTGCCACAAACTACAGAGCCCATGCACTCTGGAGCCCATACGCAACAACTACTGAGCCCGCGTGCCACAACCAGAGAGCCTGCACACCGCAATGAAGAGCCCGCAAGCCACAACTAAGACCTGACGCAGCCAAAAATAAATATATTTTTTAAAATTCATTAATTCACTGAACACTTTATTCAGCGCCTACCGTATCTAGGCCCCAAAATTCAACAATGAATGAGACACACAAGATATCTGCCCTCATAGTGCTTACTTACAGTCTACAAAGAAGAGGCAAACACAAAGAAAGTAATAAACAAAATCATTTTAGATTAACAGCAGATAATTGCTAAGAAATGAAATCGTGATGTGTTAGTAAATAGAAGTGGACTACTTTAGCTTCATGAATAAAAAGGAAATGGCTGTATTATCTGTGACCAAAAGGGGAATGGGGAAGAATATAGAGATCCAGTTAAAAACTTCTGGAAGCCTTTCCTTTCATAACACGGTTGATGTTCAATAAATATTTACTGATTTAATCTGAAGTAGATATTCAAGTCTACTTTGCTGAAATTTTACACTTATCTTTCCAAGTTTTGCAGAAAGCTGCTGGGTCCACAAGACAACCACTATGCAGGTATTTACGCATTTAAAGCTATATGTATTTAAGACATATTTAAATACATATTTATAACTACTTTGTGCCTAAGGTACTTTATGTGACTGCACCCAACCAATTCTATGCTTTTCCTATCATACAAATAACACAAAAGAAGCTCTACAGTTTTTGGTTAGACTGTTAAAAATGGGGAGAGGGGAGGTATTTGTCAAGTTAATTGACACTTAACTGACCCTTGAAAACAAAACCTAGACCAGAGCTTTTACGGTATATTTTCAAGTATAAAAGAATGCTTGCTAATCAAGGATGCAGCAGAGAGGGCACCTTAATATGGGACTTGTGGGAGTACATATATGGACAATCTTTTTGGAAAGCAATCTGGCAATGTTTATATTAAGTGTCTTAAAAAGTTTTACACCCTTTGAACAAATCATTCTTCTTTCAGGACTTTATTCTGAGGCTAAAACCAGAAACATGGACCATTTATATATGAAAATGTTCATCATAGTCATATTTATAACAAAAAAGAAACAGGAATTAAATGTTTAAAAAGAATGGATAAATATAAATTAAGATATTGTCTTACAATAGATATATTTAAGTTGTTAATAATAACCTTTCTGAAAGCTATTTAACAACATGAGAAAATGTTATACATTAAGTGGGGAAAAAAAGGAGGATACAAGGGGCTTCCCTGGTGGCGCAGTGGTTGAGAGTCCACCTGCCGATGCAGGGGACACAGGTTCATGCCCCGGTCCAGGAAGATCCCGCATGCGGTGGAGCGGCTGGGCCCGTGAGCCATGGCTGCTGAGCCTGCGCGTCCGGAGCCTGTGCTCCGCAATGGGAGAGACCACAACAGTGAGAGGCCCGCGTACCACAAAAAAAAAGCAGGATACAAAATTGCATATGCACCATAATTCCAAATCTATAAAAAAGCAAACAAAATAATAAGCATAGAACAAGATGAGCGAATTAACGTCAAATGTTAATAATGGTTATCTCTGGATAATGGTATTCCAGATGATTTTATTTCCCTCTTTCTACCTTCAGTATTTTCCAAAGTCTCTACAATGATCACAGATTGCTTTTTTTTTTTTTTTTTTGCAGTACGCGGTACTCTCACTGTTGTGGCCTCTCCCGTTGCAGAGCACAGGCTCTGGACGCGCAGGCTCAGTGGCCATGGTTCATGGGCCCAGCCGCTCCGTGGCATGTGGGATCTTCCCGGATCAGGGCACGAATCTGTGTCCCCTGCATCAGCAGGCGAACTCTCAACCACTGCGCCACCAGGGAAGCCCACAGATTGCTTTTAATAAATCAAAAACTTTATAATATAAATAATAAAAAGAATACTGATCTGCATGACTTAAAAAAAAACATGTCTGAGTTTAAAAAAAAAAAAAAGGCCCGTATCTGCTAGACTATTCCGTTTTTTTTTTAAGTTTTTTTTTTTTTTTATGTGGACCATTCTTAAAGTCTTCATTGAATTTGTTACAATATTGCTTTTGTTTTATGTTTTGGTCTTTTGGCTGCAAGGCATGTGGGATCTTAGCTCCCCAAGCAGGGATTGAACCTGTACCCCCTGCATTGGAAGGTGAAGTCTTAACCACTGGACCACCAGGGAAGTCCCTCTGCTAGACTACTCTAAAGCACTAAACAGTATAGTATTTAAAAATTATACAAAGTTGTTCACTCTCTACTACAAAGCAACAGAACCACAGAACCAACTGACAAAGTTCAAAATGAACTACCAAAAACATCTTTCTAAAAATGTAAACTAACAGCATCAAATAGAAATAGACATGGTGGAAACTTAGATCGATACACAGGGTAAATCAAGCATTTCAAGATAATTCCTTATTAGTTACCCTCAAGGACCCGTTTTCAGAATCCACAAATGCTGCCTAACAACAAGTAGTACTTATATTAAACACTTAGAAATTGCCCCAACTGTCCAACACAAAGGGAATAAAGAGAGTTGAAACCAAGCTTAGCAGGTACTGAATGCCTTTCAGTGAGCTACAAATACGCTAAAAAATTTAGACCGGCACCCAGAGCTCTACAGGCCCCATTCCCCTATGATATTAAAAAGAAAAAAATTATATACAAACAGTTCTCTTCCAAAACCATAACTTTGGATACCAACTTTCAGACTCTTAGATAATTTAGCTGCTGCTAAGCAAAGAGTACAAACACTGAAGCTCTTCACCATAGCAGCCTCAACATTTTATTCTCCATAAGATACTCTGTGCTCCTGTGACTTGCATTACATCTAGAACACTGACTTTAGGAAAAGACTCCAATAAACCTATGAACAGTGACACGATAATGAAGGTATGTTAACCGCAGAAAACAAAGAAGACTCATGTTTTACTAGGCAGTAGATTATTTAGGAATTGAAATTTCTGTTCATAAATTCTGGGTTCATTTTCCACTGTAGTATTTAGCATAACAATAGTTTAACACACTATTTCATTAGTAGGTAAACCAAATGCCCCAAAAGGATTACATAAAAAGCATAGGGCTTCCCTGGTGGCGCAGTGGTTGAGAGTCCGCCTGCCGATGCAGGGGACATGGGTTCGTGCCCCGGTCCGGGAAGATCCCACATGCCGCGGAGCGGCTGGGCCCGTGAGCCATGGCTGCTGAGCCTGCGCATCCGGAGCCTGTGCTCCGCAATGGGAGAGGCCACAACAGTGAGAGGTCCGTGTACCGGTAAAAAACAAAACAAAAACAAACAAAAAAGCATATATAAGTCTATAACCTTTAACTAATTAGCCTTTTGTAAAGCACTTTGCTAACAGATTGGAAAACTGAGGTAGAGAGTGTAGAAAAAAAAATGCAAAAGATGAGTCAAGAGGTTGAGGTTGGACTGAACCCTGGTTACCTGTTCTCACACACCCCAAAGAAGATATAAAAATGGACACTGTATCTTTTTATAACACCTGAAAGTTGTATGACAACTTGCATATTGTATGACTACTCCTAAGTGAATCATGTATTTCCAAGTTTACACACAATAGGTGTTTCTTATATGTTTATTATATAAACGAATGTCCAGAAATATGAACTTGAGGGACTATAATTTCTTGGAGCATTATTTTTGTCTAGGAAAATTAAATAATGTTGATAGTTTGAACATTAAGTATATTTTATTATAATTGGGCTTCCCTGGTGGTGCAGTGGTTAAGAATCCACCTGCCTGCAGGGGACGTGGGTTTGAGCCCTGGTCCGGGAAGATCCCACATGCCACGGAGCAACTAAGCCCATGCGCTACAACTACTGAGCCTCCACTCTAGAGCCTGTGAGCCACAACTACTGAAGCCCGCGCGCCTGGAGCCCGTGCTGCGCAACAAGAGAAGCCACCGCAATGAGAAGCCTGCTCACCGCAACTAGAGAAAGCCCGCTCACAGCAACGAAGACCCAACACAGCCAAAAAATAAAAATAAGTAAATTTTTTTAAAGTATATTTTATTATAATAATTTTTAAACTCATAATCCAGTTATAGTATACATCAAGGATTGGTAAACTGCAGCCCATGGGCCAAATCTAGCCTGCCACTTGTTTTTATATGGCCCACAAGCTAAGAATGTTTTTTACATTTTTAAATGGTTGAAAAAAATCAAAGGAAGAAAATTTTGTGACATGTGAAAATTATATGAAATTCAAATTTTAGTGTTCATAAATAAAGTTTTATGGGAACACAGCCATGCTTATTCTTTGCATGTTGTCTCTGGCTAGCTACTTCTGTGCTACAATGCTGGAGCTGTAGTTTCAACAAGAGACCTCATGCCTGCAAAGCACATATTTACCATCTAGCCTTAGTTTGCCAACTCCTGGTATTTATAACTATTATTAATTAAAATACAAGGTTAAGATATCCCAATTATGACAAATGTCAGAGTGATTGTTAATTAAGGACTTTTATTATGTGACTATTCAAGTACTAATTTTTCATCTGACTTCTCGAAATTTAGAAATTAGGTTTTCTTTTTTTTTTAGAAATTAGGTTTTCTTAAAACATGATTGATTAATCTACCTCTATAGTTCTCAATCTTTAGCATATTCATCTAGGCTCCATGTAAAAATACAGATTCACAGGCCTCCTGGATTCTCTTGGCTTTGGGGCCCAAGAATCTACACTTTAAAAAACATTCTTGGTAATTCTGATGCAAATGGTCAGTAACCTACCCTTTGAGATGCACTAAATGGTTGGATATTCCTCCCGTATGGTAAACAACTGTATTTTTCAAGTTTGGTACCATAAGACATCAGTTCTCAAAGTGGGCTCCAGGGATCCCTACAGATCCTTGAGACCCTTTCAGAGGGTTCATGGGTGTTCAAATCATACAAGGGTAAAAGATCTATTTAAGGGGCAACATAGGCCAATTCATTTTTATGTAACAGAGTATTAAAAGTTCACAGATGTGGTAGCAGATTCTACACAATAGCTAACCTTTAAGAAACTATCACTTTTCAGATTTTGACGTAGTATCAAAGAAGAAAGATTATCTACAATTATCTGAAAAGAATCTTTCCTTTTCCTATTACATATCTGTGTAAGCACAGGTTTTCTTCGTATACTTCAACCAAAACAACATATTGTAACAGACTGAATGCAGAAGCAGATATGAGAATACAGCTGTTTTTTATTAGCCAGACATTTGATGTTCTTCCCCCAATTTTTTTTAAAACTATAGATAGTTATTTATGTTGTTATTTTTTTGTGTGTATGTTATTTTAAAATAAGCAAATAAATATTTTAAAATTTTCTCCATTTTAATTTCTAATATACTAAATATTAATAGATATAACCATGATAAGCAAAAGCTCTTTGGAGTTCTCAATAATTTTTAAGAGTATAGAGGGGTGGGTACTGAGACTAAAAGCAGTTTGAGACCCACAGTTTGAGAAATAAACAGTAGAGTGCCCTGAATTGATCAAAGGGAAAGTTAAAATTAATTTCTGGATTTCAGGCTCAGGCATGCAGGGACAGGTTTCAAAGAACGGAACCGGCTTAAATAGACCAAATAGTTTTGCAGCAAATGACTGAAAACAGATGGGAGTGAGAATTAGGCTGAATCATAAGTTAGGCAACACATGGCCAAAGCTTAGAACCTATATGGAAACAGCTTCATACAGGCAACTACTAGACTAGAACTTTCTCTCCAGGCTTTTGGAGGATTCAAGGAACGATTCTGAGCTATTCTCAGAAAGGCTAATAAAGCAAAAACAAAGAAGCAACAACTTGCTAAAGTGATATCAGGAAGCTGAGTTAGAAATAACTAGAGAACATTATACCTATCTGTGTTTGGCCTCAATATGATTTTAGAAGTAAAAAAATTCCTGGAAACTGGTAGGCTGTGAAAAATCTAGTGTTGTGTTTTGGGTTTTTGTGTACTCATTTTCAGATGAAGTGAAACAGCAAAGCAATAGCAATCAACCCCAAAACACTGATCTTTAAGGATAAATTTTAAACCTTCATGGACTTAATTTAAATAGGCTGCAAACAACAACAAACCTGATAGACTCTAACATTAAACCCCAGTATGAGTTTGGTCCCAGATAGGAAATAGCTACAATATCCCACAATGATAATCATGGAGACGCTTAGAAATTCTCAAGAAAAAAATCTATTTTCTAAGACTGTCCACATACTGGCAACACAGCGACCTATCTGGGGTATTCCAATGTTCACTGACTTTCAAAAGTCCCTAGCATAGGTATGTAAAATATTAGCAAACTAATGCTTGACCAAAACTTAAAAAAAAAAAAAAAATTTAAATGGTGCTACAAAAGACATGTTAGTACCAGAAATATCAGAAAAACCATGTTAAATAAAAATAGGATGGTGTTACTCAAGTTTGATAGCTTAAACATTACTGGCCAGAAACTTGGTGCCAACACAAATCATTTACAGCAATCGTATGTTATATTCAATTAGTCATCCTGTTTTTATAATAAAGTCAGGCATATTCCTATTTCAAAAAGAATGGTTATGCTCTATTTTTTACTTTTCTACTACATGGTAAATTTTAAGCCCCAAATAAAATGTGGCCAATTTAGAACATAAATCTCCTCTGTCCGCTATGTCAGAAAGAAGCACTATATCAGATAAGAAGATATTAGTAAGTAATTCTACACAAAGAAAACAAGTTGGGTTTTGTGAGAAGGTGAGGAGATGGCAGAACAAAACTATTCCCATGAAGGCCCCAGCCACAAGCTCACAATAACTTTTCAAGCTAAATCTTGGCACTTGTTAGACTTTTCACAAATTGATATTTATTAAGGATAAATGCAGTATTGAATTAGAGAAACTTTTTTCACAGTCAGGTTTCAAATATATGAGAACATTCAGGATTAAACTCACCAAAAGATGAAAAGAAGCTAACAAAGTCATGAGTTTGTAATGAGTTCTGTTCTCCTTCATGACACTACTGTTGTAGCTCACCTTTGGTTTAGTTGGGAATCTTTCCTAGATGTCTGCTTACAAAGTTTTAAAAACTAGGTAGTAAATTTGTCTTTTCATAAAACCTTTCCTGGGCTTCCCTGGTGGCACAGTGATTAAGAATCCGCCTGCCAATGCAGGGGACATGGGTTTGAGCCCTGGTCCGGGAAGATCCCACATGCTGCAGAGCGACTAAGCCCATGCGCCACCACTACCGAGCCTGCACTCTAGAGCCCGCGAGCCACGACTACTGAGCCTGTGTGCCACAACTACTGAAGCTCACATGCCTAGAGCCCGGGCTCTGCAACAAGAGAAGCCACCGCAATGAGAAGCCTGCGCACCGCAATAAAGAGTAGCCCCCACTCGCCACAACTAGGGAAAGCCTGCACGCAGCAACGAAGACCCAACACAGCCAAAAATAAATAAATTTATATATTAAAAAAAACCTTTCCTGAATTTTACCATTCATCCTTCCTCTCCAAGGAAGCCATGCAGTATATGTTTACTTTCAAAACTGAACTGAATTTTGCTTCACTGTATACAGGCAGTGAGAAAATTATTCAGATTTCTTTTTTTTTTAACATTTCTCAACAAAAGGACAAACAAGAGAAGGAAAGGAAACAAAATACTATGACTTAACAGAAAGAAAAAAACCAACCACATTCTTTCAACACAGTGTCCACCAGGGAAATTCTGAAGAGAAAATGTCATGATAAAATATTTTAAGACATAAAATGACCCCAATGCAAAATGTTTGTTGTTGTTCATTTGTTTTGTGTTTAGCTCAAAGGAATTATTATTTCTTGTCATTTATGTTCCTTACTTTTTGTTTGTCCATCCCCACTGGGTCAGTAGAACCATTTCAATTTCTTTACATTCTATTTTTCTTCCTGATTTTTCAATAGTAAGTTCCTTGATCTGAGCCTCTACTTACGAATGTTTAGATTGGAAAGGACCTTGAGGGGTCATCAAGTCCATCCTTCTGCTTTCCAGGAGAATTCATAACTACAATCTCAGATGGATGAGAATGTGTCAAAAGAAAATGTACAAACATTTCCATTCACAATTTGCAATTTTCTAAAAATGAAAGTAAAAATTAAAACCTCAAAAGAGGAAGGTGCTTTAAAACTGCATTTATCAGCTAAAATTGCTCAAACATAATTCAACTATCAGGCTAAAATTAACACACAGGAAGGTTGTTGGCTGCCAACATAAAATCTTTATTTAGTCCCTAGAGATGTCTTCTGATGTTTTATTTTATTTGTAAGCACCATTTTACCTTAAGCACATAGCATGACAAACTTAGATGACCACACCAATAAATTATAAATAGCAATGATACATATATATATCACCAGGAAAGCCCTGGGCAATAGTTTAATTCTTTGATATGTAACTTAAAATGTTCAGGGAATGATGTTTCTTCCTAAAGGAGTTTCCAAAACAGAATTTCATCTGATGACAAAAAACATACAACTATGAGGAAACACTGTTAAATCATTCTAGAATTTTTTTTTTTTTTTTTTAAAGAAAACAGGACCAGGGCTTCCCTGGTGGTGCAGTGGTTGAGAGTCCGCCTGCCGATGAAGGGGACACGGGTTCGTGCCCCGGTCCGGGAAGATCCCACATGCCGCGGAGCGGCTAGGCCCGTGAGCCATGGCCGCTGAGCCTGAGCGTCCGGAGCCTTTGCTCCGCAACGGGAGAGGCCACAGCAGTGAGAGGCCTGTGTACCGCAAAAAACAAAAAGAAAGAAAGCAGGACCAGAGGTCTTGGAGGTGGGGAAAAAATAATACTTAGAAAAAACAGGGGCCAGGGAAGGTAGAGTCCAGACACTATATTTTGATGAAATATTGTTTCCCAGGAAGATTATAAAATGAATTATTAAATAAATGGCTTATGAACCACTGGCAAGTAATGCAGTGATCTATAAACACTAGCATAAGAAAGCTAAATAGTAACTCATGTCTAACTTCACTTTCTTCATATGAAATATAGGTTAGGTAATAAAACAGTAGGTGGATTCATAACTGAATTTTACCCAAAAGGTTCATTAATGGATTAATATCAACTTAGTGATAGTGTTCTGATATTACATAGCATTGTTCCACCCTTATATATTTTTACCAGTGACCTAAAACAAAAACACAGGTGTCACGTTTATCAAATTTAACTATCAACAACAGAAAGATATGAGGAATGGTTAAGAGGCTAAAAATAACAAGCAGATGTAAACTGGTATATAGAGAATGGATAAACAACAAGGTCCTACTGTATAGCACAGGGAAATATATTCAATATCCTGTGATAAGGGACTTCCCTGGTGGTCCAGTGGTTAAGACTCCATGCTCCCAAAGCAGGGGGACTGGGTTCGATCCCTGGTCAGGGAACTAGATCCTACATGCCGCAACTAAAGATCCTGCATGCCGCAATGAAGATCCCGCATGCCACAACTAAGACCCAGTGCAGCCAATTAAATAAATATATTTTTAAAAATCCTGTGATAAACCATAATGGAAAAGGATATGAAAAAGAATGTACATATATGTATAACTGAGTTACTTTGCTGTACAGCAGTAATTAACACATTGTAATTCAACTATACTTCAATAAAAAATAAATTTAAAATAAAAGGCTAAATAACATTATCAAGCTAAAACAATAAACCAAAACTAACAAGATGACAATTACAGGGATAAACACAAATTCCTCAATTAAAATTTAAAAATTAATTATATAAATTAATGTGATCTTAGGCTTTAAGAACAGAGGTATTGAGTGCAGTGATAAAAGAGGCCCTACTCTCCCCTGTACTTTGTATTGATCAGATTATATCTGAAATGTTATATTCAGATCTAGATAAGAAACCCTAAAAACTCAGGCAACTAAGTTGATAAGGAGACTGAACTTTATTAAAAATGTCACTTAAAGAATGGTTGAAAGAACGTGGGGTATTTACCCCAGTAAGAGAAGCCTTAACAGAACATAACTGTCATCAAATATTTGAAGGGTTACCATGCTGACAAGAATTAGCTTTATTTATTGTAGCTTCAGATGGCAGGAGTAAAGAGTTTCACAATGTAAAGAATGTTCTAAAAAGCAGAGCTCCTATAACGGAACAGGGTATCTATGAAGTAGGGACCTCCTCCTTACAGCATTCAGAAGTTAAAAGACCACCCACCAGACATTCCAAAATGATGCATTTTCACACTTCATGAATATATCAATACTTGATCCTAAAATAAGCCTATTAGGGGAAGGCAATATTCAAAATGAGAAGCTTAAAAATTGTTTTATTTGACATGTTTCTAGAGACGGAAGACTTTTTTCATGAACTCTAAAAGAGAAATAATGCTTTTTCTTTTTAACTGAATGCTGCGTTTGTTTTTCTCAGAGAAACAACATATGCACCTTAACTTTAGTACCTTTATCAAGGGATAAGAAGCAACTGTATGCCAGCCTGCCAACTAGTTTCAAGAAGAGAACTGTTTTTATTAGACATTTACATGGCAATGCTATTTGCTCCACCTAAAACTTCCTTCCAAAAAGGCTCCTCCTCATCAGACGTGGAGAGGAGGCTGCTGTAACACTGACTCCTTCCTACTGCAGCCTAGAAAAACTCACTCTTGACATGTACAAAACAATAACTTGTGAGAACTTCAGAGCAGCTGTGTTCAGGCAGAGCCAGGGACTTAAAGCAGCAGCTTGAGAGTAGGATGAAAAAACAAATTTCATTTTGGGTTGGAAGCAGGGAGAGGAAAGATAAAGGAGATATACAATAACGGTCTCTATTAACATTTAAAAGCCATGGTAAACAAAAATGCTTAAAAGTTACAACACTGAAACTATCACAGGATGTAACCTTTGATCCACAAGTTTAAAATGAGCAGTGTTCATCATTCTCTAGCTTTCTGCTAGGTGTTAACACTGAGATAGTGCCCAAGTCAAAGCCATCACAAATTCTAGGATGGAAGAATAAAACAAGGAACTTTGCTCTCTCATTGGATATTTTTTTGTGCTGCTGCCAGGCAAACTGTGAAAATGTCTGAATATCCAATAACAATGCTCTCAATGTGAAATACTGGAACCCAATTAAGTAATTAATGCTAAAAGGTCAGTAATTAATTGGTCTCAATGTGCTGCAGGGGTAACCTCCTGGTTAGGAGGACAAATGGCTGCTGAATACCAAAGGTTAATACAAAGTAACATACTCTGGTTTCTCCTCATGTAACACCTTTCCCGGTATATTTCAGATGTTATTTTGCTTCCAAAAGTAAGAGGAGAAGAAAAGTAATGTAAAAGACAAATCTATGCAATAGCAAAGAAGTCATTAATTAATTGGCTGTATTAGCTCATTATTAAATAATACAGAACTATCAAACAAAGGGCAAAGACTTGTCCCTTTTTTGTACAGAATTAAGAACTGGTAAGACTACTTAGTATAGCTGCCAAACTTTTCTTTAGCTTCCTTTCTCACAGACGTGTTACATTTCGCAATAGTCTCCACTTACCTTAAAGTATCCTCCATGTTTAAGTACAAATTGTGTTTGATTTCCCCAACCCTTGCCCCCAAGATATCAATATTATGACTTATCTTTAGCTTCTGAATCGGAACACAAAGGAAGAAACTGAAAATTTTTCACTTTCCTGAAATACGTGCCCATTTTATTTACACCATTTAAAAAAACATAAGCTAACTAAAACTAACTGCAACCATTCATTTAGCAACTCTTCAAGAATACGAGTGGGTAAGAAACACATTTAACAAAACAAACCAGTTTAGTACATTTTTCTGTGCTTATAATACCTATAAAGACCTATGTCTCTGCAAGAATTATTTATACTACTGAAAAGTTTTTAAAAGTAGGAATCAAGTGAGCTTGTGGAGAAAACTCTGCACACCCCTACAAACCTACACTTACTATGACACAACCTCAAAGATACTAAAACACCCTCTGATAAGTAGAAAACAAACTTTTAAAGTTAGGAAACCAGCAACGCGGGAATATGGGGAGGAGGTGCCCTGGGTAGTAAACACCCCAGTCACAGAACATAACAAGCAATTCAGAGTAACGTATAACTCCCGATGGAGCTCCAACTTGGCCGCTTAAGTCCCAAGCCCCCATCCCTGAGTTGAGGAAGAGATGAAGTGCAGAACAGGAAGAGAGGGAGAAAGGAAATCTGAGAAGTGATGAAAGTGTTCTATTTTTCTCCTTCTCTACCCCTATCCCAACTTTCTTGCAGGCTGGTCACCAGACTGGGTGCCATATCCACCAAAAGCCCTAAATCCATTTCCCAGGCTTTTTCTGACACCTAGGCTAAACACCTGTACATATGAGCCGTCTCCTAACCAAACACCTCCCCTTACCCTTCTGGATTCCCCCATACCCTTCCCAAAGTGATACCTCTTGGCCACTAGCCCACCTCTATGAAGTCTTCCTAAACTCGTTCACTTAATTTTCTCCATATCCATACTTTCTCTCTGATATCATGTCCCTGGTCCTCTTTTTTATAATTCAATCGAAATGCCATGCTCTCACTTCCACTTACTCCTCCCTATCTTCCCAGCAAAATACCATGTTTTCACCTCCTCATCCCCACCTCCTGCCTATTACCCCTGACTCTTCCAATGCCAAGTCTCTAACCCCACTCTTTGAAGAAGCTCTGGGTCTTCAACCAATTTAGTACCCCTACCCTTTCTCCATTCCACCCCATTACAGGATCCACTAGACTTCCATTCCCTCAGGATTCAACTCCCCTCTCCTTGCCACGCCCTGTGCCCCCCGGGGCTACTTACCCCCAAGTTCTCCCCACACTTCAGGCCTCTGGCCCCGCCTTCCCCCCAAAGGAAGGAGGCGGGAGGAAGGAGAGAAGAGGGGCGGCACTCCGCAAGGTAAAGGTGACCTCCCATTAGTGCTCGTCGCCGCCAATCGTAACTTCCTTCTCTCTTATTGGTCGGCGTTGGTCCATGCCCCACCCTCTTCCTCAGACAGGGCCCAGCCACCGCCTCAGCGCCCCCGTCCAACACACACTGGGAGGGGAGACCCCGGCCTGGGACACTGGGACTGGCCAGAGTTGATGGGGAGACTCCCGTCAGATCATGGACTAGTTAATATTATCTGGACTCACCCGCTGGTAGCTCCGTCGCCTCCCGCCCGCCCGCGCTCGGTCCCACAATCTGTCTCCAGCTCCTTCTTTCCCCCCTAAGCGGAGCAGATACTTTCCTCTCGTCCGGCCAGGCGGGCTCACTTCTCGCGAGATATGGAGAGGAGTTGGAGGAAGGGCGAGATCCGCAGGGCCTGAGTCGGAAAGGGGCCGAGGGGCGGGGCTCCGGAAAAAGAAGGGGCTGGACTTTCGGTGGGCAGGGCTAAGGAGGGAGGCTGTAAGAGTTCCTAATCGCTGGTCGCACGTGTTCGGCTGCGGAGTTTAAGGGGAAAAAAAAAAAAGAAATAGGAGGAAAGGGACTCCTTACAGGTGCCTGTAGTAATGGAGATCCAAACGGTTCTCATACTAGAGAATTAGATTATCCCAAAGTAGCGCACTTTAAAAACGAGACAAGGTTGTACCTCAGTAAAACTTTTTTTAAAAAGAGCGGGGTGGGGGGCTTCCCTGGTGGCGCAGTGGTTGAGAGTCCGCCTGCCGATGCAGGGGACACGGCTTCATGCCCCGGTCCGGGAAGATCCCACATGCCGCGGAGCGGCTGGGCCCGTGAGCCATGGCCGCTGAGCCTGCGCGTCCGGAGCCTGTGCTCTGTGACGGGAGAGGCCACAACAGTGAGAGGCCCGCGTACCGCAAAAAAAAAAAAAAAAAAAAAGAGCGGGGGAATTCCAGTGGTTAGGACTCCGCGCTTCTGCTGCAGGGGGCACGGGTTGGATCCCTGGTCCCAGAACTAAGATCCCGCAAGACGAGCGGCTCCGCCAAAAAACTTTTTTTTTAATTAAAAAAGTGGGGGGAAAACCGAGACAGCTACATAAGATGATTCAGTGTTCCAAACAGTCGAATAGTTGCATTTTCTTCTTTGCTCTTACAGTAGCATCACTGGCCGTAATCTCTGCTGTGTGTCTGTATATGGGGATGGGGTGTGGTAAAAGTTCAACCGCAGGAACTGGCGACTTTTTAAAAAACGTGTAGGTTGTTTCTATTGTCCTCCAGAGTTATCACTTCCTTAATGGCAAAGTAGTTTGAAATACCCTTAGCCCTAGAACTGAAGTGCATGTATTGGGAAAAGCGAGCTCCCAGCTCTATCATTTTCTTTGAGTATCTTTACAGTGAGGCCAGCAATCCCATTTTACTCAGAGTTGTAATGATCAAATGAAATAATATGTGTGAAACTTATTTGGAATTAAAAGGCACTATATTTATTACTCAGTAAGTATTTTAACAAATACTTTGGACATACTACATGCAAAGAACTGTTCTAGGCATGGGGAGAAGAGTAGACAGACCAGGTCCCTGCTCTGGTAGAATTTATGTTTTATTGGGAAGGGGGAGACAGTTAATAAACACAAATATTATATATTTCAGTTAGTGAAGAGTGCTGCAGGGTAATGAGACGGAAAGTGACCAAGAGTAGGAAAGCAACTTTACTCCTGGTGTTGAGAGGCCCCTTTGAAGGAATAACGTTTGAACTGTGAGAAGGAGACAGCCTTGGGAAGATTTTCGGTGAAACATCAAATGCAAAGACTGTATTTAAAATTTTCTCATATGGTTATGAAGGTGGTAAATTTTATGTTATGTGTTTTCTTTGTTTGTTTGTTTTTTCTTGCGGTACGCGGGCCTCTCACTGTTGTGGCCTCTCCCGTTGCCGAGCATAGGCTCCAGACGCGCAGGCTCAGCGGCCATGGCTCACGGGCCTAGCCGCTCTGCGGCATGCGGGATCCTCCCGGACCGGGGCATGAACCCATGTCCCCTGCATCGGCAGGCGGACTCTCAACCACTGTGCCACCAGGGAAGCCTTGTTATGTGGTTTTTTTATCACAACTAAAAAAAAACTTTTAAAATGTTACTGTAAGTATAAGGACAGTTGACTCAAAATATTACCCATGGAATCGCTTTTCTCTCAGGTAACTTCCTTTTGCAGCTTTATATTACTCTGCTTTCTGAACTTCCTCCCTAGGATCTCATCTATCCTCATAGCCTCTGAAAGGTGGAAAGAATCCAGGTGATTTCTCCCCAGGTAACAAAGGTGAAACAGAAACATACAATCACTTATGTTCTTGTGAAGTGAACTGAGAAAAGTTGAGAGGAGTCTTGGCTTCCAATCTACTCTCCCCTAAAACAATTCCTACTTAAAAGAATACAACGATAGAAACAGACCTCAATATATATGGGAGATCTGTATATAACAGAGGTGGCATTACAAATCAGAGAAGAAGGGATTCCACACATTGTGTTAAACCAATTGACTATTACTCTATACATGCAAAATAATTACTATAATAGACAATGTTTATAGGTGTCACTATGTTCCAGGCACCATTCTAAGTGTATTACATGCATTAATTCATTTTTTCCCCGAATGTATATCTCCAATCCATATCTCTCCCCTGAACTGCAGACATATCTCCAGCTGCCTACTTAACAGATCCACCTGGATGTCTGACTGGTATTTCAAACTTACCATGTCCAAAACAAATTCTTCCTTTCTCGCCCACATGTGCCCCTTCCCTAATCTTCCCTATCTTAGTAAAAGTTACCTTCATAGTTCCAGCTGTATTTTTTTTATCGTGATATAATTCACATACCATGAAATTCATCTTTTTTTTTTTTTTGGCTGCACCACACGGCTTATGGGATCTCAGTTCCCTGACCAGGGATTGAACCCAGGCCATGGCAGTGAAAGCGCTGAGTCCTAATCACTAGACCACTAGGGAACTCCCCAAATTCATCTTTTTAAAGTGTATGTGTAAACCAACTATACTTCAATAATAAATAAAATAAAAATAAAGTGTACAATTCAGTGATTTTTAGTATATTCACAAAGTTATGCAACTATCACCAATATCTAATTCCAGAACATTTTCATCACCCCCCAAAGAAACCCCATATTCACTAGCAGTCACTCCCAATCTACCCCCACCAAACCCTGGCAACCACAAGTCTACTTTCTGTTTTTGTGGATTTGCCTATTATAGATATTTTATATAAATGGAATAATATATGTGGCCTTTTGTGGCTTCTTTCACTTACCATAATGTTCAAGGTTCATTCAGGTTGTAACATGTGTCAATCAGTACTTTATTCCTTTCATGGCTGAATAATATTCTATTGAATGAATATACCAATTTTTGTTTATCCATCCATCAGTTGATGGACATTTGGGTTATTCCCACTTTTGAGCTATTATGAATAATGTGACTCTGAACATCCATTTACAAGTTTGTTTTTCATTTTGTTTATTTTTTAAATTAATTTTTATTGGAGTATGGTTGCTTTACAATGTTATGTTAGCCTCTACTGCATAACAAAAAAATGAGCCATACGCATACAGATATCCCCTCCCATTTAGGTTACCACAGCGCATTAGGTACAGTTCCCTGTGCTATACAGTATGTTCCCATGGGTTGTCTATTTTATACATAGTATCGATAATGTATATGTATCAATCCCAGTCTCTCAGTTCCTCCCATCCCACCCCTTTCCCTCTTGGTATCCATACATTTGTTCTCTATGTCTGTGTCTCTATTTCTTTTTTTTTATATAAATTTATTTTATTTATTTTTGGCTGCATTGGGTCTTCGTTGCTGTGTGTGGGCTTTCTCCAGTTGCGGCAAGTGGGGGCCACTCTTCGTTGCTGTGCATGGGCTTCTCATTGCGGCGGCTTCTCTTGTTGAGGAGCATGGGCTCTAGGTGCGTGGGCTTCAGTAGTTGTGGCACGCAGGCTCAGTAGTCGTGGCTCGCGGGCTCTAGAGCACAGGCTCAGCAGTTGTGGTGCACGGGCTCAGTTGCTCTGCGGCATGTGGGATCCTCCCGGACCAGGGATCAAACCCGTGTCCCCTGCATTGGCAGGCAGATTCTTAACCACTGCACCACCAGGGAAGCCCTGTGTCTCTATTTCTGCTTTGCTATATATCTATACCATTTTTCTAGATTCCACATATATGCATTATTATACGATATTTGCTTTTCGCTTTCTGACTTACTTCACTCTGTATGACACTCTCTAGGTCCATCCACGTCTCTACAAATGACCCAATTTCATTCCTTTTTATGGCTGAGTAATATTCCATTGTATATATGTACCACATCTTTATCCATTCCTCTGTTGGTGGACATTTAGGTTGCTTCCATGTCCTGGCTAATGTAAATAGTGCTGCTATGAACATTGCAGTGCATGTGTTTTTTTCAATTATGGTTTTCTCTGGGTATATGCCCAGCAGTGGGATTTCTGGGTCATATGGTAGTTCCATTTTTAGTTTTTTAAGGAACCTCCATACTGTTTTCCATAGTGGCTGAATCAATTTACATTCTCACCTACAAGTTTTTACATAGACATTGTTTTCAATTCTCATGATATATACTGAGGAATGGACTTGCTGAGTCATATGGTAGATCTACGTTTAACTCTTTGAGAAACTGCCAAACTGTTTTCTGAAGCAGTTGCATTATTTTACTCTTACCAGCAATATATGAAGGTCCCAATTTCTCCACATTCTCACACCAACACTTTTATCACCCATCCTTCTGATTCTAGCCATCCTAGTGGATGTGAAATGGTATCTCATTGTAGTTTTTTTTTAAATTAATTAATTTATTTTTTTTGCTGTGTTGGGTCTTCATTTCTGTGCGAGGGCTTTCTCTAGTTGTGGCAAGCGGGGGCCACTCTTCATCGCGCTGTGTGGGCCTCTCACTATCGCGGCCCCTCTTGTTGTGGAGCACAGGCTCCAGATGCGCAGGCTCAGTAGTTGTGGCTCACGGGACTAGTTGCTCCACGGCATGTGGGACCTTCCTGGACCAGGGCTCGAACCCGTGTCCCCTGCATTAGCAGGCATATTCTCAACCACTGCGCCACCAGGGAAGCCCCTCATTGTAGTTTTGATTTACATTTCCCTGATGCCTAGTAATGCTGAACATCGCTTCAGTGGCCATTTATATGTCTTCTTTGGAGAAATGTTTATTCAAATCCTTTACATATTTTGTAATTGGGTTATTTGTTTATAACTATCTAGTTTGCATGAATACCAACTTAATTTCAATAGCATACAAAAGCTTTGCTCTTACATAGCTTTATTTCCTTTCTCCTTTGCGCTGTTGTAATAATTTCTATATTTTCATTGATATTCTTTATTTGTGCTGTTATTGTCATACAAATTACATCTATCCACATTGTGTGGAGGTAGGAGATAGATAGGGCCCAGGTTGAACAGCTGCAACTGGTTTCCCTAGGCTGAGCAGCTGTAGCTGGTCTCCTGCTGATGCTTCAAGATGGGATACCAGTGGGAGCATTGGGCCCTGATTGGGTGCATTCTTGTAGATTTCCTGGCCCAACACATGCTCAGAGAAGGCCCTCAGCCTAGGGGAAGGACAAAAGGAGGGGGAAGATACCAGATGGAATCCATCTTGGCTGAGAGATGGGCACACACACCAGGACAAAATATGGAGATGATTGGCCAGAGAAAACCCAGAAAACTGCCCCCATATAAGCAATCTAAGCTGCCCCTATGGTGCATAATTCACTCCAAGTCCACCCCTGTGTTTTTCCACATGTACTATGCTTCTAATAAACACTTTTATCTTTTTCACAATCTTGATCTCTTTGCTGAATTCTTTCTTAAAAGAAGGCAAGAACTGAGGTCCTTCTTCCAGCTTTTCACCGCTGGAGTCAGTATGACCATCAGAATAGATTTATGATGATAGTTTTACACAATTATCTTTCAAATACTATAGGAGAGAAAGAGTTACAAACAAAAATCACATTTATACCATCTTTTACATTATAGTTACCTATGTAGTTACCTTTATTGGTACGCTTTATTTCTTCATGTGGATTAGAGTTACTGTCTAGTGACCTTTCACTTCAGTCTAAAGGACTTCCTTTAGTATTTCTTGTAGGACAGGCATGCTAGTGATGAATTCTCATTTTTGCTTATTTCGGTATGTCAATTTCTCATTCAATTTTTTTTGAAGGATAGCTTTGCTGGCTATAAAATTTTTGTTTGACAGTCTCTTTCTTCTAGTATTTTGAACATGTCCCACTACTACCTCTGGCTTCCATGGTTTCTGATGAGAAATTGTATTGAGGATCCCTTGTGTGTGGTAAGTCACTCCTCTCTTGCTGCTTTCAAGATTCACTCCTTTTTATTTTTTAATATTTATTTATTTACTTACTTACTTTGGCCACAACAGGTCTTAGTTGAGGCACACGGGATCTTTAGTGGTGGCATGCAGCATCTTTTACTTGTGGCATGCAGGCTCATAGTTGTGGCATGCAAGCTTTTTCGTTGAGGCATTCAGACTTCTTAGTTGTGGCATGCGGACTTCTTAGTTTCAGCATGCGAACTCTTAGTTGTGGTATGCATGCGGGATCTAGTTCCCTGACCAGGGATTGAACCTGGGCTGCCTGCATTGGGAGCGTGGAGTCTTACCCACTGGACCACCAGGGAAGTCCCTTAAGATTCACTCTCAGGGACTTCTCTGGTGGTCCAGTGGTTAAGAATCGGCCTTCCAATACAGGGGATGTGCGTTCAACCCCGGTTAGGGAACTAAGACCCCACATGCTATGGGGCAACTAAGCCCACGTGTTCTAGAGCCTGAGCACCACAACTAGAGAGCCCTCATGCCACAACTACTGAGCCCACACACCGCAATGAAAAGATCCCACATGCCGCAACTAAGACCTGATGCAGCCAAATAAATAAATATATTTTTAAAAGATTCACTCTTAATTTTTGTCTTTTGACAATGTGGTTATGATGTGTGTAAGTATTGATCTCTTTGAACTTCTCCTTCTTGGAGTCTGTTGAATTCTTGGATTTGTAGATTAAGATTTTTCATCAAATTTGGGAAGTTTTTGGTCATCATTTCTTCAAATATTTTTTCTGTAACTTTCCTCCTCTCTCCTCCTGTGGTACACTTGTTAGCATATCACGGGTCATTTTTCTTCATTCTCTTTTCTTATTCCTCAGACTGAATCATTTCAATTGACCTGCCTTCAAATTCACTGTTTCTCTCTTCTGTTTGCTCAAATCTGCTGTTGAGCCCTTCCAGTGAATTTTTCATTTTCGTTGTTGCATTTTTAAATACCAGAATTTCTATTTGGCTCTTTAAAAAATAATTTCTATGTTTTCATTGATATTCTCTATTTGGTCAGACATTCTCTTTCATTTAGTTCTATACACATGGTTTCTTTTAGTTTTTTGAATATATTTTATTTATCTATTTTTAATTGAGGTAACATTGGTTTATAACATTATATAAGTTTCATGTGTACAACATTATATTTTGACTTCTTTATACACTACAGCGTGCTCACCACCAAAAGTTTAGTTTCCAACTGTCACCATAGAGTTGACCCCCTTTACCCATTTTGCCCTCCCTCCCCCCACCCCCACCTCTATTAACCACTACTCTGTTCTCTGTATCTATATGTTTGTTTTGTTCATTTATTTTTGTTTTGTTTTTTATATTCCACATATGAGTGAAATCATATGGTATTTGTCTTTCACCATCTGTCTTATTTTACTTAGCATAATACCCTCAAGTTTCATTCATGTTGTTGCATTTGTCAGATTTCATCTTTTTTAAGGCTGAGTAGTGTTCTGCTGTGTGTGTGTATCACATGTTCTTTAGTTGTTTTTTGAATATATTTAAAACGGCTGATTGAAAGCCTTTGTCTAACAAGTCCATTATCTGATCTTTTTCAAAGACAGTTTCTATTGACTACGTTTTTTATTTGTATGATCTGTATTTTCTTTTTGCGGTACGCAGGCCTCTCACTGATGTGGCCTCTCCCATTGCGGACGGAGCACAGGCTCCGGACGCGCAGGCTCAGCAGCCATGGCTCACGGGCCCAGCCCCTCCGCAGCATGTGGGATCTTCCCAGACTGGGGCACGAACCCGTGTCCCCTGCATCGGCAGGCGGACTCTCAAGCACTGCGCCACCAGGGAAGCCCTGTATTTTCTTGTTTCTTTGAATATCTCATAATTTTATGTTGAAAACTGGACATTTATAATAGTATAATGTGGCAACAATAAAAATCAGATTCTTCCCCTCACCCGAGGTCTCTTTTGATGCTGTTTCATGTTGTTGGTGGTGTTTATTTGGTGGATTTTCTGAAATAATTCTACACATTCTGTATTCTTTGTCATGTATCCTCTGAGATCTCTGCAGAGTTAGCCTAGCAGTCAGGTAATTAGTTGACAGAGATTTTCTTAAATGCCTGGAACCAACCTGTCTTTGCCAAGGGACTCCGAATTCATATTGGGGTATGTCTTCAACACTCAGCCAGGCAGTTCGCAACTCTGCCTTAGGCTTCACTTCCTGCTTACACAGAGCCTCAAGTTTAGTCAATGGTGAGAGTTTAAGTGCTTCTAAGTTCTTCCCTGACCATGCACCCAGCCTTATGAATGTGCATGGCCTTCTAGACTCCCAGGAACATGTCAGAACATTCCAAAGCCCCAGTGGACATTGTAGTCCCCAGATTTTCCTTTTATATTTTTTGGTCAGCCAATTTTTTTTTTTTATTTTTTACCCCAACTGCTATCTACAACCACAGCAGCTGCAATGTTGAAAAATTGCCTCTCATTATTTTAAACAAATGCCTCCAGGGAAAAGGCTGTTTGCATGAGGCAAGCTCTGAGTCAGATCAAATAAAGATAGCCTGGAGTGAATCTTCTAGGGAACCACCAGATAGGTCAAATAATGACAATTCTCTGAAGATGAGGCTTTAAAGGAGCTCCAACTGCATTCTGCCCCCTCCGTGGGCCTAAAGAGCTGCTGGTTTTCACCGTGATTGCAGGATTTTGGTTTTCAAGGTTACCATGGAGCTGGAGAGAGGGGAAGATGGGAATAGGACAAATTAAAATGCCACATAATTCACTGTTCTTACTGAGATTCAGCCATTTTTCTTGCATAAACACTCCCTTTGTTGTTGCAAACCTTTGGTTAATTTCCAAAGTTTTACAAAAGCTGATCCTGCCAATCGTGCCAGTGTTCCCATTGCTTTTATGGAAGAGTAGATTTTTGGAGGTTCTTAATCCATCATTTTTGCTGATGTCATTTCTTCCAGTTGTTTTTCAGCCAAATCCTTTAGAGTCATCCTTGATGACTTTCTTAAACATCCTATATCAGCAAATCCTGTAGAAGCAGAAAATCCTCTACTTTCAAAATATATCCAGGATCCCACCACTCATCACCACCTTCTTCTGTTTTCTCACTCATTGTTTTCCAACAACACCACCTCCTCACTTTTCCTTAGACTGCCAAGCATGAGCCTGCATTTTTCTACCAGGTATGCACATTCCCTTACTTCCTTCAAATCACTGCTCAAATGACATCTCCTCAGAAATGCTCCCTGACCACTCTACACCTCATACCCCATCACTCTATCCTCCTCATCTTGCTTCATTTTTTCTTAGCATTTACCTGACATATTATATTATATTTAATAATATTTATTGTTTGCTCCCATTAGGAAGTAAGCTCATAAAGTTAGAGGCTTCATTACTGAGTTTATTGTTGTATCTTTAGTGCCTAGAACAGTACCTGGCTCACGTTGGCAATCAATAAATTCTGGTTGAACGTATGTCATTATCTTTCATTTGCTCCTCCAGATCCACTCTCCCCCTTCTTCCCAGTATCTAGTATGGACATCAGTGGACTCCTGTGCCCTCTGGCTTCAGCCCATGCAGAACCCCAGTATGAGTTTGGAGAAGGAAGGCCAGCGAAGTCAGAGTATTTATTCCACAGGCTCTTCCCTGCAAGATTGCCTCAGATTTACCCTATCCCTAGATCTAAGATCACTATGTTTCCAATAACCACTACCTACCGTATTCCTCCCTTTTGGCCTCAGTGTTATAACAGCTTCTTTGCTGTTACTACCCTCAGGATATTGTAATACCCCTTAAGGTTCCCCTTTACCTATCCATATCTCTGTAAATAAACCCATCTCATATCATCCTAATTTAAGATGTTTCTTTGGGTCCCTGCCTCATACAGATGAATAATCCTAAGAACAACTCTATGAAGTAGATATTATTACCATCCCCATTTTACGGATGAGAACTCTGAGGCCCAGAAAGATTAAGAAACTTGCCCAAGATTACATAGCTAGTAGGTAACAGAGCCAGAATTTACTTTAGAAAAATATGTGGAAGAATATTTTTATGACAACATGATAGGGAAGGAATCCTACACAAAACTAAAAAAGCATACCCATAAAAGAGAAGACTAAAAAACTTAAATTCTCTATATCAAAAGATACCATAAACAAAGTGAAGAGATAAATCACAGACTAGAAGATATTTGCACTCCACACAAAGGATTAGCATATAGAACATATAAAGGACTCCTAGAAATTAATTTTTTAAAAACCATAAACAGGGGCTTCCCTGGTGGCGCAGTGGTTAAGAATCCACCTGCCAACACAGGGGACACGGGTTCAAGCCCTGGTCCGCGAAGATCCCAAATGCCAGGGAGCAACTAAGCCCGTGCGCCACAACTACTAAGCCTGCGCTCTACAGCCCCCGAGTCACAACTACTGAAGCCCACCCGCCCAGAGCCCGTGCTCCACAACAAGAGAAGCCACTGCAATGAGAAGCCCGCGCACCACGACAAAGAGTAGCCCCCGCTCTCAGCAACTAGAGAAAACCCGTGTGCAGCAGCGAAGACCCAATAAATGAATAAATAAATAAATTTATTAAAAAAAAGCATAAACAACACAGTAGAAAAATAGGCTGGGCAAAGGATAAAAGGTGGTCACTCCAATTGTAGCTGCAGTAGGAGATGTAGTTTCATTGCCTGAGCAAATTAATATGTGCCCTGGTACCTACTATGCAGCTACAGATCTGGCAAATACCTTTTTCTCTATCTCTGTCAACAGGGCCTGCCAGAAGCTCTTTGCTTTAAGCTGGCAAGGCCAGCGATACACCTTCACTATGCTACCTCAGGGGTATATCAACTCTCCAGCCCTATGTAATAATTTAGTTTGCAGGGATCTTTTTTTAAAAAAAATTATTTTAGGCTGCGTTGGGTCTTCGTTTTTGCGCGCAGGCGTTCTCTAGTTGCGGGAGCAGGGGCTACTCTTTGTTGCAGTGCGCAGGCTTTTCATTGCAGTGGCTTGTCTTGTTGCGGAGCACGGGCTCTAGGCATGCGGGCTTCAGTAGTTGTGGCTCACGGGCTCTAGAGATAGCCAAGGTGAAGGATAAATTGTTGCATCTGGCCCCTCCTACAACAAACAAATAGGCACAGTGCCTAGTGGGCCTCTTTGAATTTTGGAGGCAACATATTCCTCCTTTGGGTGTGTTCCATTGGCCCATTTACTAAATGACTCAGAAAGCTGCTAGTTTGGAGCGGGGGCAAGAGAAGGCTCTGCAACAGGTCTTGTGCAAGCTGCTCTCCTACTTGGCCACATGATCCAGCAGATCCAATGGTGCTTGAAAGTGTCAGTAGCAGATATGCTCTTTGGAGCTTTTGGCAGGCTTCTGTTGGTAAATTGTGGCATAGGACCTTAGAATTTTGGAGGAAAGTCCTGCAGATTACTACTCTCCTTTTGAGAAACAGCTCTTGGTCTGCAACTGGGCCTTACTAGAGACTGAATCCTTAACAGTGAGCAACGAAGTTACCATGCAACCTCAGCTGCCCATCATCAGGAACTGGGTGTTATCTGGCCCACTAAGTCATAAAGTTGTTTGTGCACAGCAGTAGTCTATCGTCAAACAGAAATAGTATATATGAGATCGGGCTTGAGCAGGCCCTGAAGGCACAGTAAGTTATGTGAAGATGTGGCCCAAATGCCCATGATCCCCACTCCTGCTACACTGCCATTTCTCTCCCAGCCTGAACCTATGGCTTCATGCAGAGTATCCTGTGATCACGTGACAAAGGAAGAGACTTAGGCCTCGTTTACAGATAGTTCTGTGTGATGTGCAGGTACCACGCTGCAGTAGACAGTTGCAGCACTACGGCCCCTTTCTGGGACATCCCCTTTCTGGGACACACTGGTGAAGGGAAATCCTCCCAGTGGGCATAACTCCAAGCAGTGTACCTGGTTGTTCACTTTGCTTGGAAGGAGAAATGGCCAGGCATGTGATTATATACTAATTTATGGGCTGTGGTTAATGGTTTCGCTGGATGGTCAGGGACTCAGAAGGAATATGAGTGGAAAATTGGGGACAAGGAAATTTGGGGAAGAAGTATATATACAGGGAATTCCTTGGTGGTCCAGTGGTTAGGACTCAGCGCTTTCACTGCCGTGGGCCCAAGTTCGATCCTTGGTTGGGAACTAAAGATCCTGAAAGCTGCGTGGCTTAAAAAATTTAAAAAGAAAAAAAAAAAAGAAGTATGTATACAGACTTCTCTGAATGGGCAGAAAAAGTGAAAATATTTGTGTACCTTGTGAAGGCTCACCAAAGGATGACCTCAGCAGAGCAGGATTTTAATAATTCTGTGGCTACCAGACAGCCTCTTTCCTCAGCTGCTCCTGTAATCACTCAATGGGCTTGTGAACAAAGTGGCCATGGTGGCAGGGATGGAGGTTATGCATGGGTTCAGCAACACGGACTTCCATTCACCAAAGCCAACCTGACTACAGCCACTGCAGAGAGCCCATTGTGGCACCATTCCTGAGGGTGATCAGCCAGATACCTGGTGCTGGTTGATTACACTGGACCACTTTCATCATGGAAGGGGCAGCATTTTGTTCTTACTGGAATAGACACTTACTCTGGTTATGAACTTTCCTTCCCTGCCTACGAAGCTTCTACCCAAACTATCATTCATGGACTTACAGAATGCCTAATCCACTGTCATGGGATTCCACACATTATTGCTTCTGATCAAGGAACTCATTTCACAGCAAAAGAAGTGCAGCAGTGGGCTCATGCTCATGGAATTCACTGGTCTTACCATGTTCCCTACCATCTGGAAGCAGCTGGTTTGATAGAACAGTTGAACGACTTTTGGAGACCCACTTATAGTCTACTAGGTGGCAATATCTGATTATTTTTGCTAATGTATAAGTACAATTGATTTTTGCATGTTGATCTTGAATCCTATAACCTTGCTAAACTCTTAAGTCTAGTGGTTTTTTGGTAGATTCCATAGGATTTTCTATATAAGTAACATGTTACCTATGCAAAAGGACAGTTTACTTCTTCCTTTCTAAAATATATGCTTTTCTTTCTTTATGCACTGACTAGAATCTTGAATACAATGTTGAATATAAGTGGTGAGAGCAGACATCTCTATAATTCTCAGTGCATTTCTATGTTTCAAATGATTCACTTAAACATTTGTAATTCATGTCAAAATTAAAGGAGAAATGCAAGAATAGTACAAATAGGGACTTCCCTGGCAGTCCAGTGGTTAAGACTCTGCACTTCCTCTGCAGAGGGTGCTGATTCAATCCCTGGTTGGGGAACGAAGATCCCGCATGCTGTGCAGTGCGGCCAAAAATCAAAAAAAAAAAAAAAAAAAAGAAGAGTACAAATAACTTTCCCCCCCCTGAACAATTTACAAAAGGAAAACCATTTACCATCAGCTCTGAATACTTTAGGGTATGATTCCTACCAAGTAGAGCATTCTCCTACACAACCACAAGAGAGCCATCAGAATCAGGAAATTGATATTTGATACACTACTACCATATAACCCACATACTCTGTTCAAGTTTTGCCAATTGTCCAAAACATATCCCTCAGTGCAAAAGGATCCAGCTGAGGGTCACATGTTGCATTTAGTTGTCATATTGCTTTATTCTCCCTCAGCATGGAACTTGTCTTTGTCTTGGTCTTTTCTTGATTTTCATGACCTTGACATTTTTGAAGATTACAGGCCAGTTTTTTGTAGAATGTTCCTCAATCAGGTATGTCTGATATTTCCTCATAATTCGATTCAGATTATGCATTTTTGTCAGGAATTACTATGGAAGTGATGCTGTTCTAATTGCACTCTATCAGCCTGTATATTATTTTGATTTGTCCCATTAATGGTAATGCTAGTAACGTTCATCCCTTGATTATGGTGATGTCTTCCAGGTTTCTCCACTGTAAGATTATTCTTTTTCCTTTTGTAATTAATGAGTATTTTGTGGGAAAGTACTTTGAAAGTATGGAAATATCCTACTCCTCATCAAATTTTCACCCATTTGGTTTAGTATTCGTTGACGTTTTGTGGCTTAATTATTACCGATGGCTTCTAAATGGCATTTTCTAATCCCATCATTCCTTCTACATTAATTAGTTGTCTTTTACTGAGAAAACTTTTTCTTCTTCCCACTTATTTATTTATTTTAAAAAAATTTTTAAATTTTATTTATTTATTTTTGGCTGCGTTGGGTCTTTGTTGCTGTGCGCAGGCTTTCTCTAGTTGTGGCGAGCAGGGGCTACTCTTCGTTGTGGTGCGTGGGCTTCTCGTTGTGGTGTGTGGGCTTCTCATTGTGGTGGCTTCTCTTCTTGCAGAGCACAGGCTCTAGGCACACGGGCTTCAGTAGCTGTGGCTCACGGGCTCAGTAGTTGTGGCTCGCGGGCTCTAGAGAGCAGGCTCAGTAGTTGTGACGCACGGGCTTAGTTGCTCCGCAGCATGTGGGATCTTCCTGGACCAGGGCTCGAACCCATGTCCCCTGCATTGGCAGGCAGATTCTTAACCACTGCACCACCAGGGAAGCCCCCCACTTATTTATTAATTATTACAATCATAATGACTCATAGATTCCTGTTTTATTCAGTGGATTATAATCTTTTATTGTTATTATTTAGTTTGATGTTCAAATTGTCACAGATTTGGCCAGTGGGAGCCCCTTCAAGCTCTTTGTTTTTTGTTTTAATTGGAGTATAGTTGGTTTAAAGCTGTCTCATATTCTTTTGAAATGATGTCTCCATCAGTTTTTGGAAGTATAACAGACTTACAATATTATATTAGAGGTGTACAACACAGTGATTTGATATTTTTATATATTACAAAATGATCACCATGATAAGTCTAGTTACCTCTGTCACCATACAGAGTTATTACAGTATTATTGACTGTATTCCCCATGCTGTACACTACATCCGTGACTTATTTTATAAGTGACATGTCCCCATCATTATTTGAGCATTCCACACTTTGTCCTGGCACAACCATATATTTCAGGTTCATCTTGTACTTTCCCCTTCCCAGCCCCTGAATCAGCCCTTTTCCCATTAATCAATGGTTCTTTTCATTGGAGAACTACTATTTAGAAACCATAGATCAATGCTATGGGGTGTCACTATTCCCAGGTCCTCTCAGTGAACCGAAGTAGGGGGAAAATGTGTTTATGTGTATATATATCTATATCTATATATTATAGATATAGATATATACATTTTACCCTGATACCTCTAATTCTAACCTAATGTTACAGGGTTCATTCTGATTTTCTTGTTTTCCACATTTGAGACCCTTATCTGGCAGAAGAAACCTGGCTCCCTTTATCTTCAATATATTTATTTATTTGACCAATCCCACTTGTATATAGCCAGTCTTCTGTTGCTGTTGCTTCCCATCACTCCTCCTACCACGGATGCTTGCTTGAGCTCCAACACCGCATGCCAGGCTCCCAAAATGGATTCCACACATGGAATCAGAACCCTCTTTACCCTCCTCAGGCTCTAACATACCACAATGGTATGGGCCACTGCTGCTGCTCATCTAACTGGACTCCTACATTCCTCACATAATGCCTTTTAGACTGAATTATTCAGGAAGGAAGGAAGAAGAAAGGAAGGAAAGTAAGAAGATAGGCAGGCTTATAATTACTTTTTAATTAAGGAGAAAAAAAGAGCCTCAAATCATTTTGATTCCTAATTGTCATTCACAGGAGCACTGTTGGCTACTCTTTTACTTGTGGCCGAAAGAAAATCAGGTTTCATTATTAAACTGCCTATGGTTCATCTGTGTGCATGATATATATATATATATATATATATATTTTTTTTTTTTTTTTTTTTTTTTTTTTTTGCGGTACTTGGGCCTCTCACTGTTGTGGCCTCTCCCGTTGCGGAGCACAGGCTCCGGACGCGCAGGCTCAGCGGCCATGGCCCACGGGCCCAGCCGCTCCGCGGCACGTGGGATCTTCCCGGACCGGGGCACGAACCCGTGTCCCCTGCATCGGCAGGCGGACTCTCAACCACTGCACCACCAGGGAAGGCCCCATGATATTTTTAATGATTTACGCTATACCCCAAAGAACCATGTTTAAGGTAATTAGATATACAAATTTCAGAGACAAAATAGAACAGTTGGATCCAAGAGAGCTACCAGAGACTCAGTATTACTTTCATCTTTGACTAAGCTCTGAAGTACAGGCTTCTAGATGGAGAATATGCCTCAGACACTTATAGATAAGCCACGCACTGCATCTTTTGTTATACTGAGTCAGTTTTTTTTTTTTTTTTTTTTTTTTTTAACGATACGCGGGCCTCTCACTGTTGTGGCCTCTTCCGTTGCGGCGCACAGGCTCCGGACGCGCAGGCTCAGCGGCCATGGCCCACAGGCCCAGCCGCTCTGCGGCATGTGGGATCTTCCCGGACCGGGGCACGAACCCGTGTCCCCTGCATCGGCAAGCGGACTCTCAACCACTGTGCCACCAGGGAAGCCTATACTGAGTCAGTTTTAAGATTTAAGAGTTATCTTAGATGGGATATGCCAGATATGGACCTATAATGGATGATAAATATTTCACACTGATTCAGGAAGGCAGCAGTGCAAAAGAGCATGGGCTCTGAAGCCAGACATCCTGGGTTCCAATCTGCCCTATCATGTTTACCAATAGCGGGACCTTGCAAAAACTGCTCAGCCTCTTTAGGCCTCAATATCTTCATCTCTAAAATGGAGCTTCTACTTCATAGGGTTGTTTAAGCAGATTAAGCAATACCCTTAAAACAGTGTCTGGCACTAGAGGTGGATTTGCCTTGAAACTAAAGACATTTAAGTTTTAGGGAATCTCACTTGCACAGGCTACCTCCAAGGCCCTGTACTTAATTTTATATTTGTAATTTTTTTTCTTTTTCTTAAAAAGAATCCCCAAATTGTATAAACTTCAGGCTTTACCCAACTGGGTCTCCTCCTGTCTGGCACATAGTAAGTACTTGGTAAATGTAAGTTTTTATCAGTTACATCTAATATTAAGAGTGGTTCTTTATGGTGTTTTTGTTTTCAGTTTTGTGTGTGTATATTTTTATTTTTGCTTTTAAGTTGCTCCACCTTGTAGAAAAACAAACTAGAAGATAAGCCATAATGTAGGATATTTCTTCACTTATTCTTCACTAAAAAATATTTATTGAGTGGCTACTATGTCAAAGGTGTTCACAGTCTTGTGGCCAAGACCAACATATATATAAATAATTACAATATGAATAGTAAGTGCTATAATAAATATATATACAGACACAAAGAGGAAGGCACAAAACTTAGCCTTTTGACTGAAATGTTTTAGTGGATAAATATGAGATTTGGAGGGTGGAGGATTATTCAGTTTGAAGAAACAACATATTCAAAGGCCTTAATTCCTTCATTGAATAAATATTTATCAAGGATCTGCATTATGGCAGGTACTATTCTGGATGCTGAGAATACAGCAATAAATGAGTCAGGCAAGAGCTAGGCTTTCATAGAGCTTACACTCTAGTAGTAGGGGCACTAAATAGGGTAATGCGATAGAGTGTTACACAGTGTATTAGTGCGTGTCCATTCTAAACTGAATGGTAAAAGAAGGCCTTTCTGAGGATGAAACATTTGAGGAGAGGCTTGAGTGACAAGAAGGAGTCAGACATGAGAAGATGGGGGGCAGGGAGGGGCACTCAAATGCAAGAATTGCTGGTAGCAAAGGACCTAGAATAGCCAAAACAATTTTGAAAAAGAAAACAAAGTTAGAGGACTCACACAACCTGATTTCAAGACTTACTGTAGAGTTACAGCAATCAAGACAGTGTGGTTTTGGTGTAAGGACGGACATTTATATCAGTGGAAGCGAAAAAAGAATCTAAAAATAAGCCTAACTGCATATGGTCAATTGAATTTTAACAAAGGTGCCAGGTTAATTCAATGGAGAAAAGACAGTCTTTTCAAAAAGTGGTGCTGAAACAATTAGGCATCTGTATGTAAAAACAGAACTACAACTCATACCTTGCACCACATAAAAAAAGTCAGCTTGAAATGGATGATAGACCTAAATATAAAACCCAAAACTATAAAACTTCTATAAGAAAATATAAGTGAAAGTCTTCATAATTTTGCGTTAAGCAGATATTTCTTAGCTAGGACACACAAAACACAAACCATAAAAACAAATTGATAAATTTGGACTTCATCAAAATTGAAAACTTGTCTTCAAAAGATCCTGTTTAAAAAATGAAAAAAACAGCCATGGCCTGGGACAAAATGTATGAAAAACACATACCTGATAAAGGACTGGTATCCAGATTACAAAAAGAACTCTCACAACTCAGAAGAAAACAAACAACCTAATTTTTAAAATGGGCAAAAGGTTTGAACAGGCATTTCACCAAATAAATATATAAAAAGATGCTGAACGGGCTTCCCTGGTGGTGCAGTGGTTGAGGGTCCGCCTGCTGGTGCAGGGGACGCGGGTTCGTGCCCCAGTCCGGGAAGATCCCACATGCCGCGGAGCGGCTGGGCCCATAAGCCATGGCCGCTGAGCCTGCGTGTCGGGAGCCTGTGCTCCGCAACAGGATAGGCCACAGCAGTGAGAGGCCCGCGTACCGCAAAAAAAAAAAAAAAAAAAAAAAAAAAAAAAAAAAAAAGATGCTAAACATCATTAGACCTTATGGAAATGCAAATTAAACCACAGTGTCATATCACCACATACCCACTAGAATGGCTAAAATTAAAAACATAGATAATACAAAGTGTTGGGGAGGATGAGGACACCTGGAACTCTCATACACTGCTGACAGCAGTGTAAATGATATACCCCCTTTGGAAAACAATTTGGCAGTTTCTTATAAAGTTACACATACACTTACCACATAACCCAGAAATCCCACTCCTGGGTATTTACCCAAGAGAAATAAAAACATATGCCCACACAAAGACTTCTACATGAATGCTTGTGGCAGCTTTATTGTAATAGCTCAAAACTGGAAATTACCTAAATGTCTATCAACTGGTGAATAGACATATAAATTACAGTATACATCTACATAATGAAATACTACTCAGCAGTAAAAAGGAATAATACATGCAACAAGATGGATGAATCTCAAAAGCATTATGTGAAGTGAAAGGAGACAGACACAAAACCTTACATATTGCATGATACCATTTAGTGGCATTCTGGAAAAGACAAAACTACAGGGACAAGAATCAATTCAGTGGTTGCTAGGGACCGTGGTGATGGTGGAGGAGGGGACTGACTACAAAGAGGCAAAAGAAAACTTGTTTGGGGTCATAGAAATGTGCTATATCTCAATTGCAATGATTATATCACTATATACATTGCCAAAATTCAACATATTGTACATTTAAAAATGGTGAACTTTATGTGAATTATTCCTCAATAAGCCTGAATTAAAAAATCACCACTGGTAACAAGTGTTGTTTTAAAATGTGTCCACAAATTCTACACTTAATCTTAGCCTAAAGGATGAGAACTGATTATCTGCAAATCCTTTGACCCTCCTCACTTCAAAAGGTGAAGCCTAATTCCATGCCCCTTTAGTGTAGGCTGGACTGACTTAGTGACACACTGCTAATAAACAGAGTATGGCAGAAGTGATGGTGTGTGACTTCTGAGAATAGGCCATAAAAGGCATTGCAGCTTTCTCCTTGTTCTCTCTCGGATCACTCACTTTGGGGGAAGTCAGGTACCACATTGTAAGGACCTTCACTAGCCTTATGGAAAGGCCCACTTGATAAGACCTCTTGCCAACAACCGTTTGGGTGAGACATCTTGGAATTGGATCCCTGAGCCCCAATCCGTGTGTCAACAGGGGCTGCAGCCCCAGCCAACATCTTGTCTGCAACCTCATGAGAAATCCTGAGCCAAAACCAACTAGGTAAGCCAGTCCTGAATTCCTGACTCACAGAAACTGTCAGATAATAAATATTTGTTGTTTTAAGCCAGTAAGTCTGGGGTAATTTGTTATACAATTATAGATAGCTAACATATTATAACAGAGATGAGAGGAGTAATCTGAGGTGAAGTTGAAGAGGTAGGTAGAGACCAGATCTTGTAAAGACCTAACAGGCATTGTGAGGACTTCAGATTTGATTTGGTAAGCCATTGGTGGTTTCATTCAGAAGAAAAACAAGCACAATTTCATTTTCAGTAATCATTTCACTATGGAGTGGTCAAGAATGGATGCAGGGAGACCAGTTAGGAGGCCATTTTGGCAGCACAGTTAAGAGATGATGGTGGCTGAGACTAGGGTGGTGACAGTGGAGATGGATGTATAGAGTGAAGGAAGTAGAGGAAACAAGGATGAGCCTACAGTTTTTTTGTTTGAATAGTTGAAATGAGGGTAACTGTAAAAGGGACATATTGGGAGAAGTGATGGATGAAATCAAGGCTTGAAGGAGTGTATAAGCATAATGTGTTTGAGAAACTGCAAATAGGTCAGTATGGTTGGAGTTTACAGTGATCGGATAGGAAGAGAGAGTGGTGAGAAAGTAGGCTAAAAAGACAGGCATGAAAGAAAGACCCTGTTTATCACCATAAAATGTCTGACTTTATCCAGTTAGTCTGGGAGCCACTAAAAGATTTTTTAAGTAAGAGAATGATTGATCAAATTCACATCTTAGAAAGATGACCAGCAGCAGCAATACAGACTTTGGATTGAAGATGAGAGATACTGGAAACCAGAAGACATTTTGAGTAACTTTGTGATTTTTAGGAGGCAGCATAGTACAGTAGAAAGAACATACAGGCCTTTGGAGTCAGATGGACCCAAGTTCAAATTGGCATAGCAAGTTACCATCTATTATGGGTTGTGTTGTGTCCCCCTCCAACTTCAGATGTTGAAGTCCTAACCCCCCAGTACCTCAGAGGTGACCTTATTTGGAAATATTGCAGATATAATTAGTTAAGATGTAATTAGTTAAGATAAGGTCATACTGGAGTATGGTAGGTTAATCCAATATGCCTGGTATCCCTACAAAAAGGGGAAATTTGGTCATAGACATGCACACAGGGACAATGCCATCTGAATATGAAGGCACAGATCTACAAGTCAAGGAATGCCAAAAATTACCAGCAAGCCACTAGAAGCTAGGGGAAAGGCATGGAACAGATTCTGCCTCATAGCCCTCAGAAGGAACAAACTCTGCTGACACCTTGATCTTGGACTTTTAGCCTTCAGAACTGTGAGATAATAAATTCCTGTTAAGCCACTCAACTGGTGGTACTTTGTTATGGCAGCCCTAGTAAAGGAATACACAATCTGTGTGACTTGGACAAATTGCTTTATCTTGCTAATCCCTAGTATCCTAATCTGTAAAATGGGGATAATTGTGTCTACCTAATAAGGTGGTCACGAGGATGAAATGAAATGGCATTTGCAAAACACCTGGCACTGCATAAATATTATTTTACATTTGTGAGACACTAATGCTACAAGGAAAATGGGACATTTTTGAACATTTTTGGAAAGACTGACTACAACTTTAAGGGTCATGTGTAATACAACTTAAAGGAATAGGATGGACAAAATGAGCTTGGAACCCTTATTTCCTGTTGGATTCCTTAGAGAGGAGCCCTGGGATTGTCTTGCATTCTGTGAAAATGCAGCTTCTTTTGGGATAGAACACTAGTACAAGAACCAAAAGCACTCTCCAAGGCAGGAAGGTTGAGGCTAACGAACATCCTGTGGTGTGGTAAAGTTGGGAAGGGAAGGAGGTGAACAAAGCTAGAGAAGAATGGGCCAGATGCCTTAGGCCTCCAGGTTTCCCAGCACACTTCCTTAGGTAAAAGATTTAGGCTGGGGGTTGTCCTCTCCTCAGCTCCATGTGGGAAACCCAACAGAGGCCTCTCACCGGTCTCTGGAACGCCTAGTCTTTTCAAGCAGGGAGTCCATTGCCAAAGCAAACAATCCCAGCTCTACGATTGTGCTCTGGCTGGGGTAGGGGAGAACAAAGCTCCCTTTCTTTGCTTCCCCAACTCTATGGCTCCAGCCAAAGGCACTGTTTACACAATCTTCCCTGGTGAAGAATTTGTTCCTTTTCTCTCTAGGTTAACAGCTGGAAAAGATTGACTCCCTCCTTGCCTGTTCCTTTTTCCCAGACCCCTGGACAAGAAAAGTGTCCAATACCTGAAGCCTCCCACCCTCAGAAAAGATGTCAGCACACTTAGGAGTAACTCCAGGCCCTTTTGTGATGTGACAGAGACCCTCAGTTTTAGTGGCAGAAAGCCTGTCTGGCTGGGAAAGGGAGGCTGGCTGGAGCTATCAGGAGCCTCGCTTGTCTCCATTCCAACTCTGTTTATTCCTCCCTCTCTCACTCCCCAGGGATTCCGAGGCTTTCCCAGGTCCATATCTAGGAGTGAATCAAATAATCAATATCCAGGGCAGATTTGGGTTTCTTCTTTAAAAGGATGAAAACAATGTTTTCTGGTGGGAAATGTTTTCTGTAGTCTTTAGTTCACTAACTCCAGCAGCACATATGTTTCCCTCCAGCCCCAAAAACAAAAGCAAGAAGGAGAAAAGGAAGCCCCAGAGTGGTGGAGTCTAATTTTAGCACTGGCAGAGAGTCCCAGTGTTAAGTTACTCCTGGTAAATTGTAACTAAGAAACAGAAGAGATAGAGACAATTTACAAGGTCTAGGCCCCCAGCAAGAAGTTTTAAAATCGACTTTCATTTATTTCTATGGCATCTCCAGGAGGCACATCTCAAGGAAATGTGCCTCCCATTTCACACAAGGGAAGGAAATTGAAGCACAAGAATTTACCAAAAGTGACTTGAACCCAGGATTCTGGCACTTACAATTTGGTCAACTCTATAAGCCAAGTTGCTTTCTGAAAATTTTATGGGTCTTTGCACTGTACAAATTTTTCCTGAGCTAAATCCCCACTGGTTATCCTCCTGCTGTTAAGGGAGTTATGGGCTAGGTGTTTATTACCCTTTGCAGCTATGTTTTGGAAACTTAAAGTCCTTGCTCCAGCTGTTGGGAGATGTGGATGGAAAGGCCTTAGGGGTGCAAAGGGGATGCAAGTCTGTTAGGCTCAGGTATCACCCCTATACCTACACAAACACCATCACCCCCCACCTCACCCCGCCACCAACCACCCTCCCCAGTAAGACCTGCAGAGTTGGTTTCTGAAAAAGCAGCTCCACAGTTCCTGGAAGGCTCTAATCCACAATAGTTAAAAATATCCATCTTGGGGCCAGAGCTGAGCCAACTAAGCTGACCCTACCCAGAAACCCAGGAAATTACCCAGCAGTGGGTAAAATGAATACAAGGGTAGGCAAATGCTACCTATCCGCAATATAACAACAGGGATGATAATTATAAGAAAAACAGATCCAGCTCCTTCACTGAGAGATCTAAAAAACTGTCCAGATTTGTCTTTCCCTCTCCTTCAATGATACCCTGGCCCCCACACCTTGTGGTGTGGCATAATGCAAGGAGCTCTGGTCACGGGTTTCTATTCTGTTCTATCTAGAACCAAGTCATGATTCTTGAACAGGAGTCTTAGTTTTCTCATTTGTTAAAACGAGAAGAAAATATCTACTCCACACAAATGAAATAGCTATAGTAAAAATAGCTATAGGCATACAGTTTTTGTTTAAAGGTCTTTCCTGGACTTCCCTGGCGGTCCAGTGGTTAAGACTCCCTGCTTCCACCGCAGCGGGCACGGGTTCAATCCCTGGTCGGGGAACTAAGATCCTGCGTGCCACAAAGACTTGCCAGAAAATTAAATAAATAAATAAAATAAAGGTCTTTCCTTATTTAGCCTTCCTGAGCTAGGTTAGAGTCAACACAGTTAGGAGGCAGAGCGTCAGATAAGTCAACTTTAGAGTTTCCTTTCAGTGCAAGATTCAGATGAATCTTCACTCCTTTTGCAGACTGGAAAATTGCACCTGTGTTAGCTTTCTATTGCTACATAACAAACTACACAAACTTAGTGGTTTAAAACAAATTCCATTTATTATCTTACTGTTCTGTAGATCATAAAATCCACACAGGCTTGACTCCATTTTCTGTTTAGGGTCTCCCAAATCCAAAGTCAAGGAATGTGTTGACTGGTCTGGGCTCTTATCTAGAGGTTTTAAGGAAGAACCCACTCCAAGCTTATTCAGGCTGTTGGCAGAATTCAGTTCCTTCCAGTTGTTGGACTGAGGTCGCATTTCCTTGCTGGCTGTTGGTTAGGGGGTCAATTTCAGCTCTTAGAGGCCATTTTCCAATCATTGCATACGGTCCCCTCCAACTTCAAAGCCAGTAATAGTGCAACGAATCTTTTCTTCAAATGTCTCTGATTTTTCCTTCTGCCACCAGTCTGAGAAAGCTCTTTGCTTTTAAGGGCCCATGTGATTAGATCAGGCCCATGCAGATAATCTCCCTATCGTAGTCAACTGTGCCATATATAACATAACCACAGGTGCAATAGCTCATCAAATTCACAGGTTAGGGATTACACCATAACATTTTTAGGGGATCATTTAAGAAATTCTGCCTGCCACAGCACTTATTCAAAAGATGAAAGGAAATGATCTCTTTTGGGGTGGGGTGGGGAGCAAAGAAGGAAGTGGGAATAGACTATCGCTAACTAACCATTTATACCAATAAGAGAAGCCAAGCGTTTGAGATGAGAGTCCTGACCCCATCCCCGGTATTCTATCCATTATATCTTCTGCCACCTTTTGATTGGCTACTTTGGTCACAATGTCCTAACATAGTGCCTTGAGGTAAATGCTCAATCATAAAGACATGTTAAGGAATGCTTGGGGACTAAAAAAAAAATCTTCCCATGTTTTAGTTTTTTCTCATTAAACGGTGTGAACACAAAGCTGTCCAAAGCTGTCCGAGAGTGTGTCCTAAGAATACATGTTGGAAAATGCATATTGTCAGATATGGCTCAACTAAGTCAAAATTTCATTGCTCAAAACTTGTAGGACCAGGATAATATTCCCTGTACTCATTTTCTATTTCAGAATTCAACATGAATATTCCTTCATCTGATTTCTCTTCAATGGAGGTAAGACACAGAGCAGCCTCTAGGTTCCTGGGCACCAACTTGAGCTAAAGCACCAGGGCTGTTCCTGAGCAGCTTTTTCATCCTGATGACCTAAGAAGGCCTCAAACTAATAAATCCATCCTGAAAGGGAGGCTGGAACAGGGTTCCTCATTACTGCTGTTTAGCATGTAGATGATTTTCAAAGGACGTGATTTTCCTCTAATTAGGATGACTAATTGAAGAAACTGAGAAGAGGGAACCAACTATATGGGAAGAGAACCTAAAAAAGAGTGGATATATATACATTAGTATAACTGATTCACTTTGCTGTACGCCTGCGACTAACACAACAATGTAAAATCAACTAGACTCCAATAAAAATTAGAAAAAAAAAAGAAGAAGAAGAGGGAACTCTCTGCCTTCAGCATCCCTGGGTCTTTTCCTCCAGATGCTTTATGGCCAGACTTACCAACCATAAAAGAGGGAGAAACTGTGTATAAAATACCTGTAATAGGCTCTGAGCTTCACGGAGAATGGAAAGCAAATTATAATCAATATACATTGAACTTTCATGGCACCATCCTTTCCAAATACCAAGGTACTGCATGCACGTAATTCCTGGGATGAGTATTATCTCTATTTAATAGATGGGGAGAAACTGAGGTCCTAGAGTTATTGGTTAGTGATCTGACCACCATCACAATGGCCAGGAGTAGAAGAGAGATTAAACTAACATCTCCTAATTTCAAATCATGTGATCTTTTTGAAACTACAAGGACAAATAGAAAGCTTTCATTCCATGTTATCAAAATTGGAAAGACCTTCAGAAAATTTGCTCTTGGACCCTCTCTACTAAAACGTAGCACTCCTCTACCCCAAGTTGCTGGCAACTTGAGTTGCCAATAAATATCTCTTGGGACCTGAAACTAAGAGGATCCAGGTTGCCTTGACTCCTGAAGAAATTTGCTTCCAAGCTTCTTGCAGCACCATCTCATCATTCGTCTCAGAGAGAACAAGAACACGTGGGAGACCAGGTGTGCTCTCTCCAAGCACCTGAGTTGTTAAGGAGTCAGCTAGATTCAATCCCAAAGAAAGGGCCAAGGAGAAAAAGAAAACACAGATGACTCTGATCTGATGACTCGGTAAGGGGACTGGCAAGAGAGGCTCCTACCAGAGGCTCAAACTTAAATGAACAAAACAGAGGGCTATTTCTCATCCCCACATATGTAGGTACCTTCCACCTACTCGTGTCTGGAGGAGCTGTTCTTGTGAGGTCCACCTAGAGCCCCAAAGTCCAGCATATAGTTATTTGGGAATAGTATAGCAATGTAGAAGTAAACTGTGGATAAGACCCCATTCAACCCTTGATCACAATAGCAAAAGGGCAAGGGTGAATGACTTGGGGTGACCTGCTTCCTGAGCACCAGTTTACTCTGAGGTGCAGTCTCTGCCCTGGGCTTTAATTTTAGTCACTGACTGAACCAAAAGAAAATCTGTTGTGGTCATCTACATTATCATGAAAGGACTTTAATTTATACCCGACTTCAAGCATATGTAAGATAAGGCTTATTTAAAGTTTAGCCTTTAGAAAATAATAATCCTTTAGTTTATACTAACCCCACTGTCCAAAGTCCCTCTTGAGGCATTTTTAAGGGAAAAGGTTTATCTTTGTTTATTCTCCTCTTTCTTGCTTGCTTGGGAAAACAATGGTCATCAGCAACACTGGAAGAGTCCCACAAGACCAACAGTGTGGTAGTCTTACACCCTGGGCTACGAGACATGACCTTTGCTCTAGCTCCAGCTCTGCTAGTAAATGTTCCCAGGAGAATCCTTTGATTTCTCAGAGTCTGTTCCCTTGCTTGTGAAGTGAGGTGGTTGGTTCAGATGATTAAAAATTTAACCAAGATACTGCTGTGTCATGCTACATACGTCTAGGGATACAAGATGAATATGACATAGTCCCTGCCTCAAGAAGCTAACAATCTAACTTGGAAGATAAGGCACACATATGTGCACACATGTATACATAAACCCACAATTTATTGTACACAGTAAGCATTATAAAGGATGTAACATGCTCTACAGCCCTTTATATGGGTTAACGCTCACCTGACTGAAAGTGGATGGAAACCAGATGAAAGCTTCATGGAAGAAGAGGTAGCATTTAAGCTGTCTTTCAGGATAACAGGGAGTTTGAAAAAGAGGAAAGTGACCAAAGATTCAGGGAAAGAAAGCAGAGATGGACAAAGGGAAAGGCCTGTAGATATGTAAGGACAGTAAAGCAGGGAAAGTATTTGGAAAATGACAAATAGTCCACTTTGGGTAGAGTGTTTGGGAATAATAAAAAACAAAGCTGAGAAAGTCGAGTCAGACTGTTTTCGAATTGGTAAATGGCAAAACCAGTCCTATGCTTAAGGATTAACCTGACAGCGGCTGGCAGAAGTAAATGCTAGAGGGTAGAGATGGGAGGCAGAAGACCAATTAAGAGGTTATTGCAATAGACCAGGTGGGTGGCAATGAGGACCTCAGCCAGGAAAGTGGCAGTGGAAACAGACAGCCCATTAGTCAAAATTTTAAACCAGTACTGTAGGTTGCTATTGACCCAGTTCTCCAAGGTAACATGCCATCCCAGGTGAAAATTATTAAAAAGGAGCACTAGTTTGAATAAAGCTTTCCCAACTTAAGAGAATGAAGAATAAGTGAGCCCAGACCCGTGTTGAGCTTAGCACCATCACTAACCTCCAGGCCTTATACTTTCACCAAGGCATTCAGCCAATTGTGGAAAAGAAATATACACAGGAGACTCAAGAAACATCTTTTTAATACAGTATCTATTTGTCTTCCTTCTGTCAAACCCTGAGCTGACCCCTTTCCCCAGGCTGCCTGGGGAGGTACAGGAAAAGGAACATACAGGGCAGACAAGACACGGGAGAAAGAACTATGGGAGGTGGAAACGGCTCCTTCACATGGCGAAGAGGATGAGAAAGGCCACCATCAGGCAAAAGAGTCCCATGGCTTCCGAGAGGGCAAAGCCCAGAATGGCGTAGGAGAATAGCTGTTGCTTCAGAGAAGGGTTCCTGGGAGAAGGGGAGGAGAAAAGACTGAATCTCTAGTCCGCACAAAGAAAAGGACAATCATTAAAGGTGGACTCAGGGAGAATCCATCTCAAGCTCACATCTCACTTAATGAGATGACAACATCATGCCCCAATTCTTGCTCTGATACACCAAGGGCTCTACAGAGATGAATAAAGGGAGTGGACAATCCAAAATTCTGTAACACAGCCCAGGTACAAACACTACTGCCTCTACTGGATCACCCACATCTTCCTCATAACTTAAGACTCCTGGGTCTGGACACAACTATCCAGGGCTCAACCAGAATGGAAGAGGTGTCTGGAGTGGCAGGGCCTATCAGACCAGTGTTTCCAAACTGTAAGCAGCAGAACCCCGAAATACAAAATGCATAAATCTAAAGTGTAATTGTAAAAAAAGTGGGGGATTTGAAAGTCTTGTTTGATTGGTTTCCCCTTCATTCTCTAAGACAGTCTCTGGGGTATAGCCTCAGAACCCTAGGGCTTTATGTAAAACAATTAGAAAAACACTGTTCTTGTGGACAATGGAGGCAGAAGGACAAATAACTTCTCTCATTTCAAAATAGTCAAAAGATTTTGGGATACAAATGGTCTGTGAGGTTTAGATGATATGATTAAAAAATGGCATAAAGGATTCCCAACTTTGGAAGTCAGTATATAATTTCTATTTCCCTTACTCTGTCACCTCTGGAAGCCTTGATGGATAAACTAAAGCAATGCCAGCTTTTAACAGATTGTGGACACAAAAGTTTCTTATTTCATACAAATCCTTAAAAATAACCTTATTTCCCCAAGAACATTAAAAGAACTTGCAGGTCTCTAGAGGATTAATTTAGTTCTAACAGTGAATTGCCCAGAGTTGGTGGGGACCAAATAGTCCCAAGCATCAGGGAGCCATGGAGCTGGATGCAGAGGCAGTTTTCCCAGGAGTGATGGGGGAATTCCCAGGGATGGGGACAAATGGCAGTGAAGCCACTATGCTGACTGAAGCTCTAGACTGGGGGGAGGGTGGGGGAACGGGATGGGGACGATACTTTTTCTGTAAAAGGCCAGACAGCAAATATTTTACGCTTTGTGGGTCACATATGGTCTCTGTTACCTTTTTATTTTCATGACCCTTTAAAAATGTAAAACCCTTCTTAGCTCAGCTATACAAAACCAGGCTGTGGCCCAGATATGGACATCCTGCCTTAGTTTGCTGACTCCTACTCTAAACCAACGCTGTCCAATAGAACTTTTCAAAATGGCAGCCACTAGTCACGTGTGGCCACTGAGCTACATTAAAAGTTACAAAATTTAAGTCTGTGTACTTTCAGTTAATTAAAATTTACATTCAAACAGCAATAGGTGGCTAGTGGCTACCGTATAGGATAGTGCAGCTCTAGAACCCCGTCTCTGCCCAGACCTTTGGAAACATATCAGAGAGCAAATGGTGGGCCCATCTTACCTGGCATAACCAATGATGAGGCTCCCAAACACAGTCCCAATTCCTGCCCCAGAGCCAGCCACCCCTACTGTGGCAGCCCCAGCTCCAATGAACTTGGCGGCTGTGTCAATGTCCCTTGAAATGACACTGGTTTGGAAACTGCGGCTAGGAATAAGTGAGGTGGTCAAGGGACGTGGGGCTGCCAAGCTGCTGTGGCTCTGTGAAGAAGTAGGTAGAAAATTTTTAGGAAACGCTTTTTTCACTTTGGAAACTTGTGTACCATTTAAGTCCTTTATGCTATCAAATCCCACTGCTTCTCCCCCATACAGAAAATCTTTTAACTCCCTGGAAAACTCCCTAAAATGCTGCCAAGCAGAACTTTTAAATGCAAGAGGTGGACGTCAAATACCTTCAAGATTCAGTTATGATCTAGAAATGTTAAGACTGAAGCCCTAGCCTGTTCTTGATGCCTTGAGAAGATCATCTTCCTGGGACTAAACACTCCCAACTCAAGTCAGTACAGTAAGTCAAGTAATGGCAGTTATCAGCAGCACACACGGACATGCGCTGCCAGTGGCAGAAGCTGGAACATTAGGGTACCATATATGGAGTCCTCAGCACTCCCCCTACTGGTTCTGTCAGGTAACCCTCCCCACCCAACCCCACCCCACCCCACCCCTCCCCCACAGGCCCAATTCCACTTATTACGAACCTCATCTGTCAGTGTCTCTGGTCGCTTCAGCACCACTGCAGACAGTGATCGGTTCAATAGTGGAGAGGTTCTCCTGATCTAGTGGGAATAACACAAGGCCAAGAAAGTCAAGGAAGGCTGTGGAGAGGAGTTTTAGAACCACCCCCAACTGTTACTCAGATGCCCCATTCATTTGCTAGAACTCAGAATCTCAAGAGAATCTGGAATTATTCTTTTACTTTTAAGCAAATTCTAGATTCAAGAACGGCACCATTTCTCTTGCTTCCTAGGCTTCTCCACTGATTTAAGGGAAGAAAGTCTACTTCCTTTTGGAAGGAATTACCTACCCTTGCTATTCCCTTTTACAGGCCTTGAGAACGGGAAGAAATTTAAGCCTCAGAAGCATTTACTTCGCTCAGCAAGAAATCTATACATATACTGGTAATGGCCAGCCCATTAGAAGGAAGCCAATGACTGGAACATCTTTCCCTGAACACACCCTTCTGGAAAATAGGCACAAAAATCCATGCTGAAAATTTACCCCATCCTGGTAGCCTTTTCTGACTAACTCCAAGCCAGTGTCTCCAAAGCAGACAACATGGTGGTTAACAGCCAGGGCTTTAGACAAATATAACTAGATTCAAATCTTATCTCTGTATCAGCTCTGTGATCTTAGGACAAGTCACTTAAATCTTTCTAAGTCTGCTTTCTCATCTATCAAATGGGAATAACATAGCTCAGGCTTGATTTGAGGAATAAATAAGATTATGTATACAAACTGGTAAACTCAGTGCCAGGCACGGTAAGTGTTCAATAAATAATAGCTACTAACAGCATCACTCCTTTTCACTTACGAGTGAATGAACCAATTGCCTCCACTATCTAATAATTTGTAATTTCTTCCATGCTGTTGCTTCTGAGTCATATATTTTCCCAATGTGTATTTTAGCTTCCCACCCAAATTTAAGCTTCCAGAAGGAACTCCTAGCTATGGCTCTCTGACACTCAGGACAAGATCCTGTGAACAGTGCATATTCAGTCCAACTTAGGACATTTAACTCATGTTTACCATTTCTGGTGGGGTTCCAGTTTACAAGAACACAGAGTTTCAGTCTAGAAATAACCTGATCTTAGCCTAGGTTCTCATTTATACTCTTCTTCTAATATAGTTGGATGAGAGGAATTAACTGGCCTTCATGGGACACAAGGCAGGGAATGCCTGGGAAGCATTCATTCTCTCCTGTCAGGCTAGCACAGCAAAGGGCCCAGCTGTCAAGAACAACGTCGGAAAAGGAAAAGACAAGATGCCTCTCCTTAAAAACTTTCCTGGAAAAGGCAGGTACTCACCAAGGAGGAGGTGGAGATGAACTTGGCGCAAGCGTACATTTTCAGGTGCTGAAGGGCCGTGGCAGGAGAGCTGCAATTACAGAAGCAGCATTGTCAAAATTGTCCTTGCTTACCAAAGGACATCCTTATTAGCAGAAAAGGTGCTCTGGAAAATTTAAATGGCCCAGAGAGCAGTGACTGACCTCAAGTCTCAGCAGAGATGGAATTAGAACCCTGAAGTCAGGATTTCCTCCACACAGCTTCTAAGATTTCCTTATAATCAAGTGACTTCTCCTGGTCTGAATAAGAAGCCCCTTGGTCCCAGCTTTAAGACCTGTTATCCCAGACTTCCCTGGTGGCACAGTGGTTAAGAATTCTCCTGCCAACGCAGGGGACATAGGTTCAAGCCCTGGTCCGGGAAGATCCCACATGCCGCTGAGCAACTAAGCCCGTGCACTAAGCAACTAAGCCCTACTGAGCCTGTGCTCTAGAGCCCGCGAGCCACAACTACTGAGACCGTGTGCCACAATTACTGAAGCCCGTGCACCTAGAGCCCGTGCTCCGCAACAGAAAAGCCACTGCAATGAGAAGCCCGCGCACCACAACAAAGTGTAGCACCCGCTTGCCACAACTAGACAAAGCCTGCACGCCCCGCGAGGACCCAATGCAGCCAAAAATAAATAAATTAATTAAAAGAGAGAGAGAGAGAGAGAGAGAGAGAAGACCTGTTCCACAGACTCATGCTGGGGTTGTCAGATGAATTTCCCCAGTATCTTTTGCCTAAGTTTCCCTCAGTCTCTTACTCAAAAGAAACTCTTCTCAAGGCTTCATTGGGCCTCAAAATGTTGCCCTTTAAAGACTCTTGGGGGAATTCCCTGGCGGTCCAGTAGTCAGGACTCTGAGCTTCCACCGCAGGGGGCACGGGTTCAATTGCTGGTCAGGGAACTAAGATCCCGAATGCCATGAGCTGCGGCCAAAAAAAAAAAAAAAAAAGAAAACTTAAAAAATGTGTACTCTTGGGTCCCACCTTAGACTTTAGACTTTCCAGGTCAAGATCTCTGGGAATAAGGCCCAAGTACCCTCTATTTCAATGAAGTTTCTCAAATGATTCTTAGGTACATAGCATGTTCTTAAAAACAGTCTTGAAACTATGGTAGTGGTACAGCCAGGACTTGAACTCTTCTCACTCTTTTTTCTTTTCTCACTCTTAATGCTTTCTAATATGCTACAGGTTGAAACACTCAGTGATTACTTAGTCCTGTTAAATGACACTTCCTTGAATGAGCTGGACTAATACTTTCCCAGATTACACTTCTGAATGCAGAATCTTAGTTACTCTTATATTAACGGATGTCTTCAACTCCTGTTCTGTCTAGAACTCTGATTTCTGCCCATACCCTAACTCTAACCCAATTGTGCTGCCAGACTATTCAGGTTTTCTTGGGTCAAAAATCCAAAATTTCGGGCTTCCCTGGTGGCGCAGTGGTTGAGAGTCCGTCTGCCGATGCAGGGGACACGGATTCGTGCCCCGGTCCGGGAGGATCCCACATGCCACAGAGCGGCTAGGCCCGTGAGCCATGGCCACTGAGCCTGCGCGTCCAGAGCCTGTGCTCCGCAACGGGAGAGGCCACAACAGTGAGAGGCCCGCGTATCACAAAAAAAAAAAAAAAAAAAAAAAAAAAAATCCAAAATTTCTTTAAAGCTTTAAAAAAGGGAAGACTTTTTTTTCCCAAGGCAACAAAACCTCAATATCATCATTTGTAAAATGTAGTTCTTAGGCGGATTAAATGAAATAACATATGGAAAGTGCCTGATGTGGCACTGAAGGGAGCCTGCATGAAGTGGCGACCCCTCCGCTGGCCACCTAACCTTGGCCAAGTCTGCACTTGTTAACCAATATCACCTTGGGCAACAGCACTACCCAGATTCATGGGTTTCTTCCGCAGTGTAGATGGGCCAAGGAGTTACAGGGATGCTACTTAACCATTCCCTTTCTTAACCTTCTTTCCCTCTCGTGGGCAGAGTCCGGGGACTCCCGGTAAACCCTTGACAGGAAAGCTGGCCGGTTGGTACTACCCCATGCTGGCCCCACCCCTTTTCAGGCCTCCTGCCTCTAACGGAAAACCTCAGTGTCAGCCCACGACTTGTGCTTTTCCCAACTTCACCGCAGTGGAAGGAAAAGAACGGCGCTGAGAGACAATCAGTGGTTCCAAGGAAACCGGCCTCCTTTCTGCTATCGCTCTCCCAGGCCACAGTCTGAATGGAGGGGGCGTTTTGGCTGTTCTGTTCATTTCTACCACTTTCAAGGTTTACTTTTTAAATCGAGAGGTGCTGACTAGAGGGGGTGGTGTCTTGAGACGATCCACAATCTCCATTGTTCGGCACCTGAAGTCCTGGGGCCAAAAATCTAGAGGTTTCGGAATAAGAAAGGCACGAATCAGGATGTGAAGAGAAAGCAGAGATAGGAGGGGAGAGTTTGGGGGTTGGGACAGCTCTGAAAGGACAAGAGAATGAGAAAAGAGCGTTTGTAAAGGATGAGTCGGGACAGGTGAAATGAGCACCCCGGCATTTGACTTTCGCCAGCTCCAAGCCACGCTCCCCCAACCCACGAGACATCCAAGATGGCGCCAGGCCCGCGCGGTTGGAAGGTCACAGGCACGCGGAAGGGGCAGCCCTAAAGCACGGGGATACGGAGGGTAAGGGAGGGCGTGAGAACCCGGGTGGGAGCATGCAAGGTAAGGCTCTCAGAGAATTGGCGCGAGGTGGGGCGCCTCGGGCGCGCGCGTGCGCGGCGCGAGGCGGGAGCGAGGGCCCAAGGCCTTACCTGCTCCCAGGGCCGAGAAGACAAGAGAGAGGCGGGGAGAGGGCGGGAATAGCGAAAGGAAGGCTGTGCTCATGCGCGGCCCGGACCAACGAGTCGCTCTGCCAAGGATAGAGTGATTGCAAAGTTGAGGGTCGGCCCAGGCGCCACAGCGCCGCCTGCCAGCTCTGTGGCGACATTCGGCCAGTCATTCCACCTGGCGTTTGAGAGGAGAAACTGCAGGCGGAGCCGACCGTGTGCAGAAATAAGGGCACTCCGCAGTGTAAGCCGATCCGTAACGTGGCCTGCGGTTTGCTCTGCACGGTATTTGGGATCTTGGATTTGCTTCCCTTTTTCAAGCATGCGCAGTCACATTAAAAAAAAACAAAACAAAACACAAATAAACAAAACTACCCAGAATTTTGGTGTTAAATAGCATGCAATCAAGATTGGGGTTCAGTGTCCAAAATGTATCAGGAGGAAAATGAAGTCACGGGATTCCTTCTGTTGCCGCGGACCCTGGCTTTATGGATGGGAAACCCGTTCAACGGGCGAATAGTCAGCAAAATGCCCCAGCTGCCTCTTGTGGTTTCACCTTTATTTCCCTCTCCTTCTTTCTTATTCTAGTGATCAGCTAGGAGAAAACCAGCATCAGCGAACGAGAAGATACGGGCTAAAGATGATTAGGACTCAAGCGCCCTGACCCTAAGCCTTCTTTCCTGAGTCATGAGACAGTCAAGGAATAATGGGCATCAGTGACCTGAGGTGAGGTTGCGAGATCACGTCAAGCATGCCTGTGCCTCCGCCCAGGTTTTATTTACACGAGTTGAGAGAAGCAGCCCCCACAGGAGGTGCTCTTATGGAGGCCCCTCGGCTTCTCCCTCGTGTCCTTTTGCTCGTCCTTTCCCCAATGGGAGGAAGTAGGGGGCTTCCTGGCCCTCACCTCTTATTCTTGGCTGCTTTATCTCCCACATAGGGTCTGACCGGCCCCTTTGGAGAGAGGTCGGTACCCACGTCCCCTCATGTCCAAACCTCGGCCGTCCAGGCATCGTATTTGAACGCAGCACAAGAAAGACGGGGAAAGCTCACCAAACCCCCATAAAAAATAAAAAATAAAAAGAAGGCTGTGGCTGTAAATAAAGCCAAATCCGCCACCCTCTGAGGGGCCGTTTGTCCTCCCCTCCTTGTCCCCGTCCTTCCCGCCGCCCCCTCCCGGCTCCCGGGCCCCGCGGCGCCCCGGCCCCGAGCTCCTCCATTTAATCGGATTTGGGAGAAGGGGAGGATAAATCACGGCAGCAGCTTTACGGTCCCGGAGGAGAGGCGAGCTGCAGCCAGGCACACCCCGGCCGGCGATAAAAACCGCCGCTGAAAGCCCACGGAGCAATTTCCCGGGACCCCGAGCGACGCCATTACAGGAATGTAATTTTGCCCGGATGAGGCCCCGAGTTTAATTATCCTCGCGGAGGAATTTCAATGCGGCCAATCCATCTTGCAGGCGGGCGGCAGAGGGATTTATATGGGCCTGTTATTTCACACCGATCCTCCATCTGCATTTTTATGGCCCTGAACTCCTGAAAGGGAGGGGAAGGAGTGGGGAGAAATCGGAGAAGCAGGCGAGGAGAGACGGGTGGGAGACTTCCCGCCTTTCCTAAATCCACGATCCCAGGCCGATGAGGATTCTCACTGGTTCCCCTGAAATGCCCAGATCTCCCTCCAGTTCCAGTTGTTGACTTGGGGTGGGGTTGGGGTAGGTGAGGAATGGAGCTGGGATCCTTGGGAATCAATCAACAGGTATTTACCAAGTACCAAGCGGTGCCAGGCACAGGGTAAGATGCTCAGACGAGAACGGAAAGACAGACTAGCAAGAATATCTCCTCAAGTCCCCAGACACCCCCACCCCGCCCACACTGAATTCCTTTTAGCTCTCGGCTTCATATCCTCCGAGGCAAAAAGTCCACAGTTCTTAAGAGGCACCACCACCAACCGGTTGTTGCAGCTGTTTATTGCGACAATTTAGACCACGCTCAGATATCGCTAACAATCCAAAGGAGAATTGGAGAAGGGGCCCGTGGCACAGTCGGCAATGCTTATTTCTCCCTTACCTCCCTGCAGTGGTGGGCTTTGGATTCACATACCTGGTTTCCCAAATCGCTGTGTGACCTTGGGCAAACTGTTTAATCCCTCTATATCGATCTTCTTTTATGTAAGTTGGGAATAATAATAGTGCCTACTCTGCAGCGAATATTGGGATAATATACGTGAAGCTTTTAGCAAGGGGCTTGAAACTCAGGAAGAGTTCAATAAATGCTAGTAATAGTAATAATAATAGTTTTTTGGTTGGTAGTGGTAGTAGTGTTATAGTTGGGAGCTTTGCAGCTCAATTCTGCTCTGCTCCCTAGAGACTTTATTGCAAGCTTCTTGCAATGATAGCTCCTGAAAGAGACTCAACTATCACTTACTGAACTTTTTTACCTACGTAAATCACACAAAAGAAGTTATTTGACCGGTTAGTGGGTGGAGATCTGTGGGGAGGACTGAGAATCCTGGGGACTGTTGCTACCAGGTTCGAAAATAGAAATTAAATCGGTAGGCATGAGACTACAGAAAGTGGTTGGAGGCATGTGTGGACGGGTGAATTTGAAGACAACAAAATATGATCCAAGAGAGCATTAGCTAAGGGTCTAGGGATCTTCTTAACTAAGGGCTTGGGAAAGGGTCCTTCCTTCACTTCACTGAGGGAAAACTGGGGTCCAGGAAGGAAAGGGTGTGGAGCCAGAACTATCCTTTCCAATCAATCCCTTTCTTTTCCTACCAGACCACGTAACAAGGTTGGCCTGATTGGCCAGTTTTCCTAATGACTGTTAGTGGCAGATTCTGACTGGGTAGCAGCCTCCCTGCAGGGTGATGAAGAAATGAGATTGATCTTTTCTTTCTTAGGATTGGTTAACAACCCTGGGGGTGGGGGTGGGCAGAGACTCATTTTAATTGACTGGATAGGCTAGGAGGGAGGTCCAGCACCTCCCATGTAGAAATTCTGAGAGTTCTTTTCCACAAAGGTCACCAAGAAAGAGTCTTGATTGGCTTATGCATGTTTGTCTTTGGACTAGAAACACAATAGCTTAGAGAAGAAAAATCAAGAGAATCTGCAGGCAGGCTACAGTTCAATTTGAAACCCAAACAGAGAGAGGGATTCACAGAGAAACAGAAGAGTGATAAAAAGAGAGAGACTAGGACACAGAGAAACGAAAGAAAAAAAATCGCCTGAGAGAAGAGGAAGGATTTGAATAATTTGTTTTTCATTCCTGATGGTTTAAGAGGAGACTACTTTGTGACGCATTTTATCAAATGCACATGTTGCCAGATGCACGGAAAGAACAGCTGTCTTGGAGGAATCTAGTCCCAGCCCTGCTACTAACTAGCTGAGTAACTATGCAAGTTACTTCATCTCTCAAAGTTTCAGTGTCCTCATTTGGAAAAATGAGGGGGAGAAGTAGGTGATCCCTAAGGTTCCATCCAATATTAACATTCTAGCATTCTCTTTCTGACAAACAGTTTTGTACAAGTTGAAGCGGTAACTTTGCACTGCCAATAAGGACTATTCTTGGGTCCTGTGCTCCTCTATTTATTTGTACTTGTTAATTTCAAGCTTCTGGGGCTGGTGGGCACTGACTGAAGGATTTTTCTACTTTCTCTTGCTAAATCAGTTCCCCAGGACAGCATGACAGTGAGCCATCAGTAAGCCTCCCTCCTCCTGGAGAAAGAAAACAGTAGATGGAGGAAGAAACAGGGTCATTAGTATCCAGGATTGCAAGAGAGGAATCAGTGGGAGGGTTGGTGACAGAAGGATGGCCAAACAAGTTTTTGCTGAGAAGAACCTAGACAAAACAGAAAATAAAAGTCATTGTGATATGTTGTGAAGACCTAAGGACAGCAAGTTAGAGATCTGAATCTAGATTTGGGACTGTTCTTTGTTTTGAAAAATTTTATTTATTTACTTATTATTTTTGGCTGTGTTGGGTCACTGTTGCTGCGCGCGTGCTTCTCTAGTTGTGGTGAGCAGGGGCTACTCTTCGTTGTAGTGTGTGGGCTTCTCATTGCAGTGGCTTCTCTTGTTGCGGAGCATGGGCTCTAGGCGCACGGGCTTCAGTAGTTGTGGCTCGCGGCTCAGCAGTTGTGGCTCACCAGCTCTAGAGCGCAGGCTCAGTAGTTGTGGTGCGTGGGCTTAGTTGCTCCGTGGCATGTGGGATCTTCCCAGATCAGGGCTCGAACCCGTGTCCCCTACGTTGGCAGGCGGATTCTTAACCATTGCGCCACCAGGGAAGTCCCTAGATTTGGGATTATTCTTAATTAATTATGTGACTGAAAAAATCCCTTCACCTCTCCGGACTTCAGTTTTCTCAACTGCAACTTGTAGGAAAACACTAGATGATTACTGAATTCTCTTTCACCTTTAAATATAAATGACATAGATCTATTCTTCCTGGTTTGCCCTGTCTCCTGTGACTTCAAGTAATCAACCAATATTAACTGAGCATCTACTGTACTATGTGCGAGGTATTGTACTACGTATTGTGAAAGGGAATAAAAAAGGAGAAAGGACAATCCCTTGTCTTTATAAATTTATAATCAGTAGGAAAGACATATATATATATATATATATAACTATAATATGCAGCAAGATTTAATAGGTTATATGGGTTATAGGGGTTGAGGAAGCAGTATGACTTCCAGCTAGAATGATCCAGGGGTACCATGATTAAAAAGTAGGTTTTTTTCTTCTGTTAAAAAAATTGCATTCTTTTATGAATCACATAAAGGAATGCAATTAATGCATATCATTTATTCAACAGATATTTTTGGAGATCCTACTACGTGCCAGGCGCTGTTCTGGGTGCTGGAAACACAGATGTGAATAAAATAAGACAAAATCCTTGCCTCCTCAGAGCTGACATTTTATATAAATTATGAAGCATAGTAATAAAATGGGCATCCATTAAACAACCCCCAGTTTAAGAAAAGAAAAAAATTACTAATACCGCTGAGGGGGGGCTTCCCTGGTTGTCCAGTCGTTAAGAATCCGCCTTCCAATGCAGGGGATGAGGGTTCGACCCCTGGTCGGGGAACTAAGATCCCACATGATGCAGGGCAACTAAGTCTGCGCACTCAAGAGCGCAGGCCACAACTAGAGAGAAGCCTGCAAGCCACAGCGACGAACCTGCGTGCGGCAACTAAGACCCGACGCAATCAAAAAAATACCACCGAGGGGCCCCGCATGCATCTCTCCTATAGTAATCCTTGAATTTTATGTTTATCATTTCAAGATTTTTCCTCAGATTTTTACCATATTGCTTATTTTGGTCTTTTTTTTTCTACCATTCTAAAAGTGATATAATATTGTTTGTATACTTCTTTACTTGCTCATTTCACTCAACATTATGTTTCTAAGATTCATTCAAGTTTAGGTAGGTAGCTATAGTTTATTCATTTTCATTGATGTATAATAGCCCACCAATTTGTTGATTAATTCCCCTGTTAATGAGTATTTAGGATTGTTTCCAGCTTTTTACCATTACAAACAATGTTGCTCAGAGCATTTCTCCTGGTATACATAGGCAAGAGTTTCTTCAGGGTACGTATATATGAATTGCTGGGTTGTAGCACATGAATTTTTCAACTTTTCTGGATAATGGCAAATTGTTTTCCAATATAAGAGTTTATAAGAGAGTTCGGGTTGCTACCCTATCCTTACCAGCTTTGGTATTTAGTCAATCTGTTGGATGTAAAATGGTGGTTTGAGTTTATAGTTAATTATATTTGCCTGATTATTCACAAGGCTGAGCATCTTTTCATATATTTATTGGCCACTCATGCTTCTTTTTCTGTGAAGTGCCTATTCATGTATGTCTTTTGCCCCATTTTCCTATTGGGTTATTTGTCATGTCCCTATGGATTTTAAGGAATTAACAAATATATATAGCCTAGTCTTGATTCTTTGTCAGTGGCAGCTATCTCCTTCCAGTTTTTAGAGGAGTTGGGATTTTAGTAGAGGCTTAAAGGATGGATAGTTTCAGTTCCAGCTCAGACTCTTCAATTAGTTGGATTAATTAATTCTTAATTAATTCATCAAATATTTATTGAATGTCTAGCCAGACATCATGCTAGACTCTGAGAATACAAACATATCCCACATTGGCTCACCCCTTAACCATTCCCAAGATCTAGCTGGGTCCAAGTCACTGACATCTCCTGCTGGACCACTACAATGGCCTCCTAGCTGTTCTACCTATTCCAGTTTAGTCTTGCCAAGGTCTGCTCTCTACCCAATAAGTAGTTAAAGTGATCTTTTAAAATGTAGATCAGATCATGTAACTTAAAACCTCCCAATGGTTTTCCAGTTCTCATAGAAAAAAATTCCAGGGTTCAGCTACATGAGGTTTTGATCCTCAGTCACACTAGACTTGTTCCCACTCAGGACCTTTGCTGTTTCCTCTGCCTAGATCAGTCTTCTCCCAGATCATGCTCACTCTTTCATTTCATCTAGATCTCATCTCAAATATCACCTCCTTAGAGAGGCCTTTCCTGACCACCTGATCTAAATAGCCACCACTTTCCCTTCTTTATCTCATTATCCTCCTACATTTTTCTTTATAGCAGTATCATAGCTTTATTGGTATTTCTTATTGCTTTTTTCCCCACTAGAAGATAAGCTCCACTAGTGCAGAGACCTTGTCACCACTGTATCCTCAGCATTCAGAAGAGCGCCTGGCACATAATAGGCTCTCAATAGAAATTTTGTGAATGATTGAACAGTGAATCAGATAGAGTCCTTGCCCTTAAAAGGCAAATAATTTCAGCACAATTCAATAGTGTTATAAGATGGGTAAGCACTGGTTGCTGTGGGAACGAATAGGAAGGGCATGTATCCCAGTCCTGAGAACTAGTAGTCAAGGAAGGCTTCCAGGAAGAGGTGACATTTACAAGAAACTTAAAGGATCTGTATAGGAAGGGAATGGAAGAATGTTCCATAGAGAAGGAGTAGTAAGTACAAAGCTTGGAGAGAGGGATAAAGTGGTCTCTTCAACAAAGGGCAAGTAATTCATTGCGGTCAGAATGAATAGTTGTGGGTGCAGCAGGGTGCAGAGACTGGTGGTTAGTGGCTAGATCCTGAAGGATCTTGAGCATCAAACTAAGGAGTTTGGATTTTATCCAGAAAGCATCCAGGAGCCATTTAACCAGGAGAATGAGAAGCTCAGATTTGTACTTTTTTTTTTTCCCAGGAGGGGATGTGCTGCGAAATTAGTTTGAACTCTCCAAATGCTTTCACAAATGCAGGGGTCAGACTCTGGGTCACGAACATTCTTCCTAGTTTTACTTAGTTATTTATTTTTTAATATCAGATTTGCATTTTACAAAGATCATTGTAGGTCTAGTGTGGAGAATGGATGAGAGGGGGCAGGATTGGGGGTATGGAGCGCCATAAGGGGCTGTCGTCAGAATCCAGGTGGGAGATGGTGGTGGCCTGAGCTCTGAGGTGACGGTGGTGATGGGGAGAAGTAGAGAGCTCAAGAGGTTTAGAAGGAAGAACCAGTGGGCCTCAGTGATTGTTGTGGGGGATGAAGGAGAAGAGAGCTGTGAAGATGGTGCTCAGTTCTCTGGCCAGGGTCACTGAGTGGTGCGATTCTCTGGTTGGAAAAGGGTCAGAGGGTTAGAGTGAGATGAGCAGCCCCACCCCCTAATATTCGCGGGGCCCAGGGCAAGATAAAAAAATAGAGCCTACATACCAAATGTCTAAATATGTACAAGTTACAAATCAAAGCTAACAAACTGTTACATAAAACGTGTTCTACCCTGTTATCTTGACAAATATATCAATATCAGCTGGGAGACTTATATTTAGAATCCTGGGACTCTTCCAGCCCCAAGTCTGACCCTCAGATTCTCTTGCCATTCCTGGCTCTGTCCCACTACCTGAGGGGCCTCACACCAAAGAGCGTGCTTGGGGCAGCCTCACATTTAAACTCCACCCCAACAGGGCTGATGGTGTGCTCTCCGGCAGCTCCTTCTGTACTTTCAGGAAATCGAACCCCAGGAAGAGGTCCTAGAAGTGGGCTTGGCGCTGCTTGGCAGCACCCTCTGGCAACTGGAGCATGGTCTAGGAGCAGGGAGGCATGAGCTCTAGGTAGGCACATCCCCTTGGCCTTGAGTTATCCTCCCTCTGCAGAAGGAAGAGGCCCTCTAAAACAGGTGCCCAGGGTAGAGGTCCCTCTTGCCAGGTCTAAGGACATGGACTCTGAAATCAGATAGACTGGGTTCAAATCCCTATTCTGATATTTATTTACTCTTCTTTGAACCTGGGCAAACTCTCTGAGCCTGTTTGCTTTCTTGTAAAACGGCAATAATAATATCTACCTCGTAGGGTTATTGTGAGAATTAAATAAGCTAATATGTGCAAAGCACCTGCCATTTATTTTTATTTTATTTTTATTATTATTTTTAAAATTTATTCTTGGCCGCATTGGATCTTTGTTGCTGTGCGCGGGCTTTCTCTAGTTGTGGCGAGCAGGGGCTACTCTTCGTTGCAGTGCGCGGGCTTCTAATTGTGGTGGCTTCTCTTGTTGTGGAGTGCCGGCTCTAGGCGCGCGGGCTTCAGTAGTTGTGGCACAAGGGCTGCTCAGTAGTTGTGGCTTGGGGGCTCTAGAGCACAGGCTCAGTAGTTGTGACGCACAGGCTTAGTTGCCCTGCGGCATGTGGGATCTTCCCGGACCAGGGCTCGAACCCATGTCCCCTGCATTGGCAGGTGGATTCTTAACCACTGGGCCACGAGGGAAGTCCAAGCACCTGGTATTTAATAACCACTGCTCAGTTTACATTGTTTTTCTTCCCATTCACCACCATGTTTCCCTCAAGGCAACCATGGAGGCTGGGGAAAAATATGAAGTTTGTTTCAGGTAAATTTTTCTGGGAGGAGTGGGTCCAGGAAAAATGAGTTTATAAAGGAAACAGTAATAATCTAGGCAACAGTAATCCCAGCACAGGCTGGGGCCATATGGGAGAAAGAGGGAGGGTAAGTTGTCTTGTATGCAGATGAATGAGTAATGGTAATAGCGTAATTGCTTTTACAATCTGTTTGTTTTGCTGAGGGTAGCAGCTGGTTACTGTTTTGATTCTTGCTTTTCAGGTTAAGATAGAGGAAGAAGGTGTGAATAATCTAAAAGAATAGAAAATCCAAGCATAATTTTTTGGGGACCAGGAACATGGTCAAAGAAACACATGGTTGCAAACACAGATGGATTCTGTCTTGCAAACACAGAGACTGGCCCTGTTATTAAGCTGATCTTGTATTGTTGCTTAACGTGTATAGATTCTTACCACGCACTGTCACTCTTGCTACTCCTGCAACTGGAATGCCCTTTCTCTCCTTCTCAGCCATTCCAAATTCTACTCTTTATTTCAGGCTCACTCCTTCCATGGTAAGCATCCTTGCCCACAACCCTCCCCAGTTCTTCTGAGCTCTTCCTAGTCTATATCACCTAGAACTTATTCATGGTCTTAACACGTTTACTGTCTCATATTGTTCTCTTATCCTTTTAAAATTTTTTTCAAAATTTATTTATTTTTGGCTGCATTGGGTCTTCGTTGCTGTGCACGGGCTTTCTCTAGTTGTGGTGAGTGGGGGCTATTCTTCATTGCAGTGCACGGGCTTCTCATTGTGGTGGCTTCTCTTGTTGCGGAGCACGGGCTCTAGGCACACGGGCTTCAGTAGTTGTGGCACATGGGCTCAGTAGTTGTGGCTCGCGGGCTCTAGAGTGCAGGCTTAGTAGTTGTGGCTCACGGGCTTAGTTGCTTCGTGACATGTGGGATCTTCCTGGACCAGGGCTGGAACCCGTGTCCCCTGCACTGGCAGGTGGATTCTTAACCACTGCGCCACCAGGGAATTCTTAACCTTAATCCACCAGGTGGATTCTTAACCACTGCGCCATCCTTTTTAAATTTAAAAAAAAATTATTTATTTATTTTTTTTGGTGGAGCGGCATGTGGGATCTTAGTTCCTTGACCAGGGATCAAACCAGCGCCCCTACAGTGAAAGCATGGAGCCTTAACCACTGGACCACCAGCAAAGTCCTGTTCTCTTATCCTTTTATGTATGCAAGTCTTGTCTCCCCAATGAGAGTTTAAGCTTATTAAGGGAAGGAACTACATTTCTATTTCTCTTCCATTTCCCATAGTGTCTATGTATTCATTTAATATACATTTACTGAGTTCCCAAGTGCCTGAACTGGGGTTCAGGTACTGGGGATACAAAAATGAAATATATATATATATATATGTATGTATATCTCCTCTTCACTAGTGGAGCTAGTAATGGACTCATGGTTTGATAACTGCCTGCAGAAGTGTTGAGCACATAATGGTTCCTCAATAGAGGTTTGATGGATTGATGAACCATGCTGCTTTTCAACTAGGCATTCAATGAATGAATGAATGAATGAATGAAATAACTGGATGACAATCCCCTGATGCAGCTGTTCCAGGTGTACTCCTACTATATGAACCTAGTTCTAGCAGACGTAAAGGTGTGAGACTTGTTTGAGGGGAGAAATGCTCTTTAGAGTCATCAAAACAGAGAGCCTACTGTCTTTTCAAGGCAGTGTTCACTCCTTCCCTTAAGGCCTAGTGATTAAACCACAAAACATTTTACAGGCATTGGTGAACACCTTTTGCCAATTTGTGTCATTCAGGTTGTGAGTTATGAGAACTGTCCATTCATCATGATAAAAAACAGCTATTATTGAATACTTACTATGTGCTGGATGTTTTGCTGATTTCTTTACATGAATTATCTAAATCCTAACAACAACCCTATGAAGTCGGTATGATTATTGTCCCACTTTACAGAAGAGGAAACTCAGGCACAGCTAGGAAGCAGGAAAGACAGGACTTGAATCCAGGAAGTCTGATTCCACACTGTGCTGGCTACACAATGAATTGGGAGAGTGGAGAGCTGAGTTCTTGAGCCAGCCCTGCTATTTGCTTGCTGTGTGACCTGCAGAAATCCTCTCAACTCTCTGGTCCTCGGCCCCTTCTGATCACCAGTCTTAAAGCTTCTTCTTTTGAATTCAAGTCCTCTGGTCTTTCTACCACCCTCAATTGCCTAAATCTGGTGGTAATTCCCTGAATCTCATCTTTCATCTCCTTGTATCTCCTCTGATGCAATAGTATCAGAGGCAGCTTGTGATACTGTGTCATTCATAAGAGGAGTATGCTTTTTGAGAAGTTATATATGAAGACCTTAATGGCTTTGTGAACGTCTTGGCTGATGGGAAGTATGGAGAGATCTGCAGAAGGACCCCTGAACCCAATTTCTTCCTGTGACTCCATCCCTCAACTCCTAGTTAAATAAAAATATTTCCTAGTATACAGGATGCTTGTTATCATGGGTCCATTCAGAGCTCATAGCTCATAGCGGGATCTCCTCCTCGCGAGCTGGGTGACTTGCTCTCTGGGCAGGACCGGCTCTCCGCGTCCCTCCACCACCTGACCCCGCCGGCTCTCGCCTCCTCCCTTGCCATCCCCGGGCCCTTTCTTCCACATCCACTCCTCCTAGCTCCCCCTCGATAATCTCCTGACATCTCTTCAAATCCAATTATCGAATTAATTGACGTGGTAACCGAGAGGCAAACAGAAAGGGGCGGCGAACACCGGGCGTTTGAGGTTTATCCTCTGGCCTCCACAGGCCCCGGCCGGGCGAGATTTACTGGGCCTCGAACACGGCGACAGTTCAAAGCTTTGATTAATCATGTTTTTCTCCCAGCCCCATAATTTAGTTGCTCTTTTTCCCTCCCAGACTTTTTTTTTTTATCAGTGTAAACAGAGACGTAGTCCTCATCAGCTTCAATTACAAATATTAAGCCCCCGGACAGCAATTTGACAGAGAGAGGCCAGCCCCCACTCCGTCCCGCCCCCCTAAATCATCCCCGAATTAACATCACAATCGGCGGCTGGCGCGCGTTCAGATTTAAATGGTGGCATATTGTTCGCGGATGGTCTAGTTCAGACCAGCGGGTTCGCAGCTCCAGGCGGCAGCCCCCGCCTCTCACTCCGCCGCTCCCCTCCTGCCTCCGGGGTGTTTGTGACTCAGGAACCGCGGGAGGCTCCGGCGCCCTGTCTCCAGCAGCTGAGGCTGCAGGCGGGGGTGCGCCGGCGTGTGGGGCAAGGCGGCTGGTGAGAGGGGTAGGGTGTGGGGTGGTGCGAGTCAGGCACAGGGAGAGGAGCTACAGACGTGGGGTGGCGGGGAGAAGGGCAGAGGCTGGTGAGTTTGGCATGGGGCGGGGGGAGAACTGGGTTTATGCAAATGAGATGCAAATGAAGGCGCGGAAGCTGCGGGTTTGGGAATGCCACGATATAGCCCCTATATGGCCGCCTTGACCCTTCGCAGGGTCTGCAGGGCACCCTTGGGTCGTGGTGGAGTGGCCAGGAGGTAGGGAAATCTCTTGCTCTTTGAGGCTTGCGTTATGAAAGAAGAACTTGGGGCAAGATTTCTCCGTTTCCTGAGCATGTTAGAGAAAATTGGTCTTAAACTACAGCCGGGAGGCTTGAAGTTAGGCCTCAAAAAGGAATTCCTTAGTGGGAAGACCAAGCGTGAGGCTGGAATACCTCCTGGAGATTTTTTGGATTAGAAGACCTTCGAAGCACCAGATTTCTCTGAAGGCGTTTTGGGGAAACGATATGATACCTCTTTGGCTCTGTACCACTGTGGAGGAGAAAAGGGAGAGTCATTTCCCTGACCCCATTAATCCTTTAAGAATGAAGGAGCTCAGGAAGAAAAATGACAATTCAAGAGTGTAGGTTTCCAGATATTTTCATATCCACCTGTCTCTCCGGTCTTGCCCACATCGATTTCCAAGACCTCATTTCTGCCTAGCAACATCACAACCAATCAAGATGCAATTAGGCTTGGCAGCTCGGCTCATCCTTAACTAGGATTGGCTGCTCACAGTATGCGCATCCTAAGTTTTCATTGGCTGACGGCCACCTGTATGGAAATGAGAATTACAAGGGACTCAGCCGCTTCTCTGCGACGTGGACCTGTGGCTTAATGCACTGAAACTTGCAAGCTCAGAGCCGGAACTCCTGGGCTTCTTCCCCCAAAGAGATATCTCAGACTTTTCCGTCGGCGCCTCTGCCTGAGGCCTAGTCTGAAAGAAATTCGACGAAATAACGCATAAAATAAGGCGAATTTGTATGCTTTTTGCGTCTGCTTTGCCTTCTCTTGGTTCAATGTCAAGATTTTGCCTCTTCCGTCCAATGCCACGACAGTTCTTGCCCCTTTCTCTCTTCCACGTCCATCTAGGGGGCGGCTTCTCTCCGTGTGGAGTCCCTCAGTCCCTGCCTCCTGTTGCCTCAAATCCTCCCTTTGGGCTCAGCTCCTCCAAATTCCCAATTGCCCCCTTCCTCCCATTCAGGATCCAGGCATCTCACACAACGATCTAAAGCCCAGTTTAGGAGGGAGTTAGAGGAGTGGAGTACTGTCCCCCTCCCCCCCAAAAAAACCACCCTCCATCCTCACTCCCCATCCATTTTCTCCGAGGGAGCCGAGTTTGACAGCGAATTCATTCCGAGCGGGGAGGGTGATTTATTCTTCAAATATACCGACAAGTGCGGGCATGATGGAGCCCATTAAAATGTTGGGAGATTGTTTTTATGATTGAAGTCTGTATTACTCCAACCATAAAGAAAGAGAGCAAGGAGTCATTAGCATTTTCATGATGGTGTATTTCTGCTTGTCTCCGCGCCATCACTCATCTTTACTGCCCGTCCCTTTGCTCTCGCTCTGCTACAACGAGGAGAGACTGCAGCCTGAGTTGGGGTTGGGGGTGGGGGAAGGTGGGGGGCCAGAGATCCCCCGCCGCTCTGCCCTTCACGCCAAATCCTCACCCTCCCTGGGACGCAGATCATGGGGTGAGAGGCCGAACGCAGACGATGATGTGCCTCAGCTTTCTCCTGCCGCAGGCGCTTCCTGCCCCCTGACTGTCCCTGCAGGGGGTCCCGTCCAAATGGTGCTTGGAGATCTGGGCAGACCTGGTTTGGGAAAGGGGGAGTACCCCTTCCTTTCTTTGGCTCTTCCCTTCCTGGCCTACACACCATTTAGAGCTTTCCAGGGTTGTCCACATAGGGATAAAGTCAGGAATTCCTGGCTGAGTGCCCTGGGCTGGAGACATCAGAGTAGGAGAGGACAGAGGGAGGAGACCCCAAGTCCCTGGGTTTGGAGGCTGTGTTGGGAGGAAGTTGGGAGCCTGGACCTTTGGCCTCTGTCTCTGCTACTCCCTCTTTAGAGTTTAAGCCTCCTGTGACCACCCCAATTCCCCCACTCCTGCTCTCCTAATTCCTTAAGTCCTTGATTCTTTCTACCCAATCATTTATAAGACTCTCCAGTACTCCAAGGAAAAATTTCATAACCTCCATGAAAATAATGGAGCTCAAAATAATCATTGCCAAGGTAGGAGTTCAGAGAAAGTTGGTTATGGGTGAAACAGTGTCTCTAGGTGTCCAAGGATTGTTAGAATCACCTGTCCTGACCCTTGGCTTTGGATGTCTCTTAACATAAAGAAACATTCATTCTAGGTTGGACACGACCTGCCTGCATATCCTGTTGACCAAATTGTGTGGTGGTGCTTGAGTGAGATTTGGTTGGGATAAAGTCTAGTTAAAGGGTGGTGGGAAAATGGAAGTGTTAGCTCACAAGACATTAACAGTGATAGTAACGATTAGTGGACCACTTTCCCGTTGGTCCAGTGCTTTCTCATGGATGTCTCACAACAACCTGAAAGGTAGGTTTTATGACTGCCATTTCACAGATGAGGAAACCAAGGATCAGGTAACTGTGTGTGGGGTACTCAAGATCACTTAGCTAGTGAACAGGAGAACCAAGATCTGAACCCTGGGCTGTCTTCATTAACTGATACTGCCTGAGAAGGTGTTCAAGGTCTCTAAAGTGGAAGCCAAGATGACTGATTGCCCCATATACGTCATCTGAGTTCATAAGAAGGTGGAGAAGACATTCTAGTGAGTGTTAAATATTTTGGGAGAAATCTTAGTGGGAATATTCTTCCCTCGGCCACCACAGCTGGGTAGTTGGGTAGTAGTTAGCATTGCTGGGATTAACCCTTCTCTCATTCAGGGAACATTTATTGAGCACCTGGTATGTGTGATCTTCTGACTGACCACACCCTCCCCTTCCACAGGCCTCCTCCCCCCCCTTTTTTTTTTTTTTTTTTTGCGGTACGTGGGCCTCTCACTCTTGTGGCCTCTCCCGTTGCGGAGCAACAGGCTCCGGACGCGCAGGCTCAGTCGCCATGGCTCATGGGCCCAGCCGCTCCGCGGCATGTGGGATCTTCCCGGACCAGGGCACGAACCCGTGTCCCCTGCATCGGCAGGTGGACTCTCAACCACTGCGCCACCAGGGAAGCCCCTCCTCCCCCTTTTGAGATGGGTATAATAGGGCTCTGGGGTCCTGGGCAGAGGTAGAGCCCCAGGCAGCTGGACAGAGATGGAGCAAAGGGGGGGTGCAGAGGTGAGAGCCCCCCTACAGCCTGCACAGTGCCCAGAGGCGGCTGCAGCAGCAGCCCCAGATTTACAGCTGTCCTGGCTCTGATGCCATAAAAGCAAACGATCCTTCTCTGTACTAATTTCTGTGTAATTAGATCTCTCCTGGCATGGAAAGTGGGGAGTGGGGGTGGCCAGAAGGGGAGGGGTGCCAAGGACTCTTCACAGAGGTGGGAGGAGGGACTGTGGGACACACATGGCTTCATGTGGCACAGGGATGGGCTCAGGGATCTGCATGCACTGTGACAAAGATGGAAAATGCAATCATGCACACGTGGAAGGCAAGGAGGCAGATAAGTCCTGATGTGAAAACACCCTTGTGCCCAGGATAGGGACAAAGCTGGGGTCCTGCACAAAGATCCTGAAGCCAGAAGAATAACTCCTGGGTAGTCTGTGTACACACAGGAGGAACTGAAATCCTCGGAGGAGCTGCACACAGACTTCCCCACATGCAGCTAGATACTAAAATCTCACAGAGAGGCCTGAACAGTAAAACATTTGTGCAGACACATCACATTTACAAAACAATATACACACATTTACCTGCACGAAAGCAGATACACACTTCTCTTAAATGCAAAACTTATAGCATCTGCATTAAATAGCAACTCAACAAATGTCTATTTCCTCTTCCACCCCCATCCACTGCTTGCCCACCTATTAGAGGCAGAAAACTAAAAGATGCAAAAAGCCTTTTTTTTTTAAAGCGAGATTCTCTTTAAGATACTTGAAGATGGATCCTATCAAGCCAAGAAAGAAAGAAAAAAAGAATTAGAGGAATGTGGGGATGGCTAAAGAGGGAACAATCCTGGAATCTTCCCTTTCCTTGGGAAAAACAAAGTCTCAAACCGGAAAAACATATAGTTGTTATTATTACTATCCCCCCATCCCACCCCATGGTGACAAACAATGGCCATGGGTATGGCAGTAATGTCGTTCGGAACAGCACTTCTACCGAGCTAAGTATTCATTATGCACTGCAGTGTATTTGTGGAGGGACCTCAAAGGGCCTCTTATCCAATCTCCCTCTGCAGCCCAGATTTCTTTCACAGTAAGCCTGCCAGGGCATCAGCCGGCTTCTGCTTCAATACTTCTGCTGAAAAGGAGCTCTTTACTTCATAAGCAGTTTGCCCCTGTCACTGGACTGCTGTAATGGTTAGGCTGTTCTGTGGTAGAATTGAAATTCGTCTTCTTTTAAATTTCAGAATATACTATTTCTAACTGCCTGTTATTTCGAGTTATTCTAATGTTTTAAGACCAGTTCAATCAAAGCGTTAATCATCCCCCCCACCACAGCAATAACAATTAGAAACCCATTGGAAAATCAGGAGATTCTGATCTCCACAGATGACTGTCATGTACTTATCTTAAGCCCTTGTTCTAGTGGGTAATTCCTGATTAACCTGAGTAATGAAAATGTATCACAATAAAGAAAGATTTGTCATGCCTTGTTATCACTTCATAAGGCTGTCCTTCTAGATACCTGCCATAACATCAGGATATTTCTATCCTAATAAAACATGATCATGATGTGCTTGGCTAATAAAAAGGAAAAAAGACACGCATTAAAAATATGTTTAAAATGATTTGCATGAGTGATGTAAATGTAAACCACCACCATCATCACTGTCAACATCATCCTCAGTTTATTTGCCTTTTGAAATCCCTGCCCGACCTTGTGGGTCGAGGTAAAGGAAGAGAGAGGCAGAAAATTAGCATCTATTAAATGCTTCCCATGGCCAGGCACTCTGCTAAACACTCACGATAACCCTGTAAGATAGGTATTCTTATGACCTTACAGGTGAGGGAATGGGGATCAAAGAAGTTAAGTACCTTGCCTGAGGTCAGACTGCTAGTACAGGGGATCAGGATTGTAACCCAGGTAAGTCTGCTTCCAAAGCCCACACTTTCCCCCCTAAACTCGGACAGGTTAATTTTACTTTGATGCAAGCAGAGCCTCACTGAGTGGATTTATACACTGACTTGACGTTGGTGAGGAGTATGTTGGGCTCAAAGACCTCACCCTTCCCAGTCTGGACTCCCTGCAGGGGAGCCAGGGGTTCAGAGGCTGAATATTATGGCCTTTGTGCCCGGTCACATTACTATCATCACCCAGGGGTGCCCGTATATAACTATGGGTGGTGCTACAGGCACCGTCACTGCTGTACAGTGACATGCTCACAAAACTCACTGTCACATTTAACCCATGCCGGGACTCAACAGAGGCTGGCTGTTCCTTCCCTTCTCCCAGTCGGTGGAGTGTGCAGCCAGCAGGGGTCGCCAGCACACCAGGAATTACCACTTGCTGGGCCAGTCTCCTTCTGCCCTAACAGGACAGAATATTCCTCCTCCTCTGCTCTTCTCCTAAAATCTCTCTCTGATCCCTCCCCTTTCCTGCTTTCCCTTTCTAGCCCCCCTCCCCTTCCCCAGGCCTTGTAGCTTCTTATCCACGAGCTGGATAGTTGCCCCTTATGCAGCACCTAAACTGCCCAATCCCAGCCTAGACCAGGGACCAGGGATTCAGGCTGTCATCCTGCTTTAGTGATGCCAGGGAGCTGGTAAGGAGCTTGGAGTGCCCAACCTTCTGGTTCATCCTTGGCCAATTAAGCTTCTCCCTCCTCTCAGTGCCTTCCCAACATCCTGTCATGACCGTTCTTTTATTGTCCCAATGTTCGTGTAAGAATGTGTTGCAAACATCCTCAGACTCCCAGGGTCCTTTAGCTCCCTCATCTTTGGAGAACCTAAGAATGAAGGAGGAGGCAAATCTCTGGTGGAGTGGGTGATCTGCGGCCTGTGGTTTTTGGATGAGAAACCACGATTTGGGGCGTACAGCGGAGGGACCCATGTACCCTGGCTCACAACAGAAAGAAGGGCCAGGTGTCTGCTCCCTGCAGGGAAGCTGTGGCTGCCTTCTGGGAGTGACATCTCTGATCTTTTCTGCCTCTCCCCTCCCCTGGTGTAGCAGCAGCGCCCCAGCTTTTCCATGCCCCCTTCTCTCTGCAGCCCCCTCCCTGCAACTTCTGGAGCCCAGTGATTGGCGGCTGCCTGCTGCAGGGCCGGCTGGGTTTATGGCTTTGTGGCCACTGGGGAGAAAGCGAGGCCAGAGACCGAAAATGGAAACCCACCAAGAAATTGAGAATGATGAAAGAGTAAAAGAGAGGGAGACCAAGACAGAGGTAGAAGGACCTCGAGAATAACAGATACCCCAAATCAACATGATGAGAGGGACTAAAGCAGAGATGGACCCGAAGAAAATTATAGAGATGCTGATAAAAGAGGGGGAAAATGTAAGAAGGATGGGGTGAAAAGGAAAAGAAAAGCAGACAGGAAAACAGTCGGATAAGTCCTGAGAGTAGGGATGTGCAGGGTTTTCCAGGGGGACAGGAATTGCTGGTAATATGTAGAGGGTGGGGTAGAGTTCTAGGGACTCCCAGAAATTCTGATACAGAAGAGGCCAGAAGATCTTGCAGTTCTCCTCACACCTGTGCTCCCATTCATCCATTTTAGCCTTTTCCATGTTCACACCCTCCTGAAATTTTAGAGGTTATTACAAAAATGTCCTCCTTAAGAACGATCCATGATCTAGTGTGGAAGGATCTTGTCCCATTTTCCATGAAATGAATGGGAAAACTGAGGTCTGGGATTTGGGAGGGATTTTAACATTAGAGCTACATTTTTTTTGTTTTAAGATTTTTTTGATGTGGACCATTTTTTTTTAATCTTTATTTAATTTGTTACAATATTGCTTCTGTTTTATGTTTTGTTTTTTTGGCCATGAGGCATGTGGGATCTTAGCTCCCCAAACAGGGATCAAACCTGCACCCCCTGAAATGGAAGGCGAAGTCTTAACCACTGGACTGCCAGGGAAGTCCCTAGAGCTACACTTTGTTGCACATGAATTAACTTGCAAGGTTGTTGGCTCTCTGTCATGGCATCTTGATTGGCGCATACCACATTTACCTTATGTTATAGTAATTTCTCTGTATATCCTTTGTGCTAATATATAAATAGGCTCTTTAATAGCAAGATCTGTGTCTGCCCTTCTTTGTGGCACCCACAGTGCCTTGTTCTTGTTTATTAAGTGAACCAATTAATGGCCACTAGAGATGTATAAGCAGAGGTTGGATGAATATCAACTAGGGGTGGAGTCCAGGGAATTGCTGCACTGAATGAGAAGTTGGAGATATATCTCTAAGCACCTTTTTGGTTTTGAGGTTCTATCAGGCCATGTATAAGAACCTGAGTTTGCTGTTTTCTTTTCCCAGTTCTCCAGATATGCAGGGGTAAGACAGACACAAAGTGGGAAACCCCAAATTCCAAAGTAACTACTGTGGGTGGAGCTCTGTACAAGGCATTTTACACATCTGATCTCATATAATCATCACATTAACTGTTCCGGGTAGGCGTTATCCACATTTTGCAGATGAGGACTCAGAGAGGTGAGGTGTTTTGCTCCAGGTCACATGGTTAGGAACTACGACAAATTAAGTCTAGAGGTCCCTAAAGCCTGGTGATTGCCACAACACCGTGTTTCTACCAGTTTGAGAGATTTCCAAGGTTTCAGAAAGGCAAAGCAGGAGTTGAGAAATGGGGAAAACAGGGAGAAGGCATGGCTTCTAAATTTAGGGTTGGGAGGGAGATTCGGAACTCTAAGCTGGGAAAAAAAGTACACTTTTATGAGAGTTAGAACAGGACGTTTCTGCTCTTACCCGATTATCAACAGACCTGGAGAAAGAGGGACAGGGACAGAGATACCCAGAGGTCGGGTATCGAGCACTGGAATCTCTTGCCATAGGTTCTGGCGTTGGGAGCTTGAGACATCCGTGTGCCTATAGAATGCAGTCTTGGGAATTCCAGGCATTTCTCTTTCTGCTAGGACGGTTGTTGGGAGTCTAGGGATGTCCAGGTTGTGGGTGTCCTATTCAGTGTTAGTGCTGTGCAGTAGAAGTTCTTTTTTTTTTTAATAGAAGAATGTCTTTTTATTTATTTATTTATTTATTTTTATTTATTTATTTTGGCTGCGTCGGGTCTTTTAAATTTTTTTTTTTTATTTTTATTGGGCTATAGGGGATGGGTTGGGAAATATCTCTGTAAGTTATGCCCTACTAGGGAAATGTCCATTCTCATTTTCCTGCGATAGCTTTCGGAGGTTTTCCTTTTTCTTGGAGCTGTTGCTCTTGCTGGCAGCAGCCTCTTCAGGTCCACTGCTGAGAGGCTCCTCCTTGGAAGAGAATTTCCTCTTTTTCTTGGGGACCCTCTTGTTTCCTGACTCTTCAGGGTCACTATCTGGTTCCTCTTTGGGGAAAGATTTCTTCCTTTTGGTAAGACTTCCACTGCCAGCTGTCTCTTCAAGATCACTACTAACCAGCTCCTCCTTGGGAAAAGATTTCTTCTTTTTGGGTTTGGAGGAGACGGATGGGCCTTCCATTCCATTCTCCTGAGGAGCCTCCTGGGGCTTTTGCTTTTGCTTCTTTTTGGGTCTTGCACTTGTCTCCTCACATTCCTCCGGGGTCCTACTGCTGTTTTCTGAAGACGCCAGGGCAATCGCAGCCAGCCTTTTCTTTTCCTTCTTCAAGCGTTTCTTCTCCTGTTTCTCCGGCTTCCTAGTAATCTCAGCAGCTGCTTCCTCTGCCCGAACGATTGCCTCCTTCATGACATCCAGATTCTTTCGTGGAATCTCTCCAGTCTCATAGGACAGCCGCTCCTCAACTTGTTCTCGAAGCTTCTCCCCAAATACACTGGTAGGTACCTCAGAGAAGCAATCGATTCGTGAGGCAATACTGCATGTGTTTGCCAGGTAGCGGGAGATGCGGCCTTTGTTCTTGGCAGCCGCTCGGCCAATGAAGGTAGAGTGGAAAATGAGTCCGTATTTTGGGGTGTTACCCCTTGTCTTCAGGGCTCTGGAAAGTTGGTCCCTGTGCTGGGCCCATTGAATCACTCAGACACCAGGACTGGCCAGCACTGCGTCGGGTCTTAGTTGCGGCATGCGGGATCTTTACTGTTGCAGCGCGCGGGCTTCTCTCTAGTTGTGGCGTGAGGGCCCCAGAGCTCATGGGCTCTCTAGTTGAGGCGCTCAGGCTCAGTAGTTGTGGTGCGTGGGCTTAGTTGCCTTGCAGCATGTGGGATCTTCGTTCCCTGACCAGGGATCGAACCTGCGTCCACTGCATTAGAAGCCGGGTTCTTTACCACTGGACCACCACGGAAGTCCCTGTGCAGTAGAAATTTAATATGGGTCGTATACATAAAGTCTTCTAGTAGCCACATTTTAAAAAGTAAAAAAGGGGCTTCCCTGGTGGCGCAGCGTTTGAGAGTCCGCCTGCCGATGCAGGGGACACGGGTTCGTGCCCCAGTCCGCGAAGATCCCACATGCTACGGAGCGGCTGGGCCCGTGAGCCATGGCCACCGAGCCTGCGCATCTGGAGCCTGTGCTGTGCAACGGGAGAGGGTGAAACTAACTTTAATAATATATTTTATTTAACCCAATGTATCCATAATATTATATCCCTTCAACATGCAATCAATATAACATTATTTTAAATTCATTTTTCTTTTTGGTGTTAAATCTGAGATTTGTTATGCAGTTTGCAGTTGACAAATCTCAATCTGTACTAGCCACATTTCTAGTGTTTAGTAGTGGGGAATTCCCTGGTGGTCCAGTGGTTAGGACTCTGCACTTCCACTGCAGAGGACATGTGTTCGATCCCTGGTCAGGGAACTAAGATCCCGAATGCCATGTGGCAAAAAAAAAAAAAAAAAAAAATCAAGTGTTCAGTAGTGGCATGTGGCTGGTGGCCACCATAGTGGAGTGCAGGCTTAGAGCGTGCCTCGAGCCTGCAGGATCTTTGATGTTAGATCCAGACATCTTGGTTCCCACCCTTGATTCTTCTGACACCTTGACATAGGAGTCCTTGTTCTTCTATGAGTATGGAGACATAGTCCCAATTCCCACGGGTCAGAAGAATTGCGTGTCTATTGCAGGGTATCTGTTGCAGGCTCTGTGAAGTCCAGCTGCACAATAACTTCCACCGGCAACACGCTCCTTAAGCGCCTCTTGCTGAGCTGCCAGTGACCTCCTGGCTGCTAAACCAGCTGTTTCCAGGGATACTTTCCCTGGCTTCTCTGCTACATCTGCCGCCGCTGGCCTTTCTCCTTGACTCATCTGTCCCCAGTTGCTTCCTATCTCTCTGATCGATCCTTCTATCTTCTCCGTGATTCGGCACTCTCCATCCTTCCCTTCCATGTTGATGGTCTCCTGGGTGCTGCCCTTGGTCCTCTTACCTCTCACTCTACATGCAGGGAGACCTGGGTAATCTATCTTCACTTGTATCATCTTTATTTACCAGGATCTTAAGTCTCTATCTCCAGCTCTAAACCCTTCTGAGCTCCGGACTTAAATATCTATCCAATTGTCTACTGGAGTTCTCTCCTTTGAACGATCCCAAAGACATTGGGAATTCAACAAGACAAAACAGCATGAATCATCTTTTCCCTCAATGTATGATTTCTCCATTTGTATTATTAATTTGGTGAATGGCATCACTGGTTATCTGGTCATTGAAACCAGAAACGTGGGATCAACAGGACTCCTTCTGTTCAATTCCCATATCTGATTATCAAGTCCCATTAATTCTGCATCCTGAAGAATTCTGCTTCTTTTCCTCTTGACACTACTTAAGTTCAGTGCTCACTGTTTTTTTTTTTTTTTTTTTGGCTGGGGGACCTTGCCATGCAGTTTGCAGGATCTTAGTTCTCTGACCAGGGATTGAACCCGGGCCAGGGAAAGTGCCAAGTCCTAACCATTGGACTGCCAGAGAATTCCCTAGTTCAGGGCTCACTTTCCTGGCCTGGGTTATTACAGTGGGTTCCTAACTGGTTTCTTTGGACTTTCATGGTCCGGCAATAGCGTGTAAGCTCCTTGAGGGCAGGCATTCCTATCTGTTCATGCAGATTCCCAGTGCCTAAGACAGCACCTGGCACACAGTGGGCATTCAGTGAGTATTTGTTGAGGAAATATATGAGTAGAGGTCTGTTATCCGTCGTTCCAGCCTCACTTCCCACATCGCGTCCAATCCTCATTCGGCAGCCCTGAGTGTTGAGATTTCTGAGTGAATTAGGTCTTTGCCGTCTTGTCCCGTCTGCCTGCACACTCTGGGCTCCCGTGTACACACTGTTGAAGACTCAGCCCCCATATCATCACCCACAGGAAGCTTTGTCTTCCGAGTCTTGGTTAATTAAGTACCTGTTCTCTGTGGTCCCACAGCATACTGTGCATATCTCTAAAGGAGCGCTTACCTTGTTTTCTTCTATTTGTTAGTTTATGTTGACTGTGAGCTCTTTGAGGGCAGGGCTTTTGACTGTTCCATCTCTAGTCCCAGCAATTGACCCATAAAGAACACTCCATAAAGTTTTTTTGAATGAACGCATGAAATGTCTTTTTTTCCTGTAAAGATTTTATTTTTTAATTTTTTAAAATGTAGAGTATTTTGCCATTCTTTTTCTTTTTTTAAATTAGTTTTTATTGGAGTATGGTTGCTTGCATGGAATCTCTGTATCCTAACTGACGTCACATCTTGTTCTTTCAGGCCACACAGGGCACTTCAAAGGTACTGGTAATGTTTTTAAAGCTGGTTAGTAAGTCCAATAATGTGCACTTTATTATTCCTTATCCCTTGTGTATGGACATATATATCTTCTTTTGTATGTATGGAGTATTTTATTAAAATAACTTAAAAAATTACTTTTGGAGGACTGGTCCTATGAGCCAGTTTCTGTACTGGACTTCAGGGACAAGAGATGTACAAACACAGAACCTACCCTCAAGCTGTTTATAGTCGAGAGAGAAGAAAAACTTGTGATCATGATATAGTGAGTTTTTACAAAGTGCTATGTGTAGTATCACAGAGGATAATGGAGGAAATCACGAAAGGCTTCACGGAGGAGCTATCTTTTGAGCTGAGGCGAAAGCATGTGTTCAGAGGCATGCAAGAGCAGTGCCTATTTCTGTGGAGCGGTTGTGTAAAACTGGACTCCAGGGTTCCTTAGGGTAGGATGGGGAATGGAAAGGCAAGTTGGTGAAGACCCTGACGGGCACACTGAACGATCTGCACATCGCATTCCTGTAGGTAATAGGCAGCCATTGTGGTTCTGTAAGTGGGGAGTGATGTTTGGATTCATTCATCTCTCACCAAATACTGACACCTGAGTTCCTATCTGCTGCTACTTGGTCTGAGCCCATTCAGGTCCATCACTTTCTGCAAGAATACTGGGAAGCAGAGGGAGAGAGACAATCCCTTACAGGAGGGATACAGTAGGAAGGCTGAGTTGCCAAATACCGCATGGTGAGTAGGAGAAAGAACTCCAGTTGGATCCCAGCTGTCTTCCCTCCCTGCCCATGCAGTCAATTACTCTCCCCTGAGCTCCCTGTGTTGGGGCCATGCACTGGACCCTGGGGTAGACAAATCGTAAGTGACGAAGAGAAATGTCTCTACATTTCTGGGGAACTCCTAGTCTGAAGGTGCCGACTGCACACTTGAAGACATATGAAGGGCAGAGAAAGGAGGGACTGGAAACTCTAGATACCCAGGTTAAGGGGTCCAATGAGGGACTGGGGGACTTCGTGGAGGAGTGGAGTAGGGAACAAGTTTGGGAAAGTGAGGCAGAACTGGGCTGGGGGGAAAGGAAATAGGTGAAAATGACCCATGCCGTTTTGGAGGTGGGAAAGAACAAAACTTGTGCTGCAGTCGTCGTAAGTGCTTTTAGTCTGGCAGTGTCTGTGTCAATGGCCTTGTGCAGCTACCCATGTGGCTCCTGCCGGTGTGTGTGTGCGGCTTTGCAGGGGCTGTGGGATGACAGTAAAGGCCCTGGGTCCCTTTTTCTGTCGCCCTTCCTCCTCTTCTGCACTGGGGGGGGGCACCCTTCTAGAAGCAGGATGTCTGGGTTCCAGGTTCTTCCCTCCCCAACCTCCCCCAGACATAAATCACAAGCGATTTCATTAAATGCACCTCCTGCTGGGGATGTTGGCTCATAATTCCTCTCTGATTAACCGCCACAACCCCGGCAAGTTTACAGGCCAAGAGAGGGAGGGGATAAGGGGGAGGGAAGAAGGAGGGATGGGGGAATCCCAGGCCGGTGATGGATGCCTCTGTCAGCCCGGCTCGTATTTATTAATAGTCTTAATACGGGAAGCAATAAAGGAAGAGAGGGATTCTATTAATTAAATCATTGTTATAATTAACTTTCATTAAAGTAGGATCAATAAAGAGGAGTTGAGATGGAGAGAGGAGAGATCCATTATCTCTAATTTCCTTGGAAGGGATTCAGGGAACGAGATGGGGTTGCTAGGAGACAGCAACGTGAGGGAAGACGGAAGGATGTAAGATGTCACCCAGGTGGGGTTGGAAGGGGGGTGGGCAGGAGGGTTTCAGGTGGATGGAGAGAGGGGATGGTGGGGGTGGCCCACCCACAGGCCCTGAAGGGAATGGGGGTGGCTGATAAGAGAGCTATTGGGATGGAAACCAGGGGGCTGTAGGCACAGTTAATGTCAGGCATTGCTGAGCACGTGGGTCCTTAATACATGCTTTGTGATGCTGTGTGTGTGTGTCTGCCTAGCCTGTGAAGCTGGTTAGAGTGGATGAATGTGTTTTTGTGATTGTGGAGTCTGTGTGTGCATATGGGTGTGTGAGGATGGCAACAGAGGGAGAGAGGGAGGCAGGGCTGGGAGGAATTCAAATAATCTCTAGAGGTAGGAGGTTTAGGATATTTTTTACGAAGCGGATACTCAAAGGTGTGCACTCTTCACAGGAGTGATGCCTGTCCTTTGGCTCAAAGTACAGTGAAGGCTGCTTTGGGGAGTGAAGGTCTCAGCGGCGGAAACCTCCCCCCACTCCCACGGCACTCACCTTGGCCCATCCGAAGTCCCTCACTGCCCCACCCCTGGGACTAAACCCTTCCCTCCCCCTCACTTTGCTCCCTCCTGCACTGCAGTGTTCCCCAAGCCAGACCCCACCTGAGACAAAGTTTCCTCCCTCCTCTCTTCCCACTGGTGGCCAGCACACCAGGGAGGGGCAAGATGGGAAAATACCAACAGCCTCCTCCCCAAGGCAGCGGGGGTGGGGTGAGGGGGTCCCTTCCTCCCTCCCTCTTTCCTCCACTAAGGTCTAAGCGCCAGAGGTCTTGACCTTCTCTGATCCAGCCACACCTCATGATAAGAACACATTTTATTAGAATAGTTATACATATCATATAAATATATTTGTCCAGCTACAGGTAGGGAGAGGGATATGGCAGGGGGGAAGCTCTTATTGCTGAGGGGGGACCTGGAGAGGGAGGGAGGGCTGGCAAGTGGGGACACCTGGGACCATTTGTTCTCCCATCCCTCACAGAAGGCACAAACGCATCATTTCTTTCCATGTGAGGACCCTGGGGGGTGGTGGTAGGGAGGGACAGGAGATAGAGTACAGAAAACCTCAAAAATACAAAAGAAACATCCAAACTTAATATCTAATGGTATAGAAAAGGCTGGCCTGGGGTATGGAAGGCAGTGGGGCAAAAGAAGGAGGAACCAGGGAAGTTCAGAACTGGTAGAGACCTAAAGAGGTCATGATGTCAATCCAGGTCCCAGGGAAAACTCAGGTAAACAAACACACACCCCAAACAAGAGAGGGTGGGGTGCCCCAGGAATTGGCTTCGGGGCACCAGAGAGTGTGAGTGTGTGAGTGTGTGTGTGTGTGTGTGGTGGTGGTGGTGGTGGTGGTGTAGTGGCTGGTGTGAGTGACACAAGCAACCAGTGCCAGGAGGGGGTAATGATTCCCCCTGGAGACGGCCTCCTCCATCCAGGTTCCTCCAAACCACTTTCAGGGAGTAAATTCAGCCACTGCTTCCAAGAAGGAACCCCTGCCTGGACAGAAGAGCCAGGTAGCAGAGGATGAAGCTGGAGAGCTTGGGATGAAATCACACAGGAGCAGGTCTCAGGCAACAGAATATCATGGAGCTGAGTGTGTTGGAAAAGAGGCATGAAACCTAAGTGTACGTCTATGCATGAGTGTGTGCATGTGTGTAAGTGTGTATTCGTGTGTGTACTGGGGGTGCGGGGGTGGGATCATTCAAAGGTGAAGGGGTCCTGGGTGCTGAAAAAGAAGTGTCCATCCACGTGGTCCTCCAGGGCATCCTTATCACTCTCGGCTGGGAAGCGTTCCTTACAAATGGGACACTCCTTCCATGGGGGGGTGGTAGGGCCCCCAGTGCTGGCCTCTGACAAGGGACCCGCCGCAAAGCCACTAAAGAGAGACAGGAGAAAGGAGAAGGTCGGTGCGCTCCACTGCCTTCCTGGCTTTTGGACCTCTGGGAGAGGGACCCACACATGTGGGCTCCCAGATGACCCTGTTCCTAATGCAGCGCCCTGGCAGTTCCCTCTGCTAGCCTCTCATAGTATCCCTCTCCCCACAATACTGGAAGGCTTAGTTTCCCAGCTCCCCACGCCCTCTTTTCTTTAGTCCCTGCTGGTTTCTCTAGTACAGAGCCCATCCCCCAACCTCCTGCTCTCCTCCCTCCATCTCCGTCTGCTGCCTAATGAGGCTGAAAATGAGTGTGACATCGTCCTTCATCTTCCTGCTCCAGCCTGGAAGGATGACAGCATCACCCGCTCCCTGCCCTGAGTCCATCTCACATCCAGGCAAAGCGGGGGGCTGGATGATAAGATCTCTCTTCCCCCCTGCCTCCCCCTCTTGAACTGTGGAAGAAAAGGGAAGGTAGCGGGCAATCTGATACTTGAATTCCCCACCCAAAGCGTCCCCCAGGGAAGTCAGGGAAGAGGGATAGCATCTAAGGGACGACCAGATGGATGCTGGACCCCAGTCTTCTTTCTGTTCCTGTCCCAAGGGGCCTTGGTCTCCTCTTTTCAATCCCTGACAGAGCCTAGGTACTTACCTGGTGGTTGGGGAAGGGGTAGGGGCAGGAGAGAGGGGATGCAGGGCAATTTGGGCTCCACGGAAGATGGTGCTGCTAGAACAACACAGAAGCCAGTTAAAGGCAGGGCCTCTGAGTGCGCAGGTGCATTGATAGGCGCCGGTGATTTGGAGTGGTGGGTCATTTTGTGTGTCAGTACAACTGTATCTCTTTTTCTTGGTTGGGGCCAAGAAGAGGGAGGTTGGGGGAAGGGCATGAGGACTGTTCACCTGGATGCCCTATCCATGGGCATCCTCCCACCTCCCTCCTGTCCTCCCCCTTTGGCCCTCACCTGGCCATGTCATAGAAGGCATTGCCCAGTTCCGGAAGTAGCAGGTTGGCCTCCTCACCACCACTCTGCACAGCTGCCATCAGGACTGACTTCTCATCTTCAGCCTCCTGGGCACCAAAGGGATAGCGGTGAGTTTTGGGGTAGTGTCCCCAGATGGGGGAGCAGCACACTGGGACAGGTAAGGGAAGTCTAGGCCGGGACTGTTAACAGAGTTGTAGTAAGAGTGGAGCAGGAGAAGTTTTTTTGTTTGTTTGTTTGTTTGTTTGTTTGTTTGTTGCGGTACGCGGGTCTCTCACTGTTGTGGCCTCTCCCGTTGCGGAGCACAGGCTCCGGACGCGCAGGCTCAGCGGCCATGGCTCACGGGCCCAGCCGCTCCGCGGCATGTGGGATCTTCCCGGACCGGGGCACGAACCCGTGTCCCCTGCATCGGCAGGCGGACTCTCAACCACTGCGCCACCAGGGAAGCCCAGGAGAAGTGTTTTGATGAGAGCTGGTGCACAGGAAGAGAACGGGTGTGGGGAGGAGCTGCTGGCAGCACAGAGGCTACTGGGTCGGACTGGTGTCCACTTGGTGGCCCTGAAGAGAGCCTGTGCCTGCCTGCTCTCCCCCAAGAGAAAAGAGAGCACTGTATGGCTAAGACTCCCTGCTCTGGAGGCTGGGCCACTTGGGGTTGGTTCTACCTCTTGTCCCTGCCCCTGCCCCATCTCCCCTCCGTGCTCACAGAGTCAGAGCTACTGTCCTCAGCTGGTCCTGAGAGGTGGGGAGCGATGGGAGCCGGCTGGCTGATGACAACTAGGGGAGAAGCCTCTCGTGGCCCTGCGGCAGGGGAGGAGCCCAGGTCTCCACGCTCACACAGACCGTAGGGCGGGAGCCTCATGTCTTCTGGAGACTCATCCTCTGAGTCTGTCAGAGCCACTGGGCAGCCTGCAGGTGAGGGAGTGGGCGGAGAAGAAAGAAGAAGCATTGTTAGAGGGTCGGATCAGCTCTGGCTTCTCTGGATGAGGGATACAGTTAAGCTAATCAGGGGCCAGGGTCTGGGAAGGAAAAAGGCAAAACATAGAGGGCAGAGGCAGCTCCCAGAGGGGTCATGTGGAGCTTTCCCAACACAGGGAGGGAGAGCGGGGAAGAGGTGTCCCAGGACGGGGGGTGTACAGACGCAGCCCCGCAGCGGCCTCCTCGTCCTCTGTGGCAGGGTCCTCATTCCACTTCTCGTCTGCCACCTTCTCCAGGCGGGCCTCCAGCTTTCTCATGTACTCTAGCAGTTCCTGGAGGTGGGGAGGAAAGACATGTGAGAGGCTGGGAAGATGCGAACCATGCAGCCCTGCACAGCCTTCCCTTGCATCCAGGATGAACTCTGAGCGCTTCAGGATTAGACGATTTTGCCAAAGGGGGGGGCAGTTTAAGGCAGATCCTCCCCCCACAGCCCCCAGCCCTCTTTCACCCCTTCTTCCCCCAGCAACCCTCCCCTGTCCTGCCAAGGCAGCTAATAAGGGGAGCCATGGTCCCATTTTTAGCCTCGGGGCCCTCTTCACAGATGCCAGTTTCTAAGCCAAGAGGTGACGAGAAGATACCAAGTTTCCAGCCCTCAAGTCCCCCACTGGGGCCTCCAGGGGGCTGGGTTATGGCTTCTCACCTGCTTCTCCTCCTGGAGCTGCTCCTTTTCCTTCTGGAGCACACGCAGGGCTGACCGCAGCTCCACCAGCTCCCGCCTACTCTCTGACAACTGCACCTGAGCAGAAAGGGCCAGAGGGAATCTGGAGCCTAGAAGGTACCTCCCAGAACCTGGGCTCTGACCTGGATGCAACAATCTAGAACCACGACTCTCCGTGCCTTCGCTCCTCTCTTGCCCTGACACACAGGAGGCCCCGACACTCTGCTTCCACGAGTCCCTTGTCTTGGCTGCAGGAGACTCACCTGAGTCCTAGTCTCTGTCTCCCAAGTGGGGACCAGAGGATGACTGCCTCTGGGCTGGGGTGCAGAGGGCTCGGTCATAGCAGGGGGCACTCTAGAATTCTCCTAAGTCATCCCTACTGGGCCCAGAATGTGTGCCGAGAGCAGAAAGGGACATGGCATGCTTCGAACCAACGAGGGCTGGGGGGCGTGCAAGTGGGAAGTGAGTGCCTAGAACTTCTGAGCCCACAGCCAAGACAGAGGGAAGGGGCACTGATGCCTCAGGAGGCCCGGGCCCGGGACTCTCGGGTGGCCGGGCGCCTCACCAGGCTAGAGTCTTTTTCCTGGGCCAGTTCAGTCTTGAACACTTGGTTCTGGGTCTTCTCCTCCTGTACTGCCTTTTCCAGTCGAAGTATCTCTGCACTCAGCTTTAGGATCTTGTCCTTCTCGGCCTGGGAGACGCCGAAAAGGAAAACGGGAGAGTAAAGGAAATGGGATGCCACTGGCAACAGCACCATTCCTCACTGTGTCTCTTCTTTATTTAACTGAGTATTTTGGAGTGATTTCCCCTTCTTGCTTTCCTCATCCCCTGTATCCCCAAATGGAGGAAGGTCCCTGACAGCGTGGCGCCTTGCTGATCAGGGACGGGTATCACGGCAGGGCCGGCGCCTAGGACGGTAAATGTTTCTGAATCAAGATGGTAACCAAGACAGGTGCTACGGAGATCAGGATCTAGACACTCTGCTCAGGGAGGGGCCACACCTGGACAGCGACTGTACCTCCCTCACAGCCCCTCCCCACCCATAAGTCCTCTAAGGTTCTCACCCCCGTCTCTCTCCTCCCAGGGGATCTGACCACACAGAGGTGCGGGCAGTAGCAGCCAGGAGCCTGCAGGTCCCCCCATCCCTCTACCTCCACACTCTGCAGCAGCCCCGCCCGCTCCTTGCTCCACTGGCTTTTTTCCTCCTTCAAGTGCAGACTGAGCTCAGCCAGCCTGCCGTTGACTCCAGCCACTTCCAGGCGGCTGCGGTGCAGCTCGGCTATGGTGCGGTCCCTGGCTCCCGCTGCGCTGGCCAGCTCCTCCCCAAGAAGGGCGGCTTTCTGCTGGCTCGAGGCTGCAAGCTCCTGGGCCCCTCGAAGCTGCTCCTTCAGGGGCTCCAGCTCAGCCTCAGGAGAAAGGAGGAGATGGAATCAGGGCTCCCAGGGAGTCATTTGTGAGCCCGGAAGGTAACTAGGCTCCCTCCACTCCCTCACCGCATCAGGACTCAGGATTGGGTTGTTTAGTCTTGAGCCATGTCTTTCTCCCGTACTTGTCTACAACCAGCCCTGGAACATTTTCCACTCCCTGCTGCCTAGGGGCTTCACTCACCACCCGCTGCTGGGCCTGGCCGAGGGTGTCCTTCATCTGGGCCATCTTGTCCTTCAGTCGCTGGGCCTGAGCACTCTGCTCCTCCTGCCGGCCCCTGGCCTCCTGCAGCTCCAAATTCAAGCGACAGTTCTCCTGCTGTGCCACCTGGAGCTCAGCCTGATGGCAGTAGAGAGCAGGTAAGGAAAGGGGACACATATTTGGGGTGGCCATGGAGGTGGGCCTCTGTGATGAGAGAAGCCAAGGTTCCACTCCTCAGATTGAACACAAACTCAAGCAGTCAACCCTGGCCAGCCCTTCCTGGGTTCTCAGTGCAAAGCGTCTCAATCCTGAGCAACCCGTCTCCAGTGGCACGGCCTGGGGTCTTCCCCTGCCCCATGTCTGCTTCCCCGCTCTTCCCTTTCGATCAAAACTCAATCTGGATGTCCTGCAGGCCTCTCACACTCGGCGTATTCTACCTCCCACTCCACCCCCGTCCTTGCCACTCTTGTTTCTGTCCATGGCACTAACTACTTCTCAAGTCACTTGGGCTGGATACCTCAGTGCCACGCGTGGTTCTGTTCTCTCCCTAGTGGCCCACAGGATGGACGCTTCTCCATCCTCCATCTTGTTCACAGCCATTTTCTCTTTTCTACTGTTACCACGACCACATTAGCTCAGGCTCTGGTCATTTCTTGCTTGGACTACTGAATAATCTCACAACTAGCTCATTTTCCACAAGGCAATCAGATTAATAATCTTTTTTTCTTTTTTCCCCCCAGCCATGCCACGTGGCTTGTGCAATCTTAGTTCCCCGACCAGGGACTGAACCCAGGCCCTCAGCAGTGAAAGTGCAGAGTCCTAACCACTGGACTGCACTGGACCGGAATTCCCAGATTAATCTTCTTTAAGAACATTCTTTAAGTATGTGTCCCCCACTTGAAAATCATCAATGCCTCTCACTGCTTACAGAATAAAGACTAAACTCAAGAACCTCTATAATCTGACCTAGGCCTTACCTCAAACTCTTTACCCACGCATTCAGCTGCTCTGAGTGTTCTGGACTCTAAGCCTTTGCTCATGTATTTTTGGGTTTTTTTTAGAATTTATTTATTTTTTATTTATGTATTTACTTATGTGTTTATTTATTCATTTATGGCTGCATTGGGTCTTCGTTGCTGCGTGTGGGCTTTCTCTACTTGCAGTGAGCGGGGGCTACTCTTCGTGTGGTGCGCGGGCTTCTCATTGCGGTGGCTTCTCTCGTTGCAGAGCACGGGCTCTAGGCGCTCGGGCTTCAGTAGCTGTGGCACGAGGGCTCAGTAGTTGTGGCTTGCGGGCTCTAGAGCGCAGGCTCAGTAGTTGTGGCACACGGGCTGAGGTGCTCCGCGGCACGTGGGATCCTCCCGGACCAGGTCTCAAACCTGTGTCCTCTGCATTGGCAGGCGGATTCTTAACCACTGCGCCACCAGGGAAGGCCCTCATGTGTTCCTCTCTTCCTAGAATGGCCTCCCTCTCATCTCTGTCCACTCAAATTCTACCTACTCTTCACTGCTGAGCAAATGGTTTTCAGACCATCTCCCATAGAAGCCTAGGGTTCTGATGAAGCCATTTAGAAGCTGAAATATTTGATTTCAACTTCTTCCAAATTATGAAAAATTATGTTGAAAAACAATGCACAAACTCACAAGTTAGCACACTGGAGATCATCAAGCACTGATATGTGCTTCCAGGTTAATTCATTTTTGTGCAAAGCTCAGAATAAAGTTTCAATTGTATTTTCTATTGACGTGGAGAGCAAACTGAGATCGCAAGGTAGAAGCTTAAAAGTTATCATTTGCACCTGCTTGTGTGTGAGACTCAAGGTGTTCTCAATACTGTACAACCATGACACAATACAGAAACATATTAGCTGCTGAGGCTGACAAGACGGTCATCCATAACCTCCAATTTCCAAGTCTGGTATCCATCAAAATTATCTGATTGCTTTCATTGCTTTATAAGTAAATGTTATACATTTGAATTTATAAAAGTAAATTTATAGTAAAGCACTGGATGGATAATTGAGAAAGCAAACCAACTCTGAGCCCTTACCTCGCTTTGCTCCTTGTCTGCCTGCACTTCCTTCAGCTGCCCGAGGAGCTTCTCTTGTTCCCGAGTCAGGGCCTTCACCGTGTCTCTAACCCTGTGAGGGGTGGATGCAATGTCAGAAGGCCGACTGGTCACCAGAGAAGGAACAAAGACTCAGACTCCTGTCTTGAGCCCTTCTGCTGGGGCTCCTCTAGCCCAGACCTCTACTTCTCTCTGGGATGCCCAAATCCCCAAACCAAGACGATCCAGTTCTAAGCCCCAAGTACCCAAGATTCCTAGTTTTAGAGCAGAATATAGAAATAAACAGTTGTTCTTTTCTCCTTATGTATCACTTTAAGGGATGTTCTGCTAATGGCTTCCCAGTTGTTTGCAATAAATCAAGAGACCGGAATTCACTCTTTTCTAGACAAGGGGCAGTCATTATTGACGATAAACTTCTGATCTAGGTCAGAAGTCGGCAGATGTTATCTGTAAAGGGCCTGACAGTAAATATTTTAGGCTCTGCAGGCCATGTGGACTTCTGGGGCAACCTCTCAACGCTGCCACTGGAGTGTGGAAGCAGCCATGGACAATATGTAAATGAATGAGTATGGACGTTCCAGTAAAACTTTATTTATGAACACTGGAATCTGAATTTCATATGATTTTCACATGTCACAAAATATTACTCTTCTTTTGTTTTTCAACCATTAAAAATTGTCAAAACCATTCTTCCCTTGTGGGCTGTACAAAACCACGTGCGTGGCAGGCTGGATTTGGCATGTGGGTCATAGTTTGCTGAACCCTGGTCTACACAGTCCCTGATCTTTTCCAGATGCTCGGTTTGATCCCAATTTTTCTATTCCATGATTTAGAACCTAGACATTTAGTATCTCCCTAGGGCAAGACTAACATATCCTGGACTGAAGAAGCCTTAGTGATCAACTCACTTTTTACTCTGGGTCTTGGATAGCATGCCTCTTTCCTTTAAAGAGTTTTTCTGAAAATATCAAATCTACCACTACTGAATGAAAGAAACTTAATTATGTCATTTGATGAAAGAAGTGTTTCTCCTGGTGAAAATCTGAAGGACAGGCATGGGAGGTGGTCAATATTCGTGCCATTTGGTAGAAAGAATAGTTGTCTGGCAGAAGAAAGAAATTTATTCTATGTGGCTCCAGAGGTCTAAGCCAGGACCAAGGAATGAAAGTTACAGGAGGGTAAATACAACACAAGAGATACAAAAATGACAGCTGTCTGATATTGAAAGAGGCTGCCTTCTTTCCTCACATACCCTCTTAAATACTTTACATTCCTCCCAATGCTAAGATTCTATGATTTGTACCTTTTTTTCAGGGCAGAGATCCCATAACATTTCTGGACCACTGGTTCTAACATTTCCTAATAGTGAGAACAGAGTCTAATCTTATGCTTTGCTGGGGTAAAATCTGAAATCCATCCTCTCTTATCTTGCCTGGACCGTCCTATCCATTCTCTTCCTCCAAATCCTCCACTCCTAGCTCTTGCTTTGCCTTTGCTGCACAATAAATGGTAATGATGATTATTTCCGAAGGTGAGGAATACAGAATAGGTTAGGAAAGATGGAAGCGAGCTTGGCAGAAAAATTACCCCCAATAATTGGAATACCCTGAGTGAGGTTGAGAAGGGAAAGAGAAACCATGTGAGATGGAGAGCAGGTCTTGCCTACCTGACACGGGAGGCTGGGGTTCAAGGGTCACAGGAAGCAAAGGGAAGTAATGGGGGTAGAGGGGTCCCCTCACCTGTCCAGCTCCACCTCTTTCGTCAGCACCTTCTCACTGATAGTCTGGATGTCATCTTCCAGCTCCAGGATGCGGGCCACGTGGTCTCCCTGTTGCCGGCTCAGGATGTCCCTCTCTTCCGTGAGCTCCCCGTGGGACCGGGAAAGCCCCTGGAATTAAGGTTCCCCAAGAAGAAGAGGGAAGCTGAGATGCATCTCTCAAAGAGTGCAGTAAAGGCTTAGGAGAACTCCTAAGTTTGACTATCCACCCTTCTACCCGGTCACCTTCCTTGAAGAAGAAACTGTAAGGGAACATCCCCTTCCCGGTGAAGACAGCCACCTCCACCCTAACTCAGCACTCCTGTGTTCAGAGAACTGAGTCTCACTACACATTTGGGACGTGTTTCCCATCATATCCAGTTTAACACTACTTGTGACCGCCTAAACCTATATCTTAGATGCCAGCACCATCTTAACAGCCCACTAACGTCTCCCCTTTACTGTCTTCACTGGGTTCAGATTTTGGACCCCAGGTGAGCAGGCAGGCCCCTCCCCCCAGCAACCCTGCTCCCACCTTGTACTGCTCCTCCAGTGCCACGTGCTCCTGCCTGGCGGACGCCAGAGCCGTCTCGAGCTCCTGTACTCGGCTCCTCAGCTCTGTCACCTGCCCCTCCAGCTGCAGCTTCAGCTGCATCAGGTCATTCCTCTCTTGCTGGCTCTCATCCAGCTGGTTCTACAGGGGACGGGATGAGAAGGGGAATCTGCCTGTGAAGCGCCCATTCCAAGGTCCCATCCCCACCGCTCTGCAGATGCATGTCAGGGCTGGGAAGTTACATCAGTACAGGCTATAAAGAGGCGAGTCAGGGGAGGCCTGGTGTGCTACTGAACCCTGCCCACCACCCATCAGACACACCAGCTCCTGGCACGCTGAACTGCCCACCCCTCTTATCTTTTCCCCGCTGAGGCCTGGTTCCTCCTTTGCCCAGCAATTGCAGGAACCCCTTGTCTGGCAGAAGTCTTTCTCAATCCACATGGACAAAGGGGATGGTTCCCCTAATTTTACCCTATCTGTTCTGGAGTCAGACAGATGTGGGTTTAAATCTCCAATACAATTTTTACTAGCTAGGTGACTTTGAACAAGTTACTTAACTTCTCTGAGTCTCTCTTCTCAACTGTAATGTGATCCCTTAGCCTGGGTTGTTTTAAGGTTTAAATGAGAACAATGAATGTAAAAACAGAACACGGGTAGGAGATCACCCACCTCTGACTTATGTAAGATATAAACATCTTCCTATTCTTGTATTGATTCCATATGTTTAGAGGGTTCCACAGGGCAGGAGTTTGTGTAAATCACAAACTACTCATTCCCACCTGCTGAGCTTTCCTCAGGCCTGTCCTCTTGTCTGGGGAATGTACTTCCTCCCCACCTAGTCCTGTCCTTCACCTTCCTCCAAGAAGTCTTCCTTGCTAACATCTGCCTCCACTCCCTAATTCTTCTCTATTTGGTCCAACAGAAAAATAATACAAGCTACATAAATAATTTAAAATTTTCTAGTAGACACTTAAGTAGTAAGCAGCAGATGGAATTCATTTATCTAACCCAGTCAATCCAAAATGTTATTTCAACATGTAATCAATGTAAACAATTACTGAGATCTTTTACATTGTGTGTGTGTGTGTGTGTGTGTGTGTTTTGGCTGTGCCACGCAGCTTGTGTGAACCCAGGTCCTCGGCAGTGAGAGTGTGGAGTCCTAACCAGTACACCGCCAGGGAGTTCCCTACATTCTTTTTTTAAATACTAAGTCTTCAAATCTGGTGTGTATTTTATCCATACAGAACACCTCAATTTAGACCACTCACATTTCAAGCGCTTAAGAGCCACATGTGGGTAGTGGCTGCACAGGCCTGGGGCCCTGCTGATCTGTTCTCACTCCTCACTTGCCGTGGAAGTGGGTCTCATCCTCCCCTTTCTTGCAGTGTTCCTTCCCTGCGTGGCCTCCCTCTACCCTTTGCATCTTCCTCTAGCGCCTAGGGAAGGCTCCTGGAGAAGGAAGCCTCAAAAAATTCTTAGGAAATCTTGAGTGATGTTGGCCTGTGGGTGGCTTGCTTTCCTACCCTATGTGTTCGTGTCTGTCTGTGTCAGATTGAGACTTTCCTGTAGGCAAGGCTTTGTATAACTCCCAGTGAGGTCTGCAGTTGAAGCTACAGCGAGGGGAGGGTGAAGTGGGAAGGGGCCCCTTGCAATGCTATCCTCCGGCACCCTCGCCCAGGAGCAGCTCTGTTGCTCTGCTCTCACCTGCAGCACAGTTGCCTTGGGAACAACCAGCAGGATGTCAGAGCCGCCGTCAGTCTCCTCCAGGGTCACCAGTTCATCCATGGGCCGTGGCTCTCGGAACTGGAAAGGGGGGCTCTGCCCACACACCCGGCCCTGGCGGTTCACGTACCGGAACTGGTAGAGCTGGGCTCCGGGTTTGGGCAGGTAGCTGGCTGTGGGAAGAAGTACAGACCCAGGACCCCAATATGATCCCAGGCCCTCAAGTGCTCAGCAGGTTCCCCCTCCCCTTGATGTGTCTTATTATCCATTGTCTTTGGCCCCAGCCCCTTGTTACCTTCTCTATAGACTGTTTTCTCTCCTCTCCACCTCCCACAGGCTATTTCTGATCTCTGGGATACTCTTCTCCCTCCTTTCTGCCTAGCCTTCTCTTTCCTCTCTTTCCCAAACCTACCCTCCTTAATAATAATAATAATAACAACAACAACAACAATGCTAGTTACCATTTTTTGAGTACCCATTACATACCAGGCACTTTGCTAACAGCTTTATCTGTATCGTTTAAAATTTTCATATTGTCCCTGTAAGCCAGGCATCCCCTTTTACTGTTAAGATAACAGACACAGAGAGGGTAAATAATTTGCCCAAGGTCAAACAGCTTGTAAGTAATTAGAGCTGAGATTTGAACCTGGGTCTTTCAAAATCTAATGACCATCTTCTTGTTAATATATGAAGCCACTTTTCCCTCTTCCCTACCCCCTAGTCCCACAAGAAGAGTTCCTCCTTTTTTGCTAAGAGGCAGGACTAGCTGCCCTTTTACAGTTCCTTTCTTGTCTGAATCCCTGATTCTTTGAAAATCCCATGATTCTGTATCTGCTGAGACCACTACCCTCTTCCAAACCTCCATCCCCTTGACTCCTCCCTCCCGGTTTTCCCTCTTCCCTTGTACCTTGGAACTGGACACTGGCATGGATGGGGGAACCATCAGTTACACTTTCAGGCACCGAAGACCACACAAACGTGTGGTAATCCCGGACACAGGCAGCCTCCACCTGTCAAAGCCCACGGTGGGAGAGGGGTATAGTGATGCAACTCCCAGCTCCGGAAGGTGGAAAAGGCTGAGGGATTGAACCAGGGGTGGGTAGGATGGTGTTGCAGTGGCAAGGATGCTGAGAGACAGGGAAAGTGGAGGGATGCTAGTGTGTCAGGAGACAGCAAGGCTAAGATGGGGAGATGGGCTTTGCTTACACACATGGCCTTGTCATCTGTGACATCGTTCTCCCTTCCTCTCTATCATCATGAGGTTAAGAATTCAGAAACCAAATCATTCCCCTTATTCCAGACAACCCATGGCCCGTAAGCCTGAGCCAAAAGGGGATCCAGGGATACCTTGAAGATGCCAATCCAGTCGCTGGCACTGGGCACAGTGCCTGGGGGGAGCGTGTAGTGACACTCCACCTTGGTGTTGGGGATGTAGGTCCGGGCCACATTCAGAAAGTTGACTCCACCCCGGGATGGTGCCCGGCTTAGCGATGATTCTTCCATTCTGGCCCTGAGATGGCTGCCCTCCTATGAAATGAAGATTGAATATCCTGAAGTCTCTCCCCCTCTGCCTCTCTGCCCCCCAACTCTGTCCCCACCCACAGCCCCTGCTCCTGGAGATGAAGGCGTATCTGGTTTCCAGCCCCTGAGGGTTTAGGACCCTCTAGAGGTATCAATCTTAGTCTCTAGGGCATAGGTCTGGCCTTCTGGGTCAGTACCCATCCTGGCTCACACTGTACCCTCTGAGTCACAGACTCTCCCTAGAGGTAAGAGCTCTCTAATTTCTGCTCCCTTTTCACAGCCCCATTGACCAAGCCTCAGTCTCCCAGGCTCGGCCTCCTGTAGTCCCTCCTTTTCCATCTCTTAATAGCCTTGACCATTCCAAATTCTTCAGCCTCCATCTCCCCACCTCATCCCCTACATCTTCTGGCTCTTGAATTCAACATCCAACTGAGGCGGGGGGCCCCCTCATTCTCAGCAGGCCTCCTTGCCCACTCCAGCTATACCCAGGAATGACTTAGGACACCTGAAAACAGCAACTCTCTCTGAAAGTAACGACTGAGTCTTTGGAGCTGGAATATGGCTGGGGGTACGAAGAGACCAATCTTCAAGCCCCTGAACTCTCACCCTCTCTCCCCGTCTCTCAGCTGTCTTCCGCCATGAGCAAAAAAAAAAAAAAAAAAAAGCCCGCACTCTCATCCAAGAAACAAAGGGAAAGGGAGGATAAAAGGAAAGATAGGTTCTGTCCCTCACTCATTCCTCCAGGAAGTCAAGAATTCTGGAGGCGGCTGCTTCAAAGGGTGGAGTGAAACACTCAGCAGGAACGTGGTGCTGCGGGGAGATGGAATGTGGGGGCCTGGAGCCAGGAAAGCCCCACCCCCGGGTAGGGACAGCCTGGAAGTAAGGGGCCCTGGGAAGGGAAATGTACACATAATGTTGAGAGAAGGAGAAATGGTTCAAAAAGAACCTCATATTCTTCTCTTCAGGTCTTGCCAGGAGCAGGGCTAGAAACCTACTGGTTTGACGGTTCGTTAACCCATCGCTAGTATTCCCCTCCCCCCCATTTTCTCTGCTCCCCTTAGCCTCAATTCTAAGTGGCTGAACCCTTCCATCTGCTTGGATTGGTAGTTGGAGGCATGCTACAGGATGGGATTAAGACGAAGCGTTCCAAGTTAGGTGGGGAGAGTTCAATGGAAAATATGAGGCTAGGGTGAGGAAAGATAACAATAGTCAAGAGAACTCCTAAGCCCAGGGCTGTGAGATGGCCCTTGTCATCTCTCATCTCCAGCCCACTGAGCTTTGTCCTGTGTCAGTCACAGTAATGCACGTCCAATCAACCATGGCCACTAGTCATGTGCATGCCCCCAAACATCACAAACCCACACCAGGCTGAAGCCAGGTGGGTAGGGACTTTAAAAGAGGACAGAAAATCAGTAAAGAAGGGAAGGTGGGACAGCTCTACAAAAAGGAGCTACTTCTCCCTCCAAAATAGAGACTGAATTGACGACAAGAAGTTTCTCTGAATTTTCATCTCTCTGAAAAATCCCTAGTTAAAACTAGTCCATGTTTTTTTCCAAATACAATTCTTCTGGCTTTCTAAGAGGGGGTGAACTGTCCTCAAAGACATTGTCCTGGGGACCCCAACTATTCCCCACAAACAAAATTCAAAAAAGCTGGAAATATCCCCCACGCCTGAATGAGAGCTCTGGGCAACTAAGGTGTATATGTGTAGCCAGATTCAGGTGTTTGCATGGGGCGGGGAGGGGGGTGTCCCCATCCCCCCCACGCTGTAGGGCTCTAGAGTTCTTTGACACTCTACACCTTGGAAGCTTCCCCCGCGCCAAGGGATTCAGCGTGGTAAAGGCCTTTGGATTGGTGGCGGGGCGCGGGGGTTGGCGGTTTGGGGGATTAGGGGTAAGGGAAGGTTTGTGGGGTCAAGTCTTGCCCGGCCGAGAACGAGCCGACTTAAGCCTCCCTCACAACTCCCTTAGGCCTATCAAGCTTTATAGAGAAGGACTGAGAGGGAGGCGAGAACAGCCAGGGGGCAGCCCCTGATCAGGGCCCCCTTGAGACCAAGAACTCCCGAAACAGCGGGGTGGCTTCTCCAGTACGGAAAGTGTTAACACCCAAACGCTCCTGCTTCCCCCTTCTACGGTTCCCTTAGATTATCCTTTCACAGACTGGGAAGTGGGGGGATCCCCCATAAGATCGCCCCCAAATTAGGCCAAGTTTCTTACCCCACCGACGGATCAGCTGTCCCCTCACCTTTCACCAACAACAAAAACAGCACTCGGCTCCGAGAGAGGGAGGGAGAAGGGTGGGCGCGAGGGCTTCTGGGGTTTGTGGTTCCTCCGCGCGTTTTTTGCCAGTGAGATGGAGCATATCTGGGACTACATGTGCCAGGAGGCTGTGCGCAAGGAGGGCGGAGTAGAGGGCGGCTGTGGTAGCGGCGTCACCGCCGCATCCTGGGAGGCGTAGTTCTCACTTCCGCGGCAGCAAACGAGGGTGTGGCCAGCAAAGGACTTCACAGCCCAAGAGTCCTTGCGAGGGGGCAGGCTATATGAGTGGCGACTGCTGATTGGTACCGTGCGTGGTTGGGGGGTGGGGAGGAGTTACGGCTCTAACGCCCCCACAGTAATACTTCTGAGAGGGCCGAACGAGTTCGGGTACGCCCTCCCGTTTACTTTTAACACCAACCTGCGAGGTAGGCAGTTTTGTTATCCACCCTTTACAGATGAAGAAACTAAAGCCCAGAACGGTTACGGAACCGGTCTAAAGTATCAAAGCTATGAGATGGTAGGTTTGCACGACTCCAAGTGCTCTCGCCACTACATCACACCTACGTACCATTTAGGGGATAGGAAACTGTATAACAGCTGTGGTAGCTGGTTCTCCTTTGCTTCAACCTCAGGGACAGCCCCTGTAAAAACTGTGTTGTGTGCACCGCCGACCGTTTTTTTCCAACTTGAAGGTTTCACTGCCAGGGGCCTGCCAGTACTCACAGTCCTGGCCTGGGCATCCCTGGAATGGCCTCTAGGTCCAGGAGGAGGATCCATTGGCTGACGTGGTGGTGTGGGGAGAGGGGGAAGCTGAAGTGAGAAGAATCAAGTTGAAAAGGGAACCTGGCATAATTCAGGACGGGTCACAATTCAGAAACAAGACCCTTGTGGGGCTAGTTTGCCCAAGCCTCTTAACTGGTTTGATGTAATTAGAATAACAATCCGTGTGCTTTTGTTTAGAAGAAGTGAAAGATTCACACTCTTCCCACACACTCCCCCCCCCCAGTCACATTAAAGACTTGGGCATCCTGCGCCCCCTACCTGCTCTGGACCCTCCAAGTAGTCTAAGGCATTCAAAATGATCTCTCTCTCTGTCTCCGTAATAGGGATTACAGTCTAAAGATTGATTTGATCTTCCTGGGAGCCTGATTTAATTCTCTGCTGCATTGTTACGGAGCCTCTGCCTTTTCCAAGTTTTGGGGTAGTATTTTGCTTTTATGACTGAATAGGGTGGCTGGTGCCTGCCCTTGGGTGCCTTTCATCTGAAGATCTCCAAGCACTTAACAATAAGTCATTGGGCTTCACAAACATTAAGGTGACATGTCTGTGTCATTAGTCAGGATTTATGAGTTACGGAACAAGCTGGTGGTTGCAGAGATGGCTCAAGGTCCTGGGGTGGGTTCAGAGTGAGGCCTGTTCAGGGACCCAAGTCTCAGTTGTTCTTGGTTTTTGTCTTCCACCCAGAATAAAGGCTTGGGCATCCTGCTCCCCCTACTCAGTCTCAGCTGGAGCTAAAAATAATAACAACTTCCATTTACTAGGTGTTTACCATGTGTTTAAACTATGCTAAGGATTTTTCCATTTAATATAACAGTCTTACGTAGTCGGCCTTATTATCAACCCCATTTTACATATGATGAAAATTGAGGCACGGACAATTAAGAGAGTTACCTGGGGTTATCCAACTAGTAAGTAGTAGAATCAGGATTCAAGCACAGCTAGTCAGTACACCATATTACCACCCCAGAAACTCCTGTTATGGAATACTAACACCCTTTGTTCTAAGGAACAGTACTGTTATTCAGGGGACAGGTGTTCACTGAACATTTATGTGCAAGGTGATGTTAAACAGATTAATTCAACAAATAGATGTGACAGGTACTATGCTAGGTATTCAATAAATTTAGTTGAAAGAATAAGTATACAATATAGATATTTGAGGGAGGAATTGGATAGTTTAACAGGACAGGGTCTGAGAAGGATAAGCTTATGCCAGGCTGAAGCAAAGATGCAGCGGTGGGAATGTATAACATGTACTGGAGCCTAGGAAGTCATATATATAAGAAGAGCACATCAATCTCAACTTTTTTTCCCCAAACTCAGATTATTGATAATGACTGCCTGAAATGTTGTGTTGAGGAGGATTCTGAGGAAAGAGTGCTAGGATTAATCAGTAATATCTGTCATGTACTCCAGATGGAAGATGGCCGTTGTATTAGATTGACTTATTGTTTGAAATCATTTCCTTTCTCCTTCTCTGCCCATTGCCGCATGACTTGCAGTATCTCCTGTGGAAGGAGTATATGTCTCATTTCATTGATTTTGGACTCGATCATTTTTCGTGTTTTGGCCAATGGGTTGTGAACAGATGTGACTCATGTCATGTTTGAGCATGTGAATTTACACTTTCTTGTTTCTCTCTGCCACTAAAATGGGCATATTCCACATGAGGGTTGCTCCTTTTGCCTGTGTCCCCCAATGAGAAGTGCTGCCCATGGTCTGCATATACGGAAGTCAGAGATCAGTCTTTGTTGCTGCAAGCCACTGAGATTTTGGGATTGGTTGTTCTGGCAGCAAAGCTGACTAATGGCCATACCTGGGTAATGGTATAAAGTTTGAAAGGTAAATGGTATCAAGTGTGAAAGGTAAGTTTAAGCCAGGGTGTGAAGAATCTTGAATGCCAGGTGAGGCAGGGCCTGCTATGTGTTTATCAGAATCTCTTTCCTTCTTTTTCTTGGACACACAGCTGGACCACAGTTTTCGGTTTCCCTCTAAGTGATGCAGTTCCATGCCTGCGCTGTGAAACCTCCCAAGGGAGATCCTTCCTGTTCTTTCCTTTTTGGCTTGATGCATAGGACCTTAAGTACAGTGGACTTGAAGGCTAAATGTTAAAGATCGTGGGGCCACAGGTAGGAAGGAACCTAACTCCCTGAATCACTACTTGGCAGAGAACTACCTGCTAATCAGGAACATGTGTTTTGGACTTCACTTGACCAAAAAGTCAATTTCTATTTTGTTAAATCACTAAAATTTCGGGCTTTATGTTTTGTAGTAGCCAGTGTTTTCCATCAGGTTAAAAGATTTGGACTTGATTCCCATTAGGAGTAGGAAGTTAGTCACTGAGAATTTTTTAACAAGGAGAGTAATGTTGTGAAGACTGGTGGAAGTGACAGCTGTAGGGATTAAAGAATCCTTCTGGGACTTCCCTGGTGGCTCAGTGGTTAAGAATCCATGCTCCCAGTGCAGGGGGGCCGGGTTCGATCCGTGGTCAGGGAACTAGATCCCACATGCATGCTGCAACTAAGAGTTTGCATGCCACAACTATGGAGCCTGCATGCCATAACTAAGGAGCCAGCAAGCCACAACTAAGGAGCCCACGAGCAGCAACTAAGACCCAGCACAAACAAATAAATAAATATTTTAAAAAAAAATCCTTCTGAGTGAGGTTGTGAGATCTTGGGACTGTTGCTGTTTTCAGAATACAGGCTGACTCCTGATGGGGCTGGGGGAAGAGTGACATGATCTTTGGAAAGCTTTCTAGAGGCTGTGAAAGAAGGTGCTACAAAATGAATCCTATCTTCCTGAAGTTTAAAGTCTCTTTTATCTTTTGTAAAAGCCCTAACTCTGGTATTGCTTCATCTAGCCCAGTGCCTGATATGTAATAAATGTTGAATGGAAGGTGGTCTTGGACTCTTGGAATGTTTTGAGGAGCTACCACTAATGGAGTGCCTACTGTTTGAGAGGGCCCTTTCCCCCACTGAATCATCACAATAGCCCTGCAAGATGCTATCAAATTTTACAGAGGAAGAATCTGAAACACTAAGAGTAACTTGCCCAAGGTCTCTCAGAACAATCTTATTCTGAAACCCATACCTTTTCCAATATAACAAGATGCTTTCACAGAAAATCATAATGGCTAGTATTTGCTGAGTGCCTGCCATGTGCCAGGCACTCTGCTGGGTGCTTTACAAACATACAGAAGCAGCTGGTGCATCAGACATTGTAGGCTGTTACTAGTGTATCCAAACTGTGTACTCTGTGGGAAGTAGGTGTCTTAGTCTGCTTAGTCTGCTGCTTAGTCTGCTCAGGCTGCCATAATAAAATACCAGAGAATGAGTGGCACAAACAACAGGAATTTATTTCTCATGTTTCTGAAGGCTAGAAAGTCCAAGATCATGGTGCTGGCTGATTTGGCTCCTGGTGAGGACTTTCTTCCTGTCTTGTAGACAGCTGAGTTCTCACCGTGTCCTCACATGGAAGAGAATGAGAAAAGACAAGCTCTCTGATCTCTTCTTATAAGGGCACTAATCCCATCATGAGGGTCCCACCCTCATGACCTCATCTAACCCTAATTACCTCCCAAAGGCCCCATCCTCAACTACTATCACATTGCTGTTTAGGGTTTCAATATATGAATTTTGAGTGAACACATTCAGTCCATACCAGCAGGAAAAACATTAACATTATTTTAGGGCAAAGTTGGATTCTTTTGGATTTCTCTTTAGGGTCCCTAACCCATTTTCTTTTGTCCTCTTAGTTCTTTGGCTTTATTTCTTCAGGCTAGGTGGAAGGGTGGTATAGTATAGGGTTCTCAATAATACTCAGGTCCTGGAGCTCCTCCTTCACTCCATGGACTCACAGACCCACTCTAATCTCAAAGAGTTCAGATCACCTTAGTCCTTCCTTTATTAGTGACGAGAAGATGTGGCTCTGCGAACTCATCCATCTATTTATTCTCATTCATTTATAGTTATTTATTCAACAGATTTTAAATAAGCATTATTTGTCAACTGCTGGAATAACAACCAATGACAATGTAGCTTTCTGGTTTCAAAAGCCTTTTAACCTTCTTGGACTGATTTGATCCCCAGATCCAGTACTATGAAATGGCTTGTATTATTATTGATACTATGTAATTTTTATTAATGAAGAAACCAAGGCTCAGAAATACTAAATAACTTGATCAGAGTCACAGAACTAGTATGATATTCAAATCAGGAATTTCTGGGACTTCCTTGGTGGTCCAGCAGTTAAGTCCCCACACTTCCAATGCAGGGGGTGTGGGTTTGATCCCTGGTTGGGGAGCTATGATCCCACATGCTGTGCCATGCAGCCCATAAAATAAAATAAAAAATAAACCTAAAAAGCGGTCTTGTCTTTAAAAAAAAAAAAAAATTTCTGAATCCCGGGAATTCCCTGGTGGTCCAGTGATTAGGGTCCTGTGCTTCCACTACAGGGGGCATGGGTTCTATCCCTGGTCAGGAAACTAAGATCCTGCATGCTGGGCGGCGAGGCCAAAAGAAAAAAAAAAGAATTTCTGAATCCCCTGTGCTTCCCTCTGCCTTCTACATCTGTTGCAGTCCAAATTCTATGGTGCCTTAAGCCTGGTTTCTTGCCATTTTGGCCTCATTACCTTGATTCGTATATTAGAGTAGATATAACAGCTGCAATAGACAACCCCCAGATCTCAGCATCTTAACATGATAAACACTATGTATCACATAGTCTAATGTGAATATTTGTAGTCAAGTAACTTGGGAATCTGGATCTGTTCATGCTGTGGATCTGCCATCTTAACCACATGGCCTCGGGTTGCCCAGGTGTCATCCTGCCAGCAGATGGGGAAGAGCAAGCATGTGGAGAAGCCATAACCATTATTTTTTTTAATATAGATTTTTATTTGTTTATTTATTTATTTATTTATGGCTGCGTTGGGTCTTTGTTGCTGCGTGCAGGCTTTCTCTAGTTGCAGCGAGCAGGGGCTACTCTTCGTTGTGGTGCGAGGGCTTCTCATTGCAGTGGCTTCTCTTTGTTGCAGGGCACGGGCTCTAGTTGCGCGGGCTTCAGTAGTTGTGGCTCACTGGCTCAAGAGCGCAGGCTCAGTAGTTGTGGCGCACAGGCTCAGTTGCTCAGTGGCATGTGGGATCTTCCCGGACCAGGGCTCAAACCCGTGTCCCCTGCATTGGCAGGTGGGTTCTTAACCACTGTGCCACCAGGGTAGTCCCCATAACCATTGTTAACCTCCTCAGTCCAGAAGTAACACATCACTTCTGCTTATATCCCACTGGTGATAACCAGTTATATGGCCTCACCTCACTGCAAAGGGGTTGGAGATCGAATTTAGCCATGTGCCAATTTCACTTTCCATCAGCGTGGGGTTGAGTCAACATTCGAGATTTGATAGAGTTGTCCTGGGAGAAAAGATACCTCTGGAAAGACCTTCAAATGTTGGTGGAGCCTCAGGCCCCAAAGTGACTGGTGATAGAAGTGGTCTTTTCCCCTCAATAGAGCGTTATTCCTATAGTTTTTATTATTTTTACATTCTACTGAAAAGTTTGAAATTTTTCACATTATTACAAAATAAACAAAGCTGTGTTACGGTCATAAATTTAGTCGTTGATTTTATGCACTTGACAGTTCTATCACCTTTCTAGCAGTTTCAAAATACTTCTCCCTGGGAAATTGTGTGGGTGGGCACGTCCCCTAAGCTTTGCAGGCCTCCCCAGTGCCATGAGAATAGAGAGGGTAACCCTGGAGCCTGGGAAAGCAGTAAGGAGGCAGCTCAGTCATCTTGCTGAGAGCTGCTTCTCATCTGCTAGAGAGAATGGAGCCAAGTGGGTAGGCTCAAGAGTTATGTAGGAGGTGGCATGGGCAGGTTGTGGGAGTGAAGGAGAGGGAGGCAAGTCATTTTGATGCCTATGGACGTGTGACTCTAAAAAAGTTAAACTTTTAGCTTAAAAGAATTGTCACTTAAATCAATGAGTGCAACAGACTCCCTAGTCCTATCCCTAACCCAGGGAGATGGAAGAGTCATGGCTGATCCCAGGTTCCTGGCTTGGTGGATGGAAGTTCCTCCTTGAGATGGGGACCTTAGTGGAAGGAGCAGGTGTGGGGCTGAGGCTGGGTGGAGGAAGTTGTTCTGCTTCTGGACATACATGGTCTGAAATACTTCCCAGTCTCCGGAAAGCCATTCCTTGTACTGTGGAGCTAGGCCTTCCTGGCCATCTTTCTGTTGCTCCAGACTTGCTCTTAAAGGAGAAGATTCAGAAATTCAGGCATTGGGAGAAACAGAGGAGCCAATCATAGATAAAAATAAAGAGTGTGTGTGTGTGTGTGGGTATGTGTGTGTGTTTGTGTATAAATACCATTAGCAGCAGGTTGGGATTACAAAGACAATAGATGTTCATCTGCACTCACTGTGCATAACATTTGCACGTTAATTAGTGCACATAAAAATGCATTGAAAAAGGCCCCCCCAAGTCTCAGCCCCTCTCCCAATTGAGGAATCATCCTTCTCTTTTCTGGTTGCACCGCCAAACCCCTAATTCCTGTTGTGTAAATTTGGGCTCTTCATACTTGAAAAAACTGGTTGGCTTCCCTCCTGCCATTTCAGGGTAACTTCCCTTTGTGCCTGGGTCAGAGTTATGGGGGAGGGAGCAGCTGTTGAGGGGCCAGGATGGGGGCAGGGACTGGCTTAGTCTGGTCTCAGGGGGTGTCCTTGTCTGTATCTATCTGGGTCCCTCTTTCTGTCTCTTTCCGCTCACAGATTGTGTGGCATTTTGGAGGGTGGAGTGCCTGGGCACCCAGCCCACGACATCCCGCCCCAGTCTGGCCCTGGGCACGAGCCACATGGTGCTGGCCATCAGCCTGGCCTCTTGCCCATCCATTATAGCCTCAGCTGCCAGACTGGCACAGGTATCAAAAGGAACTTCTACTAGGCCCTGACCTCCCCCAATTCTGTTCCTAGGGCCAAAGTGAAGGAGAGTCAGATGGAGAGAGCACACTCTTGGGTGGGGAACCAATCCCAACACCCACCCCCCATGGTGGAAGAGGGTGTCTGGGCCTTGGGGAGGACTGCTGAGGCGCTAGGCTGCAGTCCATGGAGGACCACCTTAGTGTGTGTATGGGCTGGGGGTAGTGTTGGGAGGAGACACCATCAGTTGCTATGGTGTGAAGGAAGACTCCCTACTAGGTCCTAGGAGATGTCTCCCTTCTTCTCTCTGTGTCTGTGCAAATCATGTGAACTTGTGCCTGTTTCCTACTTGTGGGCTTATCCCCTGGTGGGACCATGCACAGAGCTCTGATGCTGTGGGGAGGGGCCTTTAGCTCTGCCCAGGCAGCGCAGAGGTGACCCTGCAGTGAATATTGCATGTCAGGATATATGAATCTGTCCCATGCGGGAATGACATCTGTGAGAGTGCTGTTAGGGTACAGGAGAAGTACACGTATAGCTGAGGCATGGGGCCTTTTAGTCCCCTGGTATGGACCAACTGTATCTGCTCTATGGGGCACATGAGTACCACATACACGGACCCTGGTTGTAGAAGACATGCACCCTCATTCCTGAAAGCAGCGGCCTGGTCCGGCTGTAGACTGTATCTGGGTGTGGGCAGCGAGGGATGGTCTTGGTGGGTGGTATGTCCCTGGAGAGTGCTGGTCATGCCTTGCCTTTACACCTGTGTGAATTGTATGTTCAAATATATGAATCCCCTAGAGAGATGTTGGGTGGTGAGGGGGTGGGAAGCCTGAAAAAGATGGGAGAATTTATGAGCTGCTTTTGTCGGGAGACAGTCGTAATGAAGAAAATTCAATTTTCTGCAGCTCGAAGAGTCAATATGTTAAATCTTGGAGAAGCTGTGGAGTGACAGCGGAATGGCAAAGTCAATGGGACATGTGTGTCGGGAAGCCGTCTATCTGTGTCTGTGGTGAGGCTGCCTCCTCTCTGTACCCTTGAACTACAGCTGGGACAGGATGGAACCAGATACCCGAGTTCCTGAAACTGCCCCTCTCTCCCTTCCTCCTCCAAATCAGTGGCCATCGTCTCTTGTTTCCTGCTTATAGGGAGAAAAGCTGCTCTTTCCCAGGCCCAATCCGATCCTAGCACTTCCCCAGGAAGTCCTTCCTGTAGTCTAACCAGCACTCCCTCTTGCTGCAGTTACTAATTTCGGAGTGACTGTTTGTAGCCCAAAGTGATTAGTAGGAAAGTTCTCTTTTCTTTCTAACTTTTCATCCCCACTCTCCCCTCAGCTACTCCATGACTGGCCTCCTGTTTCCCAGCAAGTTTCAATTTTTCCTAACCAGTCTTTACCCCCTCCTTTCCAGCCTTCTGTTCTAGGAGGCAGGAGTGTGGAGGGGTGGGTGTTGGGGAGAGGAGAGGGAAGCTGGGGATTCCTCTGTGAGCCACAGTGTCACCAGGAGCTATGATTAGCTGAGCTGCTGGCTGTGTAATTAGTGTGTGCCCGCGTCCCAGGGGTCTGGTGTGTTAACAGCGGGTCCCTGTGGTAAGTAACGAGATCATGCCCATGGCTGGTTGCACACACTAATTAATTAGTGCTCCTCTGGTGTTGAGGAATGAGGAGGATCTGGGGGAGGTGATGGTGGGGGTGTCTCAAAGCCCAAGAGCCCAGCTCTTCAGAGCCCAGAGGTCACCTAAGGTTCTGCCGGAATGGGGGCATCAGGCTGTTGTGCAGAGTTAGGGGTCAGAGACTTGGGTGCCCTAGCTGAAGAGAGGGAGTGTGGGGTACTGGGCTCTTGGTGGTGGGTGTCCTGGGCTGGGCTGGTGGAGGTGGATGGAGGGGAGGACAGCCCCCTCAGCTTAGGGAGCTCTCCAGGCTCAGGGCCTGTCTTAGAGCATCCTTTCTCCAGGTGGCCCAGAGAGGGAGTGGAACAGGGAGGAGGCATTCCAGACCCTTCCAGCCTCATTCCTGTCCCCTCTACCCTCCCTCACCTCACTAAGCCCAGCTTCTCAATCAGCCATTTCACACTTATTACACACTCACTGTGTGCAGAGCTCCAAAAGCCTCTCTCACCGTTCTCACTGTTATAACCACTGCCTTCCCCTTTGCCGCCCTTGCAGATAGAGACCCGAACTCCTCAGCTCCTGGGTCTATCTTAAGAGCCCAGAAGCCTCTTCTGAAGCCTGGGATGTGGAACCTAGATATCTGGGAGAAATATCATGGAAAACCTGAAGAAACGGGGAGGGGAGAAGGTTGGGAGAGAGCCTCACAATTTCGCAGAACACTGTGGTCACTTACAGCAGCAAGAAGGATTAAGGTGAGAGGAGAGGAAGATCTTCCAGTGAGCAGGCAGCTCTACTCGTTTCCTGAGGCAGAAATCCTCCGCCGATACAGGAAGGGATCAGAAGGGAAAGGGACCCATAGAAGGAGATCCTCTCCCCTTGAGCGGTGGGATTCAGCAAGGCGGGGCGGGAGTGGGGAAGGGGAGACAGAATAGAGAAAACGGGCAGAAAAGAAGACGAGACTGCGGCAGGGAATCTTTGGCTTCCGTGTGGAGGCGCGAGTCCCATTCCTGCACACGGTAATTGCTAAATTACCCGCCATCTGCTCGGCTCTCAGACATAAATTATCTGCGAGGGGAAAAGACGCAGAGGCTGCGCACTTTCCTTTCTCTCCCCCAAACCCAGCGAGGAGCAGAGGGGGTGCCCTTCCCTCCAGCCCGAGTGGAGGCGAGGTGGTGAGACCACCTGATGGGGGAACAGTCACCCTTTGCCTCTGCCCTCTCCCGAGAGGGAGTGCCTTTGGGGTGACCGAGGTCCCAGCGCTGCCAAGAGTCCTGTCGGACTTGGGGCGGGGCGAGCTGTGGGCTGGCCTGGCCGGGCCTCGCGAGGTCACTTAGGAGGGGGCGGGGCGCGCCTTAGTGGGCGGGGCTTCTCTCAGGTGTGATGTGACCGAGTTGCCTCGGCAGGTTTTTCCCTGGTCACCCTCTACCTCCCCCACCTCCCACCCACCGCTTTGCTTGTGGGGAGAAGTCTCTTCAGCTCTCGTTTACGCTTGTCCTGTCTGCCAGAAGGAAGAGAGGGAGGAGGGCAGGCAGAGGGCTTGAGGAGAGAGGAAGGGGGGGCAAACCTTCCTTTCATTCTGCTCTGAACCTCGCCCTTCCCCTCTAGAGTCTGAAGAGTGGCAGAGATGTGAAAGCAGATGTAGGGGCAATGATTTGAAATGGGGCAAAATGGTAGAATGCAGCAGGTTGGAGAGATGGAGGTAATGGGAAAGCAGAGCCCGCTGGGAGGTGGGTAAGAGAAGCAGGTGGTCAGGCTGGGGAGGTGAGCCAGGAGGGGAAGGGAGCAGAGTGGGAGGTGGGCAGAATGAGGGGGTCAGAGAGATGGGGGTGGGACGGGGTGGGGAGGTGGAGAGATGGAGCAGGTGGAGGAGGATGGAGTGGTAGAGAGATGGGGTGGGGTGGGGAGGTGGAAGAACGAGGATGGGGCGATGCCAGATGGAAACTCAGAGATGGTCAGGGTGGTGAGTCTTCTAGAAGGAGAGCCGGAGGAGGATCAGGGTGGGGATGACAGGAGTTCAGGAAGCAGGTCAGGCTCTGGAAGGAATGTAGGGAGCAAAGGCTGTGGCAGAGAAAGCAAGGGCGTTTGTGGGTCCTTGGAGGGTCCCAGGAAGGTGAGGGTAAGACCCCCAGAGCCACTTCCCACTCTGAGGCAGAGGCGCGACTCTGGAGGGGAGTTGAGGAGGCCACTTAAGAAGCTGGGGTGGGTGTGCCCATGGGGGTGGGGGTGTGTTGGGCGGCTTCCCAGCCCCGAGAGCAGAAGCTAGTGGGGTTTCTTCCGAGCGATTGTTTAGTATTCATGGGGCGACGCAATCTCTCCCACATCTGCTTAGCACAGCAAGTCCTGTCATATAACTGTCTCCCGCACTGTCTGTCCATAAAGAATGTCTCGGAATTGGTGTAATTCAGAGAAATTAATGACGACTTTCCGCGGGACTGCTCCCTGGGGGATGATTAACACTTCATCGTCCATCTGATGCGCGGGGCCCATCGCTCCATTGCGAACATTTGGGCCGTGGCCAGCCGCATTAAAGGTTATTACGGAAAACGCGACCTGCAAACGGGCGAGAGGCATGATGGACCAGGAGGGGCGGGGGCGGGGGAGTCGGATGGAGCCGGCCAAGTCCGAGATCAGGTTTTCCGAGGTGCGCGCACCTGGGGGTCTGAGGCTGAGGGAGACTGGGTTTCTGTTTCAAGGACTGCAGGACTGGGAGGGTGTTGGGGAGACGCTCACCACGGGGGACTGGGGAAGGGGAGGAGGTGCTTTCCACGGTGGACACGTTGCTGATGGAGGCTTTCCCTGTCTTTTAATCCCCACAGAATTATTGGGTAAATTTTATTTAACCCCATCTTACAGGTGATGAAACTGAGGCTCAGAGAGGTTATGTAAGGTGTCCTAAGTAACACAGTTTATTAAGAGGCAAAAGCAGGATTTGAACTCGGGTCCTTGATTCCTGGGCTCTTGCTCTTTCCACCACACCATTGGGCAGAAGTTCTCACTGTTTTACGTGTCCGCCTCAGCTTCAGGCACGTAGGGGTGTGTGTGTGTGTGTGTGTGTGTGTGTGTGTGTGTGTGTGTGTGTGTGTGTGTGTGTGTGTGTGACAGATAGGTGCTCCAAAATGTTTGTTGTATCAATGAATGAATGAGCTTTGCAGATTCCACTTCCCTGGTGTGGGCGAGAGTCCCAGAGACTCTGGAGGCAGGAAAGGGAACACAGCAAAGGAGTTTCAGTTTGGGTCAGGAAACTGGAAATAGGTTTCCTGTGGATTTCCATGCTTCCTCCCCCCCCCCCCCCCCCGGGCATTCTAGACCTCTAGAATCTAGAGGGCTGGGCTCTTCATCCTTAGTCAGAAGAAAGGAGTAGAGACACATGTATGTATGTATACATGTGTGTTTGATGAATGTAGGGGTGTGTGTAAGTTTGTGTGTATATGCTTGTCTGTAAATGTATGAGTTTATGAGCATGTGTCTTTGTGTTGCATACGTGTGAGAATGTTTGTGATGTTTGGTTGTGGATATGTGTATATTTTGAAGGTATGTGTCTATGGGTATGTATGAGTGTGTGCCTCGGTGTGTGTGTATCTGCGTGTGTGCAGGTGAGTGTGTGTATGATGTGTGTGGTGCCCCGGGGGGAGCCTCACAGCTGAAGATGTCTTTCATTTGCCCAGATCTCTAGCATGTTCCAGGATGTGGTGTGTGGTGGGGCTGAGGTGAGAGGCCAGGAGAGGAAGGCTGTTTCTGCTTGGGGCGTGGGGGATTGGGTAGCCTGATCATTGGGTGCCTCTGCCCCGCCAGGCATGCGTCAGGGTGCTGGTTCTGAGGCTGGGTGAAGACTGGGCCCTGAGGTCTTCACTCAGGGCTTGTATTGGATGTGCTCAGAGGCCCTGCTCTGACCAGTGGAGCCCAGAGAGTGGAGGAGTGAGGCCTACTCTTCACCTCTTCCCCCACCAGGTTTTAGGAATGTCTTCTAAGCAGGCTGCAATTCCTAGCTCTAGGCTCCACCCATTCCGCCTTAGGGTGGTAGAGTCCCTGAAAGTCTTTGTGTGAAGCCTTCTGACTCTGGGGGGACCATAACCACGGTGAAAACTCCTCTCTCTAGTCAGCACTACCCAGACAGGTCCAAAATAAATGTCCTTGTCTCTTGGAGATGTACAAGCTGAGGCTTTCAGACCCCTTGTGCTGGGAAGTTCTTTCTGAGTCTAACCTCAAATCCTCTTGCTGCACCCTGTGCCCAGTAAGCCCAGGCCGAGTTTGTGAACTTGGAACCTAGCACCTCCTGCCCTTTGGCATGGAAACGGTTTCCTCTGGATAGGGGAGTGGGTCTGGAGTTTAGGGACACTGAGAGAACGGGGGGCTAAAGCCTGGTGGATCACAGATGGGTCGGACCATTCTTGGGGAGAAGGGCAATGATCAACAGGACAATTTCAGAGACAGGAGTTCAGAGACTGTGGGTTCCAGCTCTCTTACTGTACATACAGAGCCTCAAAGGTGGGAATACTCACTCAGTGTCCCCTGCTCCATGGTGGCCGCCTCTGGAAAACCCAGGCCCCTGACTCCTGGTCATGGAATCCTTCTTGTGTCCCATTTGGAGAACCCTAGACTCTGCTTCTATTCTCTTGGTTTTAAGGTGGTGGGGAGAGAGGGAGGAACACTTCAGCTAATTGGGGGGCTGTCTCCCTTCTTCTCGCTGAAGCCTCCAGCGACTCCTTCCCAGCCTTCCCAGCTGGCCTTTGAGGCCTCTTACCCACCAACACCTGTTCCTTCAATTTCCCATCCCCCTCGCAGGAGCCCGCCATCTGCTGTCTTAGATGCACCTGGGCAGCCGTCCCAGCATTTGGTCCTCCCCTGCCCTCTCCTAGCCTCATGGTCTATCCCCAGTCTGAACCATTTCCTCTCCTCCTCTTTCTGCAGACTAGCCTCTTGACCCTTTGCAATATCACCCCATACTCTCCTTCTCTGGGAAATCTTCCTTGATTAATCCTCCTGTTTCTGGATCCCAAACGTTCTCTTTCTAAACCACTGCCAGGGGAGCTGCAAGTCTCTCCTCATTCTTTTGTCTCCTCTTTCCAGCTGTGTACCTTGTCCCTGTTTCCCACTCCCACCTCTGAATGGAAGGTGCTTCTGCGGGCAGGGCTGTTTTCTCCTCCCTCCCAGGACTCCTCTCCACACACCAGGAAGGTCAGGACTGCTGTGGTGAATTGACTGAACCCTGCCCTGTTTTCTGTGTTCTGAGAATGTCAGAGATAATGGCATCCAACTGGGTCTCTTCCCGAGGAGGGAGGTGGCAGTGCAGAATAAACACCTTCCTGGTGTTTATTCTGGGTTAGACCTCACCCCCAGCTCCCGTTCCTCTTCCTGTTCTTGGTTGCCTCTGGCCCAGTTAACAGGCCCCTCTAGACTACTGCCCTAGTAACCCTGGGATTCTGGGCCTGGTGTGGGGAGTGACGGGCAGCTCCACTATGATGCCACAGGGTTGGCATCCTGCCTGGGCAGGAGGGGGTGGGATGCGTGGAGGTCTGGGTGGAGGAGAGGGTCCTGGCGCTGGTGAGGCATCAGCTCTAGCTCTGGACCAATCGGTGTGTTGGCCGCCACCTTGTGGCAGGCACTGAGAACTGCAGGGATGGGGGCCTAGTGCTAAGAGTGGGACCTCCAGGCAAGAGAACTGGGAAGGCCGGTAGGGGTGTGCACTGTGAGGGTAGCAGGCCTCAGAATTCCTAATTGACATTGATGGTTTCTTCAGGGAGCTTTTGAATTCTTAGTTGACAGGGGAGTAGAAACCTGGGAGGAAAGCCAAGTGGCAAGGACACTTCTACATGGAGAGAGATAATTGAAACTCTGTCCTCAAGTTTCAAACCTACTATTCAAATTCTCCCTCTCCAAAAGAGTCCTAAAAGGGAAACAGCCTGAAACGAAAGCAGGAGGAGTTGAGGTTTGACCTGCAGAAGAACTTCCTAATAAATCCCAAAGTGTATTTGGATGTCACTGCTTCTGATAGTTGCACAGCTTTTTCAAAGCCACCCCCTACCCCCATACCCAGTAAACTGCCCACCTTCTCCAGCTTCCCTGATCTCATCATGCTCAGCTCATTGGGCCTATTCTGAAAAGCCCAAGTTCCTTAGCCTCCCCTACCCCAGCCTGTGCTGTGGCTATTACCAAGATGCTAACCTGGGAAGTCCCTTCTGTGGTCTGACTCCAGTCCTTCCTGTAGCACTGGAAATGGAGGGAACCACCATACAGCTAGCAGATCTGCAGAGGGGAAGGTGGCCAGAGAAAGGAACCTGTGAGGAAGGTTCTGAGGGAGGGCAGTGCTGCCTCAGTTTCTCCTTCATTCTCTGCTCCCCTGCCTTACTGGATCCTTGGAAGTGAAAGGGGATGGGACAGAGTGGTCCACTTCATGGGAGAACTCTCTCTGTTTGGACCTCAGGATTCACAGGTGCTGGGGGAAGGCGAACCCCTGAGTTCCAATCATGGCCCTTGTTATTCTCTTCTGTAGAGCAGGTATTGTGGGGAGGGAAGATGGGGGCAGGGTTTTGTCTTCATCAGCCTGAGTCTTTCTGGTTCCACCTAGGGTCCCTGTGAAGCCTTCTTCTTTCCCTGCACCCACATCCCGGTTCCTCAGAAGCCCTCACAATGATCCCTCCTCCTCCACTGCCCCAGTCCAGCCCCCTTCCTTGGCAGGCTGAGAGTCAATGAGTCCTCGCCACCATCTTCCCTGTGCTCCCGGTGGCACTGCTTGGAGATCTTGGCCAGGAGCTCTGGCTCTGCAGGTTCCGGGTCGGGGCCACGCCCTGGCACCCTCCCTCTGAGGTGCCATTCCTCCCCTGCCTCATTTGCTGCCACTGACCTTACTGAGTTAAATTAAAAAGCAATGTTCTGTGTGCGGCTCCAGCCCCGTGGAGCTTGACTCAGGGAAGACGAACACAATTACCGGCCCTTCCATCTCCCTCTCGTCTGGCTGCCTTATAATTTTTCCCCCCGCTGCCTGGTATGCAACATTTATGTTTTTAATAACACCAGAATGGTTTTGACCTTGGGAATTCATAGCAGAATGGGCACCGTGAGAGGCCCCAACGTGATTGGCATTTGTCTCAGTACTTTGCAGGGAGGAGGCTCTGGCTGGTGCCTCCTCAGTACTGGGGAGGGTGTGGGTGCTGCACCCGAGGGGGACATCTCAAAAGCCAGAGTGACAAAGGGGCACATGGGGAGGGGGAAAGACAGGGGGAGGGTTTTGTCTTTTCAGATCTCCCCTGGAGGATGAAAGTTGGAATAAGGTGTTTGAGAGGCTGGGATATTTTTCTCCTCCTGTTTTATAGGGAAGGAGTCCTGGATGGGGCAGGGAAAGAAGAAGGCTTCACAGGGACCCTAGGTGGAACCAGAAAGACTCAGGCTGATGAAGACAAAACCCTGCCCCCATCTTCCCTCCCCACAATACCTGCTCTACAGAAGAGAATAACAAGGGCCATGATTGGAACTCAGGGGTTCGCCTTCCCCCAGCACCTGTGAATCCTGAGGTCCAATGGCGTGGAGTACACATGTGGGGGGCTATGTGGAAGGCGTGGGGTGTGGCACCCCTGTATGCAGGTACTCACACATGAGTTTGGAGTTTGCATGCGTCCCCCTCTGCCCCAGGCTCCACCCCTCCTCACTCACTCTCACCTTTGTCAGCTCTTTAGCCCCAAGGAGAGTAGAAGGAGTGAGGACCGGCCAGAAGACTGGGGTCATACTCTAAGTAGAACTTCCCCACTGAGTGTAAAGGGAATAGAACAGAGCCCTCACCTGGCTCGCAACTAGGTTTTCTTCCTTGTCCCTCCCACCTTTCCTTCTCTCTCTTTTCTGTGCTCACCTCTCCAGGAGACTCAGCTTTCGAGGTTAAAGGAGGGCTAGTGGCAAGAAGGGTCTGGAGGAGGAGGCCGGTCAGCAGAGGATGGGAGAGGCAAGGAGCAGTGAAGGGCCTGGGAGAGAGGATTTCTGGGAAGAGAGAGTGGCCTCTCTCCTCCATCTGAACAGGGCACTGGTAGGAGGGACCAAGGTTACAACCGGGAAAGTGCATCTCTGTCTCAGCTTTGAGGAGTCTCTGCAAATACGGTGAAAATCGCAAATTATAAATGAAGAGAAATTCCTCTTGCAGTTCAGGAAGTAGGAAGAGAGGGGCGGAGGGGTGTGTGCGCCTAAGGATGAGGGGGTGCAACTCTGTGCTCTGTGGTTAACAGTCCCATGTGCACCAGTTACATATGTAAACATGGGGAAGAGTGTAGCTTTGACATTTTTTTTTTTTTTTTGCCTGCGTCTGTGTGGCTTGCGGGATCTTAGTTCCCCAGCCAGGGATTGAACCCAGGCCCATGGCAATGTAAGTGTTGAGTCCCAACCACTGGATCACCAGGGAATTTCTGACATTGATTTTTTTTTAAACCAAAGGTTGTAAGCTGGTTTTCCATTGGGGCCTGTAAAGTATGCTTTTCTTTCAGGAAAGGCAACCAGCATAACGGGAAGACCCCTGTATTGAGAATCAAGAAAACTTGGGTTCTAGGTCTGGCTTCAGTTATCAGCTGGGACCCTATGAAACGTCCCTTCTTTGAGCTTCGGTGTCATTTGCTGTACAACTGTGATGGAAAAGCCACAGGGCCCTTCTGTGCCAGCAGACCCAGTGCTGGGGGGCCAGAAAATGGAAGGGGGCTGGGGTGGTTGGTAGGTGATGGCCTTTCAGGGGCCTGAGACCCAGAGCAGAGATGCTGGTGGAGAGGGATGCAAGAGGGATTTCCTGAATTCGGAAATTCATGGGTTCTTGGTGGAGCAAGACTCCCCCAGCCTGGGCAGTCCAGCCCCATCTCAGCACACAGGGCCAAGGTCTGGCTCTGCAGGGAGCGCCATTCTCTGCCGCCCTCCTGTGGCCGCCGAGCCCTTTGCAGGTCGCCGCTGAGAAGGTTCCGCCTAAGTCCGCAGAGCTACGTCCCTCGCCCCCTGGTGGAAATTGAGTATATTACAAGAAGCGATCTTCGGTTGTTCAACAGCATTTCCCCCCACAACCAGCTTCCTAGTTTCTGGAGACCTTCCTAGTTTCTGGAGGCTTTCATGACTTCCTTAAAGCTGGGAAGGTCTTCCTGACATGTTAAGTTTTTCTTTTGGGGATGTGCGGTGGAGACAAGGGGCTGAGACCAAGATATTGACCAGAGAGGGCAATTTCTCTTCCTTCTTGGGTTCCATCTACAACCCCAGTTTCCTAGGATCGTCGGTAGTTCTCAAAGATATCAGGGTCTAGTGACATTCCTGGAGGAACTGGGTCTGGAGCGGACCAGGCATTATGCGTCTGGGCTTCCTCGAATTTGCACCTGAGCTCAGTCGTCAGCAGGCAGATGGATTGGCAGGAACCAGGAGGCAGGAGACAGGGATGATGGAGGGAGATGGCATATTTGACAGATGCTGACAGGGCTCGTTATTTGCTAGCTCTGGAATCCCCTCCCACCCACGAGGCTGCCCTTGGCCCTCCCCTTCTAGTACTCAGCGCTCCTTAGTGACTGACTATCTTTGGGGAGAAACCTCGTGGGCCAGGCTGCACTGGGGAGGGAGAGGAGGCGGGAGGAACACCAGGTAGATGATGGGATGGAGTGGCTGGAATGACTGGGATTTGGAACTGGGGTCCGATGATCACTGGGGTGCTTGGAAGGCTTCGCAGGGGAAATTGTCAAGGGGGCAGTTGCTGGGGGTGAGTGAGGAGAGGGAATGGGGAGGCATATTTAAGGGAATTGAGCTCCACAGATTTAGGTGCTAATTTTGAGAGAACTGGTGAAATACGTGTCAATAATTTTATCGGGAGCTTCCTATGCACAGGGAAGGGTTATAGGTGCTATGTGGGGCGATGAAAGAGGGGCAGTCATCTCTCTCTTCTCCCTGGACTTGTTGCTTCACGTGTGCCTATCTGAGGGGTGCAAGGAGCTGCTAGGCTATTCTCGACCCGGGATGATGCTGACACAAAGCTCCAGGGCGCGTTTCTGTTCTTCTCACCCCCGACACCTGCCCACCTTAGACAAAGTACCTCCAGGCGACCTCACACCTCTCTTCATTCCTTTTCTCTTAAAATGCGCAAGACGTGTGGATACCTGAGTGAGAGAAGGGGCCCTCGGGTCCCCTCCCAGGATTTCCAGTGGCTCCCAGTAGACGAACTGGGGCAGGGGAGGGGTGAGCCACACAACCCTGAGCGGCAGGGTAGCAGGCAGGGAGGGGCAGGCGTTTGGAGTCGTGGAGAATGTTGGGCGAGGAGGAGAAGGCTGCAGTCGGAGCCAGCGCTGCATCCTAATCAGCGCTGCGGAGGCTGCGCCGCGCGGCCGTCAATCTTCCACACAAAGGGCCGCCTGCCCCCGTCCCCTCGAAGCCCTCCGCGGCAGCCCACCCATGACTGCGGGGCAGGGCGAAGAGGCAAAGAAGAGGGAGACAGACACATAGACAGGGACAGAAAGGCCCACTAAATTCAAGCCAAGATCGACACTGTGGGACCAACATGGCAGAGTCGGTCACAGCACCCTGCAGATTAAAAGAGATCGAGACACAGAGGGAACGGAGACAGACACTGGCAGAGTGGAAACGAAGAGACAGGAGAGAGACCCAGAGACAGGAGAGAGCAAAGAGAGAGGAGCATCCGGAGAGCAGAGAGAAAAATGGAAGACAGACACAAAAACAGAGACACCCAGAGGCCAGAGACAGCAGAGACAGACAGGGACTCAGAGACAGACAGGGACTCAGAGACAGGAATTGGACCTAAGCCACGGGGAAACCGAAAGTCATGGACCCAGAGCCAAAGGCAGATCCACCTGGGGCCAGGGTGAAGAGAGAGGGAGAAGGGAAGAGAAGAGATGGGAGACAGAGGAGGGGGTGGGGAGGCAGTGAGAAGGGGCAGGTCGAGGTTGCAGAGGATGGGATGGAGACCCTGAGTCTGGGGCTCTGCTGGCTTCTCAGAACCTGGGACTCTGTTGGGAGGAGAGGCTGTGTGTGTGTGTGTGTGTGTGTGTGTGTGTGTGTGTGTGTGTGTGCGCAGGAACACAGCCATTAAGAGCTCTAGTCAAAACGCCAGAATCATCTGGTGCTGAACTAGACTTCCACACACCCTCCCTCTGCAGTGACTGCTCTGAGCAATTGAGGTGCAGCATGGAGGAGAGAACAGGAAAAAGATGGAAGTTAGAGAAAGACTGAGATTGAAAAAGGAATGGCAGAGCCTCAGTAGAGATCAGGGGAGAGAAACTGATATTGAAAAAGGGAGTAGAGAAATTGACAGAAGACAGGGACAGACAGAGGTGGAGAAAGAAATATGATGGAGGCTGTGTAGATGAAAGACACGGAGGGGGAGGGAGCCTCTAACTGCAGGAGGGAGAGGGGAATGGAGAGAGATTGGCTGTTGAGAAGAGAGGAGAGAGACTAAGGAGGTGGGGTGTAGCAGGCAGGGCACCTGTCTCTCCAAAGAGGTTGGGTTGGGATGAAACAACTCTTCGGGTAAGTTGGGGAGGCAGTCAACTTGTGGATTTTTGGGGTGACCTTGTGTGTTTTTTTTTTTTAATACAAAGAACCTATTCCAATGCATGCCATCTTCTTCAAAGTAGCACTTTGGGCTGCTGCTACTGCAGTTGCCTGGTCATTCCTGGCATTCCTCTTTGGGGATCACCTTTAGAGCCTGCTGTACAGCTCTGAGCATCCTCACCAGAGGCAAATTTTTATTCTTTAGGGTGAATCTAATTTTTGAAAAGAGCCAAATTTTCTCCAAGGGTGCAGAATGAGGTAGCACCCAGTTGGGAAGCCATACTGGGAAGCAGTATTTCCAGTTAAGAACAAGGTGAATGTGGGAAGACCCAGTGGAGGGTATGTCCTCCAAAGTGGCTCTGAAAGGTCATTCTGAAGGAGATACTTGCAGGATGTGACAGAAGGAGACTTTCCTGATGGCTTCTTGAGGACCAGTTTCATTTTTCTGTCTGTTAAAACCAGGTAATAGTACTCCCAGGAACATTCCAGCCTGGCACTGAAGCCTGACATTGGCCTGAAATATTTGGTCAAGTGGTCCTGCCCTTGGGGAGCTTACAGTCTCTCTCCCTGCCAACGTAATAGTCAACGTGGTGACACACACCACTGCACAGATCAACAAGTGTAAACGACCAGGGCAGGTTCAGAGTCAATTAGTTCATCAGGGAAGGCTGCCTGGAGGAGGAGAATTATATGTAGGCTGTGCAGGGAGAAACCCAACGAGGCATGGAATGGAGTAGGAAAAGAGGAAGAACACCTCTCTGATGGCTCTGGAGCAGGAGCAAACCATCACCCAGGCAGGGGATAGCTTTGCTGGCCTGAAATAAAAAGTTGGGGTGGGGAACCAGCATGAAGGGGAATCGAGAGGGGCACATTCTGAAGGTGGGGCTGGGTGATCTGAATTTGCTGTGAGAGGCATTGGGGCCCAATGGATGGTACACTGACGTGTCAGGCAGTGACACATTCACGCACAACTGTCTGGAGAAGTGTGTACCCAAGTTTGCATGTCTTCTGTGTGTTGGGGGGGGGCGTGATCCAGTTGGCTTTGTGCCCCAGGCTCTCGTCTTTCCATCTGCATGTGTGACTGGCAAGTTGCTGTGTCTGAGAGCGTTTGCTCATTTGTGTGTTTCCATGTAGTCTACGTGTGAATGGCATCTCGGTTTTTGTGTGTTTTATTTGGCTACATGCAGTGGATGTGCGCGGGATCGTGTGCGTGTGTGTGTGTGTGCGCGCGCGCGCGCGTGTCTATGGGAGATATGGGGCCGGCAGGGAGCACTGGCTGCCCAAGCATTACCGTCTGTCTCTCTCCCTCCACTGGCTCCATCTGCCCTCGCTGAGGTCGTGACAAGGAGGCAAACAGCAAAACAGCAAAATGCTACGCCCAGAGCGACCAGAAACATTGTAAGCCAAGCGAGACTCCCCCTGCGGAGGAGAAACCGGCTTGAACAGCCAGGACAGACCGACAGACACACAGTCCCCGCGCACAGGCCGCTCCGCGGTCGCGCTCCCGGTAGCAGGTGCACTCACATGCACACGTACTCAGTCACACGCAGGCCTGCCACGCACAGGACATACACACTCGCTCGTGACCTCCCTCTCCCCACCCCTTCTCCGAGCCCTGCCTTCCATCCCCTCCAAACGCCTGCCTGCCTGCCGGGGTTTGGGGCCACGGGGCTGGGGACGCTCGCTCGGACCTCGGAGCCAATCACCGGATGTTTAATTGCTCCTTTGGCTGTGTAAGGGTGTGTGTTTGTGCGCACCCCCTCCTTCACTCCTTCGCCAGTCCCGCCACCTCCTACCCCCCTTCCGGCCCGCCGCAGTTTCCGAAATCTCACGGCGGCTGAGAATTCATTAGCGGGGGGCGGATGTAAACGCAGCGCGGTGGAACGTTTTAATTAGGCCTGAACAATAAACAAGCTAAACGAGGCGCGCAGGGCTCCCTGGCGGGCCCTCAGCCTCCTCCGCGCGGCGCGGACTCATTACAGCTGCAGCCAATTTCATGCCAGCGCCGAGCACGGGCTGGGCCAGGCAGGGGTGGGCAGGGAGTGCGGGCGCGTGGACGCGGAGCGGGGGCGGCCGGCTGGGCCGATGCCCGCCCCGCCGGGGTCGCGGCTCCCCCATTTCTCCACCATTTATCTGCCTTTCTCAGTGTCCTTGAGATGAAGGTTTCTTCCCCCACCAGACGGCCAGAGTGCGCTTCTGGCTTTTTTTTTCGCGTCTACTCTTCCTCGCTTCTCTCTCCGTCCTTCCCTCCCACTTTCCCTCACTGCGGCTGACTTCAGCTCCCCCTCTCCGCGCTCTGCCTCTAACCCTCGGGTCCTCTTTTTGTTCCAGTCTCCGTGTTTCCTCCACAGGGTCTCTCCCTCCCTCCCCCGATTCACACTTTCCCTTGAACTTTATCTTTCCTCCCCCTGCCGCCGCCATCGATCTCTTCTTCGCCTCGTAGACGACGTAGCCCGCTGCCTCCGCGCCGTTGTCCTTCAGCTCTGTCTACACGCGCCTTGGCCTCCTCCTCCGCGTTCACCTTCCTCTCTCGCGCGCTCCGCCCGCGGCGGCCGCGGCCTCCCAGCTCCCGAGCGGGCCCTCTGTTTCTGCCCGGGGCTCTTTTCTCTGACCTGTCTACCCCTAGGTTTCAGGTGTGGTCCCTGGGCTTTGCTCCCACCCCATCCTGATTCGGGCTCTTCTGGTCTGAGCCAGAGTTTGAGTTTGGTCTGTTTTTTTTCCTCTGCTTTCCTTTTGTGGAGCTGCAGGCATGGATTGCTGGCTCCCAGTCTCTGCCAGGACGTCCCTGGTTGTGGGTGGCAGTTGTTAAGCAGTGGGTCTTGGGCTAAGTTTGAATCTCAGCCCTAGTTCCTCACCGTGTAGCCTCTTAACCTGGGCTTACTCACCTGTAAAATGTGGGAAATAATCTTAGGTGCGATTAGCACTGTGATTATAGATGTAACACACTTGGCACACAGAATGTAATCAGTAAATATTAGACCATTATTATTCCTCACCCTTCCTCAATTTGCCCCCCCCCCCCGTCTCCTTAGCGTGGAGTTAAAAAATGTTTCGAGGAGAGAAGAACCAAAGTAATAGACTTTATAGGCCCCAAACCAATTGAATATCAGGAATTTTAACAAATGCTCTAAGCTCTGAACCCTGAGTGTGGACAAGAAGGGAGGATGGGGATTGCATTGAACGGCAGAACATAGGAAACCACGTGGATTGGTGCACTGGACTGAGCAGATTCAAGTCCAGGGAGTATGGGGCATGCCCAGAGTCCAAGCTGTGTCAGTCCTGCAGCGGCTGCTCTCTGTAGATGCAGGCATGGGACTGGATCTGCTGGGAGGCTGCAGTGTGTCTAGGACTCCAGTTTCCCCAGTACTCCAACCACAGACAGGAACTAGACTCCTAGAGCCTCGGATCCACATCTTCCTCTCCCCTCCATGCGGGTCACACAAGCACACACACACACACACATCCAAAGGTACCCTGGAATTCTAAAGGAAAGCAGTACCGCGCTGGACAGCAATTCCCTCCAGCTGCCTGGACACTAAACCTTACAGGGCAAAGTGTGGGCTCAGAACTCTATCCCTGCTTGGGTTTCTTTCTCACTTCCCTCCTCTCTCCTAGGGAGCAGAATCAGTGAGTCACACACTCTTCCCAAGTAGAGTGAGGGGAGATCCAGAGGGAGGAGCGTGGGCCCTGCCTTGGGAGAGCTCCTAGGCTGAGGGTAAGATGAGGCTAATAGCCAAGACCTAGAGGCACTCTGGGCACTCCCCCATCAAATGCTTGTGAGTTGAGTTGGTCAAAAGCAACTGGGCCAACAACATGACTGTCAACAGTCATGCCAACGTGACTCTGATGACAGGAGACTGGGAATGACTGAAGGAGGGAAGGTGGAGGAAGACGAGGAGGTTTAGAAGACTTCCTAGAAGACAAGGAAAATGGCACTCATTAAGTTAGCTGGGAGCAGGAAAATTGAGAGGAGAGGGACAGAGTTTGAGCTCTCAGTGAGTGCATTATCTTGCGGTAGGGAATGTGAACCCTGGAGGCAGATGAGGAACAAACAGGTAGATTCGAATGTAGGCGCCATGCCTGTGTTCTCTTTGGGGAATGTGTGCTGGGGAGGCAGGGGGTTGGAGGAGGCAGGGTTTGGGAGGGCAGCATTGCTGGAGGGAGGGGCTTGGGCTTCGAGCTGAGATGTCCCAGAGGACCATCCCTCCAGGGATGGGATGTGGTGGGGTGGCCGTGGTGGTGGTGTTGTGGAGCAGCAATGAGTGTCCCACATTGTAGCTCCACAGTGACCCTGGGCTGGGTGGATGAGATCCCGGGAAGCCAGGCTGACTTCCCTGGCCTTGCTGTGGCCTCTTACAGCGTGAGGATAAATGAGGCTGGATTTCATGGGCTAGTGAGACGCGGCTGGGTGGAGACAGCTGCTCAGACTGTGAAATGTGGGGAAGAGGTCTCCTGGGGTCAGTAGACAGAAAGAGGGAGAGGGAGATGGGAATGGGGAGGGGTAATGGGAAGACCGAAGGCTTTGAGACCTTTATCCTGGCTACTCACCCCTTTCATGGATTGAGTTATGCATATTAAAGCTAAAAATCTTCAATCAATTACCTGGTTTAGCCTTCCATCTTCAGAGGTTAAGATATTACTTCCCCATTTCGCAGATGAGGCCTAGACAAGTTGACTAACTAACAGGGGTCTCCTGAGCAGAAGATGCTGAAAAAGGCACAAGGAGGCAGGTCTTTTGCCCTCTGGGGATTAGTCTCTTCTTTACAGAACTAGACCCCAAGCCTGGCTGCTTCCCAAGAAACAGAACCTGCAGGAGTTGGCACCAGACACACAACTTGATTCCTTGCTCTGCCACTTACCAGCTCTGTGAACCAAAGCAAGTTACTCAACTTCTCTGTGCCTTAATTTCATTATCTATAAAATAGCGATACCAGTACCTGCTTCTGTGGCTTTTGATTGAGGATAAAATGAGATTTATGCAAAAGAACTGTGTACTGTTGTGAAGTTTTATAAATCTAAAGGTATTAGGCTTTTTTTTTGCGGTACGCGGGCCTCTCACTGTTGTGGCTTCTCTCGTTGCAGAGCACAGGCTCCGGAGGCGCAGGCTCAGCGGCCATGGCTCATGGGCCCAGCCGCTCCGCGGCATCTATTCCTGGACCGGGGCACAAACCCGTGTCCCCTGCGTCGGCAGGCGGACTCTCAACCACTGCGCCACCAGGGAAGCCCTAAAGGTATTAGGCATTTTAAATCATCCTCATCCTCACTTTTGCTATCTTCCCAGCTTATTCTCTCCATACCTGCTGGACAGTTCAGCCTCTTGCCTCCCAAGTCCTTTGTACCTTCTAGCCTCTAATCCTGGCATTTACTCCTCTGATATTGCTTTATACTCTCAATCTTTATTTCTACTCTCCTTTCCATAGGCCTCTCAGTACTTGAAGGATCTGGCTACACTCTATTAACTTACATGCATTTTTTTTTTTCTGCCTGGATCTCCTGTCTTGTGTGTCTCTCTTCTCACATTCCAGAGATCAGGGCCCTGTCTTCTCCTCTCTTTGGACCCTTTCCCTTCCCCAGGACTGGGTTCACAGGGTGAGTTCAAAGGAAGGACACTGAGAGGTACAGAGAGGTTGAGATAAAACGGAAGAGGGAGGGCTTGGGGGACAGGACAGCAGGCTAGGCACCTGCACTTGGGGCTCTTACCTATGGGCTGTGTAGTCCTTCGGCAGCATGTTTGCCATGACCCTGGAGGGAAACAGTCATCTCCCTCCTGGAGCTTGGGGTTAGGGGGAAATTACTTTCCTCATGTTTAGAGAGACTGTATTTTGCCCCATGATGTGGGACACATCATCTGGAGGTCAATCCCACATGAAAAGAAATGGCAGTCAAGAGTGTGTTTTCCTTTTCCTCTTTGGGGTATGTACTTGTGTGTGTGTGTGTGTGTGTGTGTGTGTGTTCCTCTGTGTGTGCATGTGCTTCTCTTCTTATTCTAGCATTTACCAACCCTAACTCTAAAATACTTTTCAAAGTGTACTTTAAATTTCTTTTGCTGAAATGAAGCCCATCTCTTTAGTGGAGGTATTTTCTAAAGTTCAGTGTCTTTCGTAAAACATGTGTGTATGTGGGGGAGGAAGAGGGTAAAGGGTAGAACTTGGAGAAGAAATGTAATTACCCAGCTCCTGGCTTTAATTACACATAAGCCCTGGACATTCTGAACTTTATTAAACTACTAAGTGTCCATGGGAGTGGGATGGACCTGGTGGGTTCTGTTCCCTTGTCTTCTCTGCAGGGTTTCTCTGGAGGGTTTCCTCTCCACCCTCCCTCCCCATCCCAGCCTTTGGCTACACCCCGTTTCACCCAGCTACAGGTGGCACTATAAATCAGCTCTCCCAGAAATGAGGCTATCACCTGTCCAGTCCAGGTGTCTCACTGACTCTCTTTATCTTTCCAAGATCTTCTGGTTCCTTCTCTCCAAACCCACACGCTCTCCCCAACACTCCTTTTTTGGATAGCCCGTCTGTCTGTTTTGGAGGGAGGGGCTCTTTCTGCAGGGAGCCCCCTCCCTTCCTAAGTGGCTTACTAATTACAAACAGAGAAAGCCTGGTTTGTGAGGTTAGTCTGTCCCCAGCTCCCTGGCTTGGTGGAGGGAGCCAGGAGCTGGGGGATTTAAAGTGCAATTTCCTGTACCTTTTTCATTTCCTGTTGGGGGTTGTGGAGAGCAGTAAGCAAGGTGGGTGGCAAGGACCAGACGGATTCTGCAGGTGGGGGATGGGCTGGGGGAAGCGTCCTTCCGTGCACTCTTCTGCCATCTCCCCTTTTCCAGGTCTCAAGGTGAATTCTTTGGGGATGGGGAACTTGATAAATCAGTGCCTGGTACTCCTTCCAATCCCCCTCTTACCTCCCTAAGGTAAAGAAACTGAGTAGAGAGGAGTGGGAGATGATCCAGGTGCTGCAATTATTAGCATAATAGGATACTATATATAGGACAGGAAGGAATCTTAGAAAATCTTACAAATCAGTTGGATCCCCTCAGGTAACAGATGGGGAAAATGAAGTCTTTGGAGAGGAGATGTTATCTGCCCAAGGTCACATATTTAGTGGTGGGCTGGTGTGGCTGGGATTTACCTGACCCTCTGGGCTTGGAGTTCAGTGCTCTTTCCTCAGTCAGCGTGGGCTATGGGTCGTGACTAGTCTGTGTGCGTGCCTGTGTGTGCGTGCGCTTGGGGGATGCGATGGGATAAGGAGTAGGGGGTTACAGGGAGGTGTCTGGATAGCTAGGGATCCAGGTCCTGAAATATTCACCCTTTGATAGGTCTTGCAGAAGAGCATAGGAAAGTCCAACCTTGGGGAAGGTTTCTGGGAGTTGGTCCAGGAAACAGACTTGTGAATAAAAAGGAGAGAAGGAGGCACGTGACCCTTGGAAATGATTAGCCCCACAGCTCTTCTTACCCTCTCCGCAGTCAGAGGTGGATGGGGTGGGGGAGGGGGGCACGGCACAGGACAAAGGAGCCAATTATTGAGTGAGTGGATTAATTGATTAATTGTCCAGAAGCTTCCAGTGATCCCCCAACAATGACATCCCCTCCTTCCGACCCCAGTCAGGCATGGCCTCGGTTGGCCCGGATTATTAATTAGGGCTTGAAGTCATTTAACGATGATTTCATTATCGATGTGCTGTCTGTCTCAGGCTCAGCCTGGTTGCCAGGGCGACTCTGATCGATTGCCTTCCGGTCTCCTGCAAGTCCGCCTGCTCCTGCCTCTCCGGAGCCTGGCTGTTGGTGAGCACTCCCTAGCGATCCCCTCTAGTATTACAGAGCTCCCCAGTCGCAGCTTTGCTTGATCCAGCCAAGAAACAGATCTAGAGCTGCCTCGCAGCGTCCATCAGCTGGCCTGGAACCTGGGCTGCCCAACCTTAGTCCCTATATCAGAAGTACTGACCTACCTAGCTGTTGACAGGGACCCTGGGTATTGGGTCTTCCTTTTCCCTGCTTCGTGATGTACCTCCTTTCCCGTCCTCTGGTGGCCATCCACCCATACCCCTTTGAGATGGCTGTAGGAAGAGGTAGGTGACCTCAGTTATTGTCCTGCAGCCTCCGAATTTACCTCTGGGAGGCCCAAACCCACTGCGTTAAGATTCTTCCTGCTGCTAAAGAGACTCTTTGGGCTCTAGCTATAATCAGACATCAGGCCTCTGCGACCTTCAAATGCAGCTGATGGAGAAAGAGGTGGGGAGAACAAGTCCCCTTCAGACTGCGTGAGTTGTTGCCCTGAGAGGAGCTGGGGAGCTAGTCTTTGCAGAGCTCAGCTCAAGAAAGCCTGGGGAAACAAGGCGGGGTCCAGCTTGCCATGCTAAGTCTTAGGTCTTCGGAAACTTGGCTGGTTGCTCCATCACTGGTCCCTTAAAACCTAGATTCACGCAAGTACACTGGCCTCAGGATCGCTATTCTGTGCCTCAGTTTCTCCTTTTTGTGGGTTTCATATTTCATGTGTATATTCGTGGGGGCCTTTTATAGTGGAGAGTTGCTTGAAGGCATTGATCACGATTGCTCAGAATGTGTCTACATTGTTGACCCCCAATTAATGGACAGTCACGGGTACCTTATTTCACTTATCCTTTGCATGCTGCTTATTTAGCTCTCAAAGGCAGACATCTTCCCGGTCCTTCCCTCTCCTCGCTCTTCTCCGAGTGATCCCTACGCAAAGTGTGTCCCCAGCACTTCCTCGAGGACTTGCCCGCCTTGCTTGCCGGCCTGCCTCTATTTCTCTCTCCTCTGTCCGGCTCCACCTCGCACTGTTTGTATCAGGCTCCATTAACTCTGCAAAATTTCGGGCCAAGCTTCAGCCTCTTTTGGTTGCAGCATTTTGGGGGAGGAAGTAAGGAAGGCGGGCTGGGTTTTCGTCTTCACGCAGGGGTCTCTGGGATCCCCCCAGCGGGCACTGGGAGAGAGCCTGGGGGCAGCTGTGGCAGCAGCTTCAGCCTATCAGCTTTCTGGGCACATCCACCACCGAGCAGCACCTGAGAGGGGAACCGCTCAGCAGTGAGCCGAGTGAGATTGAAGAGGATCATAAAGAAAATATATATCCTCCTCCCCGGCCTCGCTCCCTCCTCCTTCTCTGCACTTGCCTCCTGCTCTCTCTTTGTCTCGCTCCCTCCCCTCTCCTCACCGCATCCCTGTTTTCTTTGTTTCTTCTTTGCCTCCTTCACCTTCATCTCTGTCAGGCAGATCTGTCTGTCCGGGTCTATCTGTCTGTCTCTCTGACTCCAGATATTTTTTGGTCCGAGTCTTTCTAGGACTCTGTCTGCCATCAGCTCCTCTCTTTCTCTCTCTCCCTTCTCCCTTCCCTCCCTCTCTCTGAGGGTCTCTCAGACCATCACATCTTTATGAGTTTCACCGTGTGTGCCTTTTAGTCTCTCCATCCCCACCTCCTCCCATCTGTCTCCTTTTGCTGCCTCCCCCATCACTGTTCCCATCTCTTGCCTGCCCTTCCACCTCTCTTTTTTGCTTCTCTTATCTGTGTGTCTTTCGGCCTCTTCCCCTGTCTCTGGCTCCTACCCCTGCCCGCCTCTCATCTTCCCTCCTCCCACCCCTCAAGGTTCAGCTACCTCACGTGAAATCACCTGGATGGGCTCCAACTGTCAGGTCCCCCCATTCTGTACCCCCTCCTCCAAGGGAGATTTATGGCCCCAACTCTGCATCCTCTGCATTCCCCCCAGCCCTGGGCCGGTTCTTTTCATTACCTGGTGATTATCTGGGGGCCCTGGCATTTCCCCCAGCCTCCACCCTCTACCCAGCAGGCAGTGGATAGCACGGGGAGAAAGGGGAAGGGATTACTCTTGGGACCAGATGCAAGGACGTGGAGACCCTCCCCCTGCACCCGCCCTTCTTTCCCTCCAGCAGATGCACATCTGGGAAAATCCCAGCTTGAGGCAGGGGAAGACAGCCTAGGACTGTTGGAACAGACATAAATCAAACACGCAAATGCCCCTCCCCTACTGTTCTGTCATTACAGACATCCTTCCAATTCCTGCCTGTCTCCTTTGCCTCTAGGAATTTTGGTTCTGTACCCTTGGCTGGGGCCACTCATCCAGTATCCAGCATAGTGCCTGAAACAAAGGAGGCGCTCAGTTAATGCTCTATGCCCGGCAGGAGACGCGTTAGGGCAGGGTCAATGACTTTTCGCTTTTCCTCAGTTGGAGGTTCTTTCTCAGATCTGGAGCAATTCTTTCTACTCCAATGTCAGTATCTGTTTTAATACAGTTAGTATAGACTCCAACTCTTCAGGGTCCTGTCTTGACCCTCTCCTCCCCTTCCTCCCATCTCCACCCCAGTCTTTACTGCACCTAACTTAGGGTTTAGAGGAATAGCAGTACTGTCAAGTAAAGGCAGGGGCACCCCTTTTTCTCGAGACCGACGGCTTCTTGGGCTGATCACTTGTCCATCCAGCCCTCAGTTCCTAAGTGGCCTTACCTTCTCCACCTCTGCCAGTTTACAGACTTGCCTCAGTTTGAAGATTAACATTTCGGGAAGGAGCAGGCACCTTCCTTTGGTCACTATTTCAGAGTCTTGGAAGCCCTACTTTTTTTTTTGCGGTACGCGGGCCTCTCATTGTTGTGGCCTCTCCCGTTGCGGAGCACAGGCTCCGGACGCGCAGGCTCAGCGGCCATGGCTCACGGGCCCAGCCACTGCGCGGCACGTGGGATCCTCCCGGACCGGGGCACGAACCCGCGTCCCCTGCATCGGCATGCGGACTCTCAACCACTGCGCCACCAGGGAAGCCCGGAAGCCCTACTTTTTGAAGGTCTCGAGCAGGAAGCTCTCTAGGCAGGGACTGTAGCCTTCATCTTTATTTCCTCTAGCACAATACTCAGTGCATATTCACTTAGAAGATGCTGTGAAGCTGAACGACTGTCTCAGTCTTCACCTTGTGGTGAAGCTTAAACCAGTTCTCTTTTATTAATTATTTTATCTCTGGAGTGATGGGAAATGTGGGTGAGGGCGGCTCAGCTGGGTGGTGAGGGTAGAGCGACCTGGTAGGAGGATTCTGGAAGAGGCTGGTGGGGGTTTTTGCTTCTATCCTTGTTTAAAGGACTCTTGAGTGGAGGTCCTTTAACTGAATCTGGGACTGGCCCCCAAATCTCCACGTGTAGGGCTCCACCACCTCCCCAGACTCTCCTCGAACCCTCCCTCATACCCAGGACCCTGGAAAGCGTGTTTACTTCTCAATTCATAGCCTTCTGTTCAGTCTCCAACCAAAAGCTCCATTTAAACCCTCATTCCACCCCCTCACCCATACAGGGCCCCGCTTGGCTTCCATTGCCCACCTCCAGCTCCTGCGGCATTCCAGGCTAAACCGCGTCTTTCACACTTTCCCACCCCTTCCCAAAGCCCCGCCCAGCTTCCCAAAGCCCCCCTCCCCGGGTGCCCTGACCTTCTTCCCCGAGCTGCTTGGCCAAGGCCCTTCCTTACATCTCCCTAGATTTGGCTTGTTTTTTTCTCCTCAGGTCTTTCTCCTCTGAGGTAGAAAAAGACCATCAGTAAGTGGTTTCTTGTGGTTATAGACTTGGTAAGAAAATAGGCAGGGCCAGAGAGGAAGAAGGCTGGACCCGGAGGGCTGCTGCCTGTAGACGTCCTGTGGGGTTTGAGCAGAGGGTACTCCACGGTGCCAGGGCAGGACTTTGGGTTGGAGAGTGCAGACGAGAGGCCTCGAGAGCTTGGTGGGTGGGCCGGGGCGGGTAGGTTTGCTGGAGCTAGAGTGATTTGGAGTACATTCTCCTCCAAACCAGAAAAGTCCTCAGCAGAGCGGGTCCTAGAAAAATAGGAGTTAGGGGAGATTATTCCCTGGCCCTTCTTCTGCAGAGTCCTTCCCTCTTCTGCCCTGCCCTCCGTCCTGGCCTTTCCTTTCTGGACTGGTGTGGGGCTTGCTTTATTCATCTTTCTTTCCCACACGGCCTAGCACATAGTGTGCTTAGACATGACCTTTGAATGAATGAAGATTCTTCCTGCTGTGTCTGCTGTCTCCTTCATGTTTTGCCACCTTTTCTCACTTGAGGTTCTGAAAGTATCTGTATCTCATCTTCTTAGGGAGGACATTGATGTGGACCCTGCAGAAGTTAGTCCAGCTTGATAAGGCCGTCCACACTAAGGAGAGAGGTTTGGAGGGGCTTCGTGCTGGATGCTCAAGGAGCTAGATATGTATTTTTACATATGCTGAAGGTAGTCTCCTTGCCTTTCTCATCTAGTTTTAAAAAACCGAGGTGGGGACTCTAGGCTAGGTTGGATTGTGGGAGAAAAAATTACCAAATTCCACCGGGGGTTTGGCTGCCTAGTGGTCTTTATTTATTTATTAAAAAAATTATTTTATTTATGGCTGCATTGGGTCTCTGTTGCTACGCACTGGCTTTTCCCTGGCTGTGGCGAGCGGGGGCTACTCTTCGTTGAGGTGCGTGGGCTTCTCTTGTTGTGGAGCACGGGCTCTTGGCGTGTGGGCTTCAGTAGTTGTGGCGCACGGGCTTAGTTGCTCCGTGGCATGTGGGATCTTCCCGGGCCAGGGATCAAACCCGTGTCCCCTGCATTGGCAGGAGGATTCTTAACCACTGCGCCACCAGGGAAGCCCCGCCTACTGGTCTTTAAAACATTGTATGAAGGCTTGTCTGAGGTCCCAAGTATATTATAAATGATCCAGTGCTAAAGAAACATTGAAACTTGATGGCTCTGTTCTCTCTCTTGGAATCTGTCAATTTTATGTACATGATGGGCATATTTATTGATTGATAAAGCATTGGAGGAGAATCCTGAAATAGGACTGACTGCTTGGGTCTCCAAGAGGCAGTTTGCTGCTATCACAAAACATGTTTGCAACTCTGATTTCTAAGGCACTTGGAGTCTTAAACTGTTCTCCTTAGCCCGTACCCCTCCACACACTTTGGTTAATACCCCAACACCAGGAGCCCAGACAACACTTATCCATGCATGACACCTTTTTATTGATTGTATGTGGCAAGTGTTTATTTCTAAGTTGTCTTCTCTTGCCCTCCAGCAGCTCTTGGGCAGCTTCCCTCTGTTACCAATTGACATGTGATGTATGCTTCCAGAAGGCAGACTCATTTTAACTTTAGTTTAAGCAAAATCATGTGGAAAGGTTAATTTCCTTTAAAAAGTATATTCCAAATTAATAAAAATTATTTTTGGATTCTATTCTATTCTATTTGTCCTTTTCCCCCCCCTCTTATTATCACAGAAATCACAAGGCAGACTGGAGAACAGAAAGAACCCCTGGAAGTCCAGAGGTTAGGAGTCCGTGCTTCCACTGCAGGGGGCTTGTCTAAGCAAAGAAAGAAAGAGAGAAAGAGAGAAAGAGAGAAAGAGAGAGAGAGAGGGGGAGAGAGAGAGAGAGAGAGAGAGAGAGGGAGGGAGAGAGGGAGAGAGGGAGAGAGGGAGGGAGGGAGGAGGGAGGGAGGAAAGAAGGGAGGGAGGAAGGAAGAAAGGAAGGAAGAAAGAAAGAACCAGGGAAAAAGGTTAGAGAGTGTCTCCTAAAAAGCATGGTGGTGAAGTTTCTTTGCTGTAGATCATGGTGCATGAGCTGGGTGGGTCTTGTTGGAGAAGTCATATTGATCTATATTTGGATAAGACCTCAGGACTCTGAGGCATGATACAACTTTCATATGACAGATGATCTGGTGTCTTTCCTAAAACAAAACAAAACAAAACAATTTAACTTTCTAAAGGACATGGTGGAGGTGTGGAGCAGCAACCTAGGGCTGTAAGAGGAACCAAGTGAACTCTGGTGAGAGAGGACAGAAAGAGAGATGGTCATCTACTCATATGGGGGGACAGAAGGATACCTTTAAAGATATGAAGGAAGATAGCCAGAGAGATAGTTGGTGTGTCCTAAGCCACCTTGTGTGCAATGCGTTATTGTGGGTGTTGGGAGGAAGTCCACGGAAGAAGGGGCCCGTGGACTCTGGCTGCTCACAACTGCTAGTCTAAAGGTAGAGACAGGATATAGTGATACGAGGGACCACTGGATGGATTTCTAGATTCTATTTTTACAAGGAAAGGAAGGTTTGGGAAGGGGGAAACAGAACTAAAGCTATTTAGCAAGGCTTCTTGGAAAAAAATGAGTGTGGATTAGTGCTCACTGAGACAAAGCCCATCCTGTACTACAGTTGTAGATTGGAAAACAAGGTGGATAGGCAGATGGATTTCCTTTTACTGTTTTCTCCTGAGGTCTTTATTTAGAAATTCTGGGTTGATAGGATGCAGGGTTGAGAAAAGGGGAGTAGAGAATCACAGGGGGAAGGAGAGAAGGAACTGACTTTCACTTTTGACGTCAACATACCACGTCATTTTCTAATCCTTTCATTTCACACCCTTCTTGGCTTTTTGCAGCTCTCTTTCTGAATCCTGTTTGGAAAATCTAATTCTGATCCTTTCTAGTAGCCCATCTAGTTACTGAAGGGCTCTATAAGCAGAGGCTTCTGCTTCTGCTTTTGGATTTGTTGGTCATCTTGTTTGGTGTGATAGAAAGGTTAAGAATTTCCAAAACTGGGTTCTGACTGAAATTAAACCTGCGAATGTGTCAGATCAGGAATGAGGAATGTTGGATTTAACATCAGAGGCTCTGGCTCTCTGATTGTTTACCCAAATAATGGTGTAATGATACTATGTAGTGTCTGCCTATAGTACAGACTCCATGAATATTGAGGGAAAGAAGCAAAAATGTTTCTACATCTACATGCATTTTGGTCTACATTTGGGTGGGTGGATTTTGTCAACACCATATTGGTGTAAATTTGGTCTGGAGTGTTTTGGTCTCTATCAGGATGGGTTTTCACTCACTTGGAATTCAGCCTCTGTCAGACTGGGAAGGGATGTGAGAGGTGTAGTGCTGGCGGTTGTAGGGTAGGTAGTTTAGTTGGATGAGGTAGCCATTTGGGGACTGCCACAGCTTTCAAGTTCAAGTCTTGGTTGCAGTTGACAATATTTACTTGCAGAATTATGGTTTCTAGCCTCAGTGAGAGAACATGAAGCAGCTTCTACCCTAAGGAGTTTTTATTTTAGAAAGGGAGACAAAGTATTCTCCCAAGTAACATTCAAACAGAATGCAGTACAAAGTAAAATCATAGGTGGAGGGAAGATGCCTTGTAAGCGATCCGTTTGGTGAGGTCGTTTTTTGGGAAGACTCCTGGGTTATAAGCTTGCATATTTATTTTCTTTGGTATGGGCTGAATTTGGTTCCTTCAGCTTTCTTTCCGACCTTTCAGGGAAACTTTCTGAGCTTTTCTTTTCTCTCTCCAGGGGAGAAGTAAAAGACTTATTGCACTAAAATGGTTTATTTCTGACAGACTCTTACTTTTCTGCACAGACCAGGACAGAGGATTTTTATTATTATTGTATTTTAGTATCGAGATCTGTATTTGTATCTGTAGCAAATATTTAGCTGGATCTGTATAGTTGGGCAAACTGGATTTACTGGTTCAAAGTGTGGTAAGGCTTGTTTTGTTTTGTGTTTTTGGTGGGGGGCTGGGAGGAAGCCCTCAGTAAGGCTGGATTTATTGAATCATAGCCCAAGCATCACACTGTCATGAAGACATAACTTGAACTGATATTTCCCTGGGAAACACTTAGACAAAATGCCAAGATGGAGCAATTCCCCCCTCTTCCATGCAGCCTTCTCAGACTTCCCATGGTGCACAGAAGATGTGCTCTAATCTTGCCAGCACTGGAAAATGAAGCCCACTACTCTTTTCTTCTATCAACTGTGAAGTCATCTGGGATCTTGACATGCCCTTGCCTCTGATGTAAATATCATACTGTTCATTTCTGATTTAGGGATACCCTTTCCGGTTCCTGGTTTATGTATCTTTTACTTTTTTGGGGAGGTGGGGAAGAATTCACGAAATGCCCCTAATTGTAAGTTCCCAGAGAGGGGAATTCTCTGTTTGTCACCATTATCTTGCACTGCATATAAACAAGTGTGTGGTGATTTGGAGGTGATGGTGGTGATGTTAATGATTTACGGGGAAAAAGACATTGGTTTTGCTTGAATTCTTTTTGCACAAAGAATCATTTTGGTGTCTGAATTTTCTAATTTGGAATTTGTCTTTGTATGCATTTACATTTAGTTGACATCTGATTTTTAATAGTTTGAATACAGTCTTTCTCACATGGAAACTTTTTGTGGTTTCCACGAGAAACCCAAACCCACATAGGGATTATCCAGTTTCTCACGTTAGACCCAACCCAAACGAAACAGAATCTATCTGTGTACTAATTTACAGACAGCATGGGATAAATGATAGCACATTCAGAAAATTCTCTTCTCTGGGAGCTTACAACATAAGGACATTTCGTGCATATCTCCCTATCTTCCCGAAACAAGTAAAATCCTATTCTAAACAATATCCAACCATTTGACTACTGGACCACTTCTCCCTTCTGTAGTGTAATCTTAAGCTTAGTTATTGCAGTTTGAGTATCATATCATGTTGCCTAATGGCAAAGCATTAGATGACTTATTTTCCAAATTAAGTAAAGCAATGAAAGTAATAAAATTCCGTTGTCTGTCTGTTCAGTCATTGGACATCAAGGGGATGACACTGGGACAAATGATAAATGTCACAGATAATGTGCTTTGTCTCAGACAATATGGGTTATTCCCTTTGTACTTTCACTTTGTTATGGGAACTTATATTTCCCTGGCTGTGGCCAGTTGACTCTTTGTACCTCAGGCTTCAGTGAGAAGGAGTGGTGAGCTGAAAGCTTCCGCAGGTTGAAACTGCACTCCTCCGCTCCGTGTCACCATCCACTACTCCCACTCTTTTCCCCGACTGGGCATTCTCTCAGTGCCAAGTTCTAGGCCAGTGAGTTTACCACTGGACACTGAGGAGGGGGGAGCAGGGGGCAAGGAGAGCATACTGGAGAGATCAGATATCTGTAGGTGTGGCTGGAGAAGCTTCCCGAAGGAGGGTCATGCTGAAAAAGATTTGGAAATAGGGTGTTCTAGGCAGACAGGGACAGTCTGTGTGAGGGCTGAGGTGCATGACAGCAAGATGTTCACGTGTGGGGGAAGATGTGTCCTGTTCAAGCAGAGAGCCACAGAAAAGGTGGGGTATGAGGTAGAAGAACAGTGAAAAGAAAGTCCTGGAAATACAGTTTTAGAAGTTCGGATTTAACAGAGAGCTGGAAACTGCAGGTCTGGTTGGGAGAAAGGGTGTGTGTGTGTGTGTGTGTGTGTGTGTGTGTGTGTGTGTGTGTGTGTGTGTGTGTGTGTGTGTGTGTGTGTGTGTGTGTGTGTCTTTTTAAGACTTGAGGAACGTGTCATTTTCTAGAAGGAGGGTAGAGGGCACTCACACTTCAGTTATCTACTGCAATGCAGCAGTCAGGGTGAATGTGATTTAGGGCTGTAGCCTGGTTCAGGGAAGGACAGCACTCTCTGATGGCTGCTGAGTGAATCGGAGTGGGATCTGAGAGCATCTCATTGTCTAGAGTTACCAATTTTATGGACCAGGAGGGTGGACCAGAGAGTATGGCTGCAGGCTGGCCCTGGATATACAGTATTTGCAAGCTGTAGGAACCTACTAGATAGAAGTCTAGTGGGGACAAGGTGCTGAGTGTTTAAGTGACTTCATGTCAGCTGAATTGAATTGAGGGCTAGGAGAGTGATTCCCAAATATCTGAAACCAATGATTTCAGTTGAAATTCCTTAGGTTTAATCTAAATTTTAATGCAATTTCCCTGAATAAAGTCAGGATCCTTAGAAGCTGCTTTGGACACATCTGGAGCTCTCTTCCTTTTGAAACGAACATGGAAAGGCAATCCTTTATCTTTTCTGTTGATCTTCCTATACTCACAGCGTTTCCAGAATATCCATTATTTCTTATCTGGAGTCCGTATTCCACAATAACCTTTACAAAATAACGAGGAGATCCCAAATAAAGACTAAGAGGTCTGTGTTGATGCCTGATGTCCATTGGTCTTTGTGCTTATTTCCATGGATGATTAATAAATATTAAGAATGTTCTAGGCGTTATGAGCTCAGAGCTGGTCACAGACGGGTTACAATGGGAACACTAATGCCCATTAAAAAAATTATTTTAATTAATTAATTAATTTTTGGCTGCATTGGGTCTTCGTTGCTGTGCGCGGGCTTTCTCTAGTTGTGGCGAGTGGGGGCTACTCTTCGTTGTGGTGCGCGGGCTTCTCATTGCGGTGGCTTCTCTTGTGGAGCACGGGCTCTAGGCGCGCAGGCTTCAGTAGTTGTGGCACGCAGGCTCAGTAGTTGTGGCGCATGGGCTTAGTTGCTCCAAGGCGTGTGGGATCTTCCCGGACCAGGGCTCGAACCTGTGTCCCCTGCATTGGCAGGCGGATTCTTAACCACTGCGCCAGCCCGGAAGTCCTAATGCCCATTTTTTATATTCTACTAAGTCCAGTCTCTGGTTGTCAACAGCAGTCTCACCACACTGATCGACCTGATGTAGCTGAATTCCTTTCTCCCGGCATCATCATGAATTTTTAGCTCTGGAATGGGGTTTACCATGTTTTAGAGTGACTGACATACTGACATTTCTCTGGTACTGGGTTCTTCTGGAGGAGATTGCTGTTCTCTGGCAAACATTCCCTGTCGGCTCCTGATCGGCAGCCAAGTCTGGGGAGCAAATGGCCAAGTGAATTAGGAAGCTTAAAAGATGCTTTGTTAAACTATCCTCATTAAACTGGCACCGTCTGCCTTCCCACTCTCCTTTGTCCCAGTTGGGGCTGTCCTTTGTGACAGATGTTTCCTAACAGTGTGTGCCGGCAACATCTGGAAGCCTTGGGTGACTGCTGAGGTTTGGGAAGGCCAAATCTGGAGGTATTTAGATTGTCAGGGAAATTTCAACCGTCTTCCTGCCACTGGGCTCCCATTTAAAAAATTGTTTGCTCCCCCACCCCCATCTTCCTTTAGCCAAGGAGAATCAAGATTTCATTTCCTTCTCTAGCACTTTCTAATATGGTTTGATTCTTCTCAAGAATGGTGTAGTGAATAGAAAAGATTTGGAATAGCATGAGGAAAAGAGTCTCAGAAGGGTGACATATAGACATCTAGATATATTAGCCTATATTTCCATTAAAAGCCAAGCAAAAGGAGATGGGTTAAAGTTGTGGGTAAGAGTTGTAATTAGATGTAAAATTATATCTGGGAACTACTGGAATGGCCACAGGGATGCTTTGGAATCTCCTTTCTTAGCATCTAAAAGGAAAATCTGGAGACATTTTGGCCCTAAATTGGATTAGGATTTTAGCAGAACATGGTTTAGATGGAGCCTTCAGATTTAATGATCCAACTACTTCTAGCCCAGGTCCATCAGCATCTGTTAGGGGAGAAAGGGAAGTCATTGACAGGGGCTGACTTGGACACTACGATAAGAATTGGCTCAGATTCTCCATTAATAGCCATTAATTTTAATGTTTGTGGAGGCAGAGTGTTGCAGTAGAAAGAACATGGGCTTTGAAGTCACAAAGAACCAAGTTCAAATTCCAACTCTTCTTTTTATTGGCTATATGATCTTGGGAAAGTTATTTAATCTCTCGGTCTGTAAAGTGGAATAATCATACTTATTTCATTGGGTTGTTACGGAGTTAAATGAATTAACATATGTGCATTACCTGCAGCTCAACAAAATTCTGGTTCTCTTTCACCTCCCTCTCCAGGTTTCTGTAATTCTTACACATATACCTGCTATCCCTCTTTTCCAGATACCATTTTTCTCTGCCTCCAGCCTCTGCAAATCTTCCCCAATGCCTCACAGAGTTCAAGTCTAGGGCCCTGATTTATTAATTTGTGTTAGTCCCACAAAATGACAATAACAGTATGTAGTTTTTATAACCATACCAACATGAGCCAAGGTTGTGGTTTCTTTCCAGGCATTTTTACTTGCTGACAATTTTGGTTGTAAATCAAAGGCAAAGGAGTTCTATCTTCCTACCCACCCCTCTGATCTAAAGTTCCTGATTTGGGGCTAGATTGTTCTGGGTGAGATTTTCCTTCAAACGAAAGTGATGGCCAGCTTGTTTATAAAGGTCATTCAAGGAAGGAGACTTCATAACCTTTACTACTGGGACATTCTTGATTTCCTCCCAACTCTTTAGTTTGAAAAATATCAAATGTACAGAAAAGTTTCAAGAATAGTATAATTAACACCCACTTAGCTTTAACCACGATTGACCAATTGTTCATATTTTGCCACACTTGCATGCTCTCGCTCATATATACATACACATATATGAAATACACTCTATGTGCAAATTTCGCTAATTGTCCAATAATGTTTTTTCTTGTAAAATGTTTTTCCCCAATCCAGGTCCAATCCAGGGTTATGCATTGCTTTTCATTGTCATGTCTCTTTATTCTCCTTTAATCTGGAATAGTTCTTCAGCCCGTCATTTCTGACATTGACAGTTTTGAAGATTATAGGTCAGTTGTTCTGTAGAAAGTCAGCTTTCTGTAGAAAGTTGTTTTGTAGACTGATTGTTTGATTCAGGTTACGCATTTTGGGCAGGATATTATACAAGAACATTCTTTTAAAAATTTTATTGAAGTGTAGTTGATTTACAATGTTGTGTTAGTTTCTGCCGTACAGCACAGTGATTCAGTTATACATACATATACATTCTTTTTCATATTCTTTTCCATTATGGTTTATCACAGGATATTGAATATAGTTCCCTGTGCTATACAGTAGGACCTTGTTGTTTATCCATCCTGTATATAATAGTTGCATCTGCTAATCCCAAACTCCCACTCCATCCCTCCCCCAGCCCCCCCTCCGCCTTGGCCACCACAAGTCTGTTATAGAAACATTCTTAAAGACAGTGAGTACCATGTAGGCAAGGAACATCTTTTTCCTCCCTACTGTGTCCATCATACCAAGCACAATGACTGGCGATTAGAAGGTCTTAATAGTTACTGAATGAATGAATAAGTGACCTAAAACTTTCACTGCCCTTTAGGTCCATTATTTTTCTACCTGAGGAGAGCGGGAAGAACAGCCTTCTCCTCTATCCTAGTCCCACTTTTATTATAAATGTTTGGGGGCTTAAAAAAGGTAACCCAAGACCTCTGTGATGAGACCACAGAGAAGGGAAGTGAACTAGGTACTGTGACGTGAGGCGAGCTGCGGCTTCTCTACCCCGGGTTGGGGGTTGGCGATCACACTGTGTTCAGAGAAGAGGATGAATAAGTTGGTTTCCGATGGAAAGAAAAACACACAAAATCTAGGAGTCCATGGCCTGCTTTCTTGTGGAGAGAAATTAGTTATTTAGGTTTCCAGATTTTACCAAACTTCCCTCCCCATTTGAATCCTAAGAATGCCATAGTGAAAATTGATTTCTGTCCCTCCTCCTTTCCCAGAGGGGACAACCCCATAATTCTCTCCTTCTCTACCTTCCACCAGCCCCCCGCCCAGCACAAGTGTGTATTTTCTAACATTTATAAACGGTGGTTGGGCGGCCATTCTCTCCAAGTTATTTATTGTTGAGAAAATCTATAACTCCTTGGACTTCTCATTTTGATGTAGAAGCTTTCATCCCTGTCGCCCGGGGGAAGCGAGGTTATGAGAGGTACTCTTTGCCTCTCGAAAATGTGTTTTCAGCCTTCCCTTTGGGGCCCTTTCTCTCCCTAGCTCTTATCATCTCAGACATTTCTGACAATCCTTCCTGAGGCATCTGGGGCTTGGGACTGAATTCATCCATTTAATTCTGAAAGGCTTGTGAGTGCCTGATTCACATTGTTCCTGCCCCTTTTCTGAGAACCCACCTACCCCTGTCTTTGCAGCCCTCAATTTTCCCAGTTTCCAGAAAAAGCACCCTTTCTCTCCATGTCAGCGCCTGATTATCCACAATCATGGAGGGGTTAATCTAAAGGAGTGAATGACACCAAGATGACTTCTGTTTGATTTTTAAGAGATGGAATCCTGGCTAAAGATAATCCATAAAGGGAACAACTTTGATGAGAGCGATCCATCACGTTAATCTCCCATGAAGGATGTGTGGCATCTCTTCTTTTGTACCTAGAGAGAGAGGCAGATGGGAGAATCTCAGCTTGTGCAGCCCTCATTGTGTTGTCAGAAGCACCGGACATCTAACTTCTCTCCGTGCCTCGTTTTCAAACTCTGGAGGACTATTCTTTAGTCTGAGAACCAAATACTTAGTTCAAAGCCAACATACAAAACTATCACTTTATCTAGGGTTCCCATCACACCCAGAGTAAAAGCTACAATCTTCACAGTGACTCTCAGGCCCTACTGAGCCTGAGAAGGCTCTGGCCTGCTGCTTTCTCTCTGACCTCATCCCCTGCTGCTTCCCCCTCACCCACTCTGCACCAGCCCCACGGGCCTCCTTGTTACTCCTCAAAAGTGGGCAGTACTGCCTCACACCCATTGGGATGGATGGCTGTTATTAAAAAAAAGAGAAAATAACAAGTGTTGGTGAGGTTGTGGAGAAGTTGGAGCCCTTGTGCTGCTCTGCTGATGAAAATGTGAGATGGGACAGCCACCGTGGAAAAATGGTGTGATGATTTCTCAAAAAATTAAACATACAATTACCATATGATCCAGCATTCCCACTTCTGGGTATGTATTCAAAAGAACTGAAAGCAGGGACTCAAGAAGCTATTTGTACACCCATGTTCACAGCAGCACTATTCACGACAGTCAAAAGGTGAAACAACCCAAATGCCCTTCAACGGATAAACAAAAAAATGTGGTATATACACACAGTGGAATATTATTCGGCCTTAAAAAGGAAGGATATTCTGGTACATGCTACAACATGGATGAACCCTGAAGATGTTTTGCTAAGTGAAATAAGCTGATCACAAAAGGACAATATTGGATGATTCCTCTTGTATGAGGTCCCTAGAGGGACCAAATTCATAGAGACAGAAAATAGAATGACGGTTGCCAGGGGCTGGTGGGGAGGAAGGGTTGGGGAATTACTGTTTAATGGACAGAATTTCAGTTGAGGAAGATGAAAAAGGTCTGGAGATGGATGGTGGTAGTAGGTGCACAACAGTGTGAATGGACTTAATGCCACAGAACTGTGCACTTAAAAGAGGCTCAAACGATAAATTTTATCTTATGTATATTTTACCATAATAAAAAAATTCATTTAAAAAATGGCCAAGGTCTTTGTACTTGCTCTTCTCTGAGATCTGCATCGTGGCTTGTTCTCTCACCTGCTTCTGATCTTTGGTGAAATGTCATCTTCTCAGTGAGGCCTTCTTGGACCACCCATTTTAACATTGCAACTCCCACTCTAACCTTTTCTTGCTTTACTTTTCTCTGCAGCACTGATTGCAATCCAACACAATATGTATTCTTTTTACTTATTTGTTTACTGTCTGCTTCCTCCTGCAGGAATGTAAACAACTTGATTGGAGGGATTTTGTGTTTTTTTCTTTGCTGTATCCTCAGTGCTAAATAGTTGGGGGCCAGTACATATTTGTTGAATGAATGAATGACCACGACTAGAGACAGAGCAGGCACAAACAGAAAAGAAATGGGAAGATTCCGTTTTTCATTTGCCTTGATTAACTAATTTCTTCTAACCTTGGATATGAGATTTGGATCAGTTTTCGTGGTGGCTTTTGCTCTATTTACCTTCTCATGTGTATTGTCAACTGTTCCCAACTGGAAGTGTTGGTCCACTACATACACCACACTAATGATTATTTAAACCTTTCACCTTGAACTCGAAGCCTGTGCTCTTGGATTCCTGACTGCCCCTACCAGAGTTGCAAGGGTGCTTGAGTTAGGACTTTGGAAACTCTGGGGAAACTCAGATACCCAGAAAGTTTGTACTTGTTTGTTTGGGAGACACTGGTTTGATTGGTTCTGGGAGCTTTCATTCTCTGGAAATTTTAAGGAGGATGAGAAAACTCATAGAGTTTGGGGTCAGAAAAGGAGCTGTACTTGCATTCAGAGGATTGATATAATCTCTGGAAATGTGACATTTAAAGTCCACTTCTCTGAAACGCTGAGACCTAAAAATAATTAATAGCCTCGTTAGCCTTCCTCTCTCAAGTCTTGATCAAACTTCTAGCAAAGCAACTTGGATCCAAACTATATTTGAAGCTATTCAGCAGGAGCCATGAGGCCAAACTTCTTGATTGGCAGGTTTCTTAACACCCATCCAAGGGAACCAGTGGAACTTACTGCCTTGGACAAATGTTTTGAAAAGGAAAGGCCCAGAGGGAGGGCAGTGCCCTTCTTAGAGACAGAGGAGTGAACACAATGACCTCCAGGGTGAAGGAAGGTGGGTGGGGTTGTCTGGGAAAGCAGGACAGCCTGGAATTTCGTGTGTGGATTGTTGGATTTGACATGGGTTTTCTTGGCTACTCGGGATGGAACTTTTGTTTTGGAGTTTGGAATGAGCTCAGAGCTGAAACACAGGGAGGAGGAGGGAGGGAAGGAGGAAGCAGAGGGCATTCTGGAATTCACACAAGCTGGCTTCCTGTTCCCTGGGCTCTCTCATCATTTCTTTAAGCACCTCCCTTGCGTGAAGCATCTCCTCTGGGAGAGACTGTTTCCTAATTAAACTGAGATTCACAGGCCCAGGGCCCTCATTAGGAAATGTCCTTAGGAAATGCTCTTGAAATAGATGATTGTGCATGTTTTCGACTCCTGTTTCCACCTCTCTCTGGCCCTTTCTCTCTTAAAATATTTTTTTTTCCTACTTCTAGGAATCTCAAGGTTTAGTAGTCAATCAATACATCTATATGTTCAATACATCTATATGTTCTCTGTCCTAAATGCCTCTTTTGGTTGCCTGGTACAATTATGAGCAGATCCATGCCCTGGGTAGAGAGGATTGAGGGGTGGGAGTGTGGAATTCAGAAAGAGGAGGTACATGGATTCTGACCCTGCCCTCTGGGAGCTTTTAGACTATAAAGGAGTTTAAGGGACACACCAAGGGAACCACCAGACGGAAAGGGAATATTTATTTCAGCTGAGAATCAGGGCTAGCTATAAGTGCTGGTGGGATGGGGAAGAATGTTGGAGATTGGGAGATGGTTTAAGAAAGGCTTTCTAGGAGTGGTGGGGAGGGTAGTAGAATAGGATTAAGCAGAGCTATAGGGTCAAGACTGACAGAGACGAGTGAGGAGGGCATCGCTGGCAGGGCAAGTAACTCACACAGAACAAAGGCTCATTGCATGGAGGGTAAGTCAAGATGTAAGGAGCTGAGTTAGGAATGAGGTGATGGGCCTGAGGCTGGGGAGGAGGTAGAATTAGGGAAGGACTCTGACAGCTGGGTTGAAGAGTCTGGACTGAATTCCAGATTATTGGAATACTTGGAATAATTGGACTATTCACAGATTATTGCACAGGGAAAGGGCATTTCTGAACATTGCATTTGAGGAAGATGTTTCTGTTTATTGTTATAGGCTGGGTTGAAGGTAGACGTTCTCAGGATTCCCCATCAGGTGTTTGCTATTTCTTCTGTAAGGTATGTTGTTTATTCGTCTGTTCTGCCTGCTTCTGTTTGAGTGATAAAATACGATTGTTTAATTCCCATTTTTTTACTGAAGTATAGTTGCTGTATTATATTATGTAAGTTACAGGTGTACAATATAGTGATTCACAATTTTATACTCCATTTATAGTTATTCTAAAATATTGGCTATATTCCCTGTGTTGTACAATATATCCTTATAGCTTATTTTATACATAATATTTTGTAATTCCCATTTGTTTTGTTCTTCAGTTTGTTTTCCCGGTATCTTCTTTTCTTTTTTTTTTTACATCACCCTATTTGTTAATTAATAAATAAATTAATTAAGGCTGCGCTGGGTCTTCATTGCAGCATGCAGCCTTCTCTAGTTGCATCAGTGGGCTTCTCTAGTTTTGGTGCGTGGGCTCTAGGGTGCGCGGGCTCAGCAGTTGCGGCGCGTGGGCTTAGTTGTGGTATGTGGGATATTAGTTCCCCAGCCAGGGATTGAACCCGGGCCTCCTGCATTGGGAGCATGGAGTCTTAACCACTGGACCACCAGGGAAGTCCCTTTCCTGTTATCTTCATACTTCGTCTTTAGGTCCACTTTCACTCATCTTCAGTAAAAGAGGGAGGGGCCCAAGGATGTTCCTGTGTAACAAAGTTGAGGGAAACAGAAATTATCACAATCTTGCCCGTCTCTGACCCTGCCATTCAGAGGTTCCTCATCTGGAATTGTTGCTCAGCATCCACGGATGGACTTCAGAGGAGTGTGTGACGTCTCTCTGAGTTGAGTGGCCTCAAAGGGGCCTGTGACTCAGAAATTGTTAAGAACCACTGTTCTATTCTTTGTTGAGAGGTAGGTGCCCGAGCACAGTTTCCCAGACAGAAATGGGGTATAAGCATCCTTAGTGCCAGTTATGGGAGCCTCCAAAGACAGTTGAAGGAGATGGAAGGAGGAAGAGGAACTGGGAGAAGGGAAAGGGGTGCCCAGGGAGCTAGTAGGAGGGGTGCCCCATCTTCCCTTGTTCTTCACTTTCTTTCTAGCTGGTATCCCTTCTTTGTATACTCCACATCCTGACAACTACAGGATTCTGAGTCCTCTTCAGTTTAAATCAATTGAGTGTCTGCCATTCATCAGGCTCTGCACCAGGTGCTCTCACTACATCATCTCATACAATTCCTTTATTGACCCTCAAGGGCACAGAATTGAGTCAGTCACCTCCCCAGTTCATGGCACATTAGCATCATTGTTTGTGTCAGGCCCCTTTCCAATTCATTCTGTTTTTCCTTTTCCTCTCTCATCTCTATTCTCATTTTCCCTCCTTGCTGGAGGCACCTGCTTTAGTGTATTTAACAAATGCTCTTCCAATCCATGCTCTATATGTTTATTTAGATATATTCATCCATTCTACAAACGTACAGTGTCGACTATGTGTCAGGCAGTTGTAGGTGCTGGGAATACAGCCGTGAACAAAACCATGCAAAATTCCTGCCTTCATGGAGCTTACATATTCTAGTGGAGTGAGACAAATCATGAACAAACATATAGTAACTTAAATAGTGATAAGTGCTATGGAAAAAAAGGACAGGGGGATAAAGTGGGTTGTGGGTGGTTGGGAGTGGATTGAAGTTTTTTGTGGGGTGATTAAGAAAGGACTTACTGGGCTTGCCTGGTGGCGCAGTGGTTGAGAGTCTGCCTGCTGATCCAGGGGACATGGGTTCGTGCCCCGCTCCGGGAAGATCCCACATGCCGCGGAGCGGCTGGGCCCGTGAGCCATGGCCGCTGAGCCTGTGCATCCGGAGCCTCTGCTCCGCAACGGGAGAGGCCACAGCAGTGAGAGGCCCGCGTATCGCAAAAAAAAAAAAAAAAAAAAAAAAAAAAAAATAGAAAGGATTTACTAAAAAGGTGCTATTTCACCAAATGCAGGTAAGGTACCAACCGTTTGGATACCTGGGTAGGAGTGGTCCAGGTACAGGAGACAGCAAGTGCAAAGGCCCTGAGGTAGAGTCTTGCTTGGTATGTTAGGGGGCCAGAATGTTAGGAGGCTAGGGGCTAGAGCAAAATGAGTGAGAAGAGAGAGAAACAAGGCTGAGAGGTAGCTGCGTCAGTGGCAAGTCAGGTAGGACTTTTTAGGCCATTGGAAACACAGACTTTAGCTTATACTCTGAATATAAAGAGAAACCAGTGGAAGGTTTTGAGCAGAGGAATGACATGTTCTGTACATTTTTTAGCAGAAATATGTGTATTCTTAAAAATATACAGTGTTATTTTGGCCTTTTTATTCTTAAATTTATTTATTTTTAAATTTTATTTACTTATTTATTTTTGGCTGCGTTGGGTCTTCGTTGCTGTGTGCGGGCTTTCTCTAGTTGTGGCCTCTAGTTGCAGGGAGCGGGGGCTACTCTTTGTTGCGGTGCGTGGGCTTCTCATTGCTGTGGTTTCTCTTGTTGCAGGGCATGGGCTCTAGGCGCACGGGCTTCAGTGGTTGTGGCTCGTGGGCTCTAGAGTGCAGGCTCAGTAGTTGTGGTGCACGGGCATGTGGGATCTTCCCGGAGCAGGGCTCGAACCCTTGTCCCCTGCATTGGCAGAAGAATTCTTAACCACTGCGCCACCAGGGAAGTTCCGTTTTGGCTTTTTAAAATTTACATAAATGGCATTGTGCTATATACCTCATCCTGCTTTTTACTTTTCCCCTTTAACATTGTTTCTAAAATCTCCCCATGCCGCTATATGTAAATCTGCTTCATTATCTCTGTTTGCTGTGTAATATTCCATCGTGTCCATACAGCACATTTTACTTATATGTTCCTCTAGTAATAGATGCTTGGGTTGCCTCCAACTTCTTCCTACCGCAAGCAGTGCTGTGATGAACGTCCACATGTGGGCCTCTTATGGACCCAGGAGAGAGTTTCCTTGGGTGTATACCTCAGAGCGGGATCGTTGGGTCCCAGGGTGTGTGCTTACTTAATTCCACTAAGATAGTGCTTCAGGATGGCGGTCCCAGTTACACTCCCACAAACAGGGTGTGACAGTTTGTATCTTATTTAATTCTCATGTGGATCCAGTAAGGATTATTATTATTCCCATTTTATGGATAAGGAATCTGAGGCTTAGAGAGATTAAGCAAGTTATCCAAGTTTATATTCAAATAGAAGAGCCAGGGCCCACATCCAGAATTTTTGACATAATGTTCTTTGCTCTTACTACTATAGTACCCAGTATTGACTCGCCTAGAAATAAGGTGAGGCATCCACAGGCAAAGATACTACTATTCTGATTATCATTATTATTATTATCACTATTCATGCTATCTTCCTCTTCTGGGCTAGTTGGACAGAAGACAAAATTCTTGGGGTTCAAGGAGCCACAAGAAGGGAACTGTGGCCTTTCTCTCAATCTCTGCCCATTTTAGAAACTGGGATGTTGAATGCAAGCTGTGCACAGTAGCCATAGGGAAGGAGGGCAGGATGGCAGAGTTGTTCACCTTGAGTTTTGGTAGCAGATCATTTTTGTTCAAATCCTGGCTCCATCATTTGCCGTCTCTGTGATTTGCACAGTTTTTTTTTTAACTCGTCTAAGCCTCAGTTTCCTAACATGTGAAATGGAGGCAATAACAAGACTTGTATCTTAGGACTGTTGTGAGGACGTAGAGGTAAAATACTTAATACAGTGCACATAGTAAATGTTCATAAATGTCAGCCATTATTATTATTGTTGTTGCTTTTATTATTACATTTGAGCCTTGCATTTTTCAATGTGGTCTAACTCGGTAAGCCTAGGAACCCCTGAGGTGTTTAGCACCAATATGTGTGAGCGTGTCTAATGCTAGTCCTTAGAGCTTCAAGACAAACTATATGGAATAAGCCTGCTTTCATTTTCTCATGAGGGCTAGCTAAGAAGCTCAAGTTTTAGAAGATGATTCTGAGGCTAGACATTTATAAAGACTAACTGATTTTCAAAGTTTGGAGACCTTGGATCGGATTTTAATATTAAATATTAGGTAGATTATATTAAGTACATATTGTTTGCTAGGCACTGAGCTAAGTACTTTGCAAGCATTAGTTCACTTAATCCTCACAATAACCCTAGGAGGTATTTACTTTTACTCCCATTTGACAGTTGTGGAAACTAAAGCACAGAGACATTTAAATAATTTATCCAGAGTCACCCAGCTATGAGGCTGAGCTGAGATTTGAACTTAAGTGGTCTACCTGCAGAGCGTTTACTCTTAACTGTGTTGCCTTCCTGTGAAGGATGATTTTAGAATCTCTTCCTATTTAAATTTAGGACAGTTCCTTGTCAGTTGGGATGGTTTAGAGTAGTCATGGGAAGTAAGGGGCTAGTTTGAAAAGAATGTCCAGAGGGTGAGGATATAAAGTTTGAAACTGGTCCCCAGGTGTCTCCATTATGCTTCCTTCTGTATCCCAAAGTGAGAACTTCTGCCTTAGGGGGTGTCCTACCTAGACTCTAGGGGTTGAGCATGGTATCTTCAGAAAAGTGGAGATTCTCTAATCGGGCCTGGGTCGTTAGTTCCCTGTCACCCAGAGCAGCCTGATATTTCTAAAATGAGTATCCCCAAAGGCAAACAATTCTTTATCACCTATGTGTGGCTTATACATGCCATGAATTATCCGCAGTCAAGGTTTTGTCACAGTTGGTTTTCGCTTCACACTTTTCATTTTGATTGCCTTCTACCAGGAAAGTAATACCATTTATAATTTACTTGCGTCAGATTTACAAAGGTTGCTTGGCTACAAAGTATGTATCTCAAAGTTGAGTAAATAGGAATTCTGGGTTACGCGTTTTTTCAGGGTTTCTCTTCTCCGTTTGTGTATTTGCTCAACAAATATTTATTGAGTGCTTAACTCACAGTCTAGTGGAGGACACAGATCGCTAAACTGGAATTTTGATACCTTATGATAAATGGCAAATGGTGCTGTGAGAGTACGAAGGAAGGGCAACTTATTCCAGCCCAAGAGTCAGGGGAGGCTTCCTGGGGAAGCAGTTTCTGAGCTGGGAATTGACAGATAAGTAGGAGTTAGCTAAACAGAGGGGGCCAAGGAAGCTTTAGAGGCAAGGAAACAGGGTGAGCCTAGAAGTGGGCTGCCGGAGCGGCCACTGGAAGGGACTGAGGCTAGAGGAATAAGCGTGGGTCAGACTGAGAAGAAAGGAAGCACTGTGCTAAGAAGTTTGGGTTTTATCCTGAGGGCAGTGGGGAACCACTGAAGGGTTTTAAGCTGGTGTTATTGTTGTTGTTGGTACTGGTGATGGTGGGGCAACTCAATCGAATTTATAGTTTAGAAAGGTTCCCTGAGTTAAGAATCGACTCTCTTTATCTACCTCTCTTGTTTGCGAGTTAATCATAAATATTGGGACTGGTGAGTGGCAAACAAAGGAGTCTAGCTGGATTTCTAGAAGGAATGCCTGACCCAATAATCTGACGGTCCCTTTTGATGATCTATAGACGAGACTTTTCAATGTTGACTTGATCTTTCTGTCTTTAAAAACCTCTGACAACATTTCCTGAAATTCTCTCAAAACCAAACCCGGAGTAGGGAGGAGAGTGTGGGCTGCCCAGCTGGGTGTTTCTGCTCCTAATTTCCGGGGCATTGCTGTGAATTGTTCATCTGAAGCCCTGCTCCCTGTGAGGAGGGGACCATTTGAATAGCAGTAGGGGAGTAGAAGGAAAGAGGAACCACACCGCCGGGCTCCTTTCATTAAGAAAATCTATTTGGCATATTCAGACAATGGTCTGAGCGAGTTAAAAATAACTCCTCGTGAAAAATTAATAGGGAGTTATAAGTGAGTGTTTTAATACAAGCTCACAGAGCAGGGCAGATTCTCCAGGTGGCTGGCAGCTGACATTACAGATGGCACAGGGTGTTTACGGAACACAGTGTGGCCAGCGAGGGGAGTCATCTGCAGAAGTGAGCTCACCTTCTCTCCCAGAACCCTGGGGAGAGAGCAGACAGAAGGAATTGTTTTTGGCTGTGAGTTACTGAGCCAGGTGACTTATTTCTTCTCTACCTACCCATCACACTCTCCTAACTGTGGACATAAAAAACGGTAGTGAATTTTGCTTAGTTGCTTTGGGTGAGGTTTATTGAATGTCAGAATTTATAAAATGTCCTTTCTGGCTCTTCTCCTTTCTCAGTAATGGACCCCTAGTTGGCTGCTGCATCCATTTCTTCCGTGTTTTCTTACCCAACAGCCAGTTCCTCTTGTTCCTGCAGGTAGTTATGAAGTCCCTGCCCCTTTCTCCCTCTTCCTCTCTGTTCCCAGTGCCCCTGTGGTCCTAGGTGAGTGAGGTGCAGGGTTGGACTGTGCATTCTTTGCCATCGGTACAGCTACATGTGTAATGCAGAATGAGGGGAAAGGGGGCCAATGTGACATCTGACCTCGGCTAGCTGCATTTTTGGGGCTAAGGGTTTTAAGACTGAGGGGACCAATATTTATACTTTAAATCCAGATGATATTTAAAAAATGGTTCTGTAATTGCAATGAGGCCCTCTAGGCCGTGAATTAATGTGTCATAACTCACGCCCAAGCACTGCGCAAACATCCCGCATGTGAATTATTGCACAATAAATTCATGCCCTGTTGTGTCTTACAGCTTAATTAGTACATGAAGCTACATGAGTTAGACGAACCCAAATGGGATTATGTCATGTGGTGCGTAAAAAAGCAGAATGTTGGGAGGTATTTGGCACTTTTTCTGGGGGGAGAGCTGTGTTGATTTTTCTGTGGCGTCCTTTGGTGTCAGTTTCTGTGATATTTGGGCTGCAACAGGTGACATGTGACTTCTGAATTTTGGTTGGTTGATTGAATAATAGGTTCAGTAAATATTTATTGTGCACCACCTCTTAGGCATTACGGAAGGATAGCACATATAAGACGAAATATGGCCCCTGCCCTTAAGGAGCTTATATTCTGATGCAAGAGCTGAAGCATAGTTGCAACACAAAGTAGAAAGTGATAAGTGTCATAAGTTATATAAAAATAAAGCATCTTGGGAATTCAGAGTGGAGAATGATAAGTTTTGGCTGGCACAGTGGAGAGGGCTGATTGGTGTGATCAGAGAAGACTCTGTAGAGGAATGGCTCTTGAGTTGGCTCTCTTAAAGGATGGATAAGATTTTGCCACACACGGGGGCAGGGGGACAATTCTAGGCAGAGAGAATAACATGAGGAAAAGCACAGGAGAGCAAAGCAGTGTTCAGAACACACTGAGCAGGCTGTGCAGCTTCAGCCTTGGCCGAGGGAAGGACCAACGTGCACAGACGCATTGGAGCCAGAGTTTTCCTACGAGCACAAAGCATTTTGACTTTGAACCCACTACTCATGCTGAAAATTCTGAGGTTGGTTCTTTTGCTTGGCGATATCTGTATTCTTGGACATTAAAACACTTTCTTGTTTCTCTCTCATATTCTGCTTTGGTCCACCTGCTCAGAAAGTGCACAGCTGAGAGCCAAGTGTGCTGGGTTCTAGTCTTGTTTCTGCTAACTAGCAATATGACCTTGAACAAGCCACTCAATTCCTTCAGTGCCTTGTTACTTTATCTCTAATGTGAGAGATGGGTGGTGGATCTCCTCTGGTTCTTCTGCCCTTACTCTCTTAACTAGGTCTCTCTACTACAAGCAATCTGAACCTGCATCCTGCCCACTTTTCACTATAACCCATTGTCAGAGTTTGAGGGGTACAATAAATAACACCCATTTCCCCCCTCCCGTATTTGGAACTAATTGATAATCAAGAGGTAGAGACAGACAGGTGATTAAACAGTAAGCTTTAGATCTGCATCTAGTTATTAAGATCTGCCGAATCCACTTGCTAATAACGCATCACTAACTTAGGCAGACTTAGACTTCATCACAGGTAGTGCTGAACAAACACCCGCCTCTACCCCAGGATAGAGCCTCCTTTTATTAGATTTTCTCGTGTATGAACAGGTTGGAGTGCATGTGTTCTGTGGGCAGACTGGCTCTGGAAAAAAAAAAAAAGAAACCAACAAGAAGCCTAGAAGAGGCTGAGCTGGGCGTGCTCAGTGCTGTCTCTTCAAATCAAAGAGGTCCCTGGGGGGTAGTGGGGAGAGAGGCTAGGAGTATTACTCTGCTCCGTGGTTCTCAAGCTTAGAGTGTTATCAGCATCACCTGAAGGGCTTGTTAAAACACAGACGGCTAGGTCCCACCCCCAGGGTTTCAAATTTAAGAGGGTCTGGATGGGGCCCAGAATTTGAAGTCCTAGCAATTTCCCAGGTATGCTGATGCTGCTGGTCCAGGGGTCACACTTTGAAAACCAAAGCTCCTGCTGAAGCCCCTCCACATGTAAAGATGAAGTGAGAGAAACAAAGCCTCCCTTCAAACACTTAGCTTCACTTAATAAAGCACCTCAATGAAAATACAGTAGTCATCTGTGTGTCTTTATTTTCTTAATTTTGTCCCTAGATTGTAGATCACAGGTAAGGAGTGTATCTTGTTCATTCTCCCATAGCATCCAGCTAGGTGCCCAGCGCATAATGAACATTTAATAAATACCTTTTTTTGTGTGTGTGGTATGCGAGCCTCTCACTGTTGCGGCCTCCCCCGTCGTGGAGCACAGGCTCTGGACGCACGGGCCCAGCGGCCATGGCTCACGGGCCCAGCCGCTCCGCGGCATGTGGGATCTTCCCGGACCGGGGCACGAACCCGTGTCCCTTGCATCGGCAGGCGGACCCTCAACCACTGCGCCACCAGGGAAGACCCTAATAAATACCTATTTAATTGAACTGAATCTTATACATTTCTTTGGTATAAAAGATTTTCTTTCCTTTCAGGCTACCCTAGCCTTTAAAACTCCTTTACAAAGATCTTCTAGGAGACTTCTTTAACAAACAGTATTTCTCCCCATCCCTTCCTCCGTCTAGAACTGTACTCAGCTGTTTCTAATTTTGCCTTTGTTCGGCTATGCCTGAGTCCTGGTGACTCTCCTGTCTACTCCATCATAGTGGAATTTTGTTCAGGGCAGGGACTAGGTTCTCTCCTTCCTTTAGACCCAACAGTGAGAATAGTGTTCATTCGAAGAGTGACAAGGTATAATCCAACCCTGGGGCAGGAGAATGCCTGAAAGACCTCCCTTGGTTCCCCTGCACCTAATTCCATGGAATTTGGGGAGGAGCAGGAAGTAGCAAAATTGCTAGAAGGCCTAACCCACTCTACTTGACTTCAGAGAATCCCTGAAGACTAGACTGGCTCCAGTGTGGGCACAATAGGCATCTTTCCTGAAGCAGTCAGAGTTTTATGCTCTGGCACAGAAGGGCCAGTGTTTTCCTATTGTATTATACGTATGTACGGGGCCTGCCCCCGGAGGGAGATATGGGAAGTGACTCTCTTACTTGTGGGATTTCTGATACTCCCAACAAGGAGTAGGTGACACCAGGGAAACTTGCTCAAGGCAGGGTTACCCAAATACTTGCCAACTCCTTTAGATGCTTTTTTGAGAGACAGGTGTAAAAACGTTGTGAGAGCACCTAAGATTCTCTGGGGAGAAAGACTGGGACTAAACTAGGAGGAATTAATAACTAGATGGGGATTGAGACATCATTACGGTGGAAGTGGAAGGTATGAGTAGAAACTGAGAAAGAGATGTTGGTCAAGAGATGCTTCCTGGAGGAGGGTGCCTGTAGAGCAATGTGGGAAATAAAAGACGGATAGGTGAGTTGGAAAAGAAACGAGACAGCAATTCTAGGCTACATGGACCTTAAGAGTGACGAAAGCATGGGACTCTGGTGAGGGATGTTTTGTCGCCTTCGAAGTGGAATTTATGAGCCAGGCTTGTGTTGTGTATTGTGCCATGGAGGGAGATTCCTGAATCAGAAATGTATGAGATATGATTCTCATTGCCGTCTGGAGGATAGATAGACAGATGGAGATGGATGGATGGACTCTTCCTGGGAAACTCTTGTAGAAACTGCTACAGTCATCTGGATCCTTGCTCTTCAAAGTATGGTCTGTGGACCAGCAGCGTGGGTGTCAGCTGGGAGCTTGTTAGAAATGTAGAACCTTAGGCCCCAACCCAGATCTACTGCATTTTAACCAGCTCCCAAGTGATTTGTATGCTCTTTCAAGTTTGAGAAGCACAGGCCTTAGATGATCAATGATAGGTGTCTGGCCTTAGGTGAACACTATAGAAGGGTCTGAGAACTTTGGAATTGGGGGCTCAAGATGAGTGGCCTGGGCTGGGGAAAATGAATTTGGGGAAGAGGGGGGAGTGTGGGCCCTGGCTCACCTCCTTGTCTCCAGGCTTCCCACACCAGTCACTATGCCAGGGTTTGGCACTTTACCTACTCTGGGAAAATGTCTGCCGTGCCCACGCTGGAGTCTACCTGGTCCTCAGGGGCTCCCCTGAGGCGAGCATTGCGTGGGCTGGGACTGCCGCCAATTTTGTTTCCCCTATTTCATATGGATGGACTGAAAGAGACTGGGGAGGTCATATTAGTCATGCCCCTGCCTCAGGGCTGTGCTGTTCCTTAATCAAATGAGTGACAATCTGATTATACTAACCAAGGAGGCTAGGCGGGTTGGAGGGATTGAAATAGAAGTTCTTAACTGTCTGTCATGGAAATGAAAATATTTTCATCTTTCGAAGGCTTTAAGGAGAGACTAGATGACTGGTTAAGGGGCTACACCCTGGCAAGGGCCAAATCAATGCTTTTTAAAGGCTCTTTTCGTGATTTTTGATGGGTCAATGACAAAATATTCGAGGCATGTAATTCAAGAGACCTGGGATGATAGGCAATGGAAAAAAGTTACCAAGTAGGCATTTGACAACTTAAGCTTTGGAAGAGTTGTGTAGTTCATCCCCAATAAGAATGAGTGACAAGGAGAGGTCAATGTTGAAGGAAAACAGATTGAGATGGAAAATAAGGAAGTATCTTCTGATGTTAGAAGGGTGATTGAGGGAGACCGGAGGAAGGGGCTCTTTGGCCATGCACGTGGCTGTATCAGTTTGGTTTGGGATGCCTGAGAAGAATTCTGCTTGGAAAGAAGGAAATGCACAAAATGATCTCTCATACTCGTTTTCTTTTCTTTTTGCCTGCACTGTGCGGCTTGCGGGATCTTAGTTCCCTGACCAGGGACTGAACCCAGGCCCCGGCAGTGAAAGCATGGAGTCCTAACCACTGGACTGCCAGGGAATTCCGTCTCATACTCATTTCTATCCCAACTCCTTAAATGAAAAACTGGGGTGGGTGTGTGGTGTATGTAAGGTGATGAGGCATGGGGACGATGAACAACTGAAGAAAAAACCAATGTCATTAGAACGTTGAAATCATTGCTGAAAATTTCAAAACGGGGCTCGGATTAAGGAGAATAAGTTGCATTTTTGCGCTCAAATAAGAGTTTTAGGTTATGGAAACCTAGTGTCCTTTCACTCTCCATGTATTTATCTTGTCTCGTCAACAAGATTTTTAAAATTCCTAAGGGAAAAGAACATCTCTTTTGTTTATTACTTCTTTGTAGCGCCAATGCCTAAAACATGACAATGATAATAATAGCTACCATTTGTGGAGTACTGTGCCCTATAATTCGTTCTAAACACTTCACACAATCATCAAATTTAATATAACAGTTATGAGGTGAGTACTGTTATTCTCATTTTACGGAAGTTGAAACTAAGGCTCAGAGAGGTTAAGTGGTTTGCACAATACAAGTCGTGAAGCTAGGATTTGTATCAAGTTTGTGCAAAGCTCGTGCTGCTAACCCCTGGGCTGTACTCTGCACAGAGCAGCGGCTCAGTGAGGGAGGGGTGATCACTGAAACCTAATGGCACATTGAGTGGTAGTTCAAAGACAGTGAATAATCCCAAATAGTGAACAGTGTAAAAACAATTTCTATTTGTTTTTTGGAATGTCATCAGAGACACTTAGTGACACAGGCACATTTATACTCAGACATTCCCTCATTCATCTTCACTGTGCTCCACCCCGTAGTCAGGACCTTGGGAAGGGGGAGAGGCTGGGTGTATTATATTCATAAAGCAACTCATTGAAAGTCATGTGTGTATGTATACCACATGGACATACGTGTTTGCACTTGACTGGAAATAGGCACCAAGGAGTGGGGTACGCTTATCTCGGTAGGTCTATAAACATGAGTATCTTTGTTAGACTTACAGAGTATGGGTGTGGGGGGTGTGTGTGTGTTTGTGTGTGTGTGTACATAAATCCTGAAGGAGTTAAAACAGCTATAGGGAACTGGCTGCCTTCCACCCCTGGCCCTGGTTGATGTGTTTGTACCAAACCCTGATATTTATTTTTCATCACCTCTCAAGGGAACCTCAATGAGTTTTCTTTCTGGGAAGTTTATGGCTGAGATGCTGGGCTGCTCTGGGGCCCCTATAAATCTGCTATAATCAGAGGAGGTTTGCAGAGAAAGAGAAACAGCAGCTGCAAGGCAATACCCTCCTGTCTTTTACTTTCTAGCCTAATACACAGTCACCCTTGTATGCACACCACCCACATAATCACCTCCACTCTCCTAGAACCCCCTTGATGGAAGGTGCTAAGAGAAGCCATTTTATTTACTTCTTTGCTTCCAACTGGGACTCTAGCCATTCCAGAAAGAAGGATTAAAAATTATACTAATTAGGAAATCTAGAGTTGAGATTGTGAGAAACTGGTCACTTGTGAAACTGATTTCATAAAAAAAACCAGAATGAACTTTCACAGAAGCAGGGGTGGTGTCTCTGTTTGCGTGTCTCTGTTTATAGAAAACTTTAAGAAGAGGTTGTCTGAGATGCTCCTGGAAGCAGGAGGCAGGACGACCTGAACATTATTAGGAGGAAAACACAGCTCAACCATGATGATTGTGTAGGAGCTTAGTAGTCAGAGATTGGGAGGAGGAAATTCCAAGGTAAAGACATAGCTACTCCTATGTTCCTAAAGATAGGAACTCCTCTCCTCCATCTTCCAATGCTGTACTTGGGAGATTTTTTTAAGAGGGATTTTTATGACAAACTTCACTTTGACATTTAACAGCATCTCTTGTCCAGGGAAGGAAGAAATACAGATATTTATTGACATACAGTGTCAGAAGATCGAGGAAAATTGACTCTGGAGGTGGAAGGAGGAGGGGTTTCTCTCCTTCCCCAGGTATGCAAATTATCTAACTTAATTTGTGTAGCCTATGTTTTTCTGTGCTTTGTGCTCTTCTTGGTGATGAGATTAAGAAATCATTTCATTGTTAATAAAGAACTCGGTGTGGGGAGAGGGGAGATGAGAGACATTTAGATGGAAACATAACTGGTACCCTGTCCTATTTGAACCTTGTATCCCCCGAATAAGACCAGATACAAGAGATTTGGGGATAAATGGAACTTGAGCTGGGACCTGGGTCCTGGTTCCTGTCTTACCTATTTAAAGCCTCAAGCTTCTGCAGTTTTATCTTGAATTTCACTGGTCCTTGCATTTCACTCTCTAATGATGAATGGAAGTTCAATGTCAGATGATGCCCAAAGTCAAGAAATCCTTCCTAGTAACAATGTCTTTAGCTTGGAATTCCCTCCTCCCATCTCTGACTACTAGACTCCTACACAATCATCATGGGAGAGCTCACATATTACCTCCTGCCTGAGCCTTCCTGGATAACCTCAGCCAGAAGCAATTTATTTCCTTTGAATTCCTACACTCCTTTGAGTATCAGCCTTATCATACACTGTCTTACGGTACACTGTCTTCAGCTGTGTTTATTGTGTATCTTCCTTTCCTCAACTGTAAGCTTCTGGAGTGGACAGACTGTGCCCTGTATATTTTTATATTCTCTCCATAGTGCTTTAGAATTGTTAAATAACATTAATGAGTGGCATAGAGTTGCAGGAAAAGAGGTCATCAGTAGAGATGTAGAAGTAGGGGTATTATGGGTATTGATTAAGGATATTATTGTTGATAAAAGTCTGGCTACGATACTTTCAGGTATAGATCATATTATTAAGGAATTTTTATCATATGGTAGACTTATTCCCATCTAATTTACTTATTCATCATTCTCTTTCTCTCATTCGAATATAGAACTTTTCCTAGTGGAAAATAGACAATAAGCAAGAAAACAAATCTTCTAACAATTATAGATTGTGGTAAATACCTGAAGGAAATAACAGGGTCTTGTGATAAAGAATAGCAGGGAGTCTTCTTTAGATAGGGAAGTTAGGAAAGACATTTCTGGTCACTGTCATATATTTACCCTACTACGATGATGAGTTAATTCAGTTTACAACCTGAATAACAATAATAATAAAAATCAATAACAGAATGAGAATAACAGCCTTCCTACCAGGGGGCGTTTTTGTTAGCCCAACCTCAAGTTTGGTTCCTTCCTTGGTCCAAACTCTTAACCTCCCAACCTCCCCTCTGCCTTGGGAAGAGGGGAAGTCAGGGCCCTCCCCTTGCCTCAGGACGGACCCCACCCCCTCTTTCTAGCCTAAGAGTTGACAAGCAAACTAGGTGTTAAGAGCTTTGATCTTGCTAGAGACTTGGAGACAGATCAAGGTAGAGGCCTCTGAAGTAATGCCCCAGGATGTGAGAAGCTGGGGAAGAGATGGAGACAAAGGTAGACAAAGAGAAGAGAGAGGCAAACTGCTGTCACAGAGACTCTCTTTTACCTCCCACCTCGGTCTCAGTGGGTTCTGGGGTCTATACTTCAGGGGGAGTTGGTCAAGACCTTTGGGCTTTTGGGGAGAGGAAAGATGTCCCCCGAGTGACTTTAGATCCCCTCTTGGTCATTCCTGGATCCCAGCTCCAAGGCTGAAGACAATCAAAGGCTGTGAGGAGTATGCAGTCTGCCAATCTCCCAGCAGCTTCCGGTAGTTCTTGCATTACCAGGGTCCTCCTCTGACCACTTTCTTTCCTCCCTCCTCCTGGCACAAGTTGGTAGCGTTAGTTTCTGATTCTCATAGAGGATTGGCCACATTAAGAAAGGCTCGGGAGAGGATAAGAATCTGATACCGGTACCCAGAGATTTTTTTTTTTTTTTTTTTTTTTTTTGCATTACGTGGGCCTCTCACTGCTGTGGCCCCTCCCGTTGTGGAGCACAGGCTCCGGACACGCAGGCTCAGCGGCCATGGCCCAGCCGCTCCGCGGCATGTGGGATCTTCCCGGACCGGGGCACGAACCCGTGTCCCCTGCATTGGCAGGCGGACTCTCAACCACTGCGCCACCAGGGAAGCCCCTACCCAGAGATTTTATATCCACTAATCCTTTCCTGACCCCTGCTTCCTTTTGGGATGACACATTTCAGTTGCTCGCTCAAGACTAATGGTTCCCCTTCTCACAAAGGGCATGACTTCCCTGCTCATGTTGAAGGACACCTCAGACCATTGAGAGGGTCTTATCTAGATTAACGTAAGTTTCTCTAATTGAAGTTGTAGCCCTTGCCTCTCTGCAGCCTTCTCCCACCCCATGGGGACTAGCTTAACTGCAAATGGCATCCTGCACAAGGATGGATCCTGTATTCCTGCATAGTTCAAGATGAACACTACCCCTCTGCTCCATAATCCAGAAATGTACCTAGAGGACTCAGATTGCTTTGTTTTGAAGAGATACTTATTGGAGGAGGAAGAACCACATTTCCCTTTAGCTGCTCAGGGTGTGCCTAAGACAGACTTCTGACCATCAGAGATAGACAGTAGAGTAGTGGTACCTACATAGCCCTTGAAGTCAAACGGCTAAGTTCTTGTCCAAGCTGGGCCACTTGCTATGTCTGGAGCAGGACGCATGTAGGATAGTCGTATATCTTCTTCCATCTGCACTGGGGCTGGAACCTGAGATGAGCTGAGGTTGGTTTTACATCTGATAAGGGACTTCATGCTATGGGTGCAGAGTAAATGAGGTGGAACAGAAATAACACTGCTTGGAAGAGGAAAAGGAAGAGTGAGGCAAGAGCATAGTGTGGGGGCAGGGGAAATGGTTAAGCCGACTTCTGCACGCAGGGAGCCCAGATTTACACTGGGGACACAGTTAATAATTTCTGAGATGTACCAATATTCTAGTTCTTAGCTTGAGGTTCTTTCTGGAGTCTGTCCTTCAGTGGGCAGCAGCATTATTGGTTCCTTTCTTAGGCAGACAGGATAGGGCATGTAGCTTAGGGCAAGCCAGGGCCGATTCTGGTGCCAGGGCTGACATTAATGCAAGTGAATATGGGCAGATTTTCCCAAGGAGCTTTGTTCGAGAGATGGCAGGGGGAGGAGCAGAGGATGGGAGATAGAGGAAGAGAGAGGGTCCACTGATCCTCTCCGGGTTCATTGGATTAGGGGATGAGAGAAAAGGGGGAACTTTAGTCAAGGTCATGGCCTCCATTAACTGCTTTACTTTCATATGTTATACTTTTTCAACGGCAGTCCTATCTCCTGATCTACAGTCCAATCTCCTATGACCCTTTTAGTTCAGGGGAATATCTTGAAGTCCCAAGTCCCTTTCAGAAAAGGCTCTGCAACACCAAAGCAGCACGTGTATTGGGAATTCCTACGTTAGACTAGACCTCATTTCCTTTTCTGACAGAAAGGCTGTCTGCCTGTCTCCCTATTCCTCTCTTCCTCTTTTTCCCTCTTCACCAGGTCTGTTTCTTTCCATAACCACTTAGTGGAGTTGGGGAGAATGTTCTGCACATGCTGTTTGCTCTACTCATGGATCGTCCATCTTTTGCTTCTTCCCCGCGACGTCTCCCCTCTCTACCCCATCCTCTTAACTCCTCTTCACCCACCGCCTGGTCGGTTCTTCTTGCCTTCTTCACCTATGACTCCAACTTTGAGGAGATGGGAAGATAAGTTTTAGAGACAGCATCTGTGAGGGAGAGGGCTTTGGGCACAGCAAGAGGCATGGTAGTCAGACATCAGGAAGAACCTGATAGGCACCGACATGGGTGGCAGTTGTCTCTTGACCCATCCTCCCTAACGGATGGGGCTGAGGTGCAGGTGACAGAGATTTAAATAAAATGTGGTTAGATTAAGGGGTCAGGGCAAAGGGAACTCCTTGGTCCTATAAAACAATATTCCTTTACCCATTCTTCCCTCTCCATTTCTTTTCTTTTCTTTTTTTTTTGTTGTGGAGCACAGGCTCCGGACGCGCAGGCTCAGCGGCCACGGCTCACGGGCCCAGCCGCTACGCGGCATGTGGGGTCTTCCCGGACCGGGGCATGAACCCGTGTCCCCTGCATCGGCAGGCGGACTCTCAACCACTGCGCCACCAGGGAAGCCCCTCTCCATTTCTTAATTCAGACTTTGGTTTGTGGGCTCATAATGTTTTGTGGGCTTATAAGAAGTCAGCATGGACCATGGTTATGGTCTGGACCCCAGCTCTAACCCAGCTTCAGTGAAGGTTTCCTTCTTTAGTCCATGTTGTTCATTAGAACGATAGCCTCAGCTTTCTGGCTTCACTTCATTGATAATTAGCTCACGTTTGGAAGTTGGGTGGCCATAAAAACATGTTTTGTTTTGGTTTTTTTTTTGCCTGCATCGGGTCTTCGTTGCTTCGTGTGGGCTTTCTCTAGTTGTGGTGAGCGGGGGCTACTCTTCATTGCGGTGCGTGGGCTTCTCATTGCGGTGGTTTCTCTTGCTGTGGAGCATGGGCTCTAGGGGCACGGGCTTCAGTATATATGCGGCGCATGGGCTCAGTAGTTGTGGCTCATGGGTTCTAGAGCCCAGGCTCAGTAGTTGTGGCACATGGGCTTCGTTGCTCTGTGGCATGTGGGATCTTCCCGGACCAGGGCTTGAACCTGTGTCCCCTGCATTGGCAGGCAGATTCTTAACCACTGAGCCACAGGGAAGTCCCAAAACATGGCGTTTTTGGATGAGCGTTTCCTTGTTTTGGTTTATCCATTCACCCAATCCTGAGTAGACCAGGGATAATAATGATGATAACAGCAGCAACTGTTTATTGAGCACCATGATAACATGGTACCTACTTCAGTTCTACAAGGATTCTGTGGAATAGGTGATATTATTCTCATTTTACAGATGAGAAACTCAAGCTTAGAGAGATGGTGTTCCTTGCTCAAAGAGTTATGTCTGTCTGACTCTAAAGCCTTGCTTTTACCTACCGCTGTGCTATATTGCATGACTACTTTTTGGAGACCTTTAGATAAAAAGGTGCTGCTGTTTGGTCTGAAGTAACATCAGGAAAATCTAAGATGTATTGACTCTCAAGAGTGGAAAACTCTGGTAGATTCTGAAGGAGACTGTGGAATATTTTTTTCTTAGTGACAGGAGGATGGCTGAGAGACACTTAGGACCAAAGATGGGGTCCCTTTTGGCTGTACTGAGAACAATATCTGGCATGTAATAGGAACTATGGGTCTAGTGAGGAGAATGCACTTACTCAGTTTAGGAATGCGGATGCTGGGAGAGCTCAGGGTAATACCTCACCTCCTATAAACTAACCTTGGAGAGATAGTGGCTCTGGCGTTATCTGGGGTTATTGGCAGAAGAATGTTTATCTGCTTTCTGGGTTACTTATTGGCAGAGTTTGAATTCTCGACTGGCTTTCCTCAGTGACACTCTCCCTGCCCCACCCCCTTCAGTTTTTTTTTTTTTCCTGCTATATACTCCCCCTACTACCCCTGGAGGGATGTGAACTTCTCATATTTATTTGAGTCAAATGGAATTGGTATGGTAAATTTGCTATAAAATATTATGCAGTGATTTCTGGAATCTCTGCATTAATGAGGGGGCAGACACGGATGATCCTAATTAGTGGATAATCCAAACTTTATAGACAATCAAAATGTCATTTTAGTCTGGAATTGATCCTGATGTAAGAACAGGATATATCTTCTGTTCTTGGGATTCACAAAATTTTAGATCAAATGATGGAGCTTCCCCGAGGGGGTCTAAATCCTCTTAGGGTGATGGACACAGTCTGGCTCTCCGTCTGGCCTGCATGTCCACCCTCTGAATTCAGACAACTACAAATAACCTGCCTATGCAGACAGGATCTTTCCTTTTGTTAATTAAATGAAAACACATTAGTAATTTGTTTTAAACTGTGCCATCTGAAGGAGAGACGGGTGCCCATGATGACCAGCCCAGGTCTAAGAATGTGAGATTTTCAGTCAGTGGAATCTGCACCCCTTCACCTGAAGAGCTAAGAAAATAGCTCTGCAGCTGCTGAAGGTGACAGAATCAAGCTGCTTTATAGACCTGAGTGAACTTAAGGGAGGGGAAGATGTGGAAGGAGGGTAGGTTGGAATAAGCAGGCAGCTTGGGATGCTCCTTGGTACTGGCTCCTTGGCAACGGTTACTTAGCAACCCTCATTCACGTCTCTTGGCTGCCTTCTCCCTCCTCCACACCCCCCACCCCACCACCTCAGTTCCCACCACCCTCTCTTAGCTGCTGCAAGGAGCTAGAGAGCTTGGAGTGAATGACAATTTGGAGAAACAGCCACAGCCTGAAGATCTAAGAGGCTCTAAAGAAGATGGATAAGAAAATCGATGCATAATAAAAACTGCAGGCAAAGCCACCTTGGCGGAGGGCGGGTGGCTCTCTCCTTGTTAGTCTCTCTGGGCTCAAAGCTTCCATCTTAGCCCAGTGTCCTCTGCTTCCTTCTTTCCATCTACCTTTTACGGGTTTAGGGAAGGTTGTTTGCCTTTGGGGTGGAAAAAGGGAGCAAGGAACCCAGAGGAGAAGAAATCAGAATATGTGTGGGGTGTATGTAGGGGTGCTGAGTAAGGGAGAGAGAGGGATAAGGTAGGGATTATAAGAGAGACGCTTTGAATGGAAATGAGTTTAAATTGCACCATAAAGTAATGCCCTTAGTCAAAATGAAAACCTTAAAAGTGGAAGTAGGAAGGCCCCATGTGAAATGTGTGAAGTTAACCTCTCTGCAGTCTATTAAAGAAAAATGAATAAGCAATCTTTCTGGAAGGGCTGGTTTGGAATATGGCTTGATAAATTAGATAATATATGTATAAGTACCTACTACTGACACATAGTAGGGATATAACAAGTACCACTTTCATTTCTTTCTTAGAAGCTAGGGTTGGAGGGAAAGACATTTTAGAGGTCCATGTTGGTCAGAGAATTTGTGGAACAATTCTGTGACTATTAATGGTTTTTTCTCTTATCTTTCCATCCACACTGTGGTCAGGAAGTCCTCTCTGATATCAAATGTCATCCCATTCTGTTGAAACTAAAACATTTGATCAGTTAATCAACCCTTTATTTCTTGGTGTTTACTGAGCCCCAGCTATGTTCCAGGCACTGTGAAATAGATACCAGGAGCGTTATGTCTAACTGTGACACAGGGTTTAAGTTATGCACAGAGTGGAATAGAAATTCAGCAGGAAGTGGGGGTCTCAGATGAGAACCAATATATGAGAGTGCTTTGAAAGTTGTAAAATAAGCCACAGTTGTAAGGGCTATTGTTGAGGAGATTTATTTCAGGATATGAAGTTCTCCACTCCAGTAGGGAGTGGAAGGGGTCCTGGGTGGGGGTGGGGGGCTGAGGTGGAACTCATTCAAAGCGGCCAGTCCTGTTGGGAACAGTTCTCTGCTCCAAGGAGCTATGCTGGCCTGGGATTGCAGGGCTAACTGGTGGGGGACTGAGATTGGAGAGAACACTTCTCCCACCTGGCTCGGGCTTATCTGCTATGATCCCCTTCTACTTGTTTGCCTTCTACTTTCTCTCAAACAGGGGATATGCTCTTTAGCAAGCCATCTCTTTCCTACCTTTCAAAGCATTCCAAAAGCTCCTTCATTTCAAGGATGCCTTCCTGGATTAGAGGACACCTGGTGACTTTGGTCTCACTTTGACTGAACTTGGACCCACCCCACCTCAGCCTCATCCTATATCCCTCCCCCACTCCATTTTTCAAACCCTGTCCTCCCCTCTTATTTCAAACACATCTTGTTCTCTCATCTCAGTTAGACTTTATTTCTGACTTCTATGGGATATTCTTATTCAATATTTCAGCCTCTAGTCTTCTGATTTTTCTTTTTGAGTTTTGGGTTCATTTGTCCTCTATTTATTATACAATTATGACTATTTTTTGAGACCTTAATGTGTAGGAAGCCCATCTGTGTAATTTCTTTCTTTGTAACCCTGCCCAGAAGTCTGTGCAGATAGGTGGTGAGGAAAAGCTTAATGATCGTACTCTTATGAATTGCTGCCTCTTACATCAATTCTACATCTCACCATCACTGCCTATGTCCTTCCTCCCCAGGTTGCCCATTCCATTTTTTATACCCCTGTAACTTGAACTCTTTTTATGCTTTGTTCTGAACATAAAACTCTCAAAAAAATTATTGAGGGGGAGGAGAAGCATCACCTACACAAGTTAGACTCTGACAGACACATACACAAGAAATGGTAAACTGGGTACCAGATACTAAGAGTACATAGTATAAAAGGGGGCTTGGACTTGGAAATCTGGCTTACCTAGGGAAGGCTTCCTGGAGGAGGAGAATACTGAGCAAGGCTTGGAAGAAAGGAAGGGATAGACCTAGGTAAGAAAGAGAAAAGGACATGCCAGACAGAGATCAGTGTAAGGGTTTGGAGGCAGAGAGACTAGAAAGAGGTTTTCTTTGCTTAAAGCAGTGAGTGAGCACTGTGGAACTGCAGCATGAAGCTTAAGCTCTAAGCTTAAGCTGAGGAATAATCATGTGAAATTTGGGAATATTGTGAGCCACCACTGGTCTCTGAGAAGGGGAGCAGTCAGGGTGATGGTGAAGGTAAAGGTTGTTGAGTTGGGAAGGGCTAGATGGAAACCAGAGGCTTAGGAAGCTTCTGTTCTGACCGGAGACCTGGTCAGTGATCTGGCTGGGGTGTGGGGAGAAGAGGGAGGTGGAGGGGAGGGGGTGAAGATACAGGGAGCACATTGTTTCCCTAGAGCTTGCATCACAGACTTCTTCCCTTGAACAAAACCCTCTGTTTCCAGCTCCCGCTGACTCACCCCTCCCTTTCCCCCATCTCCCCGTTAAAGGAGCTCTCACAGCCCTGGTGGAGACCTGCTGCTGCTACTAGTGTTGACAGTGACAGGAGAGGATGACTCCACTGGGCCAGGACTTTTGTGTTTCTTTATTTGTCTATTTTTAGACCCTCACCTGAATCTAAAGAAAACTTGAAAGAACATTTTAATCACTTTCCCTCCTTCCAGGATGGATGACCCTTGACTTATTTCAGTTGAACAGGGAGGTGCTAGACTTTCCTGAGCCTTGTTGGTCACTTCATTGCTCAGGCCACTGTCCCAAGCTTTTTCACAATATCTGGGAGATGCTGGGAAAGGTGGTAGTTGAGGTTGATGAGAATGGGCTCCTTGAAGGGGTGTTGAGGCCCTGAGACATAATACCCTCGAAGGCTTGAGCATCTTCAGAAAGGGTTATAAGATGATGTTGGGTCTAGGAAATGGGGGGATGGAGAAAATAAATTCTCCAGGCTTGGAGTTTGGGGACTAATTTCCTAGATTGGGGAATCCTGGGTGAAAGTTGAGTGGGAAGCTCCCTAGAGAAGGGAGGTTGGGTATGACAAATGTGATAACGAAAAGTAGACTAAGTGCTGAGGATTTCAAGAATAAAGATGGCTAGAAAGCTAGCAGTGATTGAGTAGGTTCGTGTTTCCCTCTTGGTTGTGTTCCCGTGACCTGTACAAGCTGAAGCTGGAAGGCCCCCAAAGGAGGTTCTTCTATCCAACCTACCTTCTTACCAGAACCAAACTGAGATGAAGGAAATGAATATTTATTGAGCATTTATTAGGTGCTAGGCACTGGTGTACTCTTTCCGTATGTTTTCTCATGAAGCCAAATCCTCATAAAACCCTGCACACTGTGCTCAGAATTTAAGGTCTCAGCTAATAACTGGTAGATCCGGGAGGCAAACTCACTTCTTGCGACTTCAGAACCATTGCTTTTTTCAATGACACTACACTGTATTTCCATCCTGGAAGTTCACTTCTTCCGTTGGCCGGTATGGTGTCTCCAATCATATTACTGGCACAATTGTGTGTGTAAGGAACAGTGCTAAATGTTTTTGGGGTGATAAAAAGAAAGTCAGAGTCCCCACCCTCCAGATGCTTGAAGTCATTTGGGGAAATATTAGTATAATTAAGTGTAGCAATGGGAAACTGTAAGTGAAGGCAGTAAGACATGCCCAGCAAGTGATACAGACAATTAAGTGCTATTGGAATTCTGAGAAAGAAGGGATAATTGTGATAGGGAAAGCTTCATGGAAGTGGTAGGATTTTAAGGAAAAATTTAAGATTAGACAGGAGAACGTTCTACATGGTTGGAATGCACAAAGTCATGGAAGCAAGAATCAAAAGATATATTTTAGGGATACCCAACAGAGCTTTCTCTGAACATCTTAAGGTCAAGGATGATATATATTCACATTTGCTTTCTCAACATGCCAAAGATGTAGAAGGTAAATGTTAAATGCATATTTGTTGAATAAATGAATGAATGACCCATTTATCCAGCACTGAGAGTTCATATGAGAACCTTGAAAGAGATATGAATAGAACTGTACGCTCTAATGGAGGGGATGAAATGACATGCAAAAACTGTTTAAATGAGATTGTGCTTGAGGCAGTGGGAAGATAACTTGGAAAAAAGACAGAGGCAGAGATGCTAGTTAAGATGCTGGTGTAGAAGTTTAGACGAGAGAGGCTAAAAGACTAAGCTAGGACAAAGGAATGGGAATAGACACGAAAGGATGGAGATACCAACATTGCGAAAGCATGATAAACAGAACCTGGTCACTGATGGACTTTGATGGTGGGGATTGTAGGTAAGATGGGAGAAGAGGGAAAAAGAAAAAAAGGGACTCAAAGATGAAGCTGGAGGTTCTCAGCTTTGGTGATTGATAGAATAGTGGTACCTGTCTAAATAAAAAGAGCAAGTTAGAAGAGACTGGTTTTGGAGAGAATATGAATTACATTTTAGATTAAGTTGCTAGTAGAACCCCCGCTAAGTAAATTCATCATACATTGGAAGTAGAAGACTGGAGAGAATGTGGTCAGGTAAGGAAGGATAGATTGAGAACTCACCTACATAGACATAATAATTGAAGCTGTGAAAATGGATGAGATAATTGAGAGAGGAAGTACCTAGAGGGAAAACTAGAAAGTTGGAGGTTTCTTTGGGAAGGAGAGAGTACATTATAGGGCCACCTTTAATGTCTTCTGGCGCTGTTACCAGCTTTTTACTTGTCTTGTTCTTGAGAGCTGAGGTTAAATAACTCTGGAAACATAAGAGACCCTATGCTCAGCCCTCTGTAAGTCTCTTCTCCATTGAAGTCTGAATCTTGACCAGTACAGTAATAGGCTGGGCTTTCACGGAAATTTTTTAGCTCATCTGGCTGAAACAGATGGAGCCTATCCTACATAGGTATGTCTGTCTTCTCAGTTTTCAGCTCCTTAGGGAAGAAGTATACTCGGGCAGCTCCGTTCAGGCTAGCTTTAAGTGCTCATGCTTTGATGCAAACCTGTTTTGCACCTATTTATGAAAGACTAAGAGCCTCAGTCTGGGAAGTGGGTGGGTAGGGCGGACAGTGATTTGCTCTTGAGCCCCAGACGCTGATTTTTCATGACTCCCGCCCGCTCCCGCCTTCTTACTTTTCATCTAGGGATCTCAAAGCTCTAAACAAGCCTTGATCCTCCCTGACCCCCTGAGTCATCTTCTGCTTCCATTTTCCCAGATGAGGGGTGGGCAATGGGATACCATGTTTGGAGATGGGTGCTTGGGGTAGGTGGGGAGGTAGTGGCAGCTGTAGGGATCCAGGCACCCCTTCCCCATCATGGGGTGGGGCGAGGGGCAGGTGTCAAGATGGCTCTACGTAGTTCGGTTTCAGCTCGTCCTTTTGAGGCTGTTTTATGACTGAAGAGACTCAGCTAAAGAGTCCGAGCTGGAGAAACTGAAGAACAAACAAAGCCATAAAAGACGCCGATAAAATTCCTCCCAGCTCAGAATAGTCTTTGGAGCCTGTCTCAAGAATCTCAGAGTAATCTGGAAAAGGCTAATTAAGTCTCACAGCCCCCAGTGGGGACGTGACTGGACCAGGGCAGGACCAAGTTAGGAGAAAGGAGCATCGAGAGAGATTTCCCTTCTCTCCTCTTTTCTCAAGGGACCCAGGGGTTCAGAGATCCAATTTGGATGAATTAAGACTGAGCAGGGAAAGGGAAATGGATCATGGGAAATACCGATATTTTGTAAGGCCCATTTTTATTGAGGAGTGCTTGAGATTCTGGGGGTAGGATAAGTGATGAGGACCCTGAATTGGAGAACATTAAGAATGGAGGGTAACTGGGTGGGGATGAGAGGCTCTGGGACTGTGAAAATAGTTGGTGTGCATGGGGTGGCACGAAGAATGGGGGTGAAGGTGCCTGGGTTAAGAAGACGGCAGTCTGAGGGTGAGCAGGTGTGAACTGGGGCTTATAAAGCTACAGGTTCTGTATTTGGGGTTCTGGATGGGGCAACTGTGTGAGAATGGGGGGCTCAGAGTGTTGGTGAGATCGGATAGTGGGGGTTAGGAGAAACATCTGTGTGAGAGAAGAGGTATGATGGTTTGGGAGGGCATCTCAGCTGAAGTGAATGGTTAGAAAGCCAAGGGTCAGTCTTCCCCTCACCACCCCAAACGAGCTATTTTTCTGTTCTTTTTTCCAGATGAATTAGTGTATTGCCCACAAAGAGAAATCCTGTGAGCTGATATGACTTAGAGGCGGAAGGGGAAGAGTTGATGGGGGAATGTGTGAGAGGGGGAACCGTGGAGACTGCCGGTTTCCATGGTGATGGCCTAAATATTCATTTCTATTCTGATTCCTGCATCAGGTCAGGAGATGCTGTAAGGGAGAACTGCTACCTTTTCATCTCCTCAAAAGAATCAAGATCTGGGATGGGGAGGTGGGTGAGAGTAAGGGTCTTTGATGGGGGAGAGTCTAGTTCCAAAATTAATTGAAGTATCTACTCTGATATTTCTAAGTACATTCAGGAATTCTGTGGATGGAAAGATGCAGCAGAAGCCACAATCCCTTCTTACCAGTGGGGTGGTCTGGGGTTTTGGGGAATCCTTCGAGCGGTGCCATCCTTATCTGAGTGTAGAGAGATGAGCCTCTTCTCTGAAACCAGAGACTAATTTGGGTACCCACAGTCCAATGGTCCTTCCTGAAAACTTCCTCGCAGCAATAGGAACCTATTTCTCACACACTGTGTCTCTCCAGCTCTTCAAGGAGTCTCAATGTAGTCTGTCTGGTGTTGAGCACAGGACATTAAATCAGGGGAGAAGAAGTTGATGATGGGGAGTGGGTACATAAGGCCAGTGAAGAAGCTATTGCTTCTGGGGGCTTCCCTGGTGGCGCAGTGGTTAAGAATACGCCTGCCAATGCAGGGGACACGGGTTCGAGCCCTGGTCCGGGAAGATCCCACATGCCGTGGAGCAACTAAGCCCACGTGCCACAGTTACTGAAGCCCGCGTGCCTAGAGCCCATGCTCTGCAACAAGAGAAGCCACCGCAATGAGAAGCCGGCTCATCGCAATGAAGAGTAGCCCCAGCTCGCTGCAGCTAGAGAAAGCCCGCGTGCAGCAACGAAGACCCAACGCAGCCAAAAAAAAAGAAGCCATTGCTTCTCTGGCTCAAGTGTCAAATGTGTAAGACCTGGATATGGTAAAAGTCCTGGCTGTACAAGGACATTTCCTTGTACAGGAACGTTCTATCCATTTTCCCAGCGAGGGCCAGAGAGCTTGAGTGACTCACCGAAAGACACCTAGCATATTGAAGATTCCACCCTGCTTCCTGTCCCAGAGTCGCCTGACTGTTGCCCCAGTCATACCCACTTTGTAATCAGCTCTGAGTTGAAGTGGGTACCCAGATGCCCAGCATAATGGGATCATGTCTTAGGCACAGGAGCTTCTATGTGCTCCCCAAATTCCTTCCACCAGCCCGACTTGTCTAGTGACTTCAGAGTAGGGCAGCTCCCGAAGCCGGCTCCTCCATCCTTGCAGATTTGCTGTGGGATATTTGCTGAAAAAATCTGTCTCCTGCTTGTCTGTCCTGTACTCCGTTCTTCTTAGCCACCCTATCCTTAGCACATAACACAGTCCCTGACTTACAGGATCCCCGAGAAGGTACTTCTCCAATAGGAGGCACCAACTGTGCCTCTTGCACAGAAATTTCCCCGTGCCCTGCTTTTTTCCCGGTGACCCTGCTCCCATCTGGTTCCACTGGTATCCTGGTGGCCCCTAGTTCTCTTGCTCCTGTGCCCCCCAAAGCCTGTTTCTCCTCCTGCAATATATGGTAGCTCCTGGGCTTCCCCCCCCCTCCCCGCTTAGCTCTTGTCTCCTTCCCCAAGCTTCCTCTCAGCCTGTCCTTGTCTCCCTATGTCCCTCAGCCCTGCCTACCCTCCTTTTCCCTCTCTCCCTCCCCATTCCTTCACCAAATACTTACTGAGTACCTGGTAAGTGCCAGGCCTTCTGGTTAGCTCTGAGGGGCACACGGGCTCTGAGCAATTTGAGGAAGCACAAAGTGCTTGAGCAATTTTTTTGTAATGTGACAAGCGAAGCCCCTTGGCCATCTTTTTCCACAGTAGCTGTGGCAAGTTGTATTGACGACTCCTATCCCTTAGTTCCGCATTCTTTTTTTTTTTTTTTAATATTTATTTATTTAATTTTTGGCTGCACCGAGTCTTAGTTGCGTCATGAGGGATCTTCGTTGTGGCATGTGGGATCTTTAGTTGTGGCATGCATTCGGGATCTAGTTCTCAGACCAGGGATCGAACCCGGACTCCCTGCATTGGGAGCGCTGAGTCTTACCCACTGGACCACCAGGGAAGTCCCAGTACTGCATTCTAATGTTTGATAATTCCTACAGATGGTAAGTTCTCAATGCCTATAACTTTAGTTACTCCTGCAGTTAAGATCATTCCCTGTCCTTCAGTATTCAATAAATAAATAAATATTTTAAAATGAGCATCGTAATAATAATACCTACTTTCCCATATCCTGGGATGTTTGTGAAGATCGGTTGAAATGATGGGTGTAACAGTTCTCTAAAAACTTTGTGAATGTTAGATCATGACTCCCTCCTAACTTCTCAGTGGAAATGGAGGAGAGACCTTTTCTCCTATAACTAGTATAGCTAAAAAGGGAATTTGAAATAATTATCAATTACATCAACCTTTAGCCTTTGTTGTATTTACGCATTAGTAGATGGCAGTTCTTTGGTCCTTCTTGCCAATGACAGCCAATGTCCCTTTAAAGTTTTTTTCTTGAAGAAAACAAATGCTTTTCGTTGTAGTAATAGGGACTGAGGGCTGACTTCAGAAAGGAGCCCTTAACCACTTAGGCATGAGGACATAAGTAATAGGAGAAATCCAACAACTCCCCCTCCCGTCCCCCACTCCAATCATGATGCAGTTCCTTGGCGTTATAGCTGGAGACAGGGGAATTTCTATGATGATCTGGGAGGAGCCCGAGGATTACATGGGAGAGTGGTAGTGATGCTTTGATCCCAGATGATGGATTTCCAAAGAGAAATTAAGAGTCTGACTAGGGTGCCCTGAGTCAGGAAATATCATCAAGCTCTGTTCCTGTTAATGACTTCAGAGCAGGTGCTGGATTCACCCCATTACCTACAGAGGGTGGAGGCAGAAAGCAGGGGCAGAAGCTGCTCAGGGGCAGAGAAATTGCCTGGATCCCGGGATCTTCCCAGCTCCCTGGAACCCTTGCTGTCTGAGCTCACCCTGATGGATGGGTTGCAATGGGGTATCGCTCTGGCGTTTCCCCATTGGATGGGTCAGCATAATGGGTTTCAGGGCAACTGCCTCACTTTTCTAAGGTTTCCTTTCTTCTCTACTTGCCTCCACTCTGACCCGAAGAAACGTGTTTTGTTTCCCAAACTCCCTTCTCAACACCCCCTCAAGCCCATGATCCTGTCAGGGATTTCTTCCAGTTGTCTGGCTTGAGGCTCATCCTTGATTTTCTGACAAGCCCACTTCACAGCCCACGCCTGGTAGAAACATTTACACAGCATGCTGGCACGCTGTAGTGTGCAGCGCCTTCTCTAGCCCAAACATGTCCATGCCTCTGACTGTAGACAGAGCTGTCTCTTTGCTCCTCTGGCCTCTCAGGATGGCCACTATTTTCCTCTTGGGAAGGTTTCCAACTTGGATCGCTGGTAGGTTCTTTTTACAATTTGTTTTTATTCTCTACCAGTTCAGCTCATCTGTTTTCTCCCTAATTGCCTTGAGGAGCCAGAAAACAGCTGAGTGATCCCCAGGACTCTGAGCCTGGGCATTTTGAGAGCTGACCTTTCCTCATCGTTGGCCTGTTCTTTCATCTGCTGCCTGCTGAGCAAGGAGATCCGTGCACGGCCCGCGGAGCAGCTCCTAGTGACTCAAGATGAGCAGGTCGAGCTCAGAGGTGCAACAGAAACCCATTTGTAACGTGGTTGTTTTTCTTTCAAATCCTTAAGAACGTAAGCATCTTGTATTATGGCAGAGGGGTAAAGTGGAGGGGGAGTGGGGTTTGGGGTTGAGAGAGTTCCAGATTTCACTTTGACTTTAGGAGACCCATTTTCCAGCATCCCCTCAGCCTGGGATGGGCTTGGATATTAGTCATATTTAGAGTTTTAGTCATATTTACATAGTGTTGCAATCTTCTTGTGGCCTCTGCCTCCACCATGATTTTTTTTTATTGTGGTAAAATATATATAACATAAAATGGACCATTTAACCCATTTTTAGGTGTGCAGTTCGGTGGCATTAAGTACATTCACATTGTTGCGCAACCATCACCGCCATCCACCGCCAGAACTTTTTCACCTTTTCAAATTGAAACTCCGTGCCCATTAAACGCTAACTCCCCCTCTCCTTGCCCCCAGCCCCAGGCATGCCTCCACTACTGTTTGACCTAGCTTCTTAAAGCACCGTTCTGACCACAGAGGCTCTATTTCTTCTGTTAAATTTAAGCTCCTCAGGCTGAATTTCTAGACCCTTCCCCACTGGCCCCCACGGACTCCCTCCAGTGAGCTCCTATCATTTCCTGGCTCAGAGTCCTGCTCTGAGAGGCAGTCCTGGGTCCATGCCCTTGTGCGAGGGTCCTTCTTTCCCACCTGATCCTGTGCACGTGTTGCCCCTTCTCCCTTCTCCTCGTGCAGTTGGCCCTTACTTTCATATTCTGTTGCATACTTTCTGCTTTCGGACATCCTCCCTGATGTCCTGAGATGTCCCAGCCTTTAATGCACACCCCACCCCTCCCGAACTCTGCAGCATTCTGCCTGGCTGCTCTGATCTTGTTCTTGCCTTTTTCTCTGTTTTAGTTTCCTCTCAGACTGAGGCAACCCAAGTCAGGAGCCTCTCACTGAAATCCCTCCTGGGTTCATGTACTCTATCCTAGATCCTCGATACTCACAGTGTGGCCTGGGGTCCAGTGGCATTAGCCTCACTCTGGAGCTTGCTAGAAATGCAGAATCTCAGGCTCCACCCCAGACCTATGGAATCAGAATCTGCATTTGAACAGGCTTCCAACATTACTGACAGGTATATTAAAGTGAGAGAAGCACAACTGAAGGAGGGGTTATCACGTAATTTACCTTGTAGGTGGGCATGAGTAAGAGCTACCTAAGTAACACCTCTAGACTAGATTCAAACTGTGTGGACATTTTGAAGAGGGGGAAAAAGGATATTTCATGTTCTTTGAATTTATGAGTTTCTATCAGAGTTGCCCAGAAAGCTGGGAACCGACTCTCTGAAGCTGAAAGGGCACAGGAGTCAATGTTCTTGAGGGGAAGGCGTGGGGACCTCCCAGCCTGTCTCGCAGTTGTGCAGAACAGGGGTCAAGCTCCCTAAACTTCACTTGGAGGTCGACTGATGGTGTTTGCCCCAGAATTAAGCACTTTGTCCCCAAGCAGACATTTGTCACTGAAGTCCTAAGGAGAAGCAGAACTTATAGGTCTCAAAATAACCTCCTGGTTTCTGTCTCCACCGCTGGTGCTGATTCATATTTTGTAGGAGGGTTGACTGTGGCTGGGAATGGCTGAGGAGCTGTAATTGCCCCCCTTCCTCCGCACGCTATGGAGAGGGAGGGAGGAGAGGCCCGGAGAGCGGAGGCAGGGTGTGGGAGTCAAACCTGTTCTTCACATAGCAATCGTCTTGTCTCGCTCTTTACTCTGACTCCAAGGATTTGAGTCCACAGCTGGGAAAACTAGGAGCCAGTCTCTGAGTCTGCTTGGCTTGTAGCCAGCCTCCCTCTTTTTTTGTTTCCTCTCCCTTTGGGAATCAGAGAGAGTAGGTAACATCTGCCCCTGCTCTCCTGGATCCGGGTATAGGAGAACTGTGATGTCTGGAAGCACAGGCTAAGGTGGGAATGTGAAATTCTTTAGGCCAGTGCCTTGCCCTCCTTGGTCATCTCCAGAAGAGGATGCCGGGAACTACTGACCTTGCTGCTTTTTAAGTCTTGAGTGGAATTATGGAGTAACTAGAGAGCAAAGGAGTTTGGGGTCAACCGGGAAGAAGAGGTGGTCTGCTGAGTGAGAAAACAATGTACATGAGAAGTGTTCCCCCAGAGTCATGGGAAGAGATTACTCTGAGTCTTTCTGATGTTTTTCTGGGCCCCTGGGTCTCTGAATGTTGCTCCATTGGTGGAGAAATGTGTTTTCAGTCTTTTCCTAGTGGTGATTTCGAGAGCAGAGGCCTTCAGATCACAGCCTGAGCAAAAGACCTCATCTGTATCTCTTGTCATCTCCAAAAGCATTTATCCCATCGACAGAGAGGAATGGATAAAGAATATGTAGTATAATTACATTTAAATTTATTTACTTAAGCAAGTAGGAAAGTGCTTATATGTAACTCTATGGATACAGATAGATATTTCATGGGGTTTTTGTGAAGTATATTTCTGTTCATAAAGTAACTTAAAAAAAAAAAAAGAAAAAATAGGACTTCCCTGGTGGCACAGTGGTGAAGAATCCATCTGCCAATGCAGGGGACACGGGTTCAATCCCTGGTCCTGGAAGATCCCACATGCTGTGGAGCAACTAATCCCGCATGCCACAACTACTGAAGCCCAAGCACCTAGAACCCGTGCTCTGCAACAAAGAGAAGCCACCGCAATGAGAAGCCTGCACACCACAACGAAGTAGCCGCCGCTTGCCGCAACTAGAGAAAGCCCGCGTGCAGCAACGGAGACCCAACGCAGCCAAAACTAAATAAATAAATAAATAAAAAGAGAATGGCATAAACAAATGTCATTTAGGAAAGAAATATAAAAACATTCAAAAGAAAGAATATGCAGTACACACACACACACACACACACACACACACACACACACACACGAATATTACTCAGCCATAAAAAAGAATGAAATAATGCCATTTGCAGCAACATGAATGGACCTAGAGATTGTCATACTGAGTGAAATAAGTCAGACAGAGAAAGACAAATATCGTATGATATTGCTTATATGTGGAATCTAAAAGAATGGTACAAATGAACTTATTTATAAGACAGAAATAGAGTCACAGATGTAGAAAACAAACTTATGCTTACCAGGGGGGAAAGCAGGGGAGGGAGGAGGGATAAACTGGGAGACTGGGATTGCAAATACACACTACTGTATATAAAACAGATAACTAATAAAGGCCTACTGTAGAGCACAGGGAACTGTTCTCAATACTCTGTAATGACCTATATGGGAAAAGAATCTAAAAAAGAGTGGATATATGTAGACGTATAAATGATCCACTTTGCTGTACAGCAGAAACTAATGCAGCATTGTAAATCAACTATACTCTAATACAAAAATTTTTAAAAAGCATTTATCTTTTGGAGCAGTGCTCTTTGAATTTTACCACGTGCTATAATTTAATCCTTGAGTGTTATGCGTGCCTGGAAGTGGCAGGGTGAGGCACTGGGGCCTGGTAGTCAGGACCAGGGCGGGAGGGTGTATCCCAGGCCTTTCAGAATATAGATAGTTTCCAGTATTTCAGGCATTCAGAATAAATAATAACAGCCCTCACTTCTCCCTTCTCTGGGGGGTGGCATGGGGTTGGTCATTACGTCTGTTACCAGGATATCTCCCTCTTGTATTTTACACCAGCTCTGGGACCTCAGAACCCCTGCTCTAGCTTTGGGTTCAGTATTTCTGTGTTCTAAACATGCCCATTTTCCCCATCAGGCTGAAGTTTCCCTGCTGGCAAGGATCGGCATCTCCTTTCTCTGGATCTCACTTCACACCAATGTCAGTACAGACTGGCTGATGAGGAGAGAATTTAAGGAGATTCTACCTTTCCACTTCAGAAAGTATCTAAGGGGCTTCCCTGGTGGCGCAGTGGTTGAGAGTCCGCCTGCCGATGCAGGGGACGCGGGTTCGTGCCCCAGTCTGGGAAGATCCCACATGCCGCGGAGCGGCTGGGCCAGTGAGCCATGGCCTCTGAGCCTGCGCGTCCAAAGCCTGTGCTCCGCAATGGGAGAGGTCACAACAGTGAGAGGCCTGCGTATCGCAAAAAAAAAAAAAAAAAAAAAAAGTATCTAAGATATGATTTATGAGAGAAGTAACAGGAATTTTTTAAAAAAACACTTCAACTTCTAGTCAGGTTGTGTTGGTTCAGCTGAGCAAAACTTCTGACAAGGCTGTAGCGTTGAGTCTGTGTTCTGTCCTGGGCTTCTTTCTGGAGAGACTCAATGTTTTGGGCACTAGGAAGTAGGGGAATATTGGTGGTGACTGGGATATGGAGAAAACATGAAATTTTAGCTGGGAGAAGCTATCTCAGGAATCTGTGTAATGAGTGTGTGTGTTGTTATTTCTTTTCCAACAGGCTGCATAATTTTTATGACCAATTATTCCATTTGTAATGACGCTGAGATAACAGAGATCCCATCTCACGCTCCGTGGCACACGCCAGGCACTCCTGGGAGCTAGGAGACGCCATCACTTACACAAGAATTGGATGGCTGAAGTCTTGCGACCGAGATTCAGTTCTAGCAGAAAAGATAACAGGAGTGCTAAGGAAAACTTTGTGAACAGGAAGGGTGTCAGGTGCTGGGTGGGGAACATGGAGAGAACTGTAGTTTTAAAACAAAAGAGATTTATTGGGTATAGATAAAAAACTTGTCTTCCAGCCTGAGAATTTTGTGATCCAACATAGTTTCTGATTATGTTATCTACATATAACAAATGAACAGATGTCTGGCTATGGAGGTAGCACCATCCCAAGCCGAAAGGAGCCAGTCTTTTCCCACAAAGAATTTCAGAGCTCAATTAGAAAGGTTTAGGAAAGACTAGGCCTAGACTAGGGGGAGGATGCTCCTCTTGGGCCTAGTGATTCTGGTTTGAATCTGGACAGAGCTGGTGATCTCCTTGACAGATCTGGTCATTGGTCCATCGGGCCTGAAAGCAGGCAGGATAAGGATTTACACTGAGTTGCTCCTACCGATTGGTCTGGAATATTTACCTGCTCCTGCCTCCCTGGTTTTCTCCAGGGCATCTACTTACCCTCTTGCCATTTTCTGTCTGGTTTTTCTTGCCCATTAATTTAATTTAATTTTTTTTTTTTTTTTTTTGGCACGCCACACAGCACGCAGAACTTCCCCAGCAGGGATCAAACCTGCGCCTCCTGCAGTGGAAGCATGGAATCTTAACCACTGGACCACCAGGGAAGTCCGCCCATTAATTATTAAGGGTTGGATATTTGAAGCCAGCAGGCTGGGTTTGAATCCTGGCCTGTATTACTAAGACTCTTTGCTCTTGTTTTCTTGTAAAATGGGGTTAGTAAGACATACCTCTCAGACTAGTTGTAAGGATTAACTAAAAGAATGTTAAGCAAGTGCTTAGTAAAAAGGTAGTTAAGAGTTTTCTTTAGAATTCCCTTTCTCCACTCCCTGGTCACTTTTTGGAAGAGTAGAGAGAATCAGGGAGAGAAAGAGTGATGTCCACATAGATGGACACAAGAAGTTGACTGTAAGAAAAATGGAGGGACAACAAAAGCCAGAGACGCCATGGAGACAGAGACACAAAAATAGTTGTAGTTAGAGGACCTGATAGTAAAAACCAGGCAGAAGCAGAGAGAAAGTGAAAGATACAAAGATGGACAAGGGAGAGGGGAAGAGTGAAAGATAAGTGAAAAAAGAAGAGAGATAAGGTCAGAAAGTCAGATGGAAAGGCAGGGGGACACAAGTGCGAGCCAAAGACTGTCAGGGGACAGAGATGGAGACTTCACTTGTGGAAGTTGGCATAAGGTTCCTGGGGCAAGAACTTTCCTGCTGTCTTCTTGCCCCTTGATACCGTGGGACTTGAATTCCAAGCCCTGGTCCCACGTCCCGTTCCTCCCTGCAATCTGGTCATCCCAGCCCCAACCCAGCCATCACGGATCTGCCTCTACCCTGAAGCTAGAGCAGCCCTGCTTGCTTCTCCTCTCTCTGCTTACCTTGTCCAGCACCACCTTACTTACCCAAGTCCACAGGGATTTTTCATTTCAAACAAAACTGTTTGCAGTGCAGAAGCATCATGGTGTCAGCCAGTCAGTGCAATAACCAGGTGTAGTTTTACAGTCGCTCCCCCTGACGGTAACAGCACTTTCATATATCTCTGGCTGAGACAGGCAATTTTCTTTCAAAGATTGTTTTTCCTGGAGTCTGTGATTTTTACCCTCGCCTCCAACCTCTGGGATATTAAAGCGGGGTCAGTGGCTTTTGGCAGGCTGACCGATTTGTGGTCGTTCCTCAGCTCCTCTGTTCACCCTCCCTCTGTTGCTCCATCTCCAATCTTGGCATCCCTCTGCCTCTGTACCCCATCAAATTAGAGGTGCCAGAGGAAGTGGCTCCTGTGGTCTTCCACACTGAGAAGTTTTGTCAACTGTCTAACCTTAGGAGTTGAGGTTGAGTGGGGGTGATGGTGGGGATCCAAGAGAGGATTCACCTTCTAAGCCTGACCCCGGTTCTCCATGCCCCCTGTCCCACCCCCATGTTGTTCTGAGATGGAGCTGTCAGTTCCTTTCCACGGAAGTAGTGTAGCTTATTTTCCGGGAGGGAAAACTTTAAAAAATGGGTGAATAGAACTAAGGTTTGGGCTTCCCTGGTGGCTTCCCCCACCTGCTGATGCAGGGGACACGGGTTCGAGCCATGGTCCAGGAAGATCCCACATGCCACGGAGCAACTAAACCCATGTGCTACAACTACTGAGCCCTCGTGCCACACCTACTGAAGCCCGTGTGCCTAGAGCCCGTGCTCCGCAACAAGAGAAGCTGCCGTAATGAGAAGCCCGCGCACCGCAATGAAGAGTAGACCCCGCTCGTCGCAACTAGAAAAAGCCCACATGCAGCAACAAAGACCCAATGCAGCCAAATAACTAAATAAATAAATACATTTAAAAAAAAAAAGAAAAGAAGCAACCTTAAAAAAAAAATACAGACTCTATGATTCTGCTCTTGCTGCCAAAACAGTCTCTTCCATCGTTTGCTGGTATGGGACTTGCAAGCTAGCAAAATCCCTTCCCTATCTCACCCAGGTAGGGTTATTTTCTTGGAAGAAGTGTCTGCACCTGCCTTTGGGGTTGCTCATTTTAGGATTTCTCTGTTCCCTTCTTGGGCACGTGGCTAAATCCTTCCTGAAGTCTAGCTCCTGTTCCTCTTGCTTTTCTAACAGATCGAATCCTCTTGAAAAACAACAAGACACAACACACTGCCCCTCCTCATTCATACCATCCTTTGTTTTTATTAAATAAAAGTAAGTGGAGCTATAAGATGTGACTGGCCTGGATCCCAGCTTCATAAAACAAAACTAACACCCTCTTTATCAAGGGGCTGAGGCATCCAGAGAAGATTTCTTAGGCCATTTTGCTGTCACGTAAATGGGAATCAATATTCAATAAGCCCTTGATGCACTGCACTAGCAGTTCGCTTAATACTGGCTTCCAGTACAGTAAGTGGCATTGATATAGGGAGGGCTTGTTTCTAAAATAACACTGCAGCCCTCACCTTCTGGGTATTGGATCTGTCTTCCCCTAGGAGAGAAGATTCAAGACTGAGTGAACAGGAGTGTCGTTTTACCAATCTTGCTGCCTCAGGACAGACTCTCTTAGAATCTAGCTTGAAAACGAGGATGGAGTCTATGCTTTTAAAGCTAACCAGTCTCAGAGATCCTAGAGGTTAATAGGCCCACATTTCTATTAGGAAGTTTGCCACTGTGCCTGGCCTGATTGCCTTGCCCCCCCTTCAATAAATTAGTCAAATTGAAAACTAATTGAAGGATAGAATTGATTCCACCACTAACATATGAGAGTAGACCCTCTGGTGCCCTCAGAGCCTGCAGTGACTGGTAATAATATCTCATTTTCCCTCAGCCCCTGTGTTTGCTGTAGGGAAAGATTGCTGGCTGGCTGGCCCCCTGGTGGATGCATGGTAGTTCTGGATTTCTCTGTGTACAGTGATTGTGAGGATTTGGTAGGAAACAGACCATTTAAATATGAACAATTATTTAGTCTCCATTTTAGGACATCTTTGTAGGGAATTTGTGACGTTGGGCTTGCTTCCTTCCCACAGCTCGAAGTAAGCATGTGCTAGGGAAGAGCAATCTAATGTCTGCTTAAATAACACAGATTAAATACGTGTTGTGCAAAAACTTTGTATAAAACATTTCAGAGCCAAATGGATTTTTGAAAGTTTATTAAACATTTTTGGATTGTCTGGGCCGTTGTTCTCCATTCCCAGGGTTCATAGGGTATAGGAATTCACAATTTGGGGTGAACGTGGGAACTTACAGAGAGATTTATACTGCCTTATAGTCCTGGCTCTTTCTTATCTCATTTAGGGGGTTTGACAGTTCGGAGGAAGCTGGGGACAGAAGATGTTTCCATTCACTACTATTTGGGGACACACTGGAGGAGGTCAGACCCGCTGTCTGCAGTGACCCCGTAATTGTCCCTACAGGAGAGATGTCCTGGCTTAGATCTCATAGGGCCATTTTAGACCAGGCTGTTAGGAAGTTTCCATCCTGTTGCAGGTGGTTTTAGTGAATCTAAAGCAAAAGGCTGGCACTTGGCCTCTCTGCTTGGGCACAGATAGCAGGAGAGAGCTGTCCTGCAGTGTTTGCTCCTATTAAGTTGTTTTTATGGGGCGAGCCATCCAAGGTTATTGAGTAATGGGTGCATGTTTTGAAGAAGAGAAATAAATAAACTCAGGCAGGTTTCTTCTCTTCAGGTTCCTCACTTGGTGCAGCCTAGTATTCTTGGGAAGAGACCAGCAAAGAATATTCAGGAATGCTGAGTTTAGAAGGGGCTCAGGGATTTGATAACTTGGCTTGGGGCTTTTATAACCAGTTTCTGGATTACCTAAATGGAGAAGGGTGCTCGCTCTTCTCCATTTCCGAATAAGAAGAAAAGAGTTTTTTTTTTTTTTTTTTTTTTTTTTTGCGGTACACAGGCCTCTCACTGTTGTGGCCTCTCCCGTTGCGGAGCACAGGCTCCGGACGCGCAGGCCCAGCGACCATGGCTCACGGGCCCAGCCGCTCCGCGGCACGTGGGATCTTCCCGGACCGGGGCACAAACCTGTGTCCCCTGCAACGGCAGGCGGACTCCCAACCACTGCGCCACCAGGGCAGTCCCGAAAAGAGATTTTTTAAAGTTAGAGGAGCTGAGGTTAACCTGAGCCCAGGACTTCCTGAGAGTAAGCACGACATGACTGACTCATTCTGTTTTAAGTCCCTTCTGTCCTCCTCCCAGGCCTTGTTTTCTGCCGCCGTGTGTCGGGCATGGGAGCCAAGTGTGGTTCTGACATCTCTCACCTCATCAATTTCCAGGGTTGACTGGATGGGTGTCCCAGCTTTCCTCTCCTTTTCATGCACGTTCCTCTTGAAGCTGCATATTAAAAAAAATAAAGTCAGGAAGTGCTTTTCTTTAGTTAGTAGTTCTATCTTTGGTTAGACAAGAGCAGTCTTCCCTGCTAAACCTTCTAACAAGCTCCCTTGTTTTAGTGAGCTCTGCACAGCAGGTGAGGCCAGACCAAGAAGATGGACTATAGAGCAAAGTTTCCAGGGGGTGGAACTCTTAGGGGATGGTGAGCGCTCAAATGACTTTCCCAGGGAAAGAGGTTATGAGTGACACTTACAGCTTTCACCACTCTGAGATGGTTGGGCTTCTCCCAGCAAAGGGATACATGGCCAGATGTTGTCTTGAAGAGTCCTACCATGCCAGATGCTAGCCTTTTCTTTTGTGGTCTGCTTTGTACTGGGAATGGACCAGTTATCATGGAGCAATAGCATCCTCCACAGAAGGTATTACCGATGACCAAGCCCCTCTTTGCCTCTGGTTAAACTCCCAATCGTTTGGTGCCTCTGGCAGTCCATTCTTGCCACAACTTGAGTTCTGGCATCAGAGCTCCTCCATGCAACAGTTGATGACATCTCTTGGCCTCCCGCATCCATTCCGCAATGCCTCCCGCCTGCACCCCAACTCCTCTGCCTGCTGTCCCAGCCTGTAACCCTGGCCTCATTTCCTCCTACCTCTCACACCATTCTAAGACCTCTTGCCTCAACCTGTGCTTGGGCTCCTTTCTTTGGAGCCCCTCTCATTCCTTTGGACAGCCCTCTCCTCTCTGATCCAGGGTCTGCCCTGAACATTTGTACTTTCCCCAAGATGTTCAGGAAGAAGAGGACTCCCCAGAGAGGAGGATGGCTCTGATCCCTGAGGTTGCCCCCAGCTCCTTAGTGGGGTGGATTTCATGCCTGGGTTGTGTGTTTTTTCTCTGTCTCAGACTTTGCAGCGCCTGAGGCAATGGCTCTGTCTTTGCAGGCTCAGGGAAGCCTTGGCAGCCACCAAATAATAAATAACATCCTGGTAACACCACCTGCAACTTGCTAATGAGTGTCTTTTCCCTGCCTCCCTCACCTCTTGGAAGTTGGGGATGGGAACCCCTGATTTCTGGGCAAATGGATGCTTTCTCCTTTTTCTTGCTTGGGAGAGTTGAGGTTGGAGGGTGGGGGCAGGTCCTTTTTAGGGGCGAAAGAATACAGAAATGACCTTGAGGAATATACTAAATAAAAACAGAAGATACTTCTAGTATTTATTCTGACTGCAGAGTTTTGGAGAGATGGAAACCTTTAGGAACAGGACAACAGGTCTGGAGCTCTTTGGATTTCTTGGGGTCTTCTGGGCTTTGGTTTCCAGAGGCAAGCTGGTACTTACCTGACCCCATCCCTTCCCTCAAGGAATGTTAAGATCCTGAGTCCTTGGTTCTTTAAGTTTGATGCTCAGGAAGTCATCTTCTTCCAAGTCCATAGGTTAGGCCACTGAGTGCCTCTACTCTTTTCGTTTTGGAGTATGAAAGTTAGCACACTAAAAGCAGTTGTCTTGAAGGTACTTATGCCTGAAATTCCAACAGTTGCCACCAGGTGAATCCGTGGTGATTTGGCTTCGGGTCATCTCAAGAGGGCAAGACAGGCTTGCTGTCTTGCTCATTTGTGCGTTTTCAACTTGTTACCAAAAATGCCATTATTTTGAAGTATATTTTTGGATTAGATTTGACTCTATTCAAAACCACATATGTCATCAGGTAAAAGCCCTTTAAACTTTTGTTGTGGTAGTTGTAATAGAAAAAGGGAGCGAGTGAAGGATATGATTTTCTGAGATTGTCCAAATGGTCCATGGTATTACTTTGTGGTCCATTTTTCTAAAGGCAGGTTTTGCGGTCTGTATCAGAAACAGCCATTCAAAATGATTTTGGATTCACTTCAGTATAGTAATCCCTGTGGAACTGAGGAGGCAGGTTGGGATATTTTCATTTACCTGATCCATGTAGCTCGTGGCATGGTATTACGGAGGCTCTCAAGCGGGGCAGGATAGCAGGATTGGTGGTAAACAGAAATCACATTCTGATCTACACATTATGGGTGTCGAGTTCAGTGGATGACAACTCCCCATTCAAAGGCTGAATTCAGGCTTTGTGTATAGGGCACTTCTATAGAAAAATGGATTTTACCTCCTTTGATACCAGGGAAATGAAGACTAACCCTTCCCTGCTTTGCCACCCAGTGTCCCGCCAAAGGCTTGAGTTTCCCAGAACCATCCTTTTCAGGGCCCCTCTTGATTCAGGGAGTGTTTCTTTTAAGAGATGTTTCCCTCATTTCTGCTTCTCTCTTCCAAAACTACCCTTGCCCATGCCCACTCCCCTGTGCCTCCTACCAGTTCTTGGGGTATAAACAGTCCTGTCTGATATTTGGGGTAGATGTGCTCTGTGTTGGCTTCATTCTGCATGACCCGGCTTGTAGACAGCTGGGGGAGGAGCTAGCCTCCTTTTCATTCTTCTGGAGTTGGGACTGAGACCTGGGCCAAGGAGACTCGTTTTCCCACGTGTAGGAAGCTGGTGGGCCCCCGTCCTCTGCACCATTTGGCTCCCTAGGTTCTCTGAGTCACCCCCTGACCCTGACCGTCTGTAGCAAGGGCTCAGACCCGTCGGGCCAACCCTCATCCAAGAGGGCTTAATGAGCACCTGGCAGCTAAGAGCTTTGAGATCTTTCAGATGGAAAGGGCTGCCGGTGGTTCGGGGGTTATTATTGTATGGGTGGTGGCGGCAGCAGTAATTACTTGAGATGATCAGGACATCCAGTTCCCTTGTCCCTCAAGGGAGTGCCAGGCTCTAGGAGGAATGGCAAACTGCCTTGCTTTATCTGCCTTGGATTCTGATGGGTATCATCTAGGTTCCTTTCACCACCTGCCATCTTCCCTCTGGAGCTGGGCAGGTAGCACTGCACGAGCTCAGTAAACTCTGAAATGCTCATTTTCCAGGAGGTGAAGCAGTTCTGAGGAGTGTAGAGTGACGGAATCCAGATGACTCCTTTCCAGCTTCTGTGTCTCAAGAGGGCCTGGATGTGCAGGAGCATTCAGACTTTAGGGATGGAGGATAACCAGCTCTCTGGCCTCGTCTCTAGGACTGAAAGGGGAGGGGAGTGATTGGTTCAAGGGAGCTGAGATAACCAGCTCTGTGGGTAGGCAGAAGAAGAAAAGGAAATGGGTTTGGACTACAGCTGCCCAGGAGTGATGTTAGGTTTATAGGAGAGAGAGGAAAGATGTCACACAAGGAAAGTAGCAGAGGCACCTTCTCTGATGGGTTTTATTGTTTCTTAAAAATATATTGTATTTATTTATTTGGCTGCATCTGGTCTTAGTTGCAGCACACGGGCTCTTCACTGCAGCGCGTAGGCTTCTCTCTAGTTGTGGTGCGAGGGCTCAGTAGTTGCGGTGTGCAGGCTCTAGAGCGCACGGGCTTAGCTGCCCCGCGGCATGTGGGATCTTAGTTCCCTGACCAGGGATTGAGCCCGTGTCGCCAGCACTGGAAGGTGGATTCTTAACCACTGGACACCAGGGAATTCCCTCTGACGGATTTTAAATGAAGAGAATTTTCATCTCTGACTTGGGTGGTTGATGTGGAGGAACATTCCAGAGCTGGAAGGATACTGGGGATAAGCTTAAGGAATATTTGCTGCTAAGTGAATAAATCCACAGGCCATAGCCATGTTCTACTTTTCTGCCTGGGAGGGGTGGGGTTGATGTTCCGGGCTTTAGTTGTTGATAAGGGTGGTTGATGGCGGGGTGTTTTGCAGGGTAACACAAATGGAGTTGCTGCTCAGTTGCATCTACCTGGATGGGGTGGGTAGGTGGGGAGAGCGCCACAGGCAAAGGGAAGCAGCCCTTATTTCCCATCTTGCCCTTGGCTTCTGCACCTTTACTGTGGGACACACACCGTTCCTTTACCATTTCCACGAACCCAATCTTCCTTGGGAAGGAAGAAGAGTCACAGATTTTCCTTGAAAAGTCATTTTGTCCCATCCACCCGGGAAGTTATTTTTACCTCTTGAGATATTTTCAGACTCAGGCAGGTGGATGGTTTTTTGTGTTTAAAACCTGAAATGAAGATTTCACACACTCTAACATCTTAAAAGTCTTACCCTAACCATAGATTGTCCTCTTGCCCTTGCTTTTATTTATTTATTTTTATTTATTTATTTTTTCGCGGTACACGGGCCTCTCACTGTTGCGGCCTCTCCCGTTGCGGAGCACAGGCTCCGGACGCGCAGGCTCAGTGGCCATGGCTCACGGGCCCAGCCGCTCCGCGGCATGTGGGATCTTCCCGGACAGGGGCACGAACCCGCGTCCCCTGCACCGGCAGGCGGACTCTCAACCACTGCGCCACCAGGGAAGCCCTTGCCCTTGCTTTTAAAGCTGCAAATTGTGAACAGTGCCATCTTCTTCACTCACGTCTACACTGGATCAGTTATTACCCTCCTAGTGGGAGGCCCCTGGGCTTTGGCGTATACCGCTGCATCGTTTGCTGCCAAAAGTGACTTTTGTTTGAATAATGTATTTTACCTGCTCTGAATCAAGTGATATTCATTACAGTTATTAGGGATTCTCGAAAAGTGTTTTTAAAACGTCTCATGGCTTTGAAAAAGGATATCACTAAGAAAGTTGTGATTAATATGGAGAAGAGAAAGGTCAGGACTGGAGGGGGAGGATAGAGGAAGTAGGGAGAAGAGAAGATGCTGACCAGTGATTTAAAGTATTGAAAACTCAAGAAAAAGAGAATACCAGCCTTTCCGGAGGCCAGAGCAGAAACAACTGGGACTTTCAACATGAAAGATTAGGATTAGATTAAAGAAAGCACTACCGAACTGGGAAATTGAATACTTCTGAGAAGGACTGTGGAACCTACTGTTCTTAGAAATCCCAAGCAAAGAAACATCGGAAGTGGGAGGGGAGAGCTAGTGCAGAAAGAGAGAATGACTGAAAGAATCCCTTGCCACCCCTCCTGAGCTGTCTTCTGCCCTCCCTTATCCGTCAGGACTGTCCAATCCCGCTGTCTGAAATAGATTTGATGACTCAACAATGGCCAATTAGGCGTTAACACATCTATCTCTGGGGCTATCTAGCCATCTTTATGGAGAACAGGCTCTTAAATCTCTGCTCATCGGGACAGCCAGAGGCTTTGCCTAAATGGTGGAAAGAGCTGTAGACATTTCTCATAATTATAATGACTTTTTACAGGGAGAGCCATAACTCCCACTCCATAAGTCCAGTATGAGGGAAGAGCCCATCACAGACTCCGTGATGCAGGGAATGGAGCCATCTGATGGCTGTCTTCCTTGGGTGGTCTGTGCTTTCTTACCATGAACAACTTTGGGGAGCAAAATTCACAAAGGAGGATAAGATGCTTTCTATTCTTGGCACCCCTCTAAAGAGATGAGACAGACTGCAATCTCCAGAGGTAGACAGTGAGTGACAAAATGTTAGGAAATGAATGAGTAGTACGTAGCCCGGCCAAGCTCCAAATAGCTGTGTGCGGAGAAGGGCATTTTGGGGGTTATTAACTATGGAAGGCTTCCTGGAGGAGGCAAACATGGAGCTGAAAAGGAGGAGATCGTTCTTCGAACAAATGGCCCCTGTGTAGAGGTGGGTAAGTAGGAGAAGTCGAACAACTTCGGAGCATAGATTCCATTATGCATCCTCAAGAGCCTGGACATCTCAGTTTTCCAGTTGATTAATTAGCTCATATCCCCATCAATCTCTCTTAGAGCTCCCCTACAGCTTTTTTTTTTTTAACATCTTTATTGGAGTATAATTGCTTTACAATGGTGTGTTAGTTTATGCTGTATAACAAAGTGAATCAGCTATACATATACATATATCCCCATATCTCCTTCCTCTTGCATCTCCCTCCCACCTTCCCTATCCCACCCCTCTAGGTGGTCACAAAGCACCGAGCTAATCTCCCTGTGCTTTGCGGCTGCTTCCCACTAGCTTTTATAAGAATTCATGACACCCTTCGAAACAGGCCTATTTTTCTATTTCACCACCACTCTCCTTGGCCTGCCTTGTTTATGATTTTTGGGTCTATTTCCTCTTCCTCTGTAAGATATAGGTAAGAATACTGAGCATTCATATTTTACTTCTGACCTTGATTTCCCTCAAACTATTAGATAGTCCTTTTCTCAACCTTCCAGCACTCTGTGCTTTCCTCACTACACCTAAGAAGCTCTCCTGGGCCAATAAGAGGACAGCTTGTCAAAATGCGAATTAGCCATCTCTGCCCATTTCCCAAGCCAAGGACCCCCAGAACCTTACTCTGATGTCTTTCTTTGGCTAATTGTATAACATTGATGGTCTTCAGCTTTCTCATATTCATCCTCATTAATGTGTCTTAGTCTGTGCATCCCTGACAACAGAGCCTGTGTTTGCATGGTTTGCTTCATTCCACACCCCTCATAGTGCAATTTAGAGACTGAATTAATAATACTCCAAGGTACTAGAGGTGAACAGTTACCGAGATAATTTGAACTGTATAGACATCTTTTGTTTTTATGAAGCATGTTTAGATAATTAAAATATCCATGTGATTGCCTCTACAAGCCTCGCCTTCGGTCAAGTAAACACAATGAGATGGGTGTATCTTTTATCATAGAGATCGATCTATAATATACTCCTAAAGGATTCTTTCTTTGGTCATAACACGGAAAAGATAAACTACTGTGTTTCTTTGATTCATCAACAAATTGCCTTACTTGTGATAGCTGATACTCTGGACAAGGGTACAAAATGAATAAGACGAGGTGTCTACCTTTTAGGTGCTTTCATGTTGGTGGGAAGATAGACAAGTAAACCAGCATTTACAATAAAGCGTGATCAGAGCTGCGATGGAGTTGTGCACAGGATACCACGTGAGGGCTAGACATCTAACTCAGAGGCAAGGAGGTGTCATTTACTGGCCCCATTGGCAGAAGCAGGTGAGTGGTTGTGGTGGCAGAAGACTAAGCCTAGACATTGGACAGTCTCTCTCAATTAGATAATGATTTTGTCATCTATGCACTCATGCTTGAACAAGGACCAATTATGTGCTAGTCACTATGCTAGGTCTTATTTAAAGATGAATAAGATTGGGGCTTCCCTGGTGGTGAAGTGGTTAAGAATCCACCTGCCAATGCAGGGGACACGGATTCGAGCCCTGGTCCCGGAAGATCTCACATGTTGCGGAGCAACTAAGCCCGTGCGCCACAACTACTGAGCCTGCGCTCTAGAGCCCGCGAGCCACAGCTACTGAAGCCCGCGTGCCACAGCTACTGAAGCCCACGTGCCACAGCTACTGAAGCCTACGCGCCTAGAGCCCGTGCTCCGCAACAAGAGAAGCCATGGCGATGAGAAGCCCGCGCACCACAACGAAGAGTAGCCCCCGCTCGCTGCAACTAGAGAAAGCCCGCGCGCAGCAACAAAGACCCAACGCAGACAAAAATAAATAAATAAATTTATTTAAAAAAAAATAAATAAAGATGAATAAGGTTAAATTCCTGCCATCAGAAATTGTAGTTTAGAGTGGCGGATAGAAAAAGAAACATTTAAAATACAATGTGGGCTTCCCTGGTGGCACAGTGGTTGATAGTCCGTCTGCTGTTGCAGGGGACACGGGTTCGTGCCCCGGTCCGGGAAGATCCCACATGCCGCGGAGCGGCTGGGCCCGTGAGCCATGGCCGCTGAGCTTGCGCGTCCGCAGCCTGTGCTCCACAGCGGGAGAGGCCACAATAGTGAGAGGCCCGCGTACCGCAAAAATAAAATAAATAAATAAAATACAATGTGTTAAGGCCTGAGGTAGAAGCATGGGAAAGTTGACAATTCCTCAGTGAAAACCAGTGGAAATGTTATGCCGTTTAGAATGCTTAGAAGGGAAAAAACGGAGGGCAATTTCAATGACTTACCCTCTTACTCCTTTGAAGTCTGTGAATAGGTTGATTCAAATTCCACTGTGCAGTTTATTTATCATCTGGAATCCCAGCAGTTGAAGGATCCGGAATATATCAAACTTCCCAGGTCTCTGTCTGGGCACCCTTTTTAGTTCAGGAAGCAATTAGTCTGAGAGAGACAGAGAGAGAGTGTAGCAGCAGAATATATATCCTTTTAAAATAATTTAGTAACAACCCTAGGTAAGTGACCAATTATAGAGTCTATTCTTTTTATAGAGATATTTCCTTGCTGCTCAACCCGCAAGCTTGCCGGGTTTAGAGGATTAATCTTTGACATAGTAAATATGCTCAGGCTGTAATTCAGTAGCAGGGATAAGGGGACTTAGACTTGTATTGTATGAGGGAAAAACACTAGACGGATTTGTCCAGGAGCTGCCATGGTAGTCGTCATTGTCTCTTGTACCTTAGCATCCCAAGTTTCAGAACTGCAAGGGACCCTTTTATCCAGTGTCTTTATTTTACAGATGAGAAGACTAAGACTTATGGTACGTGAGATGGTAACAGATCCAGGACTGGAACTCATGTCTCTTGAGTCACACTTCAAGACATTTAATACTACACTTTGCTACTTCGTGTCACATTCAAACTCTAGCTTTACTAGAAAGACTCCCCTATCAACGTCCTTCCACTCGGTTCTTTTCTGTCCCTCCCTATTGTCAACTTTAGCCAAACCCAGCTACTTCCTGGCCTCCTATCCATACTACATGTTTTCTGGCTTCTGAAACATCCCTTAAGCACTTCGATCCCCAGACTGGGATACCTTCACTCTTCTCTCCCCTCTGTTCCCTTCTTCTTCTCCAACCAAGCTTCACACTTCCTCTTCCAGGAAGCCTTCCCGAAGTCACCTCTTCTGTCTTTTTAAAAATTTTTATTTTATTTTTTGGCCACACCGTGCGGCATGTGGGATCTTAGTTCCCTGACCAGGGATTGAACCCACGCCCCCTGCATTGGAAGCATGGAGTCTTAACCACTGGACTGCCAGGGAAGTCCACCTCTTCTGTCTTTGAATGCTTCTTGGCTCTCCATCTTTTTAGCCCAGCTGTTTGTTTTGCACTTGCTGCTTTGTTGCTTAATAAACATTCTGAAGTCCGCTTCTAGATATTTAGGTTCTGTCAATTTACTTAGATTAGGAGCTTCCTAATAGCAAGGCCTGGAACATATAGGGGGAATTTTATATTGTTGCCTTACTACCTGGGTTTGGATAGGCTAAGAAAGTTAAAGTCACTTCTGTAATTGGGGAAAGGAAAGAAGAAAAGAAGACTGACTTAGAGATAGGTAGGTATGGTTATCCTGCTTTGAGCCTGGGGCACATTTGAAATGACTTCTTAAGGTTATTTCCAGTCCTGGGATTCTGTAACCGCGTGAACCAACTTGGATGTGCTATAGCCTTAACCTGATGCTGTCACCAATTTGTAGCCTGTGTTAAATGAGACAGCACCCTGCAAGTAGTAGGTGGAAGATTGGCATATCCACTGCATGCTATGCAAAAAAATAGCTGGCGAAAGGACTTTCCTCTGCGGAATGTATTGTTAGGCGGAGCACCTGGCTGCCCAGTGGATGACCTTGGTTGCTGCCTGGAGGTCTCTACCCCAGGGAAGGGAGGCCCTGAGAGCCATTTTGACCCAAGTTCAAATTCCCTAGAACACACAAGCTGACCTCTTGCTCCAAGGCCCAGTCAAAGAGGCTCCGGTGTGTTTATTGCCTCTTGCATGTCCCTGTCCTGGAGAACAAACAGCTCAACCTGACTCATTCCCTCAGTTCCTTGCTGGGGTTTGCCAGGAAAAATCCCTCAGACCCTATGGAAATAAGGGAGCCAATGGTTATGGGTGTCTGGTTATAGATTCCTACTCCCCTTTTCCATAGACACTAATCTTCCCTGGAGGTGCGGAAGACAAGTGGTAACTTCGAATTCGCTTGGCTTGGGCTCCCTCCGTTGCTTGAGGCAAAGCAGCTTGCCTCACTGATTTACCCGCTCAGCAGATGTTTACTGAATGCCTGCTGTCTGTGTGGCTCTTGCTTCTCAGGATGGGGGCTTGCTGACTTTAGCTCTGGAAGATGTTGATACTTCCGTCTTCTAACTAAATGATTTGAAATCCCCCTTTTATAGCATCTAATAATAATAATAATAACGCATTTGTTTCTCCTCTTCCACCATTGGAAGAACTTTGTTTCTGAACCCTAACTAGCTCCTTTCAGTAAGTCTTTGATGGTTATTCCTGTCTCTTGGAACATCCTTCCACTGATGCTGAAAACTCGGCCTCTGTGCACCGGTGCCAAATTGAATCTTGGAGACAGAGTTTTGGGTGAAGTAGAAAAGAATAGCTTTCCTGCTTGGTCAGGTGCAGGGGGACACAGCCGGTTCCTGCCCTCAAAAGCTGTATGTCCCACCAGGAGGATTTGGTAAGGAGTTTTATAGCAATGGTTCAAGGGCAGGGTTGCTCATAAGGTTAGGGTGTGTGCAGGGCCTGCTCTCCTTTAATCTGGTCTCAGGTAACCTCTTGATGAGCTTCTCTGGTTCCTTTAATCTGGTCTCAGATGGTCTTCTCTGGAATTGAAGAATGCTGATGTCTTCCATTCGTTGAGGGTTTTAGTCCTACAAAGAACTTAAAAATACTGTTATGTGTATCTCCTGAGGCAGAACCAGAACCCTGCCCCAAGGCTGCACTATTGTTTCTTAGCTGCTCCTCCCTTGTCTCTGCATCCCCTCCCTTCCCTGATGAGCAGTTTTTAAAATCTGCCCTTTGGGACTCAGGGAAGGTCATGGAGGCTGGAGTCTGTTCCTTACAAACAAGGAATGGGAGACACGGAAAGGCTTCTGTGCCCAGGAGCTGCACAGGGTCCTGCTTGGTTTTACCACCGTGCTTTTCATTGAACCCTGCTTCACATTTTCCTCCATAGAGGAGGAGGCAGTCTCAAGCTCATATTTGTGCTCAATTCTCTCTTTTTTAGAAGGAACTCAACTCAGGCCCTCCCCATTGCTGTGTTTAGAGGAGTGCTGTGTTTCCTAAACTGTGTAATCATCAAAACAGTCCCACGTGATGTTAATAGGAATTTATTTTAAAAGTATTCCATGAAAAAAAAAAAAAGTTTTCCATGATCAGGTCAGTTTACGAAACACTGGGCAAAATTCTTAAACTGCAGGACTTCTCAGAACCTTTAATGTATTGATATTCATTTTGAATGTTTAAGAGGGGACATGATATGCGATATTACTAGACCACAGAAACCTTTTTTTTTTTTTTTGCGTTATGTGGGCCTCTCACTGTCGTGGCCTCTCTCGTTGCGGAGCACAGGCTCCGGACGTGCTGCCTCAGCGGCCATGGCTTATGGGCCTAGCCGCTCCGCGGCATGTGGGATCTTCCCGGACCGGGGCACGAACCCGTGTCCCCTGCATCGGCAGGTGGACTCTCAACCACTGCGCCACCAGGGAAGCCCCACAGAACCCTTTTTAAAGAACAATGTTTTGTCAATTTGGGGGATGTTAATGTTTCATGAGCTTCAGTTTGGGAAATGCTGATGTAGTGGAAGGAATATTGGACTAAGTGACAGGAACCTGGCATTGCACCTCTTTCTAGGTGACTCTGGGTAAGTCACTTCCCCTCTCCTTTACTGGGAAAATGAGGAATCTGAATTAAATGATCCCTCAATCCTCTCCTGGCTCTGACATTATATAATTTCTCCCTTATTATTCTGTTTCTTTCTTAATGTTTGTTTCTACCATTAGTCTGTGAATGCCTAAGATCAGTGTTACGTCTCTTATTCTGTGTGTCTTCCTGAAACATCTAAGACAGGGTCCATCCCAAGATAAAGGGGGGATAGAATGAAAATACCCTACAAGTGCTGGCCACTGTACAAAGACATCCATAGGTAGGCCCAATCTCCCAAGAATCAAAAACTCAGGATCTAAGATAGATTTCCTGACATACCCATAAAGGACACACAAATAATGGAATAAGACATTAAACCAATAGGCGACTAAAGAGAGCTGGAATAAATGCATTTTAGACATTAGAGGAAAGGAAAGCTATTCATGGAAAGAAAACATGGTTGTTCCATAAGCAGCTGTATGTCTTAAGGGAAAGCTCTGAGAAGGCTGCTTGGAAGAGAGGAGCACTGATATCAAGCGAGGAAAGAGGATATTCTCTGCTGATGGGGTGGTTGCAGAGAGCAGATATCCCTGGTTTATGGGGCAACCTACTTGGCTGAAAATTCAAGGAGAACAGAAGAACGCTGATCTGGGAAATGTGATGGGATGGACCTCGTGCTGAAAGTCAATGAGGGAGAAGAAGGACTTTATCTGGAGCATCTGGAAAAGTAGGTCAACACACATTTCACTGGGGAGGTTGAAATCCCAGGGTGCTTGGACAAGACACGCACATATGTGGATGGCCTTGGAGACAGACAGATTCCCCAGTGGGTGGCCCAAACCTCTTGCTTTCTCTTGCATTGGGTGTGATGAGCTTGAGCCCTAGCTTAAGTGTGTTCCTCTGGGCACTCTCACTCAAGAGAACAGAAGAGTGATGAGGGAGATGCTTATCTTTATAGCTTTTCTTATTTGACTTATATTCTGTTTGTGTGTGTGTGTAGTCTGTATGCACCTACGTGTGTGAATGTGTGTTTATATGAGTAAGTGTGCACTTGCCCATATTTGTGGAAACATGGCCATGTTTTATGTGTATATATCAGTTTGCAAAGTGTTTATATGCCTATCTATGGCTGTGTCTGTTGTAAAAGGATTTTACAATACAATTTTATAAGTGTGTAAAATGGTGTATACACTACATGTGTATTTGGAGAGTGGTCTGTTTTATATATATGAGGCATATATTCACATATATATTTTATATATGAACATTCATATGTATTTATATGTCTGCATCTTAGGCTGTATCTATATGAGTTACTTATTTTTACATTTCTTTGTCTTTGGGGGTGGGTTTGTTTTAGTAATTCACTAAGTATTTATTGAGAGCCTGCTATGTACAAGGTACATGTCTATGTATACATATGGGGTGTGTCTCCTTTTGTAGGTATGTATGGAAAGTGCACATACACTTAGGTATATGTCACGAGTTTGAAATGTCTATGTGTATCCTAATTTTCTCATCTATCTAATTTTTTTTTTTTTTGAAGTGTTTTTTTTTTTTTTTTTTTTCAGTATGCGGGCCTCTCACTGCTGTGGCCTCTCCCGCTGCGGAGCACAGGCTCAGCGGCCATGGCTCACGGGCCCAGCCGCTCCGCGGCATGTGGGATCCTCCCGGACCGGGGCACGAACCCGCGTCCCCCGCATCGGCAGGCGGACTCCCAACCACTGCGCCACCAGGGAAGCCCTCATCTATCTAATTTTTAAATCTTGCATTGCAGATTCTTGTAAGCTCCCCCAAATCTTTTTGGAAAAAGCAGGAGATAACTAACTCGATGTAGCATAAGCATTTCACATGGGTATGTCCACATGGAGTGACATTATGCCTTGTTCATCATCCATCTGAGATCTCCTCCTGGGCCTTTGTGCCTTCTCACACTAGGCACTTCTTGCTCCTACAAAGCTTGGGAAACTACCTAAAACACTCATTCACCACTATGAGTAATTAGGCTGTCTTCCCTTCCTGGTCTGTCGAACCAGGAAGAAAAGATAGCAGATAGTCAACAACAGGTATTAAGCTCTAGCTATTTGAGAAGATTTTTTTCTTTTCTTTGTCCTTCTGCCTGGCTTCATTTTTTCTATCGTTCAACCAGTTCTCCTAATCCCTTGAAAGAGAGGCACAAGATTTTCTTTTCCTCCCAAGAAACCAGAGCAAAAGAGATTTTGCTCCAAGGGAATCTGCTCCTATATAATGGGGTTTGCAATAATGTTCCTTCATTAAGATAGAATCTCCGTAGAATGAAAGAGGCCTCTGCTCTTCGTGAAAAGAGTTGTTTTCTGTTGGGGGTGGGTGGGTAGGTGGGGGTATTAAATAAACCTGTTTTTTAAAGAAGTACCTCTGCAGCAAGGAAATATGTTATTATTGTAATTGATGCTAATTATACTTATTACTATAATAACCATTTCGTTGTAACAAATGATGTAATCCTCTTTATTTCTGTTGCTGCCAGAGGTGAGTGGTGTGTCTACAGCAAGAGGGGATTGGTGAGGAGGTGCAAGCAACCCAGTGACAGCGAAGCAGCTTGGGCTGGTGAATGGCTTTGCTGCTCAGGGGCTGGGGGATGCAGGCAGATAGCTAGGTTGTTTTACTACCCAACTTCTCTTTGGAACTTCCCATTTTAGGCCCTTTCTTATAAGTATTTAATTATTCAGTCAGACTTTCATTTATTCACTCAACAAACATTCATGTAGTACCTGCTATGTTTCTTACGTTAGAGTCAAACCTAGTGATATAAAGTAAATAAGACAGGATCTTTACTGCTGAGAAGCTCAGAGTCCAGTGGTGCAGACTGGCAGGCAAAGACTGTTCTCAATGCACTAGGATAAGTGAGCTATAGGGAAGCGTATTTAAAATGCTATGTGTATGGAAGCTCAAAAAGCTGAGGTTTCTGGAGGAATGCTAGGAGTCTGCAGCACAGAGAAGGGGAGTTGGTCATGCCAGGGACAGGGAACTATTAAAAGTATAAACGCATGATGAAACCTGTTTGTTTTGTAGTATTAATATCAATAATAATAGTGGTTAATATTACTTTATATCAGGCACACGCATTTGCATGTTTTGATTCATTTAATCTTTACAACAAGGCTATGAGGTAGGACTGTTGTGAAGATGAAGTGAACCAAAAGGTGACAAGTGCTTAGAATAGTACTTAATATGGAGTCATATTAGCTATTTTTATTCTTGTCTCATTATTGCTATTCCTATTTAACAGATGCAAAAACTGAGGCTTGCGTAGAGTAACTTGCCCAATTTCACATGTATAGTGAGCAATAAAGCATGGGTTTGAAACCCAGTTCTGAATAGAGTGCCAGTCTTTAACCACTCTTGTAATTAAGGTGTAGGGTGCACACTAGAGAGAGGTGATAATTTGTAATGGAACTGCCGAATAGCTTGGGGCTAAGGTGTGAATAGTCTTATGTGCCATTAGGAGTTTCCAAACAGAGGAGTAACAAGATCAGATCTGTGTTTTATTTATTTATTTATTTATTTAATTTATTTATTTTTGGCTGCGTTGGGTCTTCGTTGCTGTGCACGGGCTTTCTCTAGTTGCGGCGAGCGAGAGCTACTCTTCGTTGCGGTGCGCGGGTTTCTCATTGCGGTGGCTTCTCTTGTTGCAGAGCATGGGCTTTAGGTGCGCGGGCTTCAGTAGTTGTGGCTCATGGGCTCTAGAGCGCAGGCTCAGTAGCTGTTGTGCACGGGCTTAGTTGCTCCACGGCATGTGGGATCTTCCCAGACCAGGGCTCGAACCCGTGTCCCCTGCATTGGCAGGCGGATTCTTAACCACTGGGCCACCAGGGAAGTCCCCAGATCTGTGTTTTAGAAAGACAATTCCAGAACCATTTTTGAGAGCAATCCTAGCTGCTGGTCCCTACCAAGAGGCCCAGTTTCTCCAAACAAAACCAAGAAACACAACCAAGTCTCCAAAGATCTCTTTAAGAACATCCCGACTCCTGCTACCACACCTATGAAACTCGCCTTTGCTCGGGCCTGGCAAATATCTGCTTCTGGGGGCACTTACTCTAAGGAGGAAGTCCTTAAGAGTGTTGATCAAGGGCTTCCCTCATGGCGCAGTGGTTAAGAATCCGCCTGCCAATGCAGGGAACATGGGTTAGAGCCCTGCTCCGGGAAGATCTCACATGCCGCGGAGCAACTAAGTCAGTGCGCCACAACTACTGAGCCTGCACTCTAGAGCCCGCGAGCCACAACTACTGAGCCCACATGCCACAACTACTGAAGCCCGCGCATCACCCCTGCTCACTGCAACTAGAGAAAGCCAGCAGGCAGCAACAAAGACCCAACACAGCCAAAAATAAATAAGTAAATAAAATAAATTTTTTAAAGAGTGTTGATCAAAATCATAGCAATTATAATAACCTAGATGGGAAAAGAACTTGAAAAAGAATAGATACATGTATATGTATAACTGAATCATTTTGCTGTACACCTGAAACTAACACAACATTGTTTTTTAAAAAATATTTATTTATTATTTATTTACTATTATTATTATTTTTAATTTAGGCTGTGCCGGTCTTAATTGCGGCACGAGGGATCTTCATTGCAGCATGTGGACTCTTGGCTGTGGCGTGCAGGCTTCTTAGCTGCGGCATGCAGACTTCTTAGTTGTGGCACGCATGTGGGATCCAGTTCCTGACCAGGGATCGAACCCAGGCCCCCTGCATTGGGAGCTCGGAGTCTTACCCACTGAACAATCGGGGAAGTCCCTAACACAACATTGTTAATCAACTATACTCCGATATAAAATAAAAATTAAGGAAAAAAACAGTCTTTAAAAGAAAAAAGAAAGAAAGACAATTCCAGAAAACTGGGACAACGTGGACAACTGGCCTCTGAGAAGGCTAGTCTTACTCTCAGTGTGTTCTGCTCAGCAGATGATACAGCCAACAAGAGCTGCACTACTGCTTTAGCTGACTGCGGGACGTGGAAGAAAAAAGAGTGGGGGAAACTCTCAGGTTAATAAGATCTGGGGGGAGAGCCAAACCAAATTTCCAAGCCCTCATAATTGGGTTGTCTAAATGGGCCACAGTATATAATATCTATAGGCCTTCACTTCCATCAGTGTTAGTAGAAATTTCGAATTTCCCTAATTTGGGGGCTGGGGCCTTGTCTGTCTTGTTCACCACTATCTCTAGTACCCAGCAGAGGGCCTGCCAATAGTATATATTGATAAATCCATCATGTGGATGATTTTTCACTCTTCTGGGGCTCTGGGTACCTCAAGCTTGGCCTAGCCCTCCCACAATTGAATTTTTTTATTATTAATCAAAAAAGTTATTCCTCCTATAATCAGTGCCCTCTCTTCACCCCATCACACACACAGACATGTATTCCTCCACCTTCTCCTAACCTGTCCCCATAAGTTCAGCCAGTTCCCCTTAGTGGAGTTTGAGGAGTACATCAAAGAGGATAATAATGATGGCTAACATTGATTGCGTGCTTACCAAGTGCCAGGCAGAACCCTAAGCACTTTACATGTGTTGACTAAGGTCTCACAACAACTATGAGGAGATACTGTTATTATCCCAACTTTATAGGTGAGGAAACTGAGCTATGAAGAAGTCAAATAACTTGCCCAAGGTCGCACAGCTGTTAAGTAGCGTAACCTCATCCAATACACCAGTGCCTCGCAAACCTTAATAAGCATACGGACCACCTGGGGCCTTAATAAAATGCTCATTCTGATTCAGTGAATCTAATGATGGGGTCCAACATTCTGCAACATTCTTTTTTTTAAAATTTATTTATTTTATTTATTTACTTTTGGCTGCGTTGGGTCTTTGTTGCTGTGCGCATGCTTTCTCTGGTTGCAGTGAGCGGTGGCTACTCTTTGTTGCGGTGCGCAGGCTTCTCATTGTGGTGGTTTCTCTTGTTGCAGAGCACGGGCTCTAGGCACGTGGGCTTCAGTAGTTGTGGCTCACAGGCTCTAGAGCGCAGGCTCAGTAGTTGTGGTGCACAGGCTTAGTTGCTCCGCGGCATGTGGGATCTTCCTGGACCAGGGCTCAAACCCATGTCCCCTGCATTGGCAGGCGGATTCTTAACCACTGTGCCACCAGGGAAGCTCCTGCAACATTCTTTAATAAGCTCCCATGTGATGCTGATGCTGTTGGTTCATGGACCACAGGGCGAGAAGTAAGGCTCTACACTTTGTTCACTGCGTCTCCATGTCAACCATTTTCAGACTCACATTGTCACGAGCTGTCAGAGTTGTTTCCTGAACAGACAGGACATTTGTTTAAAACAGTTCCGTGAACCATGCGAGTCAGCTTCATCCTGGAAGAAAAAGGAGAGTTGGCACTTGGCTGATGGGTTGACACGTCTTGGTGATTGATGCTTCTGCCAAGAACTGAGCCTAAGTGACGAGAGGGTGGCTTTAGACTTCCTGGGTGCAGGCCCTGCTTACTGGAGGCTCTGGGCATGTCTACTGACTGATGGCCGCTGGTGGAGTCATCTCCATCCCTATTCCATTGCGGCCACTAGTTGAATTAGACCGAGGGTTTATGGTGAACGTGACCCAGCCTCAAGGCTTCTGCTGTAGTCTGTTGACTAGCTGTGTCTCTAGAAGTGCCCAAGCCCAGATGTCTGGAATTCTTCCTTGTTAGCCCCTTCCAAATGCAGAATTTAATAAGAGAAGGCAGGAAGGTATGGGAGAAAAGAGTAGATCAATAAATTTATTAACAAGTATTTATTGAGGCCCTGATATTAAAAAGCGGGGATTTTGCCCTAACCCCCCAGGCCTCAGATTAGCTGCAGGAGTGGTGTTGTCAACCCTCATTCAATATCTTTTCCTAATCAAGGCCACCTTCTCCTTTATTTCCCAGCGAGGTGTGCTTATGAGACACACTTCCTAAGACAATTCTGAAGGCAGAGACACATTTTTGGAAGATTAAAAAAAATGCTGCATTAAGAAGTCCAAAAGACATTATTTAATTTTTCTGTTGACTTGGTGAGAGCCATGTTACAGCTCTCCTGCCTTAGCCCGGATAACTGGGAGTTGACTATAGCCATTTAGGTGGGAAACTGGACCTCTAAGTACTCCCATAACTTTAAGATTCTCTGATTTCATTCCAATCAGCCTTGGGGGCCTCTGATGCTCCAGTGAAGCAGTTAAGACCCCCACAGGCAATATTAACTCCAGGTAGGTTTTCTCTTGGAAAAACCTTACTTAGGCCATTCAGCTCTTGGAGAGTTGGAACTCCCAGAGGGGGAAGCAGAGATCGTAGTGTTGAGGGATTTCTCCCATTCTTTCCATTCCTTCCTGTCCCCAGGGCTCTCCTTACAGTCCAGAAGAGCACCAGGCATCTGACTGATTGTTCAGCTTTCAGACCCTTCTTCGACTTTTCCTATTTAAATAAAAATTTAAAACTAGGTTACTAGTTCTTTAAACAAACATTTTAAAGTGCCTATTATCAATAACACATAGGGCTGGTTGCTATGGACTATAAAAAATGAATGAGAGGGCCTTCCCTGGTGGCACAGTGGTTAAGAATCCACCTGCCAATGCAGGGGACACGGGTTCAAGCTCTGGTCTGGGAAGATTCCACATGCCGCGGAGCAAACAAGCCCGTGCGCCACAGCTACTGAGCCTGCGCTCTAGAGCCCGCGTGCCACAACTACTGAAGCCCACGCGCCTAGAGCCTGTGCTCCACAATAAGAGAAGCCACCACAATGAGAAGCCCGCGCACCGCAACAAAGAGCGGCCTCCGCTCGCGGCAGCTAGAGAAAGCATGGGTGCAGCAACGAAGACCCAACGCAGCCAAAAATAAATAAATAGACAAATGAATAAACAAATAAATCCCTTCGTGACTTAAAAAAAAAAGGTGAATGAGAGATAATCATTATTTTCACAAATAGCCTAGTAGAGTTATAAGTTGTGAACCTGAGTACGTACCGTGAGGGAGGTACAGATGAAGTCCAATGGGAGTCCAAAAAACAGAGAGCAAATAAAATGATGTGTACAAGAGGAATTTTTAAAGCTGTGAATACTGCATACATATAAGTTTTTAACTTCCAAAAACAAGAAAAAGAGAATAAGTTTGGAGGCCTGGTCCTAGACCAGGGGTTGGAAGACTGTGACCCTAAACCTGTTTCTGTACAACCTTCAAGCTAAGAATTTTTTTTAACATTTTTAAAGGGTTGTATTTTAAAAAAAACACCAAAGAAGAATGTACAACAGAGACCATATGCAGCTTGCAAAACCTGAAATGTCTGCTGTTTGGCCCTTTACAGGAAAAATCTGCCAACCTCCTGATCTAGACCGAATTTTGCCATAACTGTATGACCATGGAGAAGCCTATCCTGTAAGTAATTGGGAGTTATTCATTAAGTGAAAAAGATGGCTAGATTTGGTGGCAGTAGGAGGATGAATAGAATGGGAGTAGTAAGTAGAAATTCTAGGAGGCAATTTAAAATCCAAATCTAGGGGCTTCCCTGGTGGCGCAGTGGTTGGGAGTCCACCTGCCGATGCAGGGGACACGGGTTCGTGCCCTGCCCCGGTCCGGGAAGATCCCACATGCCGCGGAGCGGCTGGGCCCGTGAGCCATGGCCGCTGAGCCTGCGCGTCCGGAGCCTGTGCTCTGCAACGGGAGAGGCCACAACAGTGAGAGGCCTGTGTACCGCAAAAAAAAAAAAAAAATCCAAGTCTAGCATCTAGAAAACCAGTGGGATGTGTAGATTTGGGAGTCATCAGTGCACATTCAGTGACTGAAAATAGAGCGGATGAAATCACCCAACGAAAAGACCAAAGATGGAAATTTGGAAATATCTACATTAAGGGGAGGATGGAAGGACGCGGAAAGAATGAAGGAGACAGAGAAAAAGTGATCCAAGAGGTAGGAGGAGATAAGAGATCAATAGTATCACAGAAAAAGGAGGTTGTCAACAGTGTTAGTGCCAAAGAGAGGTAAAGTGGGATGGAGAATGAAAAGAAGCCATTGGCTATGTTACAGGTGACCCTGTGAGGACAGTTTCAGGAAGGTGGTAAAGTGGGGCTGGGAAGCAGTGGAGTGCCTTTCAGGATGTTGGTGGTAGAGGGAAGGATGTAGACCACCTAGGCTGAGGGGGAACAGAGTCAACAGAAGCAGATAACATCCATTTTGTCTACCATGCCACGGGTATATGAGGGTCAAATTAAACGTATGTGACAGTGCTTTGAAAACTATAAAGTAATCTACAAATAAAAGGTGTTGAGTTATTATAAATTAATTAACTTCCAGTTCTAAATTCGGTGAAACTATTTTTGTCCTTTCCTCAAAGTTTACAATCTAGAACCAACAATGTTCTATTCCCTATGAAGTATAAACTTTTCATTCTTCAAGACCTTTCTAGCAGCTGTGACCATCATCTTCCTAGTTTTTGACTTCCCAGTATGGCACTGTCTGTACCATCTAATCAAACCTATTTCTCCTCCTCCCTGCAAGCCTTATTTCCCTTCATCTGAGAGCTCTCACCCAGGCCATTTACTTTGTGTTAAGGTTTAAGAGTTGCTTGCTTTAAAGGTTGACAGATTTAGCAAATGAAAATGCAGGATGCCAATTAAATTTGAATTTCAGATAAACAACGAACAATTTTTAGTGTGTGTCCCATGGAATATTTGGACACAGACATCCTGACTTTTATTTGGCAACCCTACCGCCTCTGTTCTCTTAGTTTATCCGTATGGGTCTCTTCATTTAGAACTCAACTCAAAGCTCATCTCTACTCCTTGGCATGATGATTTAATAAAAAGAACACAGCCTTTTATAGACAATCACACTTGGATTCAAGCCCTGGCCCTCCACTTACCTGTTGTGTGACCTTGATTAAATCTCTTCATTTCTTTGAATCTGTACATTACTTTTCAAGGCTCTTATTAGGATTAAAGTAAACAATGTTTAGTTTGTTTGCTTAGGACTTACATATTTATTGAAACCTCTCCTATCCAAAAGATAATGTCTCTGCTTTGCCTGCCCTCTCTGCTTAGATATTCAACTTGTACTTCCTTCAATTGTATTGCTGTTTAGGTTTTCAGTCTGGGTCAGAGTCCTGGGGAGGGGGTCTTGTCTTTCTCATCAACCAGGGGAGGATCTAGCTGAATCATTCCTTATAGTACCTAAGGCAGGGGTCTACCCACAGGGAGCCTCAGGGTAGGGATAGATTGATGGGTTCCCGTGTGCCTTTTTTCTCTGGACTACTTGGAAGAACCTCAAGGTCAAGTCCCTAGGGAGCTCAAGGTCAAATCCTCAGGGTGCTCAAGAGTAAGTCTTCCAGCCTAGGTCTTCTTGCCACTGCTATGCTAGCTCTGCACAGGTTTTCTGAGGGGGTTGATGATGAAGAAGGTTGTGGTAAGCCCTTTGGGGTGAGAGGTGAATAATGGGGGCGGGTAGCCAGAGTAATTGTTATTACTAGTGTTCTTCTCTGTGACTCAGATTAATTGTAAATACTGAGATTCGGAAGAGAGAATTATAGTGATGGGAAACAGGTAGAAAGGTAAAGCCCTTCAGTGGATATTCTTTTTAACCCCCAGTTCCCAGCCAGAGGATGTAACTTCCTTTGCTCAGTTGGGCTCCTCTGTCTGCCCCCAGTAGCCCTGCAGCGTAGGTGGGAGGTAGAATCTTAATGTCCCAGCTTCCTCTGGCCTGAAGCTTACTCTCGGTGATCCCTACTGTAATATCTGCTTCCTCTCACCCTAGCTGCTGGAGATGTGGATAAGCAGCCAGGTTATCTAGATCTCCCAGCTCTGAGTTTTATCTCCAGCCCAAGGGAAGGGTGGAGAAACCTACACCTGACCAAACTCAGTAATAGAAAGTGGTTCCCCCTCCCTGGCTTCTCTTCTCTGGTCCCCTGGAGCTTATTTCACTGGAAGGGAACGCAGGTTGATGTATTTTTAAATGGCTTTGATTTTATCACCTTGCTTAATGATTTGGCACGTTATTTATTAGATGGGGAGCTTCCCAGAGGGGCCTGGCCCATTAACGTATAAATAATGTGGCAAATAGTTCAATAGAGCCGTAAAAAAAGTGATTTAGAAATAATTTGACCTCTGTTTGCTACATGTAAACGAAGGCCCAGGGTCATAATGTATTTCGTGTCCTGAAGCTAGGATGGTGGGGTTGAGGTGGGAAGGGATGAGTAGGAGGCTGGTGCAGACACTGGGGAGATTTTTTTTTGGTCACAGCTCTTTTTTTCTCTGCCACGGTTGAGGGTGTGGCAGACATCATGTGGGCTGCATCTGCTATGTGTGTATCGGGGTGAGTAGATACCCATGGTCTGGGGCAACAATACAATTGGTAAGGATTGGGGAGGGGTGGTTTGAAGTGGAGGTTTCTTTCTGGACACAAATCCCTGTTTGTGATTTTGTCATTATTGAGAAGTTGACATTTGACCCACATAGGTGGAAAGAGAAGTTGATAGTTTGGGAAGCAGGAGCTGTCTTGGTGCATTCAGGTGAGCGAGGTGAGCATCTTGGATGGGGATGATATCTGGTTCTTCTCTCCCTAGTACGGTGTGTAGCACATAGTAGGCAGTCAACTAACTGTTTATTAACACAAATCCATATATCTACTATGATTAAAGGGGGGAAAGAATGGTACAGATAATTTCTGAACTAGTGGTGGATAACTAATGGGTATAATAGTTAACGTTCACTGAGAGCTTAGTATTCACTAGACATTTTATTAATCACTTTACATATGTAACCTAATTAAGTCTTTTTTATGTTTAAATTGTAAAATATGACACATATTCATTAAAGTGTATAAAGGATATGCGTGCATTTTAATGAATAACGTGGCACCTAGAAACACCCATGTAACCGCCACTCCTAAAAAGAAAGAGCTTTGCCAGCATCCCAGAAGCTCCCTGGCAGTCCCTTTCTAATCACAATTGCTTCGCTTTCCCAAAGGTAACTATCCTGTATTTTGTAATAATTTTCTGGCCTTTCATAATAGTTTTAGTATCAATGTATGTTTCCTTAAACAATATAGTTTTGCCTTTTTTTTTTTTTTAAGATTTTTTGATGTGGACCATTTTTAAAGTCTTCATTGAATTTGTTACAATATTGCTTCTGTTTTATGTTTTGGTTTTTTGGCCCCAAGGCATGTGGGGTCTTAGCTACCCGACCAGGGATCAAACCTACACCCCCTACATTGGAAGGCAAAGTCTTAACCACTGGACCGCCAACAAGTCCCAGTTTTGCCCTCTTCTGAATTTTCTGTTGATACACTCAAATTTTGAGTTTTCTTTTGTCTTACATTTCTTACTCAGCATTTTATGTGTCAGGTTCATTCCTGTTGCTGCTTGTAGCTGTAGTTTACTAATTGTCATTGCTATACATATTGCACTGCGTGTGAATATACAGTATTTTATCCATTCTACTGTTGGTGGACATCACATCCTTTCTAATTTTTTTTTAAAATTAATTATTAATTAATTAATCTTGGCTGCACCGGGTCTTAGCTGCGGCACGTGGGATCTTTTAGTTGCGGCATGCGGGATCTTTAGTTGTGGGATGTGGGATCTAGCTCCTGACCAGGGATCAAACCCGGCCCCCCTGCATTGGGAGCGTGGAGTCTTACCCACTGGACCACCAGGGAAGTTCCTCCAGTTTTTATCAATTGAAAACAATGTTGCTTTGAACATACTTAAACATGTATCCTAGTGCGATTGTGCCCGCATTTTGTAGGGTCTATACCTGGCAGTAGAATTTCTGGGTTATAGGGTACGTGAACATTCAAGTTTGCTCAGTAATACCAAATTGCTTCCCAAAGTATTTGTACCAATTTTCACTCTAGAGTATCTGAGAGTTCCTGTTGTTCTACCATCCTTGCCAGCTCTCGGTAGTCTCAGAATTTTCCAGTTTAATCCTTACAATATCATATGAAGTTGGAATTTTTATTATTGCCATTTTACAGACGATTAAACTGAGGCTTAGTGTGTTTAAACAACTTGCTCAGAGTTGTATAACTGGCAAATGGCAGACCAGTATTTGAACTTAAGCCTGACCCCATACCCGAGCTTGAAATCTCAATATTTGCACTTTATCTTGATAATGAATACTTTGAGATTTTGGATAAATTCTATAACAAAGCTCTTCTGCACATTTAACTTTTTAAACCAATTAAAAATTTTTGTTATATATAACAATATATAAAATGGACCATCCTTCATGCTTGCTACCAACTTGTGCAGTGGAGAAGGTGGCTGGTTTCATATGTGGGGTGGGGGAAGACATTAAGGTTAAATATTTAACCTTAAATATTAAAGATCTGGGCTTCCCTGGTGGCGCAGTGGTTGAGAGTCCGCCTGCCGATGCAGGGGACGCGGGTTCGTGCCCCGGTCCGGGAAGATCCCACGTGCTGCAGAGCGGCTGGGCCTGTGAGCCATGGCCGCTGAGCCTGCGCGTCTGGAGCCTGTGCTCCGCAGCGGGAGAGGCCACAACAGTGAGAGGCCCGTGTACTGCAAAAAAAAAAAATTAAAGATCTGTTAGAGAGCAGCTAACATGGAGTTGGCTGTAGGATGTCCAGAAGAAGCTAGTGAAAGATCTGAAAACAACTCCAGGGCAAAGTACTCCTCCCAGGAGCCCGAAAGTCCTTTTTTTCATGCTACTTTAATTTCTGCTACGGTTTTAACTCATCCCCTCTAGTTCATCCTTCCAAAGACAACTCTTAATATATGATCAAAGGCCCCCTTTCTGGTTTCAGGGTATCTTGCTGGCTGGGCAGAGTTTCCAACAGAGTCAGGGCTTTAGAATGTCTTTCATCTCAAGAGCTCAAAGCCTCCCACGGACATTAGCCCATTAATCACCAAGCTGCTCTGTGAAGTTGAGAACTAGTCAGTGGGAGCCTCCCCCGCTTCCCAGATAGAGAAACTGAGTCCACGACTTGTTCAGAACTGCCCAGGGAGTCAGGGTGGAGCCAGGAAAGGAACCTAAGGGTCCAGGGAGACCATCTCCTCGACTGCCAGTGATTCAGGGCTCCAGTTTTTTGCACATTCAGCACAAAAAAGAACTCACTAGAGAATGGTGAAAGATGAGGCTAGTATTTCAGAATATTGGACTCCTTTTTGAATTGCTGACAAAGATAGCCTTGCCCAAGGAGATGTGCATACTTCAATACTGGGGCTGGAGACATTCTTTTTTTTCTTTTAATTGGAGTGTAGTTGATTTACGATATTATATTAGTTTCAGGTGTACAGCATAATGATTCAATATTTTCATAGATTATATTCCATTTAAGTTATTACCAATCCTAAATATGCTACCAGAAAACTACTGGAGCTAATCAATGAATTTCGTAAAGTAGCGGTTTACAAAATTAATGCACAGAAATCTCTTGCATTCCTATACACTAATGATGAAAAATCTGAAAGAGAAATTAAGGAAACACTCCCATTTACCATTGCAACAAAAAGAATAAAATACCTAGGAATAAACCTACCTAAGGAGACAAAAGACCTGTATGTAGAAAACTATAAGACACTGATGAGAGAAATTAAAGATGATACAAATAGATGGAGAGATATACCATGTTCTTGGATTGGAAGGATCAACATTGTAAAAATGACTCTACTACCCAAAGCAATCTACAGATTCAATGCAATCCCTATCAAACTACCACAGGCATTTTTCACAGAACTAGAACAAAAAAATGAACAATTTGTATGGAAGCACAAAAGACCCTGAATAGGCAAAGCAATCTTGAGAAAGAAAAACGGAGCTGGAGGAATCAGGCCCCCTGACTTCAGACTATACTACAAAGCTACAGTAATCAAGGCAGTATGGTACTGGCACAAAAACAGAAATATAGATCAATGGAACAAGATAGAAAGCCCAGAGATAAACCCACGCACCTGCGGTCATCTTATTTTTGATAAAGGAGGCAAGAATATACAATGGAGAAAAGACAGACTCTTCAATAAGTGGTGCTGGGAAAGCTGGACAGCTACATGTAAAAGAATGAAAGGAGAACACTCCCTAACACCATACACACAAAACAACTCAAAATGGATTAAAGACCTAATGTAAGGCTAGATACTATAAAACTCTTAGAGGAAAACATAGGCAGAACACTCTATGACATAAATCACAGCAAGATCCTTTTTGACCCACCTCCTAGAGAAGTGGAAATAAAAACAAAAATAAGCAAATGGGACCTAATGAAACTTAAAAGCTTTTGCACAGCAAAGGAAACCATAAACAAGATGCAAAGACAACCCTCAGAATGGGAGAAAATATTTGCAAATGAAGCCACTGACAAAGGATTAATCTCCAAAATATACAAGCAGCTCATGCAGCTCAATATCAAGAAGCAAACAAGCCAATCCAAAAATGGGCAGAAGACCTAAATAGACATTTCTCCAAAGAAGATATACAGATTGCCAACAAGCACATGAAAGGATGCTCAATATCACTAATCATTAGAGAAATGCAAATCAAAAGTACAATGAGGTATCACCTCACACCAGTCAGAATGGCCATCACCAAAAAATCTACAAATAATAAATGCTGGAGAGGGTGTGGAGAAAAGGGAACCCTCTTGCACTGTCAGTGGGAATGTAAATTGATACAGCCACTATGGAGAACAGTATGGAGGTCCCTTAAAAAACTAAAAATAGAACTACCATATGACCCAGCAATCCCACTACTGGGCATATACCGTGAGAAAACCATAATTCAAAAAGAGTCACGTACCACAATGTTCATTGCAGCTCTATTTACAATAGCCAGGCCATGGAAGCAACCTAAGTGTCCATCGACAGATGAATGGATAAAGAAGATGTGGCACATTTATACAATGGAATATTACTCAGCCATAAAAAGAAATTAAATTGAGTTATTTGTAGTGAGGTGGGTAGACCTAGAGTCTGTCATACAGAGTGAAGTAAGTCAGAAAGAGAAAAACAAATAGCATATGCTAACACATATATATGGAATCTAAAAAAAAAAACAATGGTTATGAAGAACCTAGGGGCAGGACGGGAATAAAGACGTAGACCTACTAGAGAATGGACTTGAGGACATGTAGAGGGAGAAGGGTAAGCTGGGACAAAGTGAGAGAGTGGCATGGACATATATACACTACCAAATGTAAAATCATAGCTAGTGGGAAGCAGCCGCATAGCACAGGGAGATCAGCTCGGTGCTTTGTGACCACCTAGAGGGGTGGGATAGGGAGGGTGGGAGGGAGGAAGATGCAAGAGGGAAGAGATACGGGGATATATGTATATGTATAGCTGATTCACTTTGTTATAAAGCAGAAACTAACACACCATTGTAAAGCAATTATGCTCCAATAAAGATATTAAAAAGAAAACAACCCCAAAATAAAGTTATTACCAAATAATGGCTATATTTCCCTGTGCTGTACAATATATCCTTGTTATTTATCTATTTTATGCATAATTTGTACCTCTTAATTCCATACCCCTATCTTGCCCCTCCCTGCTTCCCTCTTCCCACTGGTAACCACTAGTTTGTTTTCTGTATCTGTGAGTCTATTTCTGTTTTGTTATATACATTTGTTTGTTTTACTTTTTATATTCCACATGTAACAGATATCACAGTATTTTTCTTTCTCTGTCTGACTTATTTTACTAAACATAATACTCTCTAGGTCCATCTATGTGTGGCAAATTTCATCCTTTTTTATGGCTAAGTAATATTCCATTGTATATATGTGCCACATCTTCTTTATCCATTCATCTGTTGATGGATACTTGGGTTGCTTCCATATCTTGGCTATTGTAAATAATGTTGCTGTGAACATTAGGGTGTGTGTATCTTTTCGAATTAGAGCTTTTCTGTTCTTCAGATATATACCCAGGAGTGGAATTTCTGGATCACATGGTGGTTCTATTTTCAGTTTTTTGAGGAACCTCCATACTGTTTTCCACAGTGGTTGCACCAATTTGCATTTCTACCAATAGTATACAGGGTTCCCTTTTCTGCACATCATTGCCAACGTATGTTATTTGTAGACTTTTTGATGATAGCCATTCCAGCAGGTGTGAGGTGACATCTCATTGTGGTTTTAATTTGCATTTCTCTAATGATTAGTGATGTTGAGCATCTTTTCATGTGCCTGTTACCCATCTGTATGTCTTCTATGGAAAAATGTCTATTCAGGTCTTCTGCCCATTTTTCAATCAGGTTTTTTTTGATTTTTGATATTGGGTTGTATTGCATGAGCTGTTTATATATTTTGGATATTAACTCCCTATTGGTCGTATTATTTGCAAAAATTTTCCCCGTTCAGTAGGTTGTCTTTTCATTTTGTTGATGGTTTCCTTTGCTGGGCAAAAGTTTTGAGTTTAATTATGTCCCATTTGTTTATTTTTGCTTTTATTTCTTTTGCCATAGGAGACAGATCCAAAAAATATTGCTATGATTTATGTCAAAGAACATTCTGCCTATGTTCTCACCTAGGAGTTTTATGGTTTCTGGTCTTACATTTAGCTCTTTAATCCATTTTGAGTTTATTTTTGTATATGATGTGAGGAAATGTTCTAATCTCATTCTTTTACATGTAGTTGCCTAGTTTTCCCAGCATCACTTATTGAAGAGACTGTCTTTTCTTCACTGTCTATTCTTGCTTCCTTTGTTGTAGATTTATTGACCATAAGTGTGTGGGTTTATTTCTGGTCTCTCTATTCTGTTCCATTGATCTATGTGTCTATTTTTGAGCCAGAATCATGCTGTTTTGATTACTATAGCTTTGTAGTATATTCTGAAGTCAGAGAGCATGACACCTCCAGCTTTGTTCTTTCCCCTCCAGATTGCTTTGGCATTTTGGGGCCTTTCGTGGTTCCATATAAATTTTAGGATTATTTGTTCTAGTTCTATGAAAAAGGTCATGGATGTTTTGATAAGGATTGTATTAAACCTGTAGATTTCTTTGGGTAGTGTGATAATTCTTCCAATCCAAGAACATGGGATATCTTTCCATTTCTTTGTATCAGCTTCAATTTTCTTCATCACTGTTTAAAAATTTTCAGAGTATAGGTCTTTCACCTTCTTGGTTAAGTTTATTCCTAGGTATTTTATTCATTTTGATGCAATTTTAAAAGGGATTCTTTTCTTGCTTTCTCTTTCTGATTGTTCATTATTAGTGTATAGAAAAGCAACAGATTTCTGTATATTGATCTTGTATCCTGCAACTTTACCATATTCACTTATTAGTTCTAATAGTTTTTTGGTGGAGACTTTAGGGTTATCTATATACAGTATCATGTCATCTGCAAATAGTGACAGCTTTACTTCTTTAGGGTCATTTATTTTTGCAACTTCAGTTGTGCTTCGTACATAGAAGGCCCTTAATAACTGTTTGCTAAGTAAAGGTGTGAACAAATAAATGACAGGATGCCTGAATTTGTTTTACTGATCTGGGCATCCTCCTCACTCCCAATTTTTTCTTCTAACATGAATATCTTTGGGAAGGGGCACGGGCATGAGGAATTGAACTTTTAGTTGAACTTCTCTGGATGAGATGTGCGCCTGAGTGGAGCAGTGAGGAAAGGTGCCTTAGGTTGAAGGCTGGGAATGGAAGAGGGGAGGGGGGAGGAGTTCCTGAGACTCAGTCTTACTTTGCCCAAGAAGATCTGTAAAGGAAACTAAAATTTAAGCTTACTTCAGGTATTCTGTGAGTTCCTGCCCCTCACCTGCCACAGTATTCCTCTGGGACAGACACCTTGGCCAGTTATAGCCTTCATCCATTCCGCTGCAAACAGCAGAGCTCTGGCCACATGACCAGATATGAATGTGAATTTTATTTGCTCCAGGTACCCATCATTTTAGTGACATTATCAATGGGTTACTGTTTAGGGGAAGCAGTGAACATTTGTCACTTTAAAATGCTCTAAGTATGCTCAGAGATCACAAAATCAAAGAATCCTTTAGGGCTGGAGGAAATCCTTGAGGTCATGGCTTACACATCCCTCTGTTGCAGTGGAAGTTGCCTAACTCAGTGAACTGGAGGAGAATTATCTTGTTTAGAATGTTTGCTTTTGCGACTCCTTATGTATATCTCTACATATGACTCCATGTATATATGCAAATCGGTGTAACAGTAATATGTAAGAATCTCTCCGTGTGTCAGGGTGGGGAGGTCCACATTTGCGTAGGCTGCTTTGCTTCCTTTGCTAACGTCTTTTCCTTTAGACTACGTGTAGCTCTTCTCTGTCTTCACACCCTCCTTCCCCTCACCCATCACATGATGCTCGTTGGAAGCTCCTGAGGAATCTTGAGGTTGGGGTTGGGGATATTCACCCTCAACTCTTCTCCTGGCCTGTCTTTATTTCAGCCACCCATCTGATCCCATCGCCATCTCTAGGCGGGCTCCCTGCTGCCTGCATTTATCTCCCTGTTTTATGATGTCATTTAATTAGCTCACACACGGTGGTTTTATGGGACAAACATGGCCTTGTTTGCCTTATAACTGAATTTCACAGCTCTGTGGGGACAGGTCAGGAGATCTCAGCCCCGCGGTGTTTGGAGTTCAGGAATCCTGGATCTTTAGGAACCTAGGAATTTTGGTAATGATCTGAATTGGAGATCCATCTTCCACAAACTAAAAAAGTGTCACTTCTCTCTTCTCTAGTTGCCCATCCCACAGCGTATGAATAACCCTGTTGCAGAAGTGTGAACGCTGTGCCACCATCAGTGTCTGTCCTGAATCTCTGTTGCTCGTGTGACGGTCATACTACTTTTGATCCATAAATAGAATGGCCACTTATAGGATAGTTAGAAGCCTCCTAAATGTCCATTCTAGGGGAATGAGATACTGATAGTAGGGTTGACATTAAAATAGGGCTTGTGAGCTTGAGGTCCCCAAGTGAGAAAAATTGAGAGGATCTTATTCCTTTGACAGAGGAACTTGTGGGCCTAGTGGAACTGTTGGGGTGTTGAGCCAAACAGGGTTCATCTAGATGCTAAGTAGGGAATTGGGGGTTACTGTTTATGCAAGTCTGTAAGAACACAATGTACGTGTGTGTGTGGGGGGGTGTGGGTGTGGGTGTGTTGTTTTGTTAGTTGATTTGGTCATGAAGGTCTGGGAATATATAAACTATCCAGAATCATTGTGGAAAGATACATTCCATCTGCATTTCCTACACCTCTAATGAAGGAGACCCTGCCCTCTGCTGCCATGTGTGACAACCTTTTGTACAGGCAGATTTCTTTTTCCTCTTGTCCACAAAGTCACCAGAAGACTTACACGTGCACACATTAGAAATGTTCATAAGCCATCTCTTGATAAATACACTATTCTTTTCTCAGCTTTAGACAACATGTTTCCTGGCTTGGTGTCGGTGAGGAACCAAGTATGTGTATATGGAATCTGCACAGAGGCAAGAAATGGGCCAGAGGAGCCATGAGAAATCTGCTTCTTTCGCTCTCTGCCTGCTCTCTTCACCCCCTCTGCCCTGCAGGGATGAACTTTTCAACCCCAGGCACCCACTCCTGTCCTCCGTCTGTTCTTCTCTCCCTCCTTAGTCTGGCTCCCGTCTCTCATGTCCCCCTCCCTGGACTCTCCCCCTCCCTACATACAGCTCCTCCTTCTGAAACCCATCAGTCCGCTTTCTCCAAAACCACTGGCAGAAAGACGTGTATGAAAAGTAGCCTGGAAATGGGTAAGCAGTGCTTCTAGGAAAAGGGGAGCCGAAGCAAACGTCAGTCTGGGGTGGGAGGAATATTAGGAGAGAGTAGCAACTGGGGGAGCACCCCGAATTGTAGCTATAAGTAAGAAGAAGTAACATAATCCTAATCTCAGACACAGAGACTTATTTGAATATACGAATATGTTTTAAATTTAAAATTGGGTTTTCTAAATATCACTCCCCTTCTGGAATAGTCTGGATCTAGTTCTGCTTGGAAGCCAAAGGTTAGACCAAATGATTCCCAGACTCACAGAGGAAGGACCCAATCTTTCTGGGGCCTCTGTTTTGTCAGGCTGTCTTCAGAAAATTTAGCCTAAATCCCTCCTGCTGCTGCTTCCAACACCTTATGAGACTGGTGATGCCTACAATTCATCTTGAATGTCCCCTCCTCCCTGGGAGCTTGTGATAGCACATCTCACCTAAAAAACCATTAGGCTCTGAAAGTGTTGGGACTGGCCCCGGCACGCCTTTGCCCTTCTGTGCTGTCCTATCTCTGGATGACTTCAGAGAAGGTGTTCAATGGATGCTCCAACCTTCCCCTCCTCTTTCCTCTGAATTGCCAATATATTTTCTCTGACAGTTTGCACAGATAGTTAAGATACCATGTAATTACTGTTGCATTTGAAAGCCAAACATGACTTATATCTGACAAGCTCAGTCACCTTTGGGATGACTTGGGGTGTGTATGTGTGTTTGTGTATGTTTGTGGGTGTGGGTGTGTGTGTGCACGTATGTATATGTATGTTGGTTATGTTTTTTTGTGGGAGCAGAGTGAGTATTAGACCCTATGCCTTTCTCTCACTCAGTTACCTTTCTTTATTGAATCAAGAAACTGGAGTGTGCAGAGCAGGAGAGGGAGGCTCCCAGTGTGATGGGAACGATGTGATACCCAGGATAATGACAAACATGCAGACATAATGAGATAAGGGCAGAGGTCTAGGTAGTGATGGAGGATGGAGAGACGCCACTAGATGCAAAATGGGTGACTTATCCACAGAGAACTTCCTTCAGGAGAGGTTGTGGGAGAGTGTTTGGAAGAGGCAGATTAGGACCAGAGAGAAGGAAAGGACGATATCTTTTTATTTTTTTAGCATCTTTATTGGAGTATAATTGCTTTACAATGGTGTGTTAGTTTCTGCTGTATAATAAAGTGAATCAGCTATACATATACATATATCCCCATATCCCCTCCCTCTTGCGTCTCCCTCCCACCCTCCCTATCCCACCACTCTAGGTGGTCACAAAGCACCGAGCTGATCTCCCCGTGCTATGCGGCTGCTTCCCACTAGCTATTTTACATTTGGTAGTATATATATGTCCATGCTACTCTCTCACTTTGTGCCAGCCTACCCTTACCCCTCCCCGGGTCCTCAAGTCCATTCTCTACATCTGCGTCTTTATTCCTGAAGGACGGTATCTTTGATGAGAGAAAAGAATGACCTTTAAGGTAGAAGGGGAGACATTTGCAGGGAAGGAAGCAGTTTTGCCTGGCTGAAAGGCAGTGTCTGAGTGAAGAAGTCATAGTCGGGGGTGGGGGGGCAGGGAGAGGGCTGTTCCAATGGGCAGAGGGATGGAAGTGCTGGTGGTGTTTCATCCAACCGCTGCTGGGAGGCATTAGGTAGTCCTTTGACATACTAGGTCCAGGATGGGAAGATTTTTCCGTGCAGTGAGGAATTGGGCTTGGAAAGAATAAGGGGTTAGGGCAATGGGGAGATGGAGGCAGCTACGAGGAGTAGGGGAGAAAGACTGGGGAGGTCACTAGCAGGGCTTCTAAACTTGTGACGGGGGAAGGGTGACCAGTTCTTTTCCACTTCCCTTCTTATTCCAGTAGGAAAGTTTAAGGTTGGACAAGAGAAAGGATTATATAATTTCCCAAAGCAAAATACACCATTCAGTTCGTGATCTCCGTGCCCTAAAATAGGTCTGGCATGTGCGGAGGGCAGCTGCTTGTATGGCAGGAAGGTGCGCAGGGAGAGGGCTCATCTTCAGCCCTGGCGGTAGAATGGGAGTGGGAGTTGTTGGAGTTCTTAAGTTTTGCTCTTGGCGTCTCTGGCTCAGGTTTCTGTCAGTACAGACCTGCATCCTGGCCCCGCCCCAACTGTTGATTATACCCCTTGGGATGCATCATTGCTAGGAAAGCAGATGTGCCAGATGTGACATGTTTGAAAGAAAAAAAAATCCCTTACCTCTGAGCCTTGGGGAGAGCAGATAATCACTCTCTTGCTGCTGCTCGTGGCGAGGGCAGGGCTGAGGTGGGGTTTGTGCCAAATTTGAACCCTCTCGCCCCTCTGCAGGAGGATCTCCAAGCACGAGAGAAAGAAGGGAAACTGAGGCCCATATCAAACAGAAGAGATTTTGCTTGCACAGTACTGGTGGGCTGCAGCTATTTCATCTTTCTGGGTTGAGTAACTTACGTAAGGAGGTGCTGGTGTGTGTGTGTGTGTGTTTCTAGGAACGAAACCCAATGGCCTCACTTCGGTTTAAGTACCAAATTCTCCTGGAGGACCCCGGGACTTCCTGGGAAGCTTCCTGTTCCATGCCCTGCTACTGCCTACTAGTTGTTCCTACTTTTATTTTTTTTCTGTCCTTGGAAATTGAGCTCAGAACTTGCAATGTGTCTTGTCCTTCGCCTGAGGTGACAAGATGTCTCCTGAGGCTTGCTGACAGACGTCTCAGTCTGGGAAGTCCCATCATGCTTTGCTTGTGCCTCGTTGCCAAGATGGCACCTGAGGTACCCAAATGTCAGGGCCCTGGTGCTTCAGCTACTTCCCCAGCCATTTCCCAATGCTGATGGGACAGAGGAACAATTCCTTTGATAAGACCAGGAGGGGATTAGGAGAAGAAATCCAAGAAATACTCTTGGGTGTACTAGAAAATTCTAAGTCTGAGGTCGATGTAAAGTCAGACGATACTGCACAGTGCCTGGGGAACAGGTATAATGGTTCTACTGTATCCACAATCCTTAGGAATGTAGTTGATTCCCAGAAAACTTTGCTCAGATTCCTAGGACGTGGTTCTTGAGTACATCTTTGTTTAAATGTTGACATTTCCTATTTTCTAAACCGGATTCTAACTCTTCTAATCTGACTTCAAAAAAAGTGGACCTCTGGGACTTCCCTGATGGCTCAGTGGTTAAGAATCCACCTGCCAATGCAGGAGACACAGGTTCGAGCCCTGGTCCGGGAAGATCCCACATGCCGCGGAGCAACTAAGCCCGGGTGCCACAACTACTGAGCCCGTGCTCTAGAGCCCACGAGCCACAACTACTGAAACCCGTGCGCCTAGAGCCCGTGCTCCACAACAAGAGAAGCCACCGCAAAGAGAAGCCCGCACACTGCAACGAAGAGTAACCCCCGCTCGCCACAAGTAGAGAAAGCCCGCTCACAGCAACGAAGACCCAAAGCAGCCAAAAATAAATAAAGAAAGAAATACTTAAAAAAAAAAAAAAAGTGGACCTCTGACCAAGACATCTAACCCTAGGCTGACCCTAGGATTTTAGTGCATGTAAGTTAGTAGAGTTCTGTTGTCTCTGCCAACTAAAAGTCCACTGACTAAACCCAATCTCAGAGTAGCTCTATCCCTACTTCTATCCTCAATCCTGATCCTGAAATTAACCCTAACTCAAATCCCAATTCTACCTCTGCTTCTCCACCCCCACCTTTCACTGCATAGAATGATTTGAGGGGAGGAGGGGCTGGGGAAGAGAGGGCAAGATGAGGAATGCCTCTGGGGAAAAGGAGGAGAAGGAGATCCAGCCAGAGCGACCTGGAGGAGCCAGTGTGGGATCTGGAAGCCTGGGGCATGATCCCGGTACTTGCCAAGCCATGAGTCACAACATCATTCTCCATGGCATTTTGCTGGAGGTATGGGCTGGCAGCTGGTAAACAGGCTTGCTTCGAATTAGGTGCTTCTCCTCTGCCCCTCTCCCTCATTTGGAGGAGAAGGGAGAAGACTTCCATCCTGAGGGTTCTTCTTTCTTTCCTTTTAGATTTCATGAGACCCAAGCTAAGCAAGAGGAAAGACTTGGCACTTTGTCATTGGTTGCGAGGAAATTGTGGAGAGATAAATTACTGGAAATGCAGAGCCTTGAAGCTTCCAAATGGGGGAGGTGACCTAGTCCAGTCCCCTGAGCGTCACCCCCCTCAGGGATGCCGAGTTGCTCCGCTCTGCCCTGTGCCCTCTCATGACAGGGCCCACGCACTAACCCACCTCCCTGCCACGGTTGTCATTGCTAAAATCCAGACAGGCATCCACTGTGGCTGTATAGAGATCTTTATGGGGTAAACCTGTGCTTGTGAATGAAATAACAGCTGGAAACACCTGGAACTTTTCTCCAAGCCTGGTACCTCTTCCCAGCTAACTTCGGTCACAATGAGTCAGTTTTCTATCTACAAAATGGGACCAGCCTGGACCCTTACTCTTTTTTTTTTTTTTTTTTGCGGTACGCGGGCCTCTCACTGTTGTGGCCTCTCCCGTTGCGGAGCACAGGCTCCGGACGCACAGGCTCAGCAGCCATGGCTCACGGGCCCAGCCGCTCCGCGGCATGTGGCATCTTCCCGGACCGGGGCATGAACTCGTGTCCCCTGCATCGGCAGGCGGACTCTCAACCACTGCGCCACCAGGGAAGCCCTGGACCCTTACTCTTGAGGAAGGGAGAGAAGGAGCCGGACACTAATGATTGCTTTCTGATGTTGAGGGATGATCAGGGTTAGTACTGTTTATTCCTTGGGGAAGCCAGACAACCATCAGCCTGACTCTAAACACAGTTCAACACAGTCTCTGCCCTTATGGCTCATGGAAACTCTACTCCTTCCCCCTCTATCCTTAGCCCACATCTGCCAATCCTACTGTAACTACTACAGGTAGGACTGAAGGGAAAGGATGGTGCCTGGTTTTCTGATCTATTCCCTCTAGGCCTCATTTGCACATCCTGGAGCAGAGTTTACACTTCCTCCCATCCCAGATTTAGCTCCTGTCCCAGCCTCCTCCACAGAAGGTAGAGGCTAAAAGTCCTCTAAAATCAACTAGGAAGTGACAGTGGCAGGACCTAACATACAGATGTATGAAAGATCCCTAAATCTCCATCCTTTGGGTGACATGCAGTACTCACTTCAGCCCAGCCTACCAGATGCCCAGGTGTTACCCACTTGGAAAAGACCAGTGTTCCAGCTTGCTGAGGGTTTCAAAAATGCAGTTTGATTTAGAAAAATGTCAACATGTGTAAGTCAAAGAGGGTTGGGGTCAGAGTTCCTGCCAGCTCCCTCCTTTTTCTTTCTCGTAATGCTGAAATATTGTAGTAATAATAACGAATATTTAAATGGCATTTTACAGTTCCAGCGTGCTTTCATTTATAATCATACAATAGCCTTGTGTGCTTGGAATTCTTACCCTCATTTGACAGACGAGGAAACTGAGGTCCAGAGCACTTAATGGGATTTCCTCAAGGTTCTAGAACTAGTCAGTGACACAGCTGGCACCTGATTAAAGTCTGGTGACGGTTGCAAGGGGGCTGAAGATCTGTGTCCAACAAGGAAAAAAAGAGTGAGGGAGCCTTTTCTGAAGAATTTCCAAGGTGGGGAATACAGAGTTTCTAATGAAGTCACAGAAGTGGTCTCTAGCTCAGAGGGTCAGGGTAAGATGGTCTTGGCATGGGCCCCAAAAGAAATGAGGTCTAAAAAATTGTATCTAACTGCAAGGTCAAGAAAATATTAAGAAAACTGGGAAAGACATGCCATCATCTGCGAGCTTGATAATATTTTGTTCACGAAATTTTGGATGTTCTAAGCAGTCTGATTTAGAAGGAAACTCCAGCAGCTACTATGTCCAGGTCGCCACCTGTAGGCGGTACTGTCAGCATGTGCTTGGATGCCCAGTCCTTAAAGATATCAGAGCAACAGGAGCCCAAAGCAGTATTCCATCCACCTGTCTGTTATTAGTTTTATCTTAGGCCCAATATAATCTCTTTTGTTACTGTCCCAACTAGTCTTGTGTTAGTGGGAGTGGGGGTATGAGCTATCTATATCTATGTTTGTATCTATATGGGATTTGGAAAGCTGTTTAGAAGCTTCCAGGGTAATATCCATTCACGAGTTTATAAACAGAATTCATGCTTTTCAGGCTTCTTCAGCCTAAATAGAACCGACTTCACTGGCCTTTCCTTCTCACGTCAGCTTTTGAATAATACTGGTTGCTCACGGTCTCTCTGACAGGTCAAGGCTCCAAGAGTATGAAGAGCTATTGTTTCCTTCTGCTCTGATTCAGGCTGTCCTTGCCTTTTTGCTTTATCTGTTGTAAAAGCTTTATCTGTTGTAAAAGAACTCCTCTCCTTCAATTCTCTCCCTTGTAACCATCCTAAACACTGTTGCAAGATTTGTCTTCCTAAAACATGGCCCTAATCTTGCCACTTTTCCGCTCAGAAACTTTGCTGGTTCCCATGGCTACCTTGTTGAGTGCTTGCTATGTGTCAGACACTATACTAAGTGCTGTGTGTGCATCATCTAAGTTACTCACTGCATCAACCCTGTGAGGTAGGGCCTTTTTTTTTTTTTCTTTTTTTTTTTTTTTGCGATACGCGGGCCTCTCACTGTTGTGGCCTCTCCCGTTGCGGAGCACAGGCTCTGGACGCGCAGGCTCAGTGGCCATGGCTCACGGGCCCAGCCGCTCCGTGGCATGTGGGATCTTCCCGGACCGGGGCACGAACCCGTGTCCCTGCATCGGCAGGCGGACTCTCAACCACTGCACCACCAGGGAAGCACAAGGTAGGGCCTTTTGTCTTCTCCGTTCAAAGATGAGGAAAGAGGAACTTCCCTGGTGGTGCAGTGGTTAGGAATCCGCCTGCCAATGCAGGGGACACGAGTTCAAGCTCTGGTCTGGCAAGATCCCATATGCTGCAGAGCAACTAAGCCCGTGCGCCACAACTGCTGAGCCTGTGCTCTAGCGCTTGCGAGCCACAACTACGGAGCCTGCGTGCCACAACTGCTGAAGCCCGCGTGCCTAGAGCCCGTGCTCCGCAACAAAAGAGAAGCCACCACAATGAGAGGCCCGTGCACCGCAACGAAGAGTAGCCCGCACGCAGCAACGAAGACCCAATGCAGCCAAAAATAAATAAATAAATTTATATATTAAAAAAAAGATGAGGAAAGAGAGGTACAGAGTAGTTACAGGACTTGTTCAATGTCTCATGACTGGAAAGAGGCAGAGCTGAGCTTTGAACCCAGGCCCTTGTGACCCAGAGCCGATGCTCTCCCAATATCTGCATATTTTTAAGTGTCTATATCATGTCTCCTGATGGCAGGACCTGTGATATCTGTCATATCAAGCACCAAGCACAGCACCCTATTTAACAGTCTTTAATAAATGCTTGTTGATAATGAAAAAAAAAAGCAGTTCTATGGTGAATATGATCGGGAGAAGGAGGGAGTTTTAACTGTGATTCTCCAGTTTGCCTAGGAGAACGTGGGCTTCTTGATCCATGTGGACTTTGCTGACTCCATTTTAAGAGCCCCAGGCTCCCAGGCTAATGGAGGTGGCTGCACGCAGATCTAAGACACAGGCATTTTTACTGAATCTGTAGGACTGTTGCAGGTTCAGGCATCACCCAAAAAGAGTTTGGAGGCTCTGGTTTGCTGTGATGGTAGAAGGAGATGGTGACTGGGAGACCACAGGTACTCTTGGTGTCTAGCTATCCTTCAAGAAGTGTAGCCTGGCTGTGGCCCGGGGAATTCTGCTGGGCCGCGTGCATTGCCTCCACCGTGTGGTCTCCAGTGAACCACTCAGCAAGGTAAAGGGGGTGCCAGTGATGATTTACCCCAGAACAAGGTAAAAAGGCTGAGGAGACAGGAAGAAGCTCCTCACGGCCATGGGGCAGCAGAACTGAAACTACAACCGAGGTCTCAAATGAACCCACCTGAGTGTCTTGGCCTCACAAGGTATGAGTGGAGAGGTGGCACTGTTTCTATATCAGAATGACTCCACTCACCCCCACCCCCACCCCACCCCTGCCCACCACCACCACCCTGCCTCTCGCCCTGGCCACCCGAACTTTGCTTAAGTGCCATGCCCTGAAGCAAAAGCTGAGATCTCAGTTTTGGGGGAAAGTGAGATGCAGCATCGCCTGACAAATGGGTGGGTCCCCACCCCCACCCCCACCCCCACCCCCACCCAGTTTGCAAGCCCAGGGTGGCTCCCTTCTAACCCCCTCCCTCTCCTTATGGCCCTGCCTCAATCTTTGTTGTCTTCTCCTCCTGAATGGGGGGGGGGGGAGAGAAGCCAATCACAGCCAGAGAGGCCCTGCCCACGGTAGTTCTCAGGTGAGGGAAGAGGCTCCAGGGAGGAGGGCAGGGATTTAACCTAAGGAGCAGTTGGCTGGACAGACCGGTGCCAAGCATCCTTCCAGATCTGTATCTTTTTGGGAAACATCGACATTGTATTCAGTCTCTTGCACAGTGTTAGAAAGAACATGGTGATGTGGGCTTTGGAGTGAGCCAGACATGGGTTCAAATCCTAGATCCTCAACATTCTAGCTTTTTGGCCTTGGGCAAGTTACGTAACCCTTTGAGTTTCAGTTTCCAAATCTGAACTGAGTAATAGACTATTTATCTCACAGGATGTCATGAGAACAGAGCAAAACGTGCCCATAAGGTGCCCAGCAGAGTGTCTTACAGTGAAACTTGTTCCCCTGATTAAAAGAAAAGTTCCTTGAGAGCCAGGATTTCTCCGGCTTGCTACCCTCTGCCACCACATCCCTCCACCTTCTGCAACACCACAGGCCTCTGCCTCTTCCCTGCTTGGGTCGGGAGGCGTTTTTATTCAAGCATCCCCTCCTCTTTGCTCACAAATGCACAGATCTCAGAATCAGTGCCAGTCTTCTTTTCTGTCCTCTGCAGGCCCCCATCTCTTATTTATTTGTTTGTTTTTTGGCTGTGTTGGGTCTTCGGTGTTGTGCGCGGGCTTTCTCTAGTTGTGGCGACTGGGAGCTACTCTTCATTGTGGTGCGCAGGCTTCTCATTGCGGTGGCTTCTCTTGTTGCGGAGCATGGGCTGTAGGCTCAGGGGCTTCAGCAGCTGTGGCACGCAGGCTCAGTAGTTGTGGCTCGGGGGCTCTAGAGTGCAGGCTCAGTAGTTGTGGCGCACGGGCTTAGTTGCTCCGTGACATGTGGGATCTTCCCGGACCAGGACTCGAACCCATGTCCCCTGCATTGGCAGGCGGATTCTCAACCACTGTGTCACCAGGAAAGCCCTGTTCCCCTTTCTGAAGAGAGACATGTTCTGTGCATTAGAGCATGTGCCTCCCTCTGCATTTCCCCCATCCCCCTCCATAGTCCTAGGATCCAGGTGGCTATTTCCCCACCTCTGCCTCTATATCCACATCCCAAATACCTCCTAAGGAACCGGGGAAGAACTGTATGGTGGGCAACATGAACAGTGCACTTCTTTCCTGGAGAGTCCAATAAAATTAGGTCAGAGAGCTGCTGGGCAAAGAGTCTCCGTTTTGGTTCCTCAACTTCCGCTTCCCTCCTGCAGCTTTGCTTGGCTGGAATCAATTGACATTGAATCTGTCTGTTGCTTTTAAGAGAACTGGGAATAGAGCTGGGGTGAAAAAGTTAGCTTCCTACTGGGAATAATGCAGGGACTCCGAGTTCTCCCTTAAGGATCTAAATTTGAATCTAGAGGGTTGAATGAGAAATGAGGCCATTTGTGGCAGCCTAACACTGGGCATTTGAAAATTGACACTCTCTCACCATCCTTCCTTTCTTTAAAAAGAAAATAATGTAACTTGGAAGAATATGATTATCCTAAAACATTTTATTTTTTAATGAAAGAGGGTTCATTATGCTACCCGTCTCATCTCGTCCCAGAGGAAGGAAACCCTGTGTTCAGCAAGTTTGCTAAGGAATAATTATAGGTTCAGATCTTCCCCAGGCCCCGAAATGCAATTAAAATTTTTTTGTTTTAAGTTGCTTGCGGTCACATGGCGTGTACGTGTGGATGAGTGTGTATGCGCACACGCATGCGCACACGCGCGCACACATGCCCCAGTTTTCCTTGTAAGTACTTTGGGAATGGACTCCCAAATGTGAGGTTCCTAAAAGACAAGCATCCCCACGCTCCCAGCCCAATTTCTTTGGCTGTATCTATGTGAGCCTATATTATAACACGATGAGAAGGGCTCTGTGAAAGGAACCTTACTTTGTTTTTTGTTTGTTGGTTTGTTTTTGGCTAGAATCACCCTGTTTGTCTACTAGTCCCCAGTTCCTGGGATACGTCTCTGGCTTATACTGAATCAGGTCAGTGTGAATAAGTGGCTCTCAACCCACACTGTGGATCAGAATCACCCGTGGGAACTTTTAAACAGTAGTGATGCTTACGCCCAGATGTATATATTCAGCTGATGTGGAGAGGGCCCCAGGCACTGGTAGTTTTTAAAAGCTCCTCAGGTGCTAATGTGTCTCCAGGGATAAGAACCACTGGGTGGCATGGATGATGTGGTCATTTGGGGATTAGTAAAGACACCCAAACAGGGTCATGGGGCCCAAATTTGATTGCCTACACTGCTCAGCTTACTATGTGGTTAGTTCAAATAGTGTAAGCATAGGGGCAGAGTGGTTACCTGTCACATGTATCCAGACTCTCAGTTATATTTAAACTGGGTGGAAACAGGAATCCATAGTTCCCCCCACCATCGTCTCTTTCCTCATCACAAGAGTGGGGGGGGGTGCTTCCCTGGTGGCGCAGTGGTTGAGAGTCCGCCTGCCGATGCAGGGGACACGGGTTCGTGCCCCAGTCCGGGAAGATCCCACATGCCACGGAGTAGCTGGGCCCGTGAGCCATGGCCACTGAGCCTGCGTGCCCGGAGCCTGTGCTCTGCAACGGGAGAGGCCACAACAGTGAGAGGCCCGCGTACTGCTAAAAAAAAAAAAAAAAAAAAAAAAGAGAGGGGAAGTTCTATTATAGGACTGTCCCTGTTTACATAAAAAAAAATTATTAGGGAGGGACTTCCCTGGTGGCGCCGTGGTTAAGAATCCGCCTGCCAATGCAGGGGACACAGGTTCGAGCCCTGGTCCGGGAAGATCCCACATGCCGCAGAGCAACTAAGGCCATGAGCCACAACTACTGAAGCCCGTGCGCCTAGAGCCCGCAAGCCACAACTACTGAGCCCACGAGCCACAACTACTGAGCCCGTGTGCCACAACTACTGAAGCCTGCACACCTAGAGCCTATGCTCTGCGACAAGAGAAGCCACCCCAGTGAGAAGCCTGCACACTGCAATGAAGAGTAGCCCCCACTCGCCACAACTAGAGAAAGCCCACGCACAATGACGAAGACCCAATGCAGCCAAAATAAATACATAAATAAATAAATTTATTTTAAAAAGTATTAGGGAAGATAGTGTATAGATGACAGCCCTAGTATGAGCATTCCAGGAGATGGGGCAGTATTTATGGGTTCATTCAGTCTATGATTGACCTTTCCTCCAGTTTACAGAAGTAGCTAAAAATCCCCGGGCCTTAGGGCACAAGCCCTCCTGGCAGCCAGGAATATGGAAAGAGGGAGGGCAGGGCTTTGTGAGGCCAGACTCTCACCAGATAATAAACCAAAATAGACACGTCTAATAGAAATCTAATAAATGAATTAATAAACTAAATAACATAAATGTGCCTATGAATCCCCATATATCTCAGCATATAAACATACATAGGTTTCTATATATTAGTGGCATACGTAATGTGTGTGTGTGTTTGTAGATTTAAATAGAGTGATATATAAATATATTTATATAACTACATCAGTCTTGTGGAACGTGGGGGTAATTATGCAGATAGCTCAGGCATGTTTTTTGAAAATTGTAGCCATTTTCGTATTTGACTGAAAATTTCACTGATATCCTGATGCTCCCATGTATTTAGATTTATAAATTATGTATATATTTTCTAGTTTGTATACATTATATATATATATATATATATATATATATATATAAAATCGGTATTTTATATATTTGCTGTTTTTCAGAGGGGAGTTGCTGAATCTGTGTAGATAGCCAAAGTGGGAAATTCAGACTCAAATAATCTACTTTGGGGCTTAGATAACCTGCATTTACTCATTATGTGAATCCAGTTCTAAAATCTTCACTTATTTGGTACTGCATAGGGCCCCTACAAATTTGAACCAGTTGAATGCACTTCATTTTGCTTTTGAGAATGCAGGTGTGTGGTGAATAATTAGGAGGACCTATCGGGTCCACTTTGAATTATCCACCCTCTTGAAAGGAGGAAGAGTGGAAAACTGTCCAAGAAATAGCTAAGAGAAAGAATTTCAATTTGGCTTTGTGATGAAGTCAGAATTTTCTCTCTCACTGTCTGTCCTGCTGTGTCTCATGCAGAGGCACGGAGGCGCACGCATGCATACATACATAGACACACTCACTCTTTTATCAAACTGACCCTAGTTTCTTTCTGGGCTGGACTGACAGCAGGTTGAATGTCCCTGGAATGCTTATGTTTGCCCTAGATGTATTTTTGAGGTATTTGTGAAAGGAGGTGAGCTCCACGTCCTTCTGCTCCGCCATCTTGATTCCGAGCCTCTCTGTGACATTTCTGCTTATCTCCCAGTTTGGCTCTGTATTTGAAACTGGAACAGATATTGGAACGGCGTCCCCCCAAACTGCATCCAAGACCTGGGGCTCAGAGTCACACAGTGGACAATGGGGGTGGGAGGAAAGCTGTCTGCTACCATCTTCCTGTCCCCTGTGCACAGTCCAGGCTGAGCTGACTGCGGAGACTCCCAAGACTCTGCTTTACAGGCCCATTGTGATGATTTTTTTTTATGAAAAAGAACATAGATGAGTTTTATTAAGATTCCTCTGCCTCGGGCTTCCCTGGTGGCGCAGTGGTTGGGAGTCCGCCTGCTGATGCAGGGGACACGGGTTCGTGCCCCGGTCCGGGAGGATCCCACATGCCGTGGAGCGGCTGGGCCCGTGAGCCATGGCCGCTGAGCCTGTGCGTCCGGAGCCTGTGCTCTGCAACGGGAGAGGCCACAACAGTGAGAGGCCCGCGTACAGCAAAAAAAAAAAAAAAAAAAAAAAAAAGATTCCTCTGTCTCTGGGTTGGTTCAGCAACAACTTAGCTTTAAATATGAACCTCATTCTCCTAACAGCTTCTTTTATCTTGTTGGCAAAGCCAAAATGAAGCATATGAGAAGAAAACAACCTGGCCTTGGAAAAAGACCACACTGTTTAAACCCAAGATTGGCTACTTGTGGATGAAATAAAGTAAAAGGGAGTTTTCTGAATTGTTCAGTTTATTTATTTATTTCTATTTATTTATTTATTTACTTATTTTTGGCTGTGTTGGGTCTTCGTTGCTGTGGGCAGGCTTTTCTCTAGTTGCGGTGAGCTGGGGCTACTCTTCGTTGCGGTGCACAGGCTTCTCATTGCGGTGGCTTCTCTTGTTGTGGACCTCGGGCTCTAGGCGCCTGGGCTTCAGTAGTCGAGGCACGTGGGCTCAGTAGTTGTGGCTCGCGGGCTCCAGAGTGCAGGCTCAGTAGTTGTGGTACACGGGCTTAGTTGCTCCGTGGCCTGTGGGATCTTCCCGGACCAGGGCTTGAACCCATGTCCCCTGCCTTGGCAGGTGGATTCTTAACCACTGCACCACCAGGGAAGTCCCTAAATTGTTCAGTTTTAAACATCTCACTTTATTAAATACATTCAACATGAAACCAACTTTTGTTGTTTTACTTGAATCACATCTCCACTTTGGTATGGGTCTGTAGGAAGAAGGAATGGAATTGCTCTGTTAGGTTCCTGGATGCTGTTCTATTTCATCCACACTCCCAGTGATGCCATTAATCACAGTGTGGACATACCAGCTTTCTAGATTTAACTTGGGATATATGTGGTCACATACTACATAAGTTTGTGCCAGCAGAATGAAATGGGCCAAGGAGCACAGGACAAGCTACTCATCTACTCATCCAGCAAAGATTTACTGAGCCCCTTTTGTGTGCCAGGCACTGTGTGAGGTTCTGGGGTGGCGAGAACAAGATCCTGTCTATGAGGTCCTCACGGTACATATGTGTGGAAGAAATGGACATATTAACAAATAGGTATAATACAATGAGTAAAATGTCGTGAAAGAAATAACACACGGGGCTTCCCTGGTGGCACAGTGGTTAAGAATCCGCCTGCCAATGCAGGGGACGTGGGTTCGATCCCTGGTCCAGGAAGATCCCACATGCTGTGGGGCAACTAAGCCCACAAGCCACAGCTGCTGAAGCCCACGCGCCTACAGCCCGTGTTCCACAACAGGAGAAGCCACCGCAATGAGAAGCCCGCGCACCGCAACGAAGAGAAGCCCCCTCTCGCCGCAACTACAGAAAACACGCGTGTAGCAATGAAGACCCAACGCAGCCAAAAAATACAAAATACAGAAAAAGAACATTTAATTAAAAAAAAAAGAAATAACACACGAGCACTATAAAAACACAAAGGAGCTGTGGAATCTAACCTACTCTTCGGGGTGGGGGTGAACTCTCGAGGAAGAGCAGATGATGAGAGCCAGAACTTTATTTTATTTATTTTTGTACCTCCTCGTCCTAACTATGATACCATGCTTGTCGAAAGAATTGATCAAGGAGGTATTACGTCTCTGGAAATGCAGCGGCACCAGCACTGTAATATGAGTCAGGAGGTCTGCGTTCTGGACCAGGCTCTACGATTGCAGTCTGTGACTTGGTCCTGCCACTGCTTGTCAAGATGGAATTAGGGGAAGATCCTGGGCCAGCGCCAGACCTCCACTTCCCTGGTCAATTAAGTATACCGTCCCTTGTCCCCGTATATGTGTAACACATAAGAAATAAAACCATATAATGGTTTTATTTTATCTATAATGCATTCATAAAATAGTCGTCAGCTCTCTCTAACCCTGTCCTTTCCCAGTTTTCTGTGAATCTTTAAAAAAGTATTTTAAAGTTATTTGGGAGAGTATTTATAACTCCAGACTGTTTTTCACAAAAGTTAGGACAGGTTGACTAGCACTGAGGAGGCTGGAACCCGGAGAAAGAGACATAATATGAAAGGAGCCATTTGGCTTACTTTGGCCAGTGCTAACCAACAGTTTAAAGCCACCCTAGTGAATTCCCTGGTGGTCCCGTGGTTGGGACTCTGAGGTCTCACTGCCGAGGGCCCAGGTTCAAACCCTGGTCGGGGAACTAAGATCCAGCAGTGGCATGGCCAAAAAAAAATAATAAATAAATAAAATAAAAATTTAAAAAATAATAAAAGAAATAAAACCACCCTATACTTAGAACAATGGGATGACAGGCAGGGCCCAGGGACTGTATCGTGTTCTCTACAAAGAATGCTGTTTGTTTCTCTGCTTGAGTCCAGCAGAGAGGAAGACTGGTGGCTGAAGTGTCCTGACCTGATTGGAACAGGAGGCCTCGCATCCCTGCTGATCAACTTGCCTCTTCCTTCCCCTTTCCTTAAGCTGAAGGGAGGAAATAAAACCGAAATGTTCTGTTCTACCCAGACAACTCAGTGTTAAGTCTGAAAGGCCTAATCCTTCTCACAGAGTTCATTGCTCTTTGCCTCTAGAACACTCAGTGCTCGCTTACCTCAGTTTTCTCTTCTGCAAAATGAGTATGGTAATTCCTGTCCTACTCACTATTCAATGTCCTTCACTTTTATGGTATGTTTCATGATTTGTAACTTGGAGTTGATTAATATCTGTCTTCCTAACTTGACAGAGATATTCAGGAAGACAAGAACTGTGTTTGTTTTCCTCTCCATTTAATTCCCAGCATCTAGTACAGTGCTACCGGCCAGTCACTCAATAAATAAATGAATGAATGGTATTGTCAGGATCAAGTAAGATGAAGTATTTAAAATACTTTCGAAAAATTGTACAGGTGAAATGTGTGTAAAGCATTGTTTTTAGTTAACTAGATTGTAAAGTCCTTAAGTTTAGGAACCAAATCTTATACTCTTTATTTCCCATTCAACCTAGCCGAGTACTCTCCGCATAGTAGGTGCTCTGTAAATAATTACGCTCATCACTAGAGTATTTAAAAGAAAGTTATAATAGTTGCAATAAACAATCCAAAAGTGAATTTAAGAAAAACAGTTCCATTTATAATAGCATTAAAGTAATAAAATACTTAGGAATCAATTTAAGAAAAAAGTAAAAAACTTATACTCTGAAAACTACAAAACACTGTTAAAACCTAATTAAATTAAAGAAAACCTAAATAAATGTAAAAACATCCCATGTTCATGGCAATACTTCCCAAATTGATCTACAGATTCAACACAATACTTATATCAGAATCCCATTTGGCTTCTTTTTAGAAACTGACAAGCTAATCCCAGAATTCATATAGAAACTAAAGGGACCCAAAATAGCCAAAACAACCTTGAACAAGAAGAACAAGGTTGGAAGACTCACATTTACTGATTTTTAAACTTACTGCAATGGTACAGTAATCAAGAGAGTATGGTACTGGCATAAAGATAAACATATAGATCAATGGAATAGAATGAGAGTCCATGAATAAACTCTCACATTTACAGTCAATTGATTTTCAACATGAGAGACTAGAAAATTCAGTGGAGGAAGAGTGTTCTTTTCAAGTGGTGCTGGGACAACTGGACAGCCACGTGCAAAAAAATTAAATTGGACTCCTACTTCACACTATATACAAAAATTAACTCAAAATGGATCTTAAATGTAAGACTTAAATGTAAGAGCTAAAAATATGAAACTCTTAGAAAAAATCATAGGTGTAAATCTTCATGACTTTGGATTAAGTAATGGTTTCTTAGATAAAGACACCATAAGAAAAATAGATACATGGACTTCATCAAAATTAAAAACTTCTTGCTTCAAAGGACACCATCAAGAAAGTGAAAAGGTAATCCACAGAATAGGAGAAAATATTTGCTAATCATATATCTGATAAGAGACTTGTATCTAGAATATATAAAGAACCCTTATAACTCAATAATAAGGAGACAAGTAGCCCATATGGGCAAAGGATCTGAATAGACATTTCTCCAAAGAAGAAATACATGCCAATAAGCACATGAAAATATGTTCAGTACTGTTAGCTATCAAAGAAATGCAAATCAAAACCACTAGGACCGCTATAATAACAATAAAAACAAGAGAATAATAACTGTTGGTGAAGATTGGAAAAATTTTAACCCTCATACATTGCTGGTAGGAATATAAAATGATACATCTGCTTAGGAAACAGTCTGGTAGTTTCTCAAAATATTAAACCTAGAATTACCCTATGACCCAGTAGCTCCACTCCTTAAGTATATACCCAAGAGAAATTAAAACATATGTTCATGTAAAATGTGTATATGAATGTTCATAGCAGTGTTACTCATAATAGCTGAAAATTGGAAACAACCCAAATGTCCATCAACTGGATAAATAAAATGTGGAATATTCACAAAATGGAATTATTCAGCAATAAAAAAGGAACGAAGTACTGATACATGCCACGATACGGATGAATCTTGAAAATATTATGCTAACAGAAAGCAGCCAATCACAAAAGACCACATATCACATGATTCCATTTATATGAAGTGTTCAAAGTAGGTAAATCCATGAAGTGAGAGAGTAGATCGGTGATTTCCTAGAGCTAGGAGTGTTGGGGTGGAGCCCACAGATACAGGATTTCCTTTTGGGGTGATGAAAATATCCTGAAATTGATTGTGATGATGGTTGCACAACCTGGTGAATATATTAAAAACATTGAATGGTACACTTTAAATAGGTGAATCATATAGTATGTGAATTATACCTCAATAAAGCTTTTATTGAAAAAAGAAAATTATAATACAGTGCCTGCCCTTAGGGAGCCTACAAGTTAATTGAATTTTCTTTTTTTTTTTTTTGGTTCTCCATCTTAAAAATCCTGGCTACTCCATTTTGAAAGTTTATTTGTTTATTTATTTTCTATTGGCTACTGTAACTTAGTGCTTTGGAGTTTAGGGTAAAGTTGCAGGAAAGACATTAGAGAAAAAAGGGCAGAGAACAAGGGCAAAAGGGAACCCAAGGAGCTAAGTCTTTGGGAAGAGGCCTGTTCACTCTCCTAGCCAGTCTAATAGGTAAGAACTTTGTCTTCAAGATTCCAAACATGAATATCTTCTCTTTTTTTTAATATATATCATCTAACATTTTAAATAACTGACTTAAAAATGATTTTAGAACAGCACCCATAGGAACGTAAACGTGGGCATTATAATTAATCTACAGCTGGACCAAGAAATAAACAACTGTACAGAGAACTTATTGTGCAAATAAGTACATTCTATTAAGAGGCCAGACAGATAATAACATGTGGGTTTAACTACAAACAAGAATATTTTTGATCGGGAGTTCCAGTTTTGGTGGTGGTGTTTGGAACTGAGTTGTCTCAGCCACCTGCTTTGGGTGCAAAGGCAGATATAAAAGTATCCGCCTCCTATCCTTCTCTAGTCTCTCACATCTGTCTGAAGATCTGGATAATTGGTGGGTGTGGAAAGAAAGCCATGGAGAACTTGTATCCATCTGGAGAGTGGCAAGGTGAGAAAGAGCTGGGTAATGACTCAAGGAGATTGGAGTCTAGGAACAAAAGACTCGGAAAACCTCCCTAAGCATATAATGGGAAGGATCTTGGACATCTTGATGACTAAATTGACTCCTACTATGCTGTAGTTTTGATTCTGTATGCTGTAGTCTTGGATTCCTTCCTTTTTCCAGAATCCCAATTTCAACGACGTGAATACCTTCACACCCATTTGTTCTAAACAAGAGCCTTTGAACAGAGCCGTCTTGACAGAGAGGAGGGGTTTGGGTAGGTGTGGGAAGCAGAGGGATCTGGCAGGGGGAAAAAAGGAGTTAGTGCTGGTCTTTAGGAAACAGTCTGATGAGGAAAATGATACTCAGCTCTTGGATTTAAGAAATAAAGAATCAACAAATAGGAAGACCTTTGTTATTTGGAAAAAAAAAAAAAAAGCCTTCTGGATGAGAAAATGTTGAGCAAGATTTTAAAGGAAGTTCAGAGTGTGGATTGAGGAAGCATTCCCTCCCTTGATGCTGGGCCCCAACCATAGGAATAGCTCCCCTCAGAGCTGGTTAACTGTGGCCCTTCACCTGCATATTCTGAGTGACTGGCTGAAGTCTAGTTAAGGGCCAACTGAGTGGGGGCAAGGTAGTGGGTCTTTTGAAGTAGTTTTGGTTTGAGTCTTGGCTGGGGAATTCAGTGCATTTACTTTTAAGGGAAGCGGAGAAGGAGAGTTGGGAGCCCTTGCTGTGGTGTAGGTTCCCTACACCAAAACAGACATGTGTTCTGCTCTCTGACCAGCCCTATTCTCTGCTCTTCTTATCCTAACTTGCCTAATTGATACCTTGGCTGATGGTGTCATTACAATGCTTGAATAATAGCCTGACCAGATGATTTCAAAATGGGAAAGGTGATTAATATGTTGGAAATCCAGCCGGGGCGAGCAGGGAAGGGGATGTCCTGAGAAATAAAAAATGGGAGAGGGGTCCTTTTGTGTCCCCCATCGCCCACCCTTAGTTCTTTGACCTAAGGGAAGAACTTGGGAATAGAGTCTGATTTCCAGCTCCTTTTCGGTTTGCTGATCCCTCTCCATTTCTCTTCCCTACCTCCCCCAACAGCACACGTTCTGACACCTACAAGCTCATTACATGATGATGACCCATATTTTTATCCTTTTTATGAGCATCAAACACACATCGTCCTGCAAGCACTTGTGTTTTGTTTCCCTATTGACGTGTGAGTGCCTTTGATGGTAATTTATTGTTGGGTTGAGCAGCCAGGTCTTAACTGTACCCTAAAATTGCTTACCATTTTGATGCCTCCAAACCATCCCAAAATGTACCTTTTTCCTACATAAGGGTGTGGGACAACTCCCTTTTAACTGTCTTCTGTGGTAGAATATGGAGCTTAGAGAGAACATGAGGGAGGGATTCCCCTGCTGGGTTTCAGGGATGCCTTGGTCCCCAACTTCTAATTGCAGTTGGGCTGTATGAAAGTTTTGCTCCACTCAGCAAAATTTTTCTTCATGGCTTAGGTCAACATGGCTTCACTGGTTGTGCAGAATGGTCAAAGAGCAGTTTCTACTCTGATAGTCGACTCTTCAGGAAATTTCCATTGTGGCTACTTGCATCTGTGAATTCAGATGGGCTTAGAAGTAAGAATGTTGCACCCTAACCTAGGGAGTCTGGGCTGTGAGAGGCAGTTGACCCAAAGCAATGCCCTCCTTCTGAAGTCATTCTGTAATAACCCGTAACTCCCACATCTGACCACTCGTTCACCTGGTTTAGGTAAAATTCAGCATCCCCTAAGGGGTGACCAGGGGGAACAGAGGATGAGTAGTGAAGTCCTAAGAATGTAAGTTTAGCCCAAGCAGAACTTTGTTCTTAAGTATAATTGAATTTGGGCCCAACAGTCTTCTTTGCCCCAGCCTAACTTTGTCCCTCAGTGTAATACAAAGCATCAAACTCTAGGGCACTCAGATTCATTACAGGAGGATGAGTCAATGTTGAGAACAACTAAGAATGTAACCCGTGTCTTGTGAAAGTATAAGGGGAAAATGGAGACTGAAATTCCTACCTCTCTTTCTGGAAAGGCCAGCATAACATCCAATGTTGACTTAGGTACTGTGCTAGAAACTGGTGTCTACCTATGGACTGAGTCCTGGTCGGCTCTTGTTACAGACTGTCCATTCCAGCTGAGTTCATTTGTTCTCTCTCTCCCACACATGACACTCACCACATGTGGTTGCTGGTACTTGCCTCCATTGATTTTTACAGGCCAGTTCCCTCCTTCTTCAACCTTAGGTACTGTTTCTCTGTCCTCCGTGTTCAACCCTGTCCCTTTCTTTTTTGCATACCTGGTCCTAAAAGTCTCTTCCACCATAAAGCTGCCTTATTGGCCTTACCTGACCCCTAGGACTCCATTGTTTTACAGTTCCTCAACATTTTATTATTTGTACGTATCTCTCTGTTCTGTTGCCTGCCTACGTCCATGAAAGGACTTTCCGTGGCCATCTGAATGAGCCTCCTGACTGAAAGCAAAACTGTTACCACCAGCTTCTTAGGTGGATAAAAATCTCTCTTCTGTTAAAGGCCTTCCAAAGAGGGAGAATTTACACGCTTCCTTGGCCTCCAATTTTTATGTCCAGTGGAGTTGTATAGATGCAGATGAATTTGATAAAGACAGTGGCTTCCATGGTGGAATCCATGTGAAATGTCATTTTCCATATGATAACGTGCAGATTGTATTTTCTCAAACTTCAAAAATTGAATCATTTATCTGGAAATTTCAAAGAAATATGGGGCATCTATCATGATTACCTGGTTCTCCATTACATACAGAATAAAATCCAAATTCCATTGCTTGGTCTTCAGAGCCCTCCATAGTGACACTACATTTATCTCTATATCCCTTCACATAACCTAGACTACAACCTCTTGGTCTACTTTAGGTTCTGGAACTCATTCTATGCTCTTCTGCTTCCAGACTTTTGTACATACTATCCTTTCTGTCTGGAATGCCATTCCTTTCCTCATCAACCTATCAAGGTCCTATCCTTCATTTAAGCCCAACTTAAAAATCTTCTCCTCCAGGAATACTTCCTAGATCTCTCTAGTGACAATTATTTCTGTCTCTCCTCCAACTAAAGTGTCACATTATTTGAGCCTCTGTGATAGCACTGTTTTGTACTGGAATAATATATCTATATAAACTTAGCATAAGGCTTTGGAGAGTAGGTGCTCAAGAAATATCAATTATCTGGAAAACATGGCTTGTTTTTACGTTATTTTGCTCTTACAGTTCTTCTCTAACCATGTCACCATTTTATACTGGCCAAATCGGTCTTTGCGTATTCTCCACCTCTGTCTATTGTAAGAACAGATCATCTAAAATAATCTAGTGTGGGTAGAACTGACAGGTTTAAGAAGACCCTGAAAGCAGAATCATCCTTGGAAAGTTTCTGGACTGGTTTGAGATTAGCTTTCCTGAATGACAAAGGGCATTTGAAGGAATGTCCATGATGAGCCACTTAGGGAGAAACCAGGATCAAGGGAGAGGCACCTGAAGATTAGAAGAGACTGATTTCTGGGAAAGGGATCAGTTTAAGGATTTTGTATGTCAGCAAAAAAGGCAATGTACTTGCTTAGAGGTATTCATTTCACTCTTGGCACCAAGCTTGATTTTTTTATGCTACAATAATGTCGCTGACAGCACTTTTCCTGTCCAGTGCCCGAGGAAGGGCTGACAGCTCTGCTCCCATGTGCTTCTTGGTAGGAGGAGAAGAATGCGATGTTTTTTGACTGCTCCACATGCTTAAGACAATACAAATCTAAGCCTCCCAGGTCTCTTACCAATTCCTCCCATCAACTATTCACTCGCCCATCATCTCAGGTCTCTTGACTTCCAACAAGGCCTTTGCATTCTAAGATAAACTCTTAGATTGTTTCCCTTGTTACCCTCTCTTATTTCTGATGGTCCACATGGGTAATTTCTTCAGTCCTAGTCCTCTGTGCTCAATTCTGTAGCTTCTTTCTTGCCAAACTCTGGTTTATTATCTATCTCCTTTTCCTCCTCTAGCAAGTCTTCTCTGACCAACTTCTGGAAATATCCTTAACCTTTCCTCATCCTCCCCAGCATGGGTGGCTAGATCTCAGCCCAGATCTTTTAGTAGTGTTCCTGTTTCTCTGTGTCTTGTTTTCCATCATCCAGGGAACTTCCCCATAAGGACATTATTTTTCTTTTTAACTCTGTATGCATCCATGTGGCCTCCAGTTTCTCCAGTCAGAGAAGTCATTGACTGGCTTTCTTTTGCTTGGAAAGTCAACCAACATTAACAGATGACAATAAAGAGAGATTTAGAAGCTGTTGACTTTCCTGATCCCGTTCTTCCGCCCCTAATCCTTCCTTTCCACTGTTCCTTCCGTCCCCAAATGCTGGCTGAGCATCTGCTATGTACTAGGCACTGCTCTAAGTTGCTATGCTTCTCCCTGTATACAGCTTATACTCAAAGCTCTTTCTGAGTGGTAGTTTAGATATTGGTTTGCTATGGGAAATTACTTAATCAAATGTTCCCAGACAATGTCAAAAGTATGGAAGTCTCTGATTGAGTACAGAGTTAGGATTTCTCTTCTTTGTTAGCCACTCTCCCCATTCTTGGTATTTCTATTGATCATTGGTCCATCTCTCAGAACTTGATATAGAAAAGTTGTTTTGCGTCTCATCCTGTGATGAGCAGTTAGTCCATCTCAACCATAATTTTAGCATTTACTGAAGAACTCAAAGGATGGGAGTGGGGATACTAGATACTCCCCTCAAAAATAGAAGCCATGGTTCTTGCCTTCACAGAACTTAAACTTTAACAAACAAGACAGAAAGCATCATTTCTCCCACTGTCATATGTAAACACATACATGTGCTGGGTTACGCAATTAAATATTGTTGAAAAACTAAATGGTTAGGTGAAATGGAGCAAAGAAGTCATCTCAGTTAGTTGGAGTTAACAAAGAAAGTCTCTTTGGAGGAAAGGGTTTTAAGCAGCTGGGTTTTGATGGGAGACTGGGAAGTAGAGGCCGTGAAGACAACATTCTAGGGGATAGGAGATGATATTCAATCACAGGCTTAGATGTAGGAGTGAGTAGCGGGGTGGGAGTTGGTGAATGGGTTATCTTGGCTGAAGCGCAAGGTCTAAGTAGGAAAAATAAAAAGAAATAGGTTCAATGAGAGATTAGGGGAGAATTGGTGGAGGACCTAGATGGCCAGACTAGGTTGATGTGTCTTCCTAGCTGGAGGCAGGGGAATAAATAAAATAACTCAAGAAGGACTAAAATGTTCATTCTTCTCCCTAGATCTTGAGAGAAAAGGATTAAGGCTTTTGGAACTCTGACTACTACCTGACTTAAGGGCTCTTCTAACGTGAGGGAAGGAACAAAGACCAATTATAATATAAGCCAAAGGGTCTGTTTTTTTTTTTCAAAATATTGCTTAAATTTCAGCTGTAATTATTTATTCACAGGAACTCTGCACTTCACTTTGCTTGGAATCATAGATTGACCCTACAGAAATTAACTTAGCCAGTCAAATACTTCTGGCATCCTTCAGTCTACCCATTGTTTCCTGTATAACAAGGTTTCAGGGTAAAGCAAAGAAACTTTCACACATGGTATCTGTCCATTGACCTTTACCTTTCTGGATTCACCCTCCTTGAGGGGAGGAAATATTCACAGAGAAACTGCCTTTGAATTTTGCCAGCCTGTTAAAGGGAGGTCTTTTAAATCTGGGTTATATTAACTACCACAGGGGAGGAGAGTCCCAGCTCTAGCTTCCAGGCCTTTTATGATATTTTCACCTTGGACTGCTGCTGGAATTTCCTCTGAAGCAGAAGGAGGGGGTGGTCACTTTCCATATAATGCTTAAACATGAATGAGAGGGAAAAGATGCTATAATGTGTCTACCTCTTCCCTTTGGTATATTTAGGTTTAAAAGACAAAATACCAAGAAAGGAATTAAATTTTGTAGAGAAAGAAAGAATAGACTTACCAAAGAAAGAAGAACTTCCCAACAGAGTGGATTATTGAAGATGATTATTGAGATGATTGAAGGAAATTGTGTAGTTCCTTTATCTGAGGAGCTAGAAGAACTGGATCAGTTACCAACTGTCTGCATGATTTTGGAGGCAATGCAACGAATGTGGAGACTCCAAAGTTCTGTCTTCAGGCCTAAGATTCAGTGATTTCAGAACAGGACATAGAGAGAGGAAGGCAGAGTGACCCGAAACTGTCTTTTCACACCTCTCTTCCCCATGGCTCCATGCCCTTCTGCTTCCTCAAAAACATATTTTTTTGCCTTTCTAGTTCAGAGATAGAAGACTTTGAGGAAGTGAAAATGAAGTTTATTCAACCTAGATGTGCACATGGAATTTTGTGACCAATTCTGTTATGATTCTTATATCCGGATGAATAGCCAAGGTGAAATTTCATACTGACATTGGGTCAACTCTTTATTCCTGATTTGTGGATTATCTACTTGGTGGATTTTTGCAGAGTCCGTACTTCCACTGCCTTGGGTCTAGCAGAAACGATGTGTCAGAAGAAGCGTCAGGGATAGACACAGATGGTGTGTTTGCATGTGTGTGTGTATGAGTGACTTTGTGTAGGTAAAGTGATGTACCACTTTTTTTGGTAACACTAATTACATTTTGAGCTTGTATATTTATTTTGGAATCTGTTTAATGGTGGCCTCTACCACTAGATAGTAAGCTACATGCAAGGCTTATGTTTATTTTGTGCACCATTTTACACTCAACATTTAGTGTAGGACATAGCACAGAGTAGCCGGTCAACAAATGAAAGAATTATATGCATCTCTGCTCTCATCCACTGACCTGGATAATGAGAAGTGCCTACTTTCCAGGGGCTGGGAGGATTCTATACTATGGCAAGTGGAGGAATCAGAGATGAGCCACAGAAACTGTGATCAGTTCTCCCCAGGTGAGGCTAGCAGCTCTAGGTCAGATCCCTCGTTCACATCCCCTGCCTATCACTGGCTGCATCTTATAATACCTAGGGCACAGGCCAGGGAGTGATCCAGGGCTGGGGCTGGGAGGAGGTGAGTCCTGGATATCAGAATAGACATCTTATTCCAGCTGCAGTGGTTCCAGATGTGGCAGGATTCCAAGCCCACTGACCTGCAGGGCACTGTGGGGGGTTGGTGGCATGAGTCAGAGAGGAATGCGGGGCTGGTTGTTTGGGAGTTTCACTCTGTGAAGAGAAGCCGGTTCCCCCATTCCTGTCAGCTCTCTAATGGCATCTCGGGAGCAGAGCTTAGAAACATTCAGTTGAAGAAGACAGACTGAGCACCCACGCTCTTCTGAATCCCCTAGGATGTTGGCAGGAGAAGAATTTAAATGGATTTTAATGGGCAGAGGACAATCCTTAGACCAGCAAAGTATCATAGTGTGTCTCAAGTGAAAGGAAGATTGAGAGATCATCTTATCCATACTTCTGCCTTCATTCCAGGTAAATAAAAATCCCTCCCCTTGAAGATTTTTCTGACCTATAAGATGGAGGCCATGCCAGGGCAGTAGAAGCTCGTTGTATATTCTCCAAGCTCCCATTTCCTCATTCCCCTGGTGGGACTGAGTGGACACACCAGAGAGATCTTTACTTCTACTTGCCTCAATGCTCTGCTTCTTCACATAGCACGTGGGACGTGGCTGCAGGTGTGGAGAGGCCCTCATTCTTGGTTCTTACTGGAGAGGGGACCTACAAGTCTTGTAAATGTGATGACATCGGCAATGACAGACTCTTCAGCTGCCTGCTAGTCTGTAATTGAAGCCAGGAATTCAGCACACACTAAGACACACCCAGCCTTCACTGTGGGTTCCCAGGAGTGGGTTCCTGCACAGCCACCAGGCTGGGAGGACCCTCACTTAACCAACCCTCTCTGACAAACTCCAGGGCCTCAGAGCTGAATCCTAAATTCCCAAACCAAGCAATAATTTCATCCCTCTTTCTGTTTCCGTTCCCAGTTGTGCCTAAACTCATCTTGCAAGTTATTCCCAGTTGCTAAATCCCCAGTAGGTGAGATCTAAGCTCCATGGTAGTATCATGGGATGTTCTTTCATTTTGATTTAGTTGAAATCTTTTTTGTTATAATCAGAGCCTAAAATTGATCAAACCAGAAAGCTTCTCCACTGCTTTGAAGCTCCAGGCAAATAGGTTGGGGATTTTTCCTGCTGTTCTCCACCTCTCTCCATAATGAGACGCTTTGTTTCCGTGAGTGAATCGGCCCTGATCCAGACTTTCAGACTCTGTGACAAGACATTTCAACCCTCCCTCTGCCTCCAGGCAGGACTGAATTTAACTCATCCCAGGCTGAAGGCTGTCTCCTGTAGACCTTGTTTCAAGATTTCCTCAATCTTTGGCATCTTTTGGTTGAACATGCACAGCTCTTTGGCCCTGTTGTCGAATCTTAATTTCCTTTGGTGATTCCAACACAGTACTTCTCATTGTGAAAAGAGAGATCCAGGTAGGGTGTTCCCTGGCAGTCTAGTGGTTAGGACTCTGAGCTTCCACTGCCGGGGGCCTGAATTCGATCCCTGGTGGGGGAACTAAGATCCCGCAAGCCATGAGACATGGACACACACACACACGCGCGCGCGCGCGTGCACACACAAAAGAGAGATCCATGTCTCATAACTTTCCAGCTAAAAGTGCTCAGTTCTTTTATAAAGCTTCTCAAATGTTAGTTTGGTCTCATGTCTATCTTCCTTATACCAGAAGAGGAAAGTTAGTGTTATTTGAAATTTGCCTTATTATCTGAGCAGTGTTGACCTGAGCTAGTTGTCCATCTTTTTGTCACTATTGTTACCGTTCCTCCACTCCAACGACCTTTCTTTGGACTGAGACTTCAAATGGAGTTTTCTCTACCTGGGATGCCTTTCCCTCTCTCATCAGTCCTAACCTACTGTTACCTCCAAGCCCTGTTCCGTTTTCTCTCTCTCTCCCTCTCCACTGCCTTTCCTAACTCTGCATTTCCTTTCCTTTCCTTTCCTTTCCTAACTCTGCATTTCCTTCCCAGCCCCCTAGCAGCAATGTAAAGGACTTCGTTCAGCTGGCCTCAAGACCTGCCTTCACCTCACTGTCTGCAAATACGGATCCCAGATGAGAAGAGCCCTGAGGAGCATACAGGGATCAGCATTAGAGTATAGAGGGCTGCATAATAGCACGGAAGTCAAGAACCCCAGAGTTCTGGTGTGGGTCTTAACCTTGGGCAACTCATAACCTCTCTGGACTTTCAGTTAATTATTCAGACAAGGAAGTGTTATATCAGGCCATCTCTAAGAATGCTTTAAACTTGAAATATTATGAATTTGTGTTTTCCTTTCTTTCTTGGTCTCCTCCAAAATTATGGACAGAACTCTATAAGCAGGGAAACCACAGAATAGAAGAATGAATTAAAAGACATAATTGGAACTCACAGAGGAAGAACCATGTGAAGACCAGGGAGGAGATGACCACCTACAAGCCAAGGAGAGAGGCCTCACAAGAAGCCAAACCTGCCAACACCTTGATCTTGGACTTCCAGCCTCCAGAACTAAGAAACAAATTTCTGTTTAAGAAAAAAAAAAGACCTAACTAGTAGCGGCGGGGGGAAAGCCATTTTAATGTGTAGGTAGTGCTGGTGGTAATGATTGAAAATTTGTAGCAGGGATGAGAGAGGGCAGTGTGCCTTCTTATCCTCTTGCAATCTTACAAAAATTGCTGTGATCTGTTTTAGAGGGTAGGGAAGTGGCTATGGCCTAAGCCTTACATCCTTTGCACAGTGACCCTGTATCCCAGAAATATGTTTATTCTACTGTGGGAAGGTGGGTCCACCCTCTCTAGAGTCATTAAAAAAGACACTACATTAAGTTCTTACTCATTTCTTCCTTAGAAACTCCCAAGTCCTATGTGAGTAAAAAAGAAGATTATTTCCATCTGGAACTAAAAAAAAAAAAATCTTCATTTTCTAAATGGAACTCAAGCTTCTTCTATGATATATTGGTTGTTATGCTTCATAACAATCCCTGTAAAATAAAAGGCCATAAAACCCAGTAATTTATAAGGTTATGTGGCTGTGTGTGTGTGTGTGTGTGTGTGTGTGTGTGTGTGTGTGTAATTTATGTGATTACCACTGTGGACTAGAAGAGACTTAGAAAATGTCATGCTGACCACATCACTTACCCTAAGCAGGGACAGATCCACATTAGTTTAAACAACTGGAGCACTTAGATTTTTTTTTAAAGGATTTTTTTTAAAGGGGATCCCTGAAGAGCTAAAGGAGGGGGAGAGATGAATATTTATTAAATACTTATTCTATGCTGGGTATTGTAAAAGACTATATACCATATTTGCCTAAATATAAGGTGAAGTTTTATCTTCTCAAAATAAATTCTCAGAAAAGAATTTGGTTTATATTTGAATCCTTGCAAAGTGTCATATTGTAGAATATGTTTTCAATTACTTGATTTTGAAAAATTAGGTTCTTTTTTTGGGAAGACACATTAGCTGACAAAACAACAAACACCCCCAAAACAAAAAACAGAATCGATGCTTGTTTGAATTGCTTATAGAGGCTATTTGATGGAATTTGTTAAAACAAAACAAAAACCACTTCAATTTCTGGGAACGTGACAGTCTAGGTTATTTGAATCAACTTTCCTGCTGAAAACAACTAAAAATGCTGGATAAAATATTGAAAACATCTTAAAAGCATCAAAGAGGTGACAAGAGGGCTTCCCTGGTGGCGCAGTGGTTGCGAGTCCGCCTGCCGATGCAGGGGACACAGGTTCGTGCCCCGGTCTGGGAAGATCCCACGTGCCGCAGAGCGGCTAGGCCCGTGAGCCATGGCCGCTGAGCCTGCGCGTCCGGAGCCTGTGCTCCGCAACGGGAGAGGCCACAACAGTGAGAGGCCCACGTACTGAAAAAAAAAAAAAAGAGCTGAGACGATAGTAAGAAAATATCAGGCCAAATCTAATGGAAAATGAAAATTCAAAGCAGTGTAAGTGGACAACAGAGGGCAGTTTTGACCAGAAGGTATTTGCTGATCAAGGCAAACTTGAACTCTGGTTTTGATGGCTGGTCTCAGAAGTTAAAACTCAGGGTTGGCTAATGTGGGGAGTCTAACAGGAGACCCTCCCTTTTCACATTACAGTGAAGAATCAAAGGGTTACACCCTCAAGGTAAGGGTGAAACAGAAGTAAACCTAATTTTTCTTCTCACTCCTGAAGGACTGCAAGAAAGGGTCCCTGGTGCTGAGCAGAGCAGAGGGGAAAATTCCCTGCCAGCCTGATTTGTAGCCAAATTTACATTACTCTGGTAACCAAGGAAATCCTCAAACCTTGAATTTAGTTTAAAATGATGCCAGGCAAGTATTTCCCTAGGCACCTGGCAAAGGTAAATGCAAATCCTCCCTCAGTGAAGGCACCTTAATCCTAACCTTCAAAAATGCCCACAAGTAATTCTTCAAAGGCAATGAATAAGCAAACATACAGGGAGGGAAGCCACCTTGAATGAGAATCAGCAAAAACAATAGACAGAAACAGATTCATGACAAATTCAGACATTGAAACTCTCAGTAATATATTATAAAACCAGCTTGAAAATAGTTACAGGGAAAATATGAAAAGTGATCTCGTGGATCTGAAACAGAGCCAAGTAGAATGAATCTAACAGCAGATTGGATCCAGTGAAGAGAGAATTGGCACACTAGAAGATAAGTCAGGGAGTTCCCTGGAGGTCCAGTGGTTAAGACTTTGCCTTCCAATGCAGGGGGTGCAGGTTTGATCCCTGGTCGGGGAGCTAAGATCCCACATGCCTTGCGGCCAAAAAAACAAAACATAAAACAGAAACGATATTGTAACAGATTCAATAAAGACTTAAAAAACATGGTCCCCATCAAAAGAAAAATCTTTATTTAAAAAAAAGAAGATAAGTCAGAAGAAATCTAGAATACAGCACAGAGACACAAAAATATGAAAATATGGAAGAGGGTTGAGAGATGTGGAAGATAGAGTGAGAAGACCTATCATATGTTAATTAAAGTTCCAAAACAAAAGGAGAGAAAGGACAGGGCAGAGGCAATATTTGAAAAGTTAATTACAGAATTTTCTAAAACTGATTAGTCACTAAGAAGCCCAATGAGTTCTAAGCAAGTTAAATAAAGAAATCCACACTTAACAAGTGTCAGTGAAACTGCAGAACATGAAAAATGAAGAGAAAAAAAATAAGCCAAGTAAGAGGCCTGCTTCTGGCCACAAAGAACTAGCTGGCTTGGAACTTAATCTCCCACTGTAAACAACTAGAAAATACATATGAAAAGCTATTTTCAAATACTGAGACAAGAAGCAATGAAGGACTGTGATCCCTGAGAGAGGGAAACAAACAAGGTGAACCCTATGATCACCCTGGATTCCAGTCTGGAGGCAAGTTTGAAACAGCAGCAACAGAAAGAGTGGGCATCTAGCAGAGTGTGGTGGTCATGCTAAGTTGAGATAGAAATTGGAGTTCAGGGAAGCTGAGGCAGCTAGAACTGGTGGGAGCCATGCAGAGAAAGAGCTCCAGGAGTCTGCCTACAATCTCCTAGAATTTTTGGATGAATACTAATTTGTGCCTGGGTAGGGTAAAACTCCATGATGCTGAACAAAGAACAATAGCAGATAAGTGTAAGTTGAACAATTCTAGAGTTTACACAGGGCTGGGAAACATTCAGATTCTGTCCACCCAGAGTAGAGACATCACTGAACACCTGGAGTAATCAGTAGAAACTCCAGAAGGATGATGCCTTAGTATTAAGGCTAAACTAGCCCAGACTTATCCCTAACAGTCCATGTATGTTCTCACAAAGACACAAATGTTCACAGCAGCTTTATTCATAATAGCTAGAAACTGGGAACAACTCAAACGTCCATCACCTGGTGAATGGATAACGAGTTGTGCTATGTACACGGCAAGATACTTCTCAGCAACAAGAAGGAATGAACTATCAATACATGCAACTTCAGAATACTGGAGAGCATACTTTCATATATGAGTTTCCTCACGTTATTCTACTAGAGTTGTTATGTTTTTCTTATTTATTTGCAGGCGTCTCCTGCACAGTCTATATAGACGCTACTCAGAGTGTGGTTCACGATCAGCAGTATTGGCATTACCTGGAGCTTATAAGAAATGCAGAATGTCAGTCCTGCACCAAACCTACTGAATCGGACCCACATTTTAACAAGATCCCCAGGTGTTTATTCTTTTCTGTTTCAAAATGTGCCTCCCTTGACCCATTATTTTAGGATTTGGTAAATATTATATTCACCTACAATCATATCCTTCTTGACTTAAAAATTTTCATCACATCCTACTCTCCAAATTTTATCTTTGCATATAAAGACCACTATTGTCATAAGTTGGCCCTCATCTCTTCCCTGGGCCATCCCTGACTTCATTTTGTCTTAGGGAGGAGAATCTAGGAGTGGGTTCTTATCCTATGTGTGGCTATGCCATTGTCTTGTACAAAACCACATCTGAACACTGCCCTGTAAGCATTCTAGTATTCTTGTGCTCCCAGTGCCGAAGAGCAGAGCCCTGCCCTCTGATGACAGAGGTATAAAAGTACAAATGAACTTATCTACAAAACAGAAATAGGCTCACAGACATAGAAAACAAACTTATGGTTACCAAAGGGGACAGAGGGGGGAGGGATAAATTAGGAGTTTGAGATTAAAATATACACACTACTATATATAAAATAGATAACCAACAAGGATCTTCTGTATAGCACAGGGAACTATACTAAGTATCTTGTGATAGGCTATAATGGGAAAGAATCTAAAAAGAATGTACATATGTATAACTGAATCACTTTGCTGTACACCTGAAACTAACACAATATTGTAAATCAACTATATTTCAATACAAATTTTAAAAAATAAAGAAGGGAACGACTAGACATATGAAAGCATGAAGGAGGGTTAAGTGTCTGTTGAGATAATTTAGACATAACCAATCTGGTTCTAGACCAGGTTTAGGACTATACAAATGATAAAGGAGGCATGCCAGATTCAGCCTCTGGCTGGGGTGTCTGTTGTTGCTGGGAGATGGAGGAGCTCAGTTATAGCTGAACAAGGGCCCTCATGTAACTTGTGGGCACGAAGAGATTGGCCTCACCTTACACCTATGCTGTGCATCTTTTGTCCCCCACCCTGGGGCTTCCCTGTTGCTATTGATACTTAAGAAGATTGTGCACAGCATACACACACACATACACACACACACACACACACATACATATATAAACATGTATACACACATACCTAAGGTAGTTAACACCTCAAGGGACAAACATTGAATAATGGAAGTTAGCAGTTAATGTTTTCCTTCTTTCTCCTAGAGAGACTGGGGATAGAGTTGCTTCACTTGGCCCATTTGAAGGCGTCCTCCCATGTGAAGCAACAACTTTTCTAGAAGCCATGGCGAGCTATGTAACACAAGCCTCTTGATTTGCCCCTTTTTCCTGCTTTGCTTTCCTCATCCTTCACTCTTGCTTCCCTGGGATTGTACCCCTCAATAAAGTATTATCACATAAACTGCTTCAGGCTCTGGTTTCTAGAGCCAAGAACTCAGAAGAGAGAAGAGTAGAATCTGAGAGGCAATAAGGTGGAAGAATGTGAAGGGTTTGGTAATGGCTTGACTGTATAAGGTAAAGATTAGGGGGAATTTAAAAATTAGCTCCCAGTTTCCATAAACTGGAGGCCTGGGGCTGGAGTACTCTTCATAGCACTGAGGAAATGGGGAAAAAAGAGTCAACTTTACTGCTTCTTCGTATGGGGGAGCATAAGGTGTCTCTATCACAAATAGATGGTTCAAAAGTCTCTGGTCTCAGACACTATCAAACTCTTACAGGAAAACATAGGCAGAGCACTCGATGGCATAAGTCACAGCAAGATCCGTTTTGACCCACCTCCTAGAGAAATGGAAATAAAAACAAAAATAAACAAATGGGACCTAATGAAACTTAAAAGCTTTTGCACAGCAAAGGAAACCATAAACAAGATGCAAAGACAACCCTCAGAATGGGAGAAAATATTTGCAAATGAAGCCACTGACAAAGGATTAATCTCCAAAATATACAAGCAGCTCATGCAGCTCAATATCAAAAAGCAAACAACCCAATCCAAAAATGGGTGGAAGACCTAAATAGACATTTCTCCAAAGAAGACATACAGATTGCCAACAAGCACATGACAGGATGCTCAATATCACTAATCATTAGAGAAATGCAAATCAAAACTACAATGGGATCAGCTTGGTGTTTGTGACCACCTAGAGGGGTGGGATAGGGAGGGTGGGAGGGAGGGAGACACAAGAGGGTGGAGATATGGGGATATATGTATATGTATAGAAACTAAAAATAGAACTAAAACTAAAAATAGAACTACTATGTGACCCAGCAATCCCACTACTGGGCATATACCCTGAGAAAACCATAATTCAAAAAGAGTCATGTACCACAATGTTCATTGCAGCACTATTTACAATAACCAGGACATGGAAGCAACCTAAGTGTCCATCGACAGATGAATGGATAAAGAAGATGTGGCACATATATACAATGGAATATTACTCAGCCATAAAAAACCAAAACTGAGTTGTTTGCAATGAGGTGGATGGACCTAGAGACTGTCATACAGAGTGAAGAAAGTCAGAAAAAGAAAAACAAATACCGTATGCTAACACATATATATGGAATCTAAAAATAAAGGTTCTGAAGAACTTAGGGGCAGGATAGGAATAAAGACGCAGATGTAGAGAATGGACTTGAGGACATGAGGGGGGCAAGGGTAAGCTGGGATGAAGTGAGAGAGTGGCACTGACATATATACACTACCAAATGTAAAATAGATAGCTAGTGGGAAGCAGCCTCATGGCACAGGGAGATCAGCTCGGTGCTTTGTGTCCACCTAGAGGGGTGGGATAGGGAGGGTGGGAGGGAGTTGCAAGATGGCAGGGAAATGGAAATATATGTATACGTATAGCTGATTCACTTTGTTATACAGCAGAAACTAACACACCATTGTAAAGCAATTATACTCCAATAAAGATGTTAAAAAGAAAAGAAAAAAAAAAGCCTCTGGTTTCCCACGTCAGAGTCCTCTCCCTGTATCCTCTTATCATTATTTGATGTGTGTACATTTGCAACGGGGTTAGGACAAGCTGGGTTTGGCTCTCAATCCTTTTTATGGTATAATGTAATAGAATAAAATAATAGAAAGGAATGCAGTCAGGATTACAGACGTATGAAATCATCTACCCTAACTTTAGTTAATATAGTTTAACAACTTAAAAACCTAATGAATAGATACAACAGGACCATTTCAAAAAAGAAAAAGAGCAGACTGAAGCAGCAAAGCTCTTTGTCTAAACTGGGCTCTACTGGGTCCAAAGAAACACCCTCCCCCAAACAAGCAAGTTGGGAGGGAGGAAGTTTCTCCTCGAGGGCATTCAAGTATCTTTTTTCCCAGCCCATTAATCAACAACAAGTATTAGACTCAATTGTGTGTGGACCCCATATGAGGTTCTCTGCAGGTGGATACTAAAGAAACATTAGGCATCAGGCATCATTGGAGGACATGAAATACGGCAGGAGGTCCAGGCCACGTGAGCATGAAATAAACCTGAATACTTACACAGAGCAAGCAAGTCTAGAACAGACCCATGTATCCAGCCACTGTGTACTCCTATGTAGCTCAGATCTAAATGCCAAAAAGTAGAACTCACCTACTTCCTCTAAACCTGCTCTGTCTTTTGTAGACCCCACTTCAGTCGGGGGCATCCAGGTGCCTATGCCAGAAACCTGGTCATCATTCTTGACTCCTTCCTCGCCCTCTCCACCATTGATTAAATTACCAAATCCTCTCCTTTTCACTCTTAAATACTTCTCAACCTACCTCGAGGGCAGGCAGTCTGTATTGACGGGACTCTAGGCTAACAGTCTTCCAGTTTATTTATTTATTTATTTATTTTGTATAAGTGATGACAGAATTTATTCATTCCATTATTCAACACAGTTTTTTTTTGGCCGCGCTACGCGGCTTGTGGGATCTTAATTCCCCAGCCAGGGACTGAACCCACGCAGTGAAAGCACAGAGTCCTAACCACTGGACCACCAGGGAATTCCCAGTCTTCCAGTTTAGAGATCCCCGTGGTGAGGAGTCCTTTCAGACTCGCATTCCTTTTTTACATAAGTGACATACAGTGACTTTCAAACCTAACAAAACCCGAAGCTAGTCTGCACCCTTCCATCTACAGGAAATTAACATAGGCTCTTGAAGATTACTGTGTACATCAAACCACATGGCAGAGAGGAAAGGTGGTTGAGGCCCAAGGACCCTGCACGATGTCAGTACAGCTGCATTTTATTGGACAACCCAACTCCCCCATTCATTGGCCAAGCCAGAATGGGTTAAGTTCTCCAAGATTAGGTGCTGCATGCGTTGGTCTTGGGATAGTCAGCTGCCAGGGCTTTGGGGAGCAGAAAATTGGATGGATGGACTTGATATTCAGATAAAGTAGTCTGGCTCCTAAATTACCTGGATAATTGCCTCCTCGTGGTCTAGGGCTACCTGACCCCATACTCCTGGAGCCACAGGAAATCTGAAAGTCATAACTGTCTGTGAGAAACTGAATGGGGTGTCTGCCAGCACAGGAAATGAAAACAGATTGTTCAAAGTGGCAAATGAGCAATGTGCTCATTGGGGCAGGCCAAGAGAAAACAACCCAGGATGGGAGTGAGCCAGGGGGCTCTGAGAATTTTCTCACTCTGCCTATCGTTTGAATGTGGCTTGATTCATTCCCAAGTAACTCTATTTAACATACACTTATCCCAGCATCGCTGGTAATTAAATCTCCATCCTCCAGGAAGCATTCCCTAGTTCTCTTCACCCAATGTGGGCTCCTTGTTTATTCTGTGTTTACATAGCGCCAGGGGACTTAGTCTGTACTGTGTTTATTTGCACTATTTGTAGGTAGCTTTGTGTTTTTGAGCCATTTTTCTATATGTGTGCCATGTTCCCTTAAGTGGATTTATGAAAAATGTCTCTTCAGTAGCCATTTTCCCTTTTCCTTTCTTTTGCATTTTACAACTCTGTTCATTTGATGCTGTCTCATAAAAATCTCCATGTACCTTCTTAATACCTTTATCCACACCTTGCCCTCTTTCTGCTCTTTGACTACAAGTATGACATCAATGCTACATGTGCGGTCAGGATATAGTACCTGTGCCATTAGGTTTTTGCTTTATGGACGATCTGCTTTAAGACAACATCTCTAGGAAATCGTTGCATCTAAAAACCTGGATTCCTTGTGCGTCCTCTGTGTCATTGCCACTGTGCACAATAAGCCCTACCCCTTCTCGTTCCTACAAAACATAACGGACTTCACCCTACTCTGCTTGGAAAACCCTGTCCCCCTTTTGTGCTTGGCAAGTGAGGAAGAACTCAGGCTTCAAAACCTAGCTCCTCTCCCATCCCACCTGCTCCCAGAGCACTTTTTACAAACCTTTACTGAGGCCCATGCCCATTTTATAATGGTTGTCTCTTTTCACATTGGTCTTCACCAAAATGCATACCTCAAGACCACAGCTTGCTCGTCTTTATAACCACACCGCCAAACACTGAATCTTCCACGCACTAGATACTCATAAAATGTTAGAGAACAAACACTTAATGGATAACTTCTTGCATAGAATGTTGACAGTTCTCTGTTCCACATCTCCATCCATCCAAGGAGCCTGCCTGGATGAACTCTTCTGACTTCATTCTTCATATGCTTCCTCTTCCTCGAGTATCAGTGTCCAGCTGGTCCCTAGTCTTTCTTTGCCATCAACCCAACCCCGCCATTAATTGGCCAAGCCAGAATGGGCCCGGGGTGGTTTAAATAAATCACTTCTTCATTTATAAGATGTTTCTTCCAATATTTATCTCGATATTAATCTCACATCTACTACGTGCCACACACTCTTTGTTTTAGGTACTGAGGATACATCAGTTATGTGGCTTTTTGCCATCATATTTCTCAGGCAAAAACACCGACGTATACAATACACACACCTGTCCTTAGCACCTATGCCATGCTAGATGGACATTAGCACCTGTATACATACACTGCACTTCAGCAGTAATCCAACGTATACACTCACTAATCATACATTTACCTCAATAGCAAGCCTCCCAAGATACAGAGATACGCCCAAGATACGCCACCTTCCCCTCCACTAATACGTATCCATTCAGACACATGTTCTAATGAGTGTGCTTGTGGAGGTACACAAACACACCTGTAGACCTCAGCTTTCCCTGAACGCTCCTTCCTTCTTCCCTAGCAAGCTGTGGGATGTAGAGACATGCTCCATTTCGTCAGGAGCAGAAGGTCTTTGAAAACTATCACGTACATATATTGGACCAATTTCCAAAACTGGGCAAGCCCCGGGTGAAAGTATCTTCTCTTAATTGCCAGTCCACTTGCCCCGTTCTCCTGGACAAAGCAGGACCCGGAGACTAATTTGAGGCTGGAAACCATTTAAAGTGGCACATCAGCCTACAGGTAAAAATGAGGAATACCTATTGGAGAAGGACACGGAAAGGGAGGAATAGATTAGGGAAACGATGGCCACTCAGTTCAAGGTGCAGCAGTCCTGTCTTAGATGTTCTTTGTCGTTCTCCTGCCCTTTACACATTGCTCCAAATCTTAAATTGTTAGACATCAATGTGTCCATGCTACCATCTCCAAGCAGAACCCTGACCAGTAATAGGATGCAGTGCGTCCCATGTGAAGAGAACTAATACTCAAAGACCATCCTCAATAGGCCAGACCTTTTATATATTTGATTTCATTAAAACCTTAAAACAATCCAAATGATAGATAGTACTTATCTCCATTTTGTGAACAAGAAAACCAAGGTTCAAAGATATTAAGTAATAGTGATATTGGGATTTGAACTCAGGCCTGACCAACTTACGATCTTTCTTATTATCTTTCTTCTCATGTGCTAGGACTGACCTGAAGTCAGAGAAGTTTGAGTTTTTAGAGTTTTTTGGATTTTTTCCAGCAGTGTAGGGGTGTTGTTCTTAGCCAAGGGCAAGAGTTATGGATACAGCCTTTGTTTGTGATGCAGAGAAACTGACCTGTGATAAAAGGGGTCTCCATATATTGGCAGCTGGTAAAATACTTTCACAGAGATTCTAATGATAACATATATCTTTGTGTGTGGTAGGTTACAGTATCTAAATATCTCCCATCTATTGAATCCCTTTGATATTCACACTAAGCCCTCTGAAGGATGCAGTCCATACTCATTTTATATTTAAGAAAACTGAGGAGCAGCAAAAAAAATGTGTCAATATTTACTGAGGAAGTGATTTCTCTCTCTCATACACACACACACACACACACAACAAACACACACACTATCTACTAGGGGCCTCTGTGTATTTTCTCACATGCCATCTCTGTGAAATAGTATTATTTTGCCCATCTTACACATGAGGAAATATTTGAGTTCTACCATGAAACATTGCATTCAGCACTATTTTCCAACAAGGTCAACTGATTGGCATCTAAGTCATCCTGGCACGTGGGTATCACAAAGCCTGCCCTAAAGACTACCAAAGAGGGGGGTTGTTTCAATCAGGAAATGTTTCCTCTGTCTAACTCAATCCTTGCTTCTGTAGTTTCATTCTGTTTCCTTGTGGTTTTTATTTCCCCAGAAAGAATGAAGAACTGCTGCCAGTGGTCCTGCAAATAATAACTCTTCAGAGATTTGAAGCCCATTATGCTGTTGAAGCTCCCAGACCCCATATTTTCTTGTTAGAGTGGACTTAACTCTGAGTGTTCCTCAGTAGAGGCTCAGAGCCGTATGTAAGCAAGATCACTCTTTTCACTCTCTGGACCCTGAAGATATATTTCATGGGTCAAGAGGCCTTACAAGAAGCAACTGGCCTGCCCACCAATGGGGGGTGGGGGTGTGTGTGTGGATCTGAATAGACCAGGAGGACAGAAGGCTGGTGACGTAGTTTGCATCACGCCTCCCTGTCTTTCACCCTCTGGCCTTCTTCCCCAGACTTGAGGCCCTCTCCTTGCTTCTCTCCACAGATCTAGGTCCACTCCTTTTCCACCACCCTTTCCTGCTGCTTCTTGCAAAACACACATGGAGATGCACACGTGGCATCTTGTATATATCCCTTCATTTTTAAAAAACTTTTATTTGTATTTTTTTTTTTTTTTGCAGCATTTATTCCCAGGCGGTAAGTTTTTGTTTCTTCAGTTTCTTCTGGGATATCTTTTTCTTCTGTGAAACCTCCTCTTCTGGTTTAGGAACAATCTGTGCTTTTTCAGTAGGGATCATCTCATCGTGGCAGGGAGAGCTCATGTATGGGTTGATCTGACCATGAGCTAAGTTCTGCGCCGCATCTTGGGGGCTTTGTTCACCTGGATGTGCTCAATGACCAGAGAATCTACATCTAAGCCCTTAAGGTCAGCACTACTCTGCATTTCTGAGCATGTGCAGTAAAAATTCAGCACTCATTTTGGGCCACCAACCCTGCATCCAGCCCCACTCTTTGGCCTGGGCCCACCTACCAACTCCGCCACTGTAACGACGGAATGGCATACATTGCTCTGTAAAGTGGCATCCTTCAGATAACTTGGTGGCTTTTTGGATATGCATACCCTTAATAGGCTGGGAAGTTTCATGACTGTTCTTAAAGTGAACACGAAGATTTGAACCTCTTGATTTGCATGATTTTGTGGGGTTTTCTGCATCTAGTGAATAGCAAACCATGTTTAGAGGTCACTTCAGGCCGCTTACCAGAAAAGCTATCCCTTCATGTTAATCCTTTACTTCCTGACTTAATTTTTCTCTATTTTGTTTCTTCACGTCTTCCCAGCATTTACCTCTGCAGCTCAGTAAAGTGCCTCCTGGTCTGTCCTTGTCTCTCTTTGCCTTGGTCCCTGTGGCATGAGTGCCGTCCCGTCTCCTCCATGGGACTGGACCCCACCTTTAGGAAGGGGATCTCCTCCTGCCTCTGGATTTTCCCTCGGCCCCCGAACACAGGTGGTCACCTCAGGAGTCCCTGACCTACACATCATCTGACAACCCTCCACGTCAGTGAATTATTTCTTAAATTCCTATTTAAGGTCTTGCTCTAATTCTGGATATGAAGCCAGCATTTGCCAAGAATAACGTTTTCTTGCTTCTGACATTAACTCAGGGTGACAGGGGAAGTGTGAGGGAGAACAAAAATATGATTCTGGGGATGAACACAATTTCTTGGGCCAATTAACTGAGACAGTTCACATGTTTATTATGCTTAAACTATTGGGTGATTAATTAAGGGAGTTTTAGGCAGTTTAATACTCTACTAGAATAAGGCATAGCTAGTTTATATAAAAGAAGAGAGAAACAGCCCTGAGATATATCTATATCTGATGGTGACTATGACAAATGAAAGATGGGGACATTAAAGAAATTTCCATAAATGATATAGTTCAGAATGTGGGTACAAATAGTCAACTCTTTTTTTTTTTTCTTTTGTGGTACGCGGGCCTCTCACTGCTGTGGCCTCTCCCTTTGCAGAGCACAGGCTCCGGACGCGCAGGCTCAGCGGCCATGGCTCACGGGCCCAGCCGCTCCGCGGCATGTGGGATCTTCCCAGACCGGGGCACGAACCCGTGTCCCCTGCATCGACAGGCGGACTCTCAACCACTGCGCCACCAGGGAAGCCCAAATAGTCAACTCTTAAACGTTGGCATGTCAATTATCTTCAGGAAATTTAAAAATCTAACTTGGGACTTCCCTGGGGCTCAGTGGTTAAGAATCCGCCTGCCGATGCAGGGGACACGGGTTCGAGCCCTGGTAAAGGAAGATCCCACATGGCGCGGAACAACTAAGCCCGTGGGCCACAACTACTGAGCCTGTGCTCTAGAGCCCGTGAGCCACAACTACTGAGCCCACGAGCCACAACTACTGAAGCCCACGCGCCTAGAGCCTGTGCTCCGCAACAAGAGAAGCCACCGCAATGAGAAGCCCGCGCACCGCAACGAAGAGTAGCCCCTGCTCTCCGCAACTAGAGAAAGCCCGCATTCAGTAACAAAGACCCAATGCAGCCAAAAATAGATTTTAAAAAAACCACCTAACTTGACTGTTTCTTGCCTGTCAACATGCATCGTGGCTGCCCTACCCCAGTCATTCCCAAATCGGCATTGCAAACTCTTTCAAATGAATGCTTATATAAATTGTAATTGCTAATGTATAACTCCTTAGGCAAAACCAGGTAAAAAAATTTTTCATCGTCTACTTCATTTTTATTCGCACAATTGATCAAGAGTTTCCTGAGATTAAACCAAGAGTATTTATTGAGTACCTGGGATAGGTATGGCAGGAGTGGCAAGGTGAGGTCAGTTCAAGGCCGCAAAGGAACTAAATCATGTTACTTGAAGATGTGGCTCTCTGGATGAGCCCCAAACCTTCCCTGTCTACAGCCTGAAATGCCCATTCTGTTCCACACCTTTTCGTCTGACACATAGCTGGTTCGGTCTTTCTGACCTTGCCTTGCCTATTCTCTGCTTTTCCACCTCAGCCTTTTTGCGACTGCTGCACGTAACTACTCTCACAGAAAAAAGCTCTCTTCCTCCTCCCTTCTTTATTCCTCTCATTTGGCCGCTGGATACATGTGTATAATGCTAAAAGTGCCTTCTGGTGTTGTCAACTCTGTCATGTAATTGGTGATTTTAGTGGACAGGAAACAGTGCTTTGGTTCAGGTAGCCCAACATAGATACACCATCAGCTTGCTTTCTCTGTATGCCTTTGTCCCTATTATTTTGTCTCTCTGTAACCTTTCATGTATTCAACAATTATTCGGTACTTACTGTGTGCCAAGAATTATATTATATTTGTGGTTTAATACTGACACAATATTGCTGTTTCTCTCTAATTACCAGATATTTTAAAAACCTAAAGAGGGAAGTTATACTAGGAAAATAGCTATCAGAGGAAGTTGATTTTCCCCCCTTATTCCTAGAGGTTTTATTATTTGGGGGGAAGGCAGTGGCGAGAGGGTCAATATCGCTGATCAGAGATTTCTTTCTCACCTTAGCTCCTGTCCTGGACCGTGAGGGTGGGGCTGGGTGGCCTGCATTCACTGTCCCCCCATACCTTCTCACCCTTATTTCTTGCCCCAGTCCTCCCACCCCCACCAACCAAGAGGAGTCTGTCACTGTAATTAAGCAGTCTGTAATCAACAAAGTGAAGCAGCCGCATAGCACCCGGGGATCAGCTCGGTGCTTTGTGACCACCTAGAGGGGTGTGGTAGGGAGGGTGGGAGGGAGACGCAAGAGGGAGGAGATATGGGGATATATGTATATGTATAGCTGATTCACTTTGTTATACAGCAGAAACTAACACACCATTGTAAGGATGTTAAGAAAAAAAAAGAAAGAATGAGACCAGTAATGCAATGGGTGCTATTGATGGGGGATTAGTGAAACTCATGTGGTTTCCTACAACTTTCGCACTTTCTGAGGAAGCAGCGGGTGGGGGGGGGGGGGGGTGGAGAAACTGTTGACTCAGCACTCTTAGCATTAATCCCTGTGCTCTCCCCAACACTCCCAAATTAAACTCCATGCTGATGTTGGATGGGACACGGATCTACTGAGTATGTGAGAGCTTTGCTGGCAGGGTCACATCACAGTCATCTCCGTATACCCAGTGCTTGTACAGCGTCAGTGCCCAATAAATGTCCCCTGAGTGCTCGGAGAGGGTGGGCTGGTAGCACAAATTGAGCACAGGACCCAAGGGTCCTGCCGTCCTGCTCAAGACTTTCTCAAACAGACTGTGGCTCTGTTAGCATTTGGGTGAATATCATTGACTGAAAGGGCTCTTGGTACTAAGAACTATAGGCTCTTTTCCTACTCCTCCCATATTGAATCCTGCTTTTACTGTAATTACCTATATATGACGGCATAAGTCCTTGGAGGATACTGACCATTGTACACAGCCTTATATTGCACAGAGTGTATGTGGCGTGTTTCCAAGCCCCAGTAAAGCTCTCATGCTTATCTCGCAGCAGCAAGGATTGAGGCTAGAGGTACGGAAAAGCTGCCATGCCAGAAAGTCGAAGGAGAGATCCCCAGAATATCCCTTTCTATTAATTTCACTGAGTCCAGTGAAACAACAAAAGCTACACTGAGGACTAATCAATCTAGAAGTTCATGAAATGCTTTATGTGATCTTCTATGGCAAGGGAGCTAGCGCTGTATTAAGATATTGTTCATCCACTTTCGCAAAGTGAATTCCATGGAATCTAAAGGGGCTTCTGTGCGGAGGCAGGAGAATGACCTCTCAAAACGCCTTTCAGCCCAAGGCTCTTAGATGTGCAACCTTAGCATCTCTTGAGCTTTGTAGTGTTTTGCTTTTGTTTTATTTTTCCCCTTGGCCCAAGGATTAGAGCTGGATGAGCCGATCAGGCAAAGATAGAAGTTCACGTAATTCATTCCTCTATTTTCACAATACTGCCCCTAAGTTGTACAACCTCCTCTAAAGCAAAGAAAGAGTTTAAACTTCTTTCCAGGTAGAAAGTTCTTCTGCAGAAGAATACAGTATGAGGTGCTAGTTAAAGGCACAAGTTTTGAGTCACACAGGTCTGGGTTTCAACCCATTCTCCTGCTTAGTAGGGCAAGTTACTTAATCTCATCTCTGAAACGGTGGTAACAGTTCCTACCACGAAGGTTTGTGAGGATTAGAAGAAAAGAAAGATATAAAGTACCTCCTAGCATTGTGCCTGGCTGACAATGAATGTTCAGAAATGGTTGTTAAGAAGAACAGAACTGGAACTTTCCTGGTGGTCCAGTGGGTAAGACTCCGCACTGCCAGTGCAGGGGGCCGGCGTTCATTCCCTGGTTGGGGAACTAGATCCCCCATGCATGTCACAACTAAGAGTCCACATGCTGCGACTAAGAGTCTGCACGCCACAACGAGGATCCCGCGTGCCGCAACTAAGACCCAGCACAACCAAAATAAATAAATAAATAGACAAATAAATAAATAGAAGAACAGAACTAAATCTAGCTTCAATCCCTCCTTTTCCAGAACGTGCTGTGTAATTTCGCCTAGGTTTATGTGAGCTTTGAGATTGTTCTCATGTGTCTTTGTGTCTTGTTTCTCCACTTAAACTGTAAGGTCCTCTGGGCAGGGCCAGCTCTTCTTTGATATTATTCCTTGATATTATTGAATATTTGATACCTGGCCTAAAACCATAGAAGATTTGGGGGCAGGCATCAAATAATTATGATTGACCCTTCTGCCATTTCAAGTTCATAAAATGTATTATTTGATCTGTGTCAGAGGAGCTTGCGTATTAAGATATAGTTCATCCACTTTCCTTGAGTGTATCCAGTGGAGTCCAAAAAGCCTCATATGTGGTTTGAAGGAAAAAGGAGATCAGGAACGTAGGTGCACTCTGAAGGTGGTAGGGAAGAAGAGAAAGCCTGCAGTGTGGAGTAGAGCTGGTTGAGAAAATTGGGCCTGTTAGACTTGGCTGGACCCACACACTGAAGAGAACCTTCTCTGCCAGGACTGTAGTCATCAACCTTGCAAGTCTGAAAACATAACCCCCTGAAACCACAGCTGCAGGGTGATGCTGGTGCTAAGGGTCATCTCTATGATCTCCTTCCCTTCCCAAAGCTAGAGCTCCCTTTCCTCTTATTTCTTCTTCCAAAGAGAATATAATTTTGGTGAGAGCTGATCTTTTCCCATTTATTGTCTGTTCATTTTGCCATTATCTCTGTCTGTGAACGTTTTGGAATCGTTTGCAGCAAGTGTTTTGTCTTGACCCAGCTTGTTCCTGTTACCCCGCCATCCTTGGGCTTGGCCATCTCCTTACTCTATCATTTGGTGAGAGCAGAATGAAACGCTGCTGATAGCCACTCCTCCTAGAGAAACCCTTCTTGCTGGATCGGACCCCTCAGAGAACACCTTCTCACTGCATCAGAAATCTCCTCTTTTGGCTATCAGTGTCATAGTTTTCTACCAGTAATGTGGACAATTGAGATGACAGGGAGCCCTTCCTAAAAAGGTAAAAGGTCTTGGAAGCCTTTGGTTCAAAGGGCGTGGAGCTTAATCTCTGAGAATTTATGGGGGGTAGATGTCTCTCCCAACCGTCATCCTCCTTACTCCACAACATCAGCATTTGCACATTTGAGATTTGTACTAAAGAATATTTAACAAGCCTGTTCCCCTTCACCTGGCAGCTTATTGGCTGGTTCCATGATATGTTCCAAGGGGACAGGTTGACTTGGACAGTAGAAAGCCTTTGCTATTCAGGATATGGGAGTGGGGGAAATGGAGCCAGAAAGTGTTTCATGAGATGGTGAGAGAAGAAAGGGAGAAATACCCAAAGTACAGCTGACCTGCTTAAAAGCAGGACATATTTAAAAGACCCCAAAGACTGAGGCTTTTGTAACATGAGTGAGGAGTATTAAAGCCAAAAGGTCCCTGCTTTCATATAGGGATATTCCTAAACCTATCAAGCAAAGCCGTATCCACAACACCCGTTGTGCTATTTTATTTTGCCTGTATTGATGTGTTGCTTTGTAATTGTTCTCAGGTCGCTTTTATTGTGTGTGTTTTGCCTTTATAGGTAAACCCCTCCTGGACAGGACCTGACTCTTCAGAAGAGTCCCCCCCACCAGAGGTGCCCATGTCAAGGCTGTGCTAGAGCAGAAGTTCAAGGGCAGTGATTAACCAACCACAGTTGAAAGCACAGAAGATACAGCAATCAACATCCTGCATCTGAGAACTTTGTTCCAGACTAACATGTATGTAATCCAACCTTTTCCTTTTCATAAGACAAGTATTGTCTGAAGCGTTCTGTGTGTGATTTTGAGGGGAAAGGGCAGACGGAACAACGGAACTCAGGTCCCTCTTTGCCTTATATCTGAGCCTGGGAAAGGGGAAAAGAAGTGAACTCTTCCCTGCGATGGCTGGGCAAGCATAGAGAAAGAGCCTTAAGATTCATAGTGGAAAGAGGCTTCTCTGAGCCTTCCTTAGAGCAACTCAACTATCCTAGTTTTAGCCTATTCCCGTTCCTTGCCATTCCCACCTGTAATTCTGTCTTGGGAAGAACCCCACGCTGAATATTCTCAAAGTACTTGGTAGACTTTAATTAGTTCCGTGGGAAGTAAGGCAAAACTCAAGCCTTCACTCTGCCAGCAGAGATGATGGTGGTGGGCATGGAGGGAAGACGAGGAGAGGATGAACAACTAGAGCAACCGTACAGCTAACTGAAGGCCATGTGGTACAGAAGGGACTGGGGTTCAAATCCCTGAGTTCCAAGTCTTGGTACAAATTCCTTAGCCTTCCAGATTCCTAAACAAGTAATGGGCTCATCCTATAAACCTACTTTGCTGGGGTGTTGTTGATGAATGCTAGTAAACCCTATCCTAGATGATAGGTTTGGAAAATTGTTAAGGAAATCATGTCATTAAGCCCATACTCACCCCCTCCTCGACAAATAGCCCTGGAGGGAAGTGGGTGTTAGCCAGAACTGGAGGGCCTCCACTTCCATGGGATGACTGAGATTCAACAACAGGAGAATTTTTCCAACAGTGACGGAAATCAAGGGCCTGCGTTGCAGGTGACGCTGGGGGGTGGTGAGGAAGGCCTAAAATAGGTGACACATTGTCAGACGGTCCAGAAAAGATCATCAAGAAGTGATTGAATCCCACTCAAGTCATTGTGGATGGTTGCTTTCCTAAAATTCAGGACAGAATTTTGGTAGTAGTTTCCTTTCTTCCCTTTCTAAGAGCAGAAAACCTCTCGAGCCTGGGATTCTTCTGTGCTTCTCTAAAAGTATTTTGAGCTCTGAAGGCAGAGATCTAGGTCTGAATCCATCTTCGTCACTTCCATCTGTTTGAACTTGAATTAGTTACTTAGCTTCTCTGAGCCTTGATTTACTCATCTGTAGAATGGGCCCAATAATAGTTCTTAACGCAAAGGTTTGTTATGAGGGTTAAATGCAACAACTCAGGTAAAGCCTTAGCACAAAGCCTAGCATGTAGTAAGCACTTGGTTCATTTTAGCTGCCATCATGACCTCACTCTTTTCTCTGTATGGGTTATCCACTTTGGAGTTTACCCATTGTCCTTTCTTTGATCAATTTCTGATGGTCTCCCTGGCCTCTTGGCTATCTTCTCCCATCCTTTTTTTTTTTTTTTTTTTTTTTTTTTGCGGTACGTGGGCCACTCACTGCTGCGGCCTCCCCCGCCACGAAGCACAGGCTCCGGACGCTCAGGCCCAGTGGCCATGGCTCACGGGCCCAGCCGCTCCACAACATGTGGGATCTTCCCGGACCGGGGCACGAACCTGCGTCCCCTGCATCGGCAGGCGGACTCTCAACCACAGCGCCACCAGGAAAACCCTCTTCTCCCATTCTTAATCAATGAGAAGTCAGGGAACACTAATACCAAATTCTTTTTCATGTCATTTAGGACAAAGCAGAATTAGGAAGGTTAATCAGCTGCTGTAAAAAAGATTACATAGATTAACACAGCTCCACACACTAGATATGTTCTCATAAAGGCTATTAAGTGGCTATTTTTATGTTGAGTAATTTTTAGATGACTTTATGATTCTGAAGTAATATTCTCATAGAAACAAGAATCACTGTTAAGGGAAGAGAAGCTAATATCTGAATGTGAGACACCTTCCATGTCCAAGTCTAGTTGAATCCTCCCAGTCACCCAATAAAGAGGTCCTTATTATTCCCATTTTATGGGTTAAACAACTGAAACTCAGAGAGGTTAAATAATTCATTCAAAGTCACTCTTCCAGGGGTGACGGAGCTTAAATGTACATATAATTCTGGCTCCCAAACCAATCCATCTTCTACTACATCACACTCAGAGGAGCATTCCGATTTTATCAACGGTCAAATCTATGTGCGTTTAAGTTTCCCACACAAATTCCAGAAGAACTTGATCAATCAGTTCACTTGATCTTGAGTATTAATTTAGTTTTAAAATATTTCCCCTTATGATTTAAAATAGATCTATATCCTCTTTAAGAAATTATCCACATTTCCTTCCATTAGTCTTGTCTGTCAAAAGATGACTGTTGCCAGGTAATAATGAGAACATATTATATGATTCTATTTATGTAAACTCTAGAAAATGCAAGCTACTCTGCAGTGACAGAAGTTAGGTCAGTGGTTGCCTGGGCAGGGTAGATGGCAAAGGGGCAACATTGTAAAGCAGCTATACCCCAATTAAAAAAAAAAAAAAGAAACTTCTGAGGGGGACAAATATGTCTATTACTTGATGCTGATTTTACAAATGTAAACTTATGTCAAAATTTATGAAAATTTAGAAAAGCTGACTGTATATTAATAATCTATATGCAGAAGAAGTAATGCTGCATTAAAAGTAAAAACAGAGCACCGGGCTTCCCTGGTGGCGCAGTGGTTGAGAGTCCGCCTGCCGATGCAGGGGACACGGGTTCGTGTCCCGGTCCGGGAAGATCCGACATGCCGCGGAGCGGCTGGGCCCGTGAGCCATGGCCGCTGAGCCTGCGTGTCCGGAGCCTGTGCTCCGCAACGGGAGAGGCCACAACAGTGAAAGGTCCGCGTGCCGCAAACAAAACAAAAGAAAACAAACTTAAAAACTTCTGTGCAGCAAAGGAAACAATAAACAGATCGAAAAGGCAACCTATAAAATGGGAGAAAATATTTGCAAACAATATATCTGATAAGGGATTAATATATAGAATATATAAAGAACTCAACAACTCAACAATAAAAAAAAATCTAATTAGAAAATGGGCAAAGAGCTTTAATAGATATTTCTTCAGAGAAGATTTACATATGGCCAAAAAGCATACGGAAAGATGCTAAGCATCATCATCATTAGGGAAATGCATATAAAAACCACAATGAACTGACACCTGAACTATATGAAACCTGACACCTGTTAGGAAGGCCACTATCAAAACAATAACAGGACTTCCCTGGTGGTCCAGTGGGTAAGACTGTGCTCCCAAGGCAGGGGGCCCGGGTTCGATCTCTGGTCAGGGAACTAGATCCTGCGTGCCGCAACGAAGATCCCGTGTGCCAAAACTGAGACCCGGCACAGCCTAAGTAAATAAATAAAATTAAAAAATAAAAACAATAACAACAACAACTACAACAGAAAATAACAAGTGTAAGTGAGGATATGGAGAAATTGGAACTCTTATGCCTGGTTGGTGGGAATGTACAGCCACTATGGAAAATAATATGGAGGTTCCTCAAAAAAATTAAAAATAGAAGTATCATGATCTAGCAATCCCACTTCTGTGTTTTTTTGGTTTTTTTTTTTTAAGTAAACCTGATTGACTTTTTTTTTTTTTTGGCTGTGTTGGGTCTTCGTTTCTGTGCGAGGACTTTCTCTAGTTGCGGCAAGTGGGGGCCACTCTTCATCATGGTGGGCAGGCCTCTCACTATCGCAGCCTCTCTTGTGGAGCACAGGCTCCAGACACTCAGGCTCAGTAGTTGTGGCTCACGGGCTTAGTTGCCCCACGGCATGTGGGATCTTCCCAGACCAGGGCTCAAACCCGTGTCCCCTGCATTGGCAGGCAGATTCTCAGCCACTGCAACACCAGGGAAGCCCCCCACTTCTGGGTATTTTTAACCAAAAGAGGTGAAAACAAGATCTCATAGAGATATTTGCACACCCATGTTCATTCCAGCATTATTCATAACAGTCAAGATATAGAAACAATCTAGATGTTCATCAACAGATGAATGGATAAAGAAAATGTAGAATACACACACAATGGAATATTATTCAATCTTAAAAAAAGGAGAGACACTGCTTTGGGAAAACAAATGTTCTCCTTACTTCCTGCAAGTAATAAATCCTTCCTTCTCTGGAAAAAAAATAAAAAAGAAGGAAATCTTGTCTTATGCTACAAAATGGATGAACTTCAAGGATATCATGTTAAGTAAAATAATTCAGTAACAAAGAAACAAATATTGCATGATTCCACTTTTATGAGATGTCTAAAATAGTCAAACTCTTAGAAACAGAAAGTAGAATGGTAGTTTCCAGGGGCTGGGAGAGAGGGAGAAGAAGAACTGTTCAGTAGGTATAGAGTTTCAGTTTTGCAAGATGAAAAAGTTTTAGAGATGTGTTGTGTGCATAGAGTTAACACTACTGTACTGCACATTTAAGGTTAAGATGGTAAATTTTATGCTTTGTTTTTGACCACACACACACACACACACACACAATGAATAGAATTCCTATCTGATGGGGTGTGAATATCTTCAACTTTAGAAGATAAAGCTAAATTGTTTCCACAATGGCTGTGCGAGTTATACTCTCACTAGCAGTATGTCAGAATTTTGCTCCATTATCTTCACCAACATTTGGTATTGTCACGCTTTTCAAATTTTGCCAATCTATGGATAATTTTAGTTTGCATTTTATTGATTACTATAGAGTTTGAACATCTTTTCCACTTAAGTGAATGACCTATTCATGTCTTTCGCCCATTTTTTATTGTTCTGTTTGTCTTTTTCTTAATGATTTTTATCAGTTCTTTATATATATTTTGTGCACAAATCCTTTACAAGCCATTTAATAGCAAATATCTCCCAGTTTGTGGCTTGGCTTGTCACTTTTTACATGGAGGTCTCTAAAGAAAACACGTTCTTATCGTAGTCAAATTTATCCATCTCTTCCATTAGGATTTACTCCATATCTTGTTTTAAGAAATCTTTCTTTACTCTGAGGACATAAAGACATTCTATATTTTCTCCTAAAAAAGTAAGGTTGTGGCGGAATTGATTTTTGAAGAGGTGTGGAAACTTGGAATGGGAAACCATCAAAAGAAGTATTTTTTCTTTACATAGAAGGCAGATGCCAAAGGTGGTCTATCTACACAGAATTAGAGATGAAGCTGCTGCAGAGAGGGTTGGTCTAACCACAGGAAGGGTTTCCTGTCTATGACGGTTTGCAGTTTCATTGGCTTATTGAAGCAATGGAGTCTATGTCACTTTGTTTGGTAGCAGAGGACGGTTGCTTGGGGGTTGTCAAACACTAGAGAGATGAAAATTCAACCAGAGAGGAGAGGGGAAGTATCAAGGGACAGACAAAATGATTCTCCAGCTCTCGATGAGCCTAAATATATCACTTACAGGCTGCAAGGCACAAACTGAAAACAAATATGTACCTCTCCATTCAGCTCTCTCTGTCACTGCTGCCATACTTACCCGTTATCCTTCACCTGGAACTTTCTGTCTAGTGAAAATAAAACAATCTCAAGAGAATATGGTCAAAACCACAGTAGAGGGACTTCCCTGGTGGCACAGTGGTTAAGAATCCGCCTGCCAATGCAGGGGACACGGGTTCGAGCCTTGGTCCAGGAAGATCCCACATGCCATGGAGCAACTAAGCCCATGTGCCACAACTTCTAAGCCCGCGTGCCTAGAGCCCGTGCTCTGCAACAAGAGAAGCCACCGCAGTGAGAAGCCCACACACTGCAGTGAAGAGCAACCCCTGCTCGCTGCAACTAGAGAAAGCCCGCGCGCAGCAACGAAGACCCAACGCAGCCAAAAATAAATAAATAAATAAAACCACAGTGGAGAGGATAAAAGGTAAAGCTTTGAGAGTTAGAAATACTCTTCTTGAGGACCAACAGAAATGTGGAATCATCTTCCCTGGAGCCTTTGAAAGTTAGACTAAAATAGCTTTGAGTGGAGGAAGGAGGAAAACTCTGGAACTCTTTGGATCCCACGGAGGACTGTTATTTGGCGGGGGCGGGGGTCTCGTGACTGGATCATCTGAAAAGTCCTTCTCCTTCTACTTAACCCAGGGTGGCTGCCCCAACAAGAAAAACTTTTCAGGAGTCAGTGGACAAGGTGTGGGGAAGAAGAGGAGACAGAAAGACTGTCCTCTAGAGCAAAGCAGGAGGAGTGGAGTGAGAAGAAATGCTCTAGAGGGGTAGACTGACAGAGAGTGGGTGAACGACACTCCTGCTCCTCCAAAGGGACATCACCATCCATCTTCAGGTTTTCATCCTAGGCAAGTGAAGGGGAGTGAGAGAGGAAGGACAATGCAGTGTAAATTATTACACAGCCCTTGGTTTTCAGAGTACTGCCAGTAAAAGAGATTTATGGAGTGAAACTTCGAACATAGGGTTCTAGAAAATGCTCACACCACCTTCAGGCACATATATCAATTACATTTGTGCACCCGTGCATGGACCCCCTCCATGTGCGTACATAGAAATTCATGCCCATAGAATAAGCATGTATGCAACAGTGTGCAACATAATTTCACTACACTTTGCAGATACAACCCTGTCCATTCTTGTGTTTCCACACAGGATCCAGGCTAGATCCAGCCACTGATGTGGGTTTTGTTCTGGTTGACATGGTTGAGAGGGGCACCTGTAAACGTGATGAGGAGTTGCAGAAATCTGCACTAAGGATTTTGAATTGAATATAGTAGATGATCGATCTTCAGGAAGGACATGAGGAAAGCAGTGTTTCATGCAGGTTATTTTGTTAACTATACATAAGAGGGAGTCAGGGCTTCCCTGGTGGCGCAGTGGTTAAGAATCCGCCTGCCAATGCAGGGGACACGGGTTCGAGCCCTGGTCCAGGAAGATCCTACATGCTATGGAGCAACTAAGCCCATGCACCGCAACTACTGAGCCTGCACTCTTGAGCCCGTGAGCCACAACTACTGAGCCCGTGTGCTGCAACTACCGAAGCCCGCACGCCTAGAGCCCGTGACCCGCAACGAGAAGCCACCACAATGAGAAGCCTGCACACCGCAACGAAGAGTAGCCCCGCCTCGCCACAACCAGAGAAAAAGCCCGCGTGCAGCAACAAAGACCCAACGCAGCCAAAAATAAAATAAATAAATTTATTTTAAAAAAAGAGGGAGTTAAATTTTGATTCACTAGAAATGGAGACTGAGAAGGAGACAACGTCACTGAATAGATGCAAAAGACGAGACTCGGAAATTTCAGATGAAAAATTAGGACAAAAATTGCAAAGACCAGGCAGATTGAACCTGAGGTAATGTGTATCTGTCTCCTGTCTCCTTCTTTCTATTTCCAAATTCCTGGGAGTCAGGGTGCAGCCAGGAGCTGGGGGAGAGGGATTTTTGATCTCATGCCCTTGCGTGCTCTAATGAGAAAGGCTGCCGCCCTGTCTGGGTTTCTCAGGAGCTCACTCAGAGGCCTGCAAACAAGGGCTTCTGAGCCAAACCTATGGCGACGTCCTGGCTGTTGTGAAGCAGCCTCCTGGACAAACTGAGAAAGGCAAAAAGGAAGGGAGACTTAGGGTGCTGAGAGGGCAACTCAGCCATTCCCCTCCCCCCCCCCCCCCCCCCCCCCCCGCAACCCCACGGTGGCTGCACTCCACCCTACATTGATCATGACTACTCTTTCCTAAAAAGCCTTGCTTTCTTCACTTGATTTCAATGTTAATGGTTGGGAAGGGATTTCCAAGCACTCATGCTTCAGTGGTAACAACATCTATAGGATGTGCATGCAGAAGTCTTTCATATGTTTAAAAGCAATGGCAGAGTCATCATAGAGCCTTTTCATATGATCATTTCAGTTGTATTTGTATTTCTTTGCCATTTAGTGGTTGAACCATGTGCAATTGCTGACATATTTGACCATTTTGGCCTCCAAAAACAATCTCATAGGTTTCAACTGAATATTAAGAACCTACTGTGTGTTTAATAAGGGCTAGGAGGCGATTTGGTGTAATGGTTAAAAATCAGAGCCAAACTGCTTTTCTTCTCCCAGATCAGCTCCACCATCTAGTCTTGATACATTACTTAACTTTTCTGTGTTTCCATTTTCTCATCCTTAGAACGGAGATAATAATATTCGTTACTTCAAAGGCTTGTTGTGAGAATTTAAATGAGCTGTCACATGTAAAGCACTTAGAACAGTGCCTAACTCAAACCAGGCTCTATATAAATATCAACTATTATTACACACCAGTCCCTATTATCTCATTTAGTTTTATTATTAAATAGTTCAGGCATACAGAAAATTAACACTTACATGCCAACGTTTCAGCTTAGAAATAAATTATTAACACAAATATAAGGAAACCCCATGGGTACACTTCCCCTATCATATTAGTGTTCCTCTTTCACAGAGGTATCCTCCATCCTGAATTTGATGCTTATTGTTACCATGGAAGTTTTTCCTTTTTAATTAGTTAATTAATTTGTTTAAGCAGATTTTGTTATTTATTTATACCACACTGTGCGGCCTGCAGGATCTCAGTTCCCTGACCAGGGATTGAACCCAGGCCACAGCAGTGAAAGCCCTAACTACTAGGGCTTACACTAGGGCTTACACTAGGGCTTACACTAGGGCTTACACTAGGGCTTACAGTGAATCCTAACTACTAGGCCACCAGGACATTCCCACCATGGAAGTTTTTTAATACTTTAATACTTTAATAAGTTTTTAATTTAATTAATTAAGTTTTTAATTTAATTAATTAATTAATTAATTAATTAATTAATTAATTTAATAAATTAAATTAATTTAATTAAGTTTAATTAATACTTTAATAAGTTTTTTAATACTTTTACTACATATGTATGTAACATAAGCTATATACAGTATTGTTTTATATGTTTCTTAATTTGCATACCATATTTATCCTTCAACTAGCTTTTGTTGTTCAATATTGTTTTTGATATTTATCTGTGTGGCCACACGAGACTTATTTATTCATTTTAACTGCTGTAGACTATTCCAGTATAAAGAATTGCCACAGTTTATTAGCCATTCTCCTTTGGGATACCTTGAGGTTGCGTCCAAGTCTTTGCTATTACAAACTTGTTATTAAATTTAGTCAACCAACTTTTATTGAGGACATGGCAAGTGTGCCTAAGTGGCATAAGTGTGGGGAAGAGTGGTATGTGATTACTTCAGAGAAGTAGCTGAATTTTATGCTGTGATGGGAAATGACTGGACGATGTTGAGCAAGGGAGTGATCTATTTTTTAAAAGATCATTATGGCTACTATCATAATGTCCAAGAGGTAAAAGTAGAAGCGAGAAGACTGGGTAAGAGTTTATTGCTATAGTCTAAGTGAGAGGTGGTGATGACTTAGATAGTGATAGTGGCAGAGAAAATGGTGAGAAGTGGTCAGATTCAGAATATTTTTTGAAGTGAGACCTAACAAGATTTTCCAATGGGTTTGGTAAGGATTATATGAAATCGAAATCAAGAATAACTCCAAGTTTTTTGCCTGAGGAAATGGATGAGTGATAGTGCTATTTTCTTAAATGGGGGAACGTTGCAGGAGAAGGTTTGCTGGGGGGAAATGAATACTTGGTTTTGAAGATGCTAATTTTGAGATGCTTATTAGACACCCAAGTGGAAATTTTGAATTGGAAGTTGGATATATGAGTGTGGTGTTTAGGGGACAGGTATAAGCTAGAGATGTAATTTAAAAGTCATTAGAATAATACTGTTTCTTACTTTAAATTCCCACATATTTTCCTCTAAAGGCGTTGCACTTTTCGCATTTCACATTTACATCTTTAATCTGGTTGGAATTAATTTTTTTGTTTGGTGAGAGAAAAGGATTTAATTTCCCCCCTAAGGGTGCCCATTGTCCCCAGCAGCATTTAGTACATAGTCCAGCCTTTTCTCTAGTGGTTTGAAATATCAGATACCAGATTTAAATAGCACAGGTCTGTTTCTGGGTTCTCTATTCTTTTAAATTGGCCAATCTGACCATCCCTATGCAAATACCACACTATCTTAATCATTATCTGATTTAGTCAGGGCTTAATGCAAGAACGGAAATAACTCTAGATATTCTAAGCAGAAAGGAATTTACTACAACGATTTAAAGAAATTTGAGGCTTACAAAATTGTTAGAAGGGCTGAAAGAACAGGAGTCAGAAGGTACCACTAAACTTGTTAGTTGAAGAACATACCACCGTGGTTGTGATCAAGAGGCCAGGAAGCTGCCGCTCCCACCTTCATAGCTGCCAGCACCACCCATGTATGCCCCAAGGCTTCAGAACAAAGCTGTAGTTGCTATTTATAACTTTCTTAATCAACTACCCATTCCATGTTCTTTTGTCTTCAATCAGCACCTAGCTGGTTCGGGTTCCTAGTGGAGAGGTCCAAACCTTTATTCCTAAAAAAGCTAGCTTGTAGTGGTTCTGCCTGCATTGGAGGTGCTCTAATCCTCTGTTAGCTCTACCCTGGTCATGGAGGTACTGTGAGGCACCCCAGAGGATCCCCTGGGTTTTAAGCACACTCTTCCCTGCTCTCATTGCAAGGCAACCACTCTGTTTAACCCCAGCTGTTGGAGGAGCTCCTTTGCCTGGTAGTTCCTTGGCATGAATATAAAATGGCCAGAAAGCCATAAAAGTCTCCTAGGAATTAATACCTCTATATCAGCAGAATCCAAAGTTAGAGGAATGAGAGGCAAGAAAAATGTTTAAGTAGGTCATTACATGTAACAGTGAGAGAGGTCAGCCCTACATACATTCCTTGGTACCTAGACCCATATATTCTGGCTATGGGAGAAATATCTCCAAATATGGCTCTCCCAGTCAGTCATATTAGACAGCACCCCAAAATCACAAAGTATTTTCTCCCATCTGGCTCTGTAGTAGAGTCTTCATTAGGCCCTTCTACCATTCCATAAAGTCTGCTGTCTATGGGTGATGGGAATACATGTTAAGACTGTTGAATCTTGTGAGCCTGAGCCCACTGCCTCACTTCTTTTGGATGGAGAGATACAGTGTGGGCTATCATAATGGTGAAGAACACACTAGTGAGTTCGGATGATGGGGCTGACAGAAGCATTGTGGGCAGAGAAGGCAAATCCAAAGACAGAAAAAGTATCTATTCCAATGACAAAACACTGCCTCTTCCATGATGGAAGGGATCCACTGTAATCAACCTGCCTTAGCTGGTTCCCTCAGGTACAGTATCATATGGCTCATGACTGGTCTGTGCCATTGGCAGATTATCCTCAGGAGGTATATCGTAGCCAGATCTACCTTGATGAGAGAAAAATTTGTTGCGTAATTTCCAACCTTGTCCTCATAGCTACTGTGTTAATGAGCTCTCTTGGCAAGCCCTGAGTGGTTCAGTAGAGAGTGACTGACATTTACAGACCCAGGTGATTTTGTCTACCTGATTATTGAGACCTCACGGCGCCTTTTGGTGAGTGAGCATTTACCAATTTGTAGTTTTGTTGATGATCCCTATTGTATCCTTGTTTTCTAATTTTTACTTTTACAATTATTATTTCTTTCCATCTGCTTTGATTGGAGGGAGGTTCTGTGATTGTCTTTTTTTTTTTTTTTTTTTTGATAATTTCTTGAGTTGGAACTTAGCTTTTTTTTCCTTTCTTCTTTTGTAATGTATTAAGGCTATAAAGCCCTTTCTAATGCTACTTTAGCTGTATCTCACATATTCTGATTGTGTATTTTCTTTATTGTTCAATCTAAATATTATCTAATTTCCATTATTAGTTACACTTTAAAATTTTTTCTTACATTTCCAACTATCTGGGAATTTAATCTTTTTGTTATTGCTATCTAAATTAATTGCTTGTGTGCAGAGACATGTGGTCTTGTGTAACCCTGATGCTTTTTATTTGTTGAGATTTGTTTTGTGGCCCAGTGTTGGGTCAGTTTTTGAAATGCTCTGTATATTCTTAAAACAAATGTGTGTTCTCTAATAGTTGCATAAAGCATTCTACGTATATTCATTAGAGAATGATTGCTAATTGTGTTATTCAAATCTCCTATGCCTTTACTAGTTTTTGTCTGCCAATATACCAATTACTAGAGAGTTATAATTTTTTAAATCTCCAACTATTATGGTGAATTTATAAATTTCTTCTTATAGCTTTGTTTTATGTACTTGAAGTGACTGCACAAAAGTAAATAATTGCTATATCTTCCTGGTAAACTGTTGCTTTTATGATTACGCAGTGATTCCATTTTTAAAATCTTAAGGTCTAATTTTTTAACTGTGGTAAAATCTAAATACCATAAGATTTACCATTTTAACCATTTTTAAGTGAACAGTTCAGTGGCATTAAGTACATTCACATTGTTGTGCAATCATTACCACTATCCATCTCCAGAACTTTTTATCATCCATCACAAACTGCAACTTTGTACCCATTAACCAATAACTTCCTATTATCCTCTCCCCCAGCCCACAATAACCACTTTTCTATGTATCTTAAAGTTTATCTTGTCTCATCTTAATATAGTAATACCAGCTTATTTGGTATTTTTTCTATTCTTTTAGTTTCAAGCATTCTATGTCATTATGACATATAACAGCACATAACTAAATTTTAAAATCCAGTCTGACAATCTCAATCTGTTAACTGGCAAGTTTAGTCCATTTATATTTAATGAGTTTACTGATAATTTTTGTTTTATATGTACCACATTATTTTGTGCTTATATTTTTTCCATGCATCTCTCTTCCCGCTTTCTATTAAATTGATGAAAGTTTTTTTAAAAATTCCTTTTCTCCTTTACTAATTTGCAAGTTGTATATTCTATTTCTATTCTTTTCATGATTATTCTAATTTTTTAAAAATAATCTTACTGGCTTAAACAATATCCCTATTATCATCCCGAATAATGCAAGAACTTTGGAATACTTTAATTCTGATTGTATCTCACTCATTTTATATGTTATTGTTGTCCAGTATTATAATACCACCTTATTTTTATATCCCCAGATTAGTCACTCTTACTATTGTTTCCCTAGTCAACGCTTAATACCCACATGTTTTCTAGTTTCTTTACTCAACAAAACTATTCTCACTATTCTTATTTTTATCTCACTTCATCCTTCTGGGTTGAAATTTTCTTTAGGAAATTCCCTAAAGAAAACGTCTTTAGTGGGAGGTCTGTTTGTGTTAATAAACCTGTTGTGTTTGTCTGGAAATTTATCTATTTCATCCTTACTCTTGAATGATAGTATAGCTGAGTAAAGAATTCATGATGAAAAAATTTTAAAACTCAGTACTTTGAATACATTATCTACTGTTAATCTTGTCTCTGTTGTTGCTTTCAGAAAGTCTGCTGTGAATATAATTGTTGTTACTTTGAAGGTAATGTGTTTTTCTCTCTGTTTGCTTTTTAATCTTTCCTCATTGTACTTGGAATTGTTCAATTCATAGCAACATATATGAGTATGGATTTAGTTTAATCGATCCTGCAGAAGATTTGTGTAATCTGAACCTGAGGATTCATGTCTTCTATTAATTCTGGTAAATTCTCAGCCATAATCTTTGAATGTTGCCTCCTCCAATTCTCTTTATTCTCTCCTCCAGAACTAATATAAGTTGGACCTTCTCATTCTCCAACCCATCTTTTAGTCTCTAATACTTTCTAACTCTTTATCTCCTTGTATTATCTTCTGAACAATTTCCTCAGATCTCTCCTCTAACTCTATAATTCTCTCTTTCCTTATGCCTAGGTTTCTTTTTATTCATCCATTTATTTTATTTTTAAACTTAAAAAAAATATGAAGTGTAACACACATACATAAAAGTGCACAAAAAGGTATTGTTGAATTAAGTACTGTAGTTACAGATCAAGAAATAGAATGTTGCCAGACCCCAGGTGCCCTACATGTGCCCCTTCCCAATCACAACTGTTTTCCTCTCCACTAGAGGTAATCGTAATCCTGATTTTCATGGTAATCCCTTTCTTGTATTTAAAAAAATGTTCTACTACCTAAGTTTTCATTCCTAAACAATATAGGTTAGTTTCATTTGTTTTGAAACTTTATAAAATAAATACTGTACATAAATTTTTGTGTCCTTATCTCTGGACCAATATTATATATTAAATATCCACCTATATTATTGTGTTTATCCATGGCTCACTCATTTTTGTGTGTGTTTATACAATATTCCACTGTCTAATATACCAAATATTTAATCATTCTACTGCTATGAACATTTTGTTGTTTTCAGTTTGGTGCTATTATGAGCAATGTTGCTATGGACATTATGGTTCATGTGTACTGGTACATATAGATGTGCAATTTTGGTAGGTTATATACTTAGAATTGCCGAGTCCTAAGGCATACATACCTTCAATCTTATCAGGTAATGCCAAACTGTTCTTCAAGATGTACTAAATTATGCTCCTATCAGCACTATATGAGTATCCCCACTGCTTAGCAACCTCACCAATACTTGGTATTATGAGAATAATTTGAGCCTCTATGGTGGGTATATAATGGTATCTCATTGTGGCCTTAATTTGTCACTAGCAATTTCAATAGTTACTAATTAAATGATACACTTCTATTCATTTGGTTTTTCTATTTAGCTACCCTCATAGATATGGTCTATTTGTGCTGACCATCCATTTTCATTACTTTATCTTTTCATATAAGAGGATCTAGAAAGCAAAACATATAAACACCTACCTACATTTCCCAAGTTCTGGATACAAATTAGGTTCCACCCAAGAGATGTATTCATGAGAGATTTAGAAGGCACGCTTCTGCTACTTTTAGTGCTGCTTTTATTTTTGTCAGTGTGAAAGGCAGGTGTGATAAAGACAATGAATTGACTCAGGCTTCTACTCCCCTAGCCCATTCAATGATTTGTAAGCATTTAGTTCCCTGATTTCTTCCTGTTTAAAATACCTAGAGAGATTTCTTTTCAGTCCTGAATTCTGACTCATACAAAGACTATTGTACTTCACATAGCCTAAGATGATATCAAAGGTAAGAAGCACCATTATTTTACTGACATTAAAAAAGCCATTACTGGGCTTCCCTGGTGGCGCAGTGATTGAGAATCTGCCTGCCAATGCAGGGGACACGGGTTCGAGCCCTGGTCTGGGAAGATCCCACATGCCGTGAAGCAACTAGGCCCATGAGCCACAACTACTGAGCCTGTGCGCGTCTGGAGCCTGTGCTCCGCAACAAGAGAGGCTGCGATAGTGAGAGGCCCGCACACCGTGATGAAGAGTGGCCCCCACTTGCCGCAACTAGACGAAAGCCCTTGCACAGAAACGAAGACCCAACACAGCCAAAAATAAATAAATAAATTTATTTTTAAAAAAAGCCATTACTGCAATTAAACTAAGACAAATTGTTTCTTTTTTTAAATTAATTAATTAATTTTTGGCTGTGTTGGGTCTTTGCTACTGCGTGTGGGCTTTCTCTAGTTGCAGTGAGCAGGGGCTACTCTTCCTTGCAGTGCACAGGCTTTTCATTGCGGTGGCTTCTCTTGTGGAGCATGGGCTCTAGGTGCGTGGGCTTCAGTAGTTGTGGCAGGCAGGCTTCAGTAGTTGTAGCTCATGGGCTCTAGAGCGCAGGCTCAGAAGTTGTGGCACACAGGCTTAGTTGCTCCGAGGCATGTGGGATCTTCCTGGACCAGAGCTCGAACCTGTGTCCCCTGCATTGGCAGGCAGATTCTTAACCACTGTGCCACCAGGCAAGTCCCAACAAATAGTTTCTTTACACTTAGAATTTTTTGCTACTTCAAGAGCCAGTTCAGACTTTGGACATAGGTTTTATAATTTATTTATTACTCTTGTGTGTACATTAGAAAAGAAAATAGGGAATTCCCTGGTGGTCCAGTGGTTAAGACTTTGAACTTTCACTGACGAGGGATTGGATTTGATTCCTGGTCAGGGAACTAAGATCCCACAAGCCATGTGGTGTGGAAAAAAAAAGAAAAGAAAATATAAGGAAAATAAATGTGTTAGGACACTCCTGAAACTTCTTCACATTCAGAGTCCATATCTTCTTCTTTTTTTTTTTTTTTTTAGTGTCTTTTTTTTTTTTTTTTTCTTGCAGTACGCGGGCCTCTCACTGCTGCGGCCCCTCCCGCCGCGGAGCACAGGCTCCGGACGCACAGGCCCAGCAGCCATGGCTCACAGGCCCAGCCGCTCCGCGGCACGTGGGATCCTCCCGGACCGGGGCACGAACCCATGTCCCCTGCATCGGCAGGCGGACTCTGAACCACTGCGCCACCAGGGAAGCCCCCCATATCTTCTGAATGTCTTTTAAATTCCATGCCTGTCCACATAATGGCATCCTCTGTGACATCAAGAGCATTTCACAAGAGTGCTCCATATATATAGCCTCCAGAATTTGTTTAAAGTCACTGTTATATCTTCTGCAAATTTTGATGCATATGAACAGGCAGTGACAACTACATCAAAAGAGCTGCCTAGTCCACAGTAACTGTAGGAAATACGCTGATTTCAGAAATGTTAAAATGTGATCAAAGCTCATCTTAGAACTGATAAAATATGGTATATTTTTTCATATCTAAAAATTCTACTAGATTCTTTTTCAAATTAGTCTGTTCTTTCTGATATTTTTTTCTTATTAAAAATTATTCCTTTGTATCATTAATCATATGAACATGCTTCTTTTATTATCTGGATCTGATGATGTATTATCTTAAGTTCTTAGGAGTCCAAATCTATTTGATGTGTCTGCTGACATTTGTTCTTTCTGGTGGTTTCTTTGTGCCTTCGCAATTTTGATTTATGAGTTTATCTTAAGCAAGACTTTATCTGTAGGAATACTGTATAGCTTGATTGAGGTTTTATATGTTTGCTCCTGCCAGGGACTCAAGCCTGGGATCACTTTTTTTTATATAAGTTTATTTATTTTATTTTTTATTTATTAATTTTTGGCTGCATTGGGTCTTCATTGCTGCGCGCGGGCTTTCTCTCGTTGCGGGGAGTAGGGGCTACTCTTTGTTGTGGTGCGCGGGCTTCTCATTGTGGTGGCTTCTCTTGTTGCAGAGCACTGGCTCTAGGCGTGTGGGCTTCAGTAGGTGTGGTGCGCGGGCTCAGTAGTTGTGGTTCACAGGCTCTGGAGCGCAGGCTCAGTAGTTGTGGCGCACTGGCTTAGTTGCTCCGCAGCATGTGGGATCTTCCAGGACCAGGGCTCGAACCCATTTTCCCCTGCATTGGCAGGAGGATCCTTAACCACTGCGCCACCAGGGAAGTCCCAAGCCTGGCATCACTTTTAATATTAATTTCTCAGCTAAAGAATTCCTACACCATGCACATGATAAAAAAAATCATGAACCCCAAACTGGCATGAAGGGAAGCAAAGAAAAAAAAAAATTCTCATAGGAGAATGTGTTTTGATATGTTGGAATTCTTTTCCAGCCCAGAACCCAGACCAAGATAGATAAACTTCTGTGTCCTTTCCCTTTACCAGGCAGCAGATATTTTTCCTACTCTTCCTTTTTCTTTGGGCCAAATTTTGATTCCTGATCTGATATGATCATTAAAACCTTAAAAAAAATAGGGGGTACTGACTGGAGAAATGGAATACAAATTACTTAATCTAGTTAAACATATCAAATTGGAAGAAGTAAATAAGCCCAAATAAATCTAAAGTTTGTATTCCTGTATTTATAATATTTAAAAATTAACATTCTGATTAGTGTTTAACTTTAAAACAGAACAAAACAAGGCAAAAAAACCCAATCCTTTCGGTTACCAAGATGAGCAACCACTCCTAACTATGCCGTAGGGAACCTCCAGGATCAGCTCTCTCATTTACAGTTCAAGTTTTCACTTCTCTTCTTATTTTTGGTCCCTTAGGAGACTTTTCTTTCTTTCTAACAAGCTCAGCTATGCATTTTAAAATATTTTATATTTTATCCCATATTTCTAAGTGTTTTATAGTGAAGCATTTTTACTTGCTCTAATGCTGGAAACAAAAGCCCATTTTATTAATACGTTCTACAAAATTTCCATTTAATAAATGAGAACATTAAGTCTCAAGGAGATTAAATCATTTCCCGAAGTTTACACAGGTAACAAGTGGTGGAACCAAGTTTAAAACTCATCTTTTGTCTTTAAACCCACGCTCTGAGCATTGAACCACAGCTAGACAGCCTTGCAATTGTCAATCTGCTGATACTCCAGTGATCATTTCCATACTTCCAGCTAATTGAATGCTTACCTTCTTATGTATTATAACAGAGTTAATTTGTACTTTATAAAAATGCCACTATGCTTCAGTAAGTGGTATTGGGAAAGCTGCTCGGCCGCATGTAAATCAATGAAGTGAAAACACACCCTCACACCATACATAAAAATAAACTGAAAATGGCTTAAAGACTTAAGTATAAGACATGACACCAGAAAATTCCTAGAAGAGAATATAGGCAAAACATTCTCTGACATACAATGGTGTGTTAGTTTCTGCTTCATAACAAAGTGAATCAGCTATACGTATACATATATCCCCATATCTCTTCCCTCTTGCGTCTCCCTCCCTCCCACCCTCCCTATCCCACCACTCTAGGTGTCATAACAATGTTTTCTTAGATTAGTCTCCCAAGGCAATAGAAATAAAAGCAAGAATAAACAAATGGGACCTAATCAAACTTATAAGCTTTTTCACAGCAAAGGAAACCATCAACAAAACGAAAAGACAACCTACGGACTGGGGGAAAATATTTGCAAACGATGCAACCAACAGGGTTTAATTTCCAAAATATATAAATAATTCATACAACTCAATATCAAAAAAACCAAACAACCCAATCAAAAAATGGGCAGAAGACATTTCTCAAAAGAAGACATACAGATGGCCAATAGGCACATGAAAAGATGCTCAACATCACTAATTATCGATATTAGAGAAATGCAAATCAAAACTAAAATAAGGTACCACCTCACACTGGTCAGGATGGCCATCACTAAAAAGTCTACAAATAACAAATGCTGGAGAGGGTGTGGAGCAAAGGGAACCCTCCTACACTGTTTGTGGGAATGTAAATTGGTGCAGCCACTATGGAGAACAGTATAGAAGTTCCTTAAAAAACTAAAAATAGAGTTGCCATGTGATCCAGCAATCCCACTCCTGGGCATATATCTGGAGAAAACCTAATTCAAAAAGATGCATTCACCCCAATGTTCATAGCAGCACTATTTACAATAGCCAAGACATGGAAGTAACCTAAATGTCCATCGGCAAATGAATGGATAAAGAAGATGTGGTACATATACACAACCGAATAGTACTCAGCCGTGAAAAAGATTGAAATAATGCCATTTGCAGCAACATGGATGGACCTAGAGATTATCATACCAAGTGAAGTAAGTCAGAAAGAGAAAGACAAATACCATATCACTTAGATGTGGAATCTAAAATATTGCACAAATAAACTTATTTACAAAACAGAAACAGACTCACAGACAGAAAACAAACTTACGGTTACCAAAGGGGAAAGGCGGTGAGGGAGGGATAAATTAGGAGTTTGGGATTAGCAGATACATATTACTATGTATAAAATGGATAAACAACAAGGTCCTACTGTATAGCATAGGGAACTCTATTCAGTATCTTATAATAAACCATAATGGAAAAGAATATGAAAAAGAATGTATATATGAGGGCTTCCCTTGGTGGCGCAGTGGTTGAGAGTCCGCCTGCCGATGCAAGGGACACGGGTTCGTGCCCCGGTCCGGGAAGATCCCACATGCCGCGGAGCGGCTGGGCCCGTGAGCCGTGGCCGCTGAGCCTGTGCGTCCGGAGCCTGTGCTCCGCAACGGGAGAGGCCACAACAGTGAGAGGCCCGCGTACCACAAAAAAAAAAAAAAAAAAAAGAATATATATATGTATGTGTGTGTGTGTGTGTGTGTGTGTGTGTGTGTGTGTGTGTATATATATATAAATAACTGAATTGGGACTTCCCTGGTGGCGCAGGGACTAAGAATCCTCCTGCCAATGCAGGGGACACGGGTTCGAGCCCTGGTCTGGGAAGATCCCACATGCCGCAGAGCAACTAAGCCCGTGCACCACAACTACTGAGCCTGCATGTCACAACTACTGAAGCCTGTGCGCCTAGAGCCTGTGCTCCGCAAGAGAAGCCACCGCAATGAGAAGCCCGCGCACCACAACAAAGAGTAGCCCCTGCTCACTGTAACTAGAGAAAGCCCGCGTGCAGCAACGAAGGCCCAATGCAGCCAAAAATAAATAAATAAATACATTTATTAAAAAACAAAAAAACTGAATCACTTTGCTATATACCAGAAACTAACACAACATTGTAAATCAACTATACTTCAATTTAAAAAAATTTGTAGAACAAAAAAATAAGCCACAATGAAACTTTGATGAATTTTTTAATATTCTAGTTTTTAAAATAGACAATAGACTTCTGGGCTTGGAAGCCAATTTTAAAAAGTATCTTGTCCATCCCCTTGCTTCCAGACAGAACCACCCTCCAACCATTAATCACAGTCTTTGCTAGATGATAATTTCCCTGGGATCTAAGGTGCTATAGAAGACGAACTATAAATTCTTTTAGTCAAACTCAGGCTGAGCGAGTCTCACTGGCATGGTTTTTCTTCCTTGTCTGAACTCATTCTCTCCTTCTGCACCTTCAGTCACTCCTGTTCACAGGGGAGAGACAAAAGAGCTTTCCTTGTCCTCTTTAAATAACATCTTTGCCCTCTCCCCATTACTGAGTAACCGCAAGCCCCTATGGAATCACTCAAATCCTTTAAACTTTCCCTTCTTTCTTCCTCTTTTGTCACGAATTTTTTTCTCAGCTGTAACTCCTGGTGAGTTATCTCCCATTAATGATGCTGACGTACAGAACCCAGATAAAGTGCTATATAAATGCTAAGTAATCACAGTCAGTCTTGGCTTTGTGATGCAGGTTATCTCAGACTGTTGTGTTATGGGATCAGACCCCTGTTGACATTCAGGATGAAGTTTACCAGCTGCAGACTTTTTTTTTTTCATTTTTTGTAATGGAATATTATGGCAAGTGCCAGTGCTCTACTAGGAGCCCTCAAAAAAGAGCATGCTATTATTTGACGGTTTGTATGTTCAAATGCATACATATGTGGAACGTTACGGCATACTAACAGGTTTTCAGAATGTGGCTGCTCTGGGGGACCAGAGCAAAGTCTCTGTGTTGAGTACTGGGATGAGGGTAGAGAGAGATCTAGAGAGAAGAGGGCCCGAGCACTAATTGTGGAGGAAATGGGCACACATCCATAACACAGAAAAACAGCCCATCTGCTTAAAATTTTTTTAAAAAAAAGCTGTTTTGACTACCCAATGCCAAATGGCCAACATAACCGATTTTCTCGCTGACTTATCTAAAGCATTCCATTGTGTAATCTACCATCATAATCTCCAACATTTGCGTAGAACAAGTGACTATAGACCTATTCATTCTCAGTTTCATTGTCCATACGACACCAACTCAGCTCTTGAAAGGTGAAAATTTCTGTCATTAACCCCTCAGTCCTCGCAATATCAACATGTTTGGAATTTTGTCATTAGAAAACAGAACTGAAAAATTATTTGGGCATTTGTAGACAACTACGGTCATCTAATTTTCTTTTCCACCAAATTTTCTGGGCACTTGGATAACATTGTGTGATATATATGTATATATTCTGACTATAGCTAAAATATATAAATATATTCTAAGACTATAGTTAGAAGGAAGCTTAGATTTTATAAACAACTTTCACACTTAATGGATGAAGAAACAGGGTCAGAGAGAAAGTGGCTTACCAAAGGATACTCTGGGGACTTCCCTGGTGGCGCAATAGTTAAGACTCCACGTTCCCAATGCAGGGGGCCCGGGTTAGACCCCTGGTCAGGGAACTAGATCCCGCATGCACGCTGCAACTAAGAGTTCACATGCCTCAACTAAGGAGCCTGCATGCCGCAACTAAGACCCAGCACAACCGAATAAATATTTTTTTTTAAAAAAAGAAAATTTCTCTTTCTTATAAGAAAAACAAAGCATACTCTGTATTAAGTGATAGATGTGGATTAATAATTCATATATTTTGATTCCTACAGGATTCAGTGCACTTTCCTCTACAGCATACATGCTAATGCAGGTTAGATATCGGACTAATTTTTTGTAGTTCTTTAAACAGGCACTATGGTGCTTGAAGTAGTTGGTTAGGTGTATTCTTTCTTATAGACAAAATAATAGATAGGATGATTTAAACACCATTTAATGTCTGTTATTCTCTTAGAATGTGAAATGGATAGCAGTTAATAGCACTTATGTCTCTGTACAGACCTGAAATGGTGTATCTTCGTATATGTGCATTTGTAATATATATATGAATGTTATCCAGTGTGTGTGCATGTATATTGAGTGGTTAGTATTACATTTTCCTCCATGGATATATATTTCTCAAACTTTATCATCTATCTAGCTACTAATTTAATGCACTAGTCTATTTGTTGGTGCATCTTTTGTATACTTTTCTAAAGTCCTCAAGAAGAAACACAATCAGAACATACAAAGACATGTACCTGCAACCTCTTTTTTTTAGAATACTTTTGTTGTTGTTGTTGTTAACCAATTTTATTTTTGGCTGCTTTGGGTCTTTGTTGCATGCAGGCTTTCTCTAATTGTGGTGAGCGGGGGCCACTCTTCCTCGCGGTGCCCGGGCTTCTCATTGAGGTGGCTTCCCCTGTTGCAGAGCACGGGCTTCAGGCGCGCGGGCTTCAGCAGTTGTGGCACGTGGGCTCAGCAGTTGTGGCTCGCGGGCTCCAGAGCGCAGGCTCAGTAGTTGTGGCGCACTGGCTTAGTAGCTCCGCGGCATGTGGGATCTTCCTGGATCAGGTCTCGAACCCGTGTCCCCTGCACTGGCAGGCGGATTCTTAACCACTGCTCCACCAGGGAAGTCCCCATGTACCCGCAACCTTAAACACACACATGGAGACATATACAGAGTCACACGCTACCACACATTTCTTGGCTCTTCCCTGGATACTCCTGCTATAGCTGGAAGATATTTTGCTACTTCATGCTGGAACTGGTGAAGCAACGTGCTTTTTCTGTTGGCCTTATGTTTCTGACAAGAGATGACTGCATCCCCCCTCACACGCTTGGATTTTACTTCTAAAAGGTAGCCAGGGGCTTCCCTGGTGGCGCAGTGGTTGGGAGTCCGCCTGCCGATGCGGGGGACACGGGTTCGTGCCCCGGTCCGGGAGGATCCCACATGCCGCGGAGCGGCTGGGCCCGTGAGCCATGGCCGCTGGGGCTGCGCGTCCGGAGCCTGTGCTCCGCAGCGGGAGAGGCCGCAGCGGTGAGAGGCCCGCGTACCGCTAAAAAAAAAAAAAAAGGTAGCCAGAACAAAAGCTTCTCCCCTTGTCAGCATTATTGTCACAAACACCTTTACCCAGAAATTCATGTTTGATTCATCTTATCCTGCCAGATTTATAATTCAACAGTGTCCAGCCTCTTCTCCCGTGACTTCGTGTTGCAGCATTTCTGCTCAACCAGGCTCCTGTGCTGCCCACAACAACACATACCTTGTCCTCTCCAGTCTCTACACTGCACAAGCCATTGCCCAATCTGGGACACAAGTCTTTTCCCACTTCTGCCCTCAGCCCCTTTTCATGTCTCCTCCCCAACTCCGAGGGATCGACCCTCCCCGGGGATTCCTCTCTTGTCTGATTCCTCCAGCTGCAGCTTCCTCTCCTCCTCCCCCTGCACTGATGTCCATCACCTCTCCTGTCTCTCAGTCTTCTCATCTTTTTGTCTGGGTCCTAAACCTATGTTCCATCCCCCGCACAGATGGAATAAGGCTCCCTGTGTGCAGGGAACAGCCTCGCCTCTTGTTTTGTGGTGTCTCCCCTCCCAGTGCGGGAAGTGCCTTGTTCCTGATAGGGGTGTTGACTGACAGACTGGCTAGGGTAGAAGCTTAGCCTTAATACCTCTCTTATCTCTTTTCTTAATTAATTTGATGTGTTTGGCATCAGTTCTGATGCTTGAGGGATATTTTCTAGGAGGAGAGGAGTGTTGGAGGCCTTGCTCCTGTTCTTTCCCTTCCCAAATAGACTAGTATTTCAACCTGACAGCTCCCAGCCGGTCCTCTGGCGATGGAGCATTGAGTGTTCATTTTCCTGATGTTTTTATTCCAAAGTCTTTGCCAGGGTCATGTTGTTGAAGTCTGCCAAGTGACAGCAGCCCCTGACCCTGCTACTGAATCTGACACATTTTACAGGTACAGCTGTTATCAGAAAATTATAGAAGCCAAAAGCAAAAAAGAAGGAAAAAAAAGGGGTCTTGAGAGGTCATCTTGGACATGCCCCTGTCTCTAGTCGAGTACTCATCCATTTCTGCTCAGGTAAATTAGAAAAGATCTAGTATTCAAAGCGCTACACAAGGGAACTGTATATCACACTCTTCTATTCCCGCTCCATTGTCTAACAGCCCTCACTGTCAGAATAATATGTTTCATTAAAGAGACCCACTACCTCTTCTTTTGAATGTAAGTCCCTTTCCACTTTGACTGTTCCCAGAAAGTGCATGATGACGAATGTAACCAACTGTACACTTGAAAAAGTGACACAATCTACAGAAAGTGGATCAAGTCGTCATCCAGGAGGGATAATTCAATGTTTAACCCAATCTACCATTCTTTCCAAAGACCAGGCTAATTTCCAGACTGATTTGGTTGTTATCTGTGGACATCTGAAATCCCTCCTGGCTCACAATGGTAAGCAGGTTTCCAAGTTTAGTTGAGTCTCACCCATAGATTTCAATGCTTTTTTTCTACCCACATCCTGCGCTATAGCTCTTTGCTCAGAGAATGCCACTCAATAACATGCACACTTAATTAGGTCTGTGTAATGCCAAGCAACTGTTTGTAAGCAGGAAGAAGATGTCTTCTGGCTAATTGATCCACTCACTACCATATATCTAGATATTTGGAAATAACCCGATGAAGGATTGAAGTTTTTCCTTTACCAGCATGTAGACAGGCCTAAAATCTTATAGTCGAGCATTATCCACAGACAAAGTTAACTGCATTATTAACACTTCTGCATTTGGCAGGCTGTGGCCGGACAGGATTTCTCCCCCACTGGTGACCCCAAGTTTGGCCTGAATGTCTTGGCACTGGTTATAAAGAGGGATGCCAGTGTCTCAAAAATGCCAGAGAGTCTGACAGGCATTCTAACTATCTGACTTAGCGGCTTTGATTTCCATAAGAGAAGTGGAATGCCTAACAGAACTTCAGGACGGAGAGGGCCCAGTTCCTAGTACTGGAAAGGGCCAAAAAATAGGAACTCATTTCCTGAGAGTGAGTCTAGTCTACAATCTTAGGGAAGATGATGGGGGTAATTTGGGTGAACGAGTTCAAGGCAATGTATCCTCATTACCTTTGGAGAAATGCTTTCATACCAGCCACTTTTGCAGGGGACCAGTTTGGGCCATTTCTACACAACCTAGTGAATGAACGGCGATTCTTTACTCAGATCTGGAAATATATCAAACCAATAATTCAGAAAATCTACTTAAAAATCCTAAATTGTCTAGATCTACACTCTCTTGTCTATATGTCAAATTAAGTAACGAATCGCCAAAGTTCTGCTTCATTTAGTGCTACGCAGTTTCCACTACAGTAGCCCTGGTCTAGTTAGCTTATCTCCACAACTCAAAATCACTAAACATTGTTCCAACCAATCCTCCACTCTCTCCGCCTTTTGAACCACTAGTTGATCTGAAACAGCAGCTGAAGATGGGCGGGGGGGAAGAAACCCAAGGTTAAGAAATAAGCCAAAATCACCCCCTCCTTCCCTCTACAGGCATCTAGGCTGAAGCAATCCTGAATTAGGGAGAGGAGAAGATTTCACATTAAATCAAACTCAGGATCTTGAAGATACGCTGGACTGGACAATCTAAGTACGGATCTGAAATTGTGTATATGACTTGAAGCTGTTTTCGGACTGTCACATAAGAAGAGGCAGAAGAGTCTTAGAGCCTCTTAGAGTTTTAATCCCAAGAAAGATTACCTACCATCCATTGACACTTATAAGGGATGATGGAAGACAAAAATCAAGTTGTATTTCGTCTGTGAGTCAAGAATAAAATCCAAAATGTACAGTGAAACAAACACAAAAGAAGGTTATTTCTCCCTTGGGTAAAGTCTTAGGCAAATGATTCCTGTCAGTGGGCAGTTCTCCTCCACATGTGATTCAGTGATCCAGGCTCTTCCCATGTGAGTCTCCACTATTCCTTAGGGCCTCAAGGTCAGCATCAAATGGAGGAAGTGGACAGAAAGCATTGGGAGAGGGGATGGGGACACATCCACTTGCTAAAAGCTTTGGCCAGGAAACGGCATATACATTCCATCGACTAAAACTTAGTCACATGGCCACATCAAACTGCAAAGGAAGCTGGGGAATGTAGTCCAGCTGTGAAGAGCTACCAGATTTGGGGAAAATACTTGCTATAGAGACCAACCTGGAAAATTCTCGAGAAGAACCAATGGTTCAACTACCATAGAGAGCATCTTTGTGAGAATACTTCTTTCTTCAAAAGGAAGATCATCACTGCCCAAAGAGACTTTTTTCCAGATGGTTTGTGTTGATGAATGGGAGAGAGAAAAGATGGGGAGGAAAAGAGAGGACTTCTGTGAAAGAACAGAGGTGACCGCCATCACGTGGCCACGAAGACAGACAAGATCCTGTAGCTTGCCTACCTAGATCTTCCACTCTCAATAGACTGGTTTCTTCTCCCATGGAACTTCTGGCCTCTTCTGTAATGAAGATGTGCCTGAAACCCCCAGGTCTTGGGGAGCCTGGAAGTGGACACAATCCTAAAAATCTTTTTTGTTATTGAAAACAATCTAGTAAAACTTATCACTGGACACAGAGGTCAGAAAAATTCAGTGAAAGCAGAAGATTTGCCTGGTCTTTCAACCCTAGACAAAATCATATTTTACACTCGATTAATTCCCAAACTGGATTTAACATTTTTTACGTGTTCCATTCTGGTAGGATCAGAAGACACATCTGGCAGGGACGAGGTCCTCTCAAGAAGAGTTTGAATATTTACAATTAAAAACAAACAAAACAAAACAAAATCCACTCGCTTCTCTCGAAATCTCACCCCTGGTGGGAGCAGCTTTTAGGACACGTCACCGAAGGCGAAGTTTCCAGCAACTTGATCCCCTCTGTTACCTATATTTCGAGCCTCTAGCCCGCTATTAAAAATAAAAGGGCATCTCCATTCTCCCCCAGACGTACCATTCTGCAGCGACACTCACTACCTTATTCATGTATGTGTGAAGTGAGTGTTTTCCTGTCCCCCTAGTTGCCCTGGAGTTTTACATTAAGCGCCCTTCCCTGCTGGGTTTCTTGAGATGATCTGGAACGCACGCTGGAAAAACACACTGGGGGAGCGGGGAGGTCTGTTAAATCCCAAAGCAAAGAGCAGCCGAGGCTTGCTGAGTAAAATGAAAGAGACTTAAGGAGGAAAGAATCCGTTAGTGCAGACACTTAGGGGTTGAATTTACTCCCCCATGCCCGCAATGCCATAAAGGAGCAGGACGTCGGCGTCGGCAGCTCTGGGGGTTCCAAAGCTGCGAAGTGCGGTCTTTGGAGGCGTCGGGAGTCAGTAATCCCTCAGTTCACTCCCGCCGCTCCTTCTTGCCCATCCACGCGAAAGCAGAGTCCAAAGGCTTCGAAGATCTGGTGACCCTGGTGCTGCGCCCCGCGGGGGCGGGAGACCGGTACCCGCCGTAGGCTGCGGAAGCTCCGACGCTGCCTGGACAGGGGGCCGAACTTCTGGAAAAACGGCTTTGGGGAGCGATCGGTCCTGGAAGGGCGAATGCGGGAAAGTGACTCGGTCCCCTAAAGTGGAGACGTTGCAGCAGGACCCAGCTTCTGGGAAGTTCCGCTAGTTTCTCCCCATTCGAAGTGTTTTGTTTTGTTTCTTCCTTTAAATCTATTCCCTTCAAAAAAACAAAGATGTGAACGGGCAGGCGCCACCTGGTCTGGGAACTGAGCTTGTGACTCCTGAAGATTTCGTTTGCTTCAGGTTGAGAAAAGAACCTGACGTCTGCCTGGAACTATGCAAACCGTCTGGGGCTCCTTCGGAGAGGGACGTGCTCTACCCCAGCCGCCCAAAGCCTCGGAAGGTTCCATGGAGGCGGCGTCGGGGCCGCTGGACCCCAGATCACCGGGGGGTTAGGACGGAACGAAAACCCAAAGCATCACAGCCCGCACCCCTCGAAGTCGCGGTCCCGAAAGCGCGGGCCAAAGCACGCGGCTGCGGGGCGGGAAGGGAGGGCGAGTTCTCAGCCCAGAGCTCCCTGCTCAGCTTCTGCCATTTCCTCCGCCTGATTTCGGCCGGAGGAGGTCATCAGTTTTCGAGGGCAGATCGGAAGGCAATATTCCCGAGCAATTTGAACGGCCCTGGGAGAGAAGAAAATTAAATAATTGGACTGAAGTCTAAAATAAAGATCCGGAGCGAGATTATGACCCCACTGGATTTTCTACTGAGAATCCCCCCCCATTAGCGTGTACCTCCGAGCTGGCTCTGTCCCCGAGGGCAGAAAAAGGGACCTTTTAGGCCTTGAGATGGGGGACTCTCCCCCGCAGCTTTAGATTCTTGAAACTGAAGTTACCTCGTAACCAAGGCAGATTTTAAAGTTGTTACAGATAGGTTTCCTGTTCAAATAGCATGGACCTCATTCTCCAGGTTCACCGTTTGGGGCGGGTCACAGCCTGAAGGCTGTCCGTGGGAGTGGGGGGACAGTACTAGAAAACACCATCACAGCGAGATTTTGAAAACATTCCCACAACTCTTCCTCTCAACTTTTGATTATTTGTGTAATTCAGGAAGAGGAGAATTCTGATTGCTTGTGGAGGCTCATCGTCCCTGGCAAGGAAAAAGACAGAGGAAAAAAAGGAAAATCTAATAGAGACCGGTGCAGTGTGCTCCAAGATGTTGGAACGGGTCCTCTGTGCATTCTTCCTGGTTTAAAAGGACAGAGTCTGTCTTTCCGGGGCATCAGTTCCTCAAAGGATATTGCTTCTGTTGCAATAAAAGGCATAGAACTAGATATAGTTATCAAAATGCATATATATGGAGAGAGAGAGCTAGAGAGAAAGAAAACACTGGTTTTCTCCTTATGTCGATGGAAAACATATTTCCTGGCCCTCCAGGTATTTTTTCCTGGATGATCAAAGCTGGGCGAGGACCAGCCCCTTCCACATAATTCTTAGGCTGAATATGCACTTGCAGCGTGGATTTGGGGCGTCACTCCACTTGACTTCAACTGACACATTCAGCATCTGAGAGATCCCTGCCGGGTTCAGATCCTAAGGAGTGAGCCTTGAGAGGCCAACATGGAGAGAGGAGGGATGTCTCTGGACCTTGCAAGAGGCACTCTTCTGTCTGCACCCAGAGGCCAGAACCCCGAGACTAAGTGAGCAGTCATCTTGAGGGGAGAAGGGATGGGATTGGGCTTTCTTCTTCCTAGGACAAATCACATTTGGGAAACTTCTTTTTTCAAGGGTGGGGCTAAGCTTTAGAAGGTAGTGAGCCTGCTTTTCTTGCAATGTTTGAAAAGAGAAATTCACCACTGTTTATGAGCCTGTCCCTGTTATTTCAAGTATGAAGTATTCTAAAGGAAAAACTTAATATCGGAAATTGGTAGACCTACAGTGCACCATGTTTAGAAGTATAACTGAAGCATACCCAACTGTATGGGGATATTGTCATCATGAGTTTCTATATGAAACATGACTATGCCACTTCAAATGTACTATAGCAGCAAATGGCAACAAAAACATAGCCACCCAGAATTTAATACTGAGATCCCTAACATCTGAATAATTTGCTTTCCTCCTTTATACTTTCACCAACTGAGATTTAGCCAGCTTTACAGAAGTCTGTTCTCATGGCTTCCCTGCCTCTGGCCTGCAGCCCTTCCACCCACCCATCTACCCATCCACTTCTCTGCACTTTTTTTTTGGAACCAGAGATTCTCTCAACTATTTTTTTTTTGAGAAATCTTTGTCAGTGTATGATTACACACACACACACACACACACACACACACACACCCCACTTCTCTATCCGAAGACTGGGCATAAGAAACAAAATAGGGGGAGGGTTTCTTTCCCCATTTGAGAGGTACCCTTTCCACAGGAACAAGCAGACAGGCAGAGAAGGAAGGGAAAGCTGGCTGATTCTTGGTCTTGGCAGTGGTGGTTAGCAACAAAAAATCCGCAGTTAGGATGTGTCCCTGTAGATAAGCACCGGAACCCCCAGAGGCACAGGGTACTAACTTGCAAAACCTCCGGATCGGTTCGCAGCAGCATGTCCTTGAATGCCCGGGCACCCGCGCCGGCTCGCGCCTCCCACATGCCCAGAGCTCTCCGGGATCTCATTAGAGTCTGCTCTGCCCCACAAAGAAAAGTACCCACCTGTGTGCTCAGCTATCAGTGCCCATAGAGCGCACGCAAGTGCATCGGTGAGGATTACGGGTGTGATTGTGCCTGGCTCGCCGGTTCTGCTCGGGCGCCGCAGGAGCGGAGCAGGCGCTTCCCAGCGCGGGCCCTCGTCCCGCTGTCCTCCCGTGTCGGCCATTGATTGTCCTGCGTGCAAGCGGCTTTCGCCAAGCTTCAGTTTAGTCGAAGTTAGTGAAATCCAATACTAAATAATTACTACATGGAAAAACAAACAAACAAATAAACAAACCAAAACCAAAAAAAAACCCCACCAAAAACCCCCCCCCTAAAAATCAGCCTGTTATAATTAACGAAAGAACTCTCGAAGTCCTGGGATCAATCCAGAAAGAAAAGAGAAAGGAATTAGATGCTGGCGCCGTGTTCCCGGCGGAGCCAGGCGGCCGCTGACTGCTCTGGCTGAGGGGACTCGCCATCCAGGCTCCGGAAGTGACCCGAATCTCCTAAAAATCTGTGCAGAGAAAAGAATTGCGCTGAAAGAACAGTGCCAACGCCAGGATTCTGCCAGATTTGGCCATACGGCAATTTGGTTTCTGGCAGGCGCGTAATTCCGCTAATTATGGCTGAGGGGAAATGGGTCTGAGAATTATATACTGCAAAGTCGGTCCTGGATATCCTCAGACGTGGTGTCTTTATTCTCTCTTAAATATAAGATTTTTAACAAAATCGGTAATAAAAAAGAATTTCTGCCTTACATATGCCCGAATACCATGCCTGCTTAATAGCTCTCTGCATCAGAGAAAACACTGGTGGAGGTGGATTAACAAACCTGTGTGTCTGTGTCAACATATATCTTTGTCCACAAAACCATAGGTCCACCAAACCGCACACACACATCTCAGCAATGGCATAAAGACAATAAAGGCTTTCATTTGTTTTTAATTTAAACATGACTATGTTTCATATTCAAGGGAAATATTTTTAAATTTTTTACAAAGATTACCTAATTAGATGGAGATGGGTATCTGAGGGCACGTATCTTACGTTAATATTTATCTAAAGTTCCCTTAACACCGAACAAAGCATATATTATATACTTGTTTGTCTAGAGATGATAGGTCTATAATAGATAAGAGAAATAAATCTGCATCACTTCTTCGGAGAGATATTCATTAATAAACCAAGTACTGAAAAGAGAGTTAAAGTGCTTCAAATCACAAATGCAGATTCTAGCAGAAAAAGGTTTTCCTGAGGCCTCAGAGTAAGAGAGGAATTGCATAAGATTTCCTTAATGCATTAGGAATAGCATCTCTGCAGAAACGTGAGGATGGTGTTTTTTCCCATTTTGCTTATAGTGGCTCAGCTGAAGGAGAGAAGGCCCCCACTGCAGAGAGCTGGAGGGGTCTTCTCCAAGCTCAAATCCTCACTGTATTTCCTTTTCTTTCACCATCATCAGCCTGCCCTCACCAGCACCCCTGTCATGACCAACCTGTAAATGTCTCCACGCTAGCACGATGCACACCCATCACAATACATGTTCCCCCAGCCTGTGTACTATCCAGCAGTGTTCAAAAACCAGGACTCAACAGTCATGCTCCCCAGAAATGCTGAAGGCCATCAAGTGCACGAAGTCTGAGGTGGTCTCTATACCTTGAAAGAGATTTCTTCTTATCTGTGTTCAATTTTCTCTGACTATGCAAGTGAGTGCAGCAATCTTTGCGAGGAGAGAACATGGATGTCCCCATCTTCCTTTCTAGTTCTTTAGATGTCATCAACTTTGCTTCACGTATGTATAAAACAACACCACAACCAAGAGAAAAAAATCTTCTAAATAGTCCCTAGAGAAGGATAAATATGGGTGAGAGGGAAGAGACAGTGAGGGAGAGAAAATCTAGCAGCCCCCTCCATAAGGATATCATAGGGATAGTTTCCCTCCAGTAACTAATATTTCACCAAATGATATCTTTTTAGGAAGGTGGAATTAGTTGCCACCAGCAGGAATCTTGTCCCAAGTACCCAGACATTCAAGCTCCTTCCTGCATTTTTGCTCCATAGATCCCAAGCAAGATTGGCTATTTTAGCAAAGAGGGGTTCTCGCCCTTTAGTTGAGTCTTAGGTTTTCATTTCCCTCTTTTTGGAGATAGGAAAATTAAATTTTCTTTCTTTTGGTAAGGCATCTTTTGAAGGTCCCTTAATTTCTGGTGTCAAGCTCAATTATTTTCAAATTAGAATGATTAGAATGTATCTTCTGCTGTGACTTCTGAGGGTATCTGGTCATGGGGAGAACTAGGCTGTAATCCATTTAGGGTATAATTTTTCTCCTTCCTCATAATGAAATATACTTACGTCCTCTACCATCTGCCTCTTAGGACCCACTAAACTCCAGGTCTCAGCATCATGGTGGAATTGAGGGCAGTATTTCACCTAGTTAGAGATGAAATGTCCAGTGCTTCAGCTATGTCTTTTATATTTAGTCATTCTTATTTAAAAGGATATATAAGATAAACAGTCCATTTTGATCCAGAAGAATGCGGTATTGAGGTCTACAACCTCTTCTGAGAAAAATGTTATTTTCCATTATCTTCTTTTAAAGTAACTGGAAATCCTAAAGAGACACACAGAAAGAGAGAGAGAGAGAGAGAGAGAGAGAGAGAGAGAGAGGGAGAGAGGGAGAGGGAGAGGGAGAGAGAAAGGAAGGAAGGGAAGGCAAGGGACGGCAAGGCAAGGGAAGGGAAGGGAAGGGAAAGGAAGAGAAGAGAAGAGATTGATCTGTCTCATTTCTAGGAGCCGCAAATTTAAACTTTAAAAGATGGAGGAAATGATTGAAAGTGATAAATACCTTTTCCAAGCATTCGGTTTGTTGGCTTTCTGACCAAAAGGGCCCGTTGTTAGATCTCTGAAAGGAAGCCAAATCCAGCCCCCTGCAAACACTCCTCCACCTCTTCCCCAACCCCCCTCAACTCCCTTGTCTAACTTGAAAATGAACTTGGACTTCCCTCTCAGACAGGCCCTAAAACCAGGAGAGATTTTATTTGTCTGTTTTTGAAGGACTTCCTAAAAGGAGGAGGTGTCTGGGGTGAGGGGAGGGGAACAGAGGGCCCTCTCCCACTGCAGGGATGGGGTAAGTGTAGGGGCTCTGGGGAGGCAAGAAGCCGGGAGATATATTTTGTTAATTTCTTAACTCTGTGTTTATTTCCGGAACTTCTGTCATTGGGGGTGGGGGGAGGGCAAGTGACTGGCTGAGATGCTGCTGAAAAAGAAAAGGGAGTAGGAGGGATGAGGATTAGAAAGGGGATGGGTCTGGGGAAGGAGAGGATGAGGAGGGTTGGGAAGGGTCTCTGTGAGGAGCTTGGCAGGGCTGAGAGGACAGCGATGGAAGCAATGGAAGAATGAGGGCCGAGGTAGGGACACTGGAGGCCACTGGAGGAGGCTTCCTGAGACTTCCCCATGGAAGCAGCTACCTGATCTCCCCACTCAAACACAGAGCACCACAGGTGTGATTGGGGGCAGGCTGGAGGAGAATCCAGGAAAAGACTGGTGATGGCAGCCTACCCCGACCCTCGAGTGGATCCCTGCAGAACCATAGAGGAAAGTTTGATGGGACTTCCCAAACCCTCAGCCAACACTGCAATCCTAAACTGACAGCAGAAGAGAGCGGATTTCCCTGGTGTCTAGGAGAGGGAAGTGAATAGGGCCTGGAGGAAGGCAAGTTTGGGTTTGAGAGCAGAAAACTCTGAAATCAGGAGCAAAGCGATGCCTCAGCCCATCCTGGTCCCATCTTCCTCAAGCTGGGGGCCCAAGGAGGAAGAACAATATAGGTGGGAGATGCCAGGGTGGTAGCTGCTGTCCAGGGGGTGAGTCTCAGACCGGGAGGAGAGGCCTGGGTGGCTCTCCTCTGAGTCCACACTGTGGGGGTGGAGAGATTAAAGTGGAGCAGGTTCCAGAGGGATCCAGGAGCCTGGGAGTGGCACCTGCATCTGCACACTCCTTGGGCCACCCCCAACCTTTTAGAGCCAAGGGAGGTGGAGGGAAAGGAGGCGAGGAGGGGACTGGGCAGGGCCAGGGAGCCCCAGGATCAGCCACTTTTCTTTCCTTCCCCACCAGTATCACCCTTTGTGACCCAACAGGAATTAATCTCCTCTGAGTGTGTAAGGCTCTCCCAGCTCAGTCACACTCCCAGGGGGCTCTTTCATAGTTCCACCCCCCCACCCCGGAACTCCTAACCCTTCCTGTAAGTGACCTCTCTATCCCAAACATCCCTTTCTTTCCTAGATAGCTCAAACCCTACATCCTCAATCCTCCACAAATCTCTTCCATCCTGCCTGCAGCCCGTATCCTGGACAGGAAAGGGCCCCCCAAACTCTATGCCCGCCCACCAAGGCCCCAAGTCTGGGCGAGAATCCAGACCCCATGGTGGTAAGGCTCTTTGTTCTCCTGCAGCCTCAACCCACCCCCTCCTTTTTTTAAACTGGAATTTCTCCCATAAAAAAAAAAGCGGGGGGCGGGGGGGGGCAGGAGCTTCAGAGCTTCAAGCTCTTTTTTTTTTTTTTCCTGGGCAATATGGAGGAAACAGAGGAAAGAGGGGGAGGAAGGGAAATCAACTGATGCTTGCTTTCCAAAGAAGGCAATCTGGGCACTGAATAAGGGGCACACCAACCTCATTTCTCTCATCCCCTTCTCCCTCGCCTGGAATTCAAGCTTCACCCAGCCCTCGAGTGTGTACAGCAACTCCTGCTGCAAATGCTGCTAGCTTACCCCACCGACTTGGTCTCTAACACAGCGGACCAGGAATTTCACCCCTCAACTTTAGAAAGACACAGACATCTGCCTCTTCATTTTCCTGGGGATGTCTAAGTAGAGAACAGGATGAGCATATAAATCAAGTGTGTATCCAGAGAAATAAACAGACCAGCAGAGATCTTTATTTGCATAGAGAGGATTTCGGCGAGGGCTGGGTATTTTCATGAATACACTTGGGCCGTATCCACAAGGGCATGTGCTGGAACAGTGCATGGAGCCTGCCCACAATCACAGACCCACAGGCCGGGCGTGTGCACACGTATACCGTGCAAACACACACACACACAAACACTTCCAGTGAGACGGCACATTGAATATCTCCTTTATATATTGGAGTCTTTGAAAACAAGAATTTCAGAGTTGAACTTAGCGGGGAACTCAGTCCATAGAGGAAGCTGAGGGCAGAGCGGCTCCCGTGGCCTCGCCATCACAAATGTCCCTTTGAAAAAAGAGCGGAGAGCGCAGCCCGGGGCTTCTCGACGGGGCTAGAGGGGCCGTTTTCCATTTTCCTTTGGTGTGATGAAATGCTCCGTCCTTTCCCGCACACACCAACATCATCACAGCTAGAGACCGAAGGGTCACATTCCTATTCATTCCTCCCGATTTCCTCTCAACCAGGTCCGCAGTCCAGCTCCATCGGCCCACCCGCGAAGCCCCCGGCGGGGCGAGGTGTGGCTCAGCGGTGGGGGGTGAGCGCCGAAGCCGAGGGTTTCAGCGCCTGGCTTTCTAGGGCGGGATCGCCTCATCGCTTCGGCGATGTAATTACTATGTTTCCAGTAGGGCATATTCTCCTGGAGTGTTTAATTTGGTTTTATTTGTGTCTCAGCGAGATCCACATCTTTTTTTTTCGGGGGGAGGAGGAAGAAGCGACCCCAGGCTTAAAGTTAATTAACCAACAAGGCTCTACTTTGAGGCGCCCGGCCGCAGGCTCTCGCCTCGTCGCCTCCCTCCCTGCTCCGGGTGCGCCCCAGTCTTGGAGTCGGCAGTTTCAGGCGCGGAAGGTCTTGGGGAACCCAGCGAAAGAGTGGGAAATCGTTCAGAGCATGCGGACCCTTCTCTGGCGCTTTCAACGCCCTGAGTCCTGAACTTTCGCCTCCCACTCTCTCAGGTCTCTGGGGGGCCTACATCTTCTTCGGCTGGTCTCCGTGACGAAGGGAACTTTTCCCTCTCTTTCCGCTCGTCGCTAAATTTTGGCCGCATAAAGCCCCTAATAAATGGAATTGTAAAATTGCTGGGTTAAATCTATATCTCATTGCAATAGGAATAGTTAATGCCCTTATATAAATCTGGAAAAGAACCTACTATTGATTTTATTTATTGCTGGGCCGCCTGCACCCAGAGTCTTTCTGCTGTTCTGCCCCTTACTCCCAAAGGCTGGGGGACCCGTCTTTGGGTTCTGGCCCGTGAAGACGCATCTGGCGTTGAGCTAGACCATTCCCGGACCCGGGAGGGAGCCCCAGGAACGGGGTGGCCATTTCAGGCCCTTTGTTTCGCCCGGCTGCCCCACTCAGCCCGGTCCACGTCGCCCCGGGTTCTCCACGCGGAACCGGACCCCGCACTGCACAGGAGGGGAAGCTAGGGCCTCCGCACCACCCCTACACCTGCGGAGGGAAAAAACGGCAGACCTCTCCACCCACCTACCCCCACCAGGCAGGCCGCAGGCAGACGCGGGGGGCCAAGGTCACACGACCCAGTCTAGACTAGCCAGGCCATGTTTGCTTTCCTCCTTTTACCTTGACCTTGGGACTCCGGAGGCAGAGAAGCCAGTTTCCTAGCCAAGAGCCGGCTCCCAGCAAGACCCACCTTCCTCTCCACTCCTCTCTCCTCCATCCACCATCATCGCCCTCAACACACACTCAAGCTAGCCTGCTCATGTTCCAAGCTTCCTGATATATTTTTCCTCCTACTGCCAGCCCAGCCCAAAGCCTGCTTTCTGGAACTCTGAGGTGACCCTTCCGAATGAAGAGCACCCTGATAAAGATTGCGTCTCTTATCCTAAGTCACCCACGTCAGGGCGCTCTCCATCGTCCAACACCACTTTGCCCCTACCGGTAGAAGGGAGGCAGCCCGTGGGCCAGATCTCAGTACAGACCTGGCCATTTGCTCTCAAGTTGAAGGGATCCAGCGGGTTCGGATTAGCCCGAGGCTATTTCCTGGCCGCGGTCTGGACAAGAGCACCCAGCATTTAAAATCTTTGGCAGAGGCAGGAAAGAGGGAGATGCTGTAGCCCCTCTCCCCTTTTTTCTCTCTCTCTTTATTACCTCTTCTCCTCAGGGAGGCCCTGTGCTGAAAGGGAACTTGGCTCAATCCCACGGAGATGCTCTCTGGAAAGGGGTGCCTCTACTTAGGCACCAAACTGAGCACAGGAAGCCCGACAAGTCTGGAGACTGGGAAGAGAGAAGAGGGGGGCTTTTTTAGAAAATTAGTAAGTTGGTTAATTTTTTCTTTGAAAAGATTGGGTAGTTTCAAAGCATCGAAACACTTCACGTTAAAAGGAGGGGATGCTATGGGAGTTAAAGTTGGGGTTATCCAGCTGGGAACTGCGTTGATCCCGGCTCTGCCTGGCCCCTCAGCCTATGGCCGGCTCAACCCAGGCGGCCGAGGGCGGAGGCGGATCCGCCAGGCTCGGATCGGGCCTCCTGGGGTCTCCCAGAGTAGCGCCTGGGAAATGTCCCTCCAAAGGGGCAGCGCTGCCGACTCTCCCTCATCCCACGTTTCCTTTTGTACACGGATCTGAGAGCGCGTGCTCTTCTTGTTCGCATGAAGAGCTTTTCAGCTTTCCTAGACCGAATCCCTGCTCCTCCTCCCCCTTTTCTTTGAAAAATCTCACTCCGAGTCTTTTAATTTCTATTGTATGTTGAAATACCCCTCTATTCTATTGCCCCCATTTCTCTTCTTTATTCTATCTCAATTTTTCGTTGAGAGCATCCCGCCCTCCGTGTGATGATGTTTGTGTTTGGGGGCTATTACATCCTCCTAGCCTTCTCTGCTCCGCTGGAGGAAGACCTGCGGGCAACGAGCCTAGAGAGGGTCCCTCTTAGACAACTGGGGCTTTGGGGAAAGTGGCTGAAAGTCGGAAATGGAAACACAATCCCGGCATCAAAGTCTTGCTGCTCGGTGTCGGGTTCTTTCCAGCCGGAGCTCCCAGGGAGTCAGCCAAGGCCAGACCCAGGGCTCCCCACGCCCTGCCGGTGCGCATCCGCCTGCTTTCCAGTTTTTTTATTTATTAAGAAAAAAAAAATACGGTGTCTCCCCGACCCTTAGCTCCAAGCCCCAATCCAGTCAGCGATCTTTTGGGGTAGGAATCAGTCTCCCCCACACGCCTTCTAAGCCTAGTGGGAGGCTCCCAGGAAAAGTCCTGGTCTTGCCAGACCCCTTTGCGTCGGCCAAATTCAGCCTCCCCCTTCTCATTCTCCCTCCCCGAGGCCGGCCAGGGGGCGTTGCCCTGTCCCTTTAAATTTCCCAGCTCCCTCCTCTTTGCCCCTCCTGAGAGCCAATCAGCAGAGACCTCTTCCCTTTCGCCCCGCCCCACCTCTAGGGGTGGGAACCCCAGGAGACCCGGCCAAGGAATCACGTGCACGGGTGGCGTCACGTGGACGCAGGAGGGTTGCCGACGGGAGGCTGGCGGGAGCCTGTGATTTCTTAATGAAATGTCCCCGCATGCGTAGAGGACATGTAGGGAGGGAGGTGGAAGCACCAGGAGGAGGAGGGGAGGGGTAGAGAGAGAAGGGAGGAGGGATGGGGGAGGGGAAAAGGGAGCGAGGTGTCTCCCCAGCTCGCAGCCTCTGGCAAGTGGAGTTTTTAAAAAGCTCGAGCAGATCATGTCATGACGACTTCGCTGCTCCTGCATCCTCGCTGGCCGGAGAGCCTTATGTACGTCTATGAGGACAGCGCGGCGGAGAGCGGCAGCGGCGGCGGCGGCGGCGGCGGGGGCGGCGGCGGCGCGGGCGGCGCGGGGGGTGGCTGCAGCGGAGCGAGCCCCGGCAAAGCCCCGAGCATGGACGGGCTGGGCAGCAGCTGCCCGGCCAGCCACTGCCGCGACCTGCTTCCGCACCCGGTGCTGGGCCGCCCGCCGGCTCCCCTGGGCGCCCCTCAGGGCGCCGTCTACACGGACATCCCGGCCCCGGAGGCGGCGCGCCAATGCGCCCCGCCGCCGGCGCCCCCCACCTCGTCCAGCGCCACTCTGGGCTACGGCTACCCTTTCGGTGGCAGCTACTACGGCTGCCGCCTGTCGCACAACGTGAACCTGCAGCAAAAGCCTTGCGCCTACCACCCGGGCGATAAGTACCCCGAGCCGTCGGGCGCCCTGCCGGGTGACGACCTGTCCTCCAGGGCCAAGGAGTTCGCCTTCTATCCCAGCTTCGCCAGCTCCTACCAGGCGATGCCCGGCTACCTGGACGTGTCTGTGGTGCCTGGGATCAGCGGGCACCCGGAGCCGCGTCACGACGCGCTCATCCCCGTCGAAGGCTACCAGCACTGGGCTCTCTCCAACGGCTGGGACAGTCAGGTGTACTGCTCCAAGGAGCAGTCTCAGTCCGCCCACCTCTGGAAGTCTCCCTTTCCAGGTAAGGAAGGGGCCCGAGCGCCGCCGCCGCCGCCGCCAGGGACCCGTCCCAGCCCCGCCTGCCCCGGGGCTCCGCGCCCCAGCCACCCCCGCCGTCTGGCCCCGGCGCGCCGGCTCTCCTGGGCTGCCGATGGAGCCGGCCGGGCGAGCTGCGCTGAGGAATGCGCCGGGGAAGAAATCTGCTCCGACACGTTCCCCGGAGCTGCCAGGCGGAGAGTGAAGCAATCACAGGCGCCCGAGCGCCCGGCCGCCGGCTCCGCTCCAGTCGGGAGCTTGTCTCCTCCTCCCCCAGCGGGCTCCAGTCTCACGCGCGGCTCTTGGCCTCCTAAGCCCGCTTCCGGCCAGGAATGGGGGGTGGGGTGGGCCTTGGGTGCCTTGGAATCCAAAACCACTAGGACAAAACGCTCAACCCACCGATTAATTGGGGAAAAAAATTAGAACCCCCAAACATTTTGTTTGCCTGAATGTCCAAGATCATTCAGGCACTGCAGGCACTGGACAGTTTTTGTTGTTGTTTTTAAATAGGGGTCTAATTTGCCGGGATCTACAGAAATGTAGGGTGTTTTCTTTTTTCTTTTCTTGATTTATTTTAAGAATTTGGCCACGAATTTCCTGATTGTTAAAGGAACAAGAGAGCTAAAATCTCTAGAGAGGGTGTGGAGAAAAGGGAATTCACATCCCTCTCCTGGATTATAAAATTCTTTGCCTCTCTGGTGCACTGAGCTCAAATCCTGTGGGTGTTCGCACTACCAACTCCCCCAAATGCGGGAGAGAAGGAGAGTTCCCCATGCCTTAGACACAGGGGAGTGTCTCTTTCTCTTAGAGGGGAGTGAGGATGAGGGTGGGGGGGGAGACCTGCTTTGGAAGGATCTGAGGTCCAGGCCCAGGCAGGGGACCCCTCTGCATTGTCTGGCTCCATATGCGGTGGGGGATTGGAATTTACTGGTGTTCTGTTCCCTTTCCAATTGAGGCTATCTCTGAACAGGAAGGGATCCTGCAAACCACCACCCCCCCACACTCCACAGGGGAAAAGACCAGTTCCAGGTTTCTCAAAACCACATCAGGAGCTTTGTATTCAGCTTTGTGCTGAGAAATCAGGATTCAGGGTCTAGTGAATCCAGAGCTTGAGTCTGCTCTTGCTATATATGAGCAGAGCTCAGTGGGAGAGGGCTGACTGGCTCCGTTCTGATGCCTACAGGGGTCCTGGGGGCCCCGACCAGCCATATATGGCTCCCCACATTGCCCAGAGCCCCCCCCTCCCCAACTCTACATGTGGACCCAGGGACATTTTCATTGGGAAGTGTAGACCTGAAGACCTCCTAAGGGTGGGCCTGAAATTCCTCTGCATCCGGGATTGGGGCAAGGACAGATGGTTAAAAAAAAATTACTGAATGATATTAAAAAGTGTAGCAAATAACATTCTTGTAAATATTATAAGATGACTTAGTATAACACAACTGACCAAGGTGGGACCCACACTAGACACCCAATTTCTGGCTGCCAGAAGATTTAGGTTGATAGAATTTTAGTACATGGTGTCATGCGTTACCTACTCTGCATTGACTATATTTTTATATAATATGATTTCTGTTATTAACCACCTAATACGAAACACATAATAACACTTTTCTAGAAGATAGGCAACTCACATGTAGGTGTACAATAGTGTGTTGTGGAGATATGGCCCTTTAATTTCCCATCCCACCCAGATGGGAAGCTGCTTAGGAGATGGGGGTTTAGCAGGAATTCCTGGAGCATCAGTAGCTGGTAGCCAACAGGCCATGCTAAGGGGCTGAAGGGCAGAGGGGCAGATGCCCACCCAGCCCACTGTGGGCAGAGGCACAAGTCTAGAGCAGTGGGCGGTGGGTTTAGTGTGAAGAGGGGATGAGAGGGAGCTGCTCTGGCATTGCTGTGTACGCATGTGGAGCAAGGTGGGAGTGAGAGATTGGAGAGAAGCTCAGAAATATCTTTGAGCAAAATAAACATCTTAAAGATTCCCAGGAAAAAAAAAAACTAAAAGTAAGCACTTTTTTATCACAGCCTCCTAGAGAAAAATATCTTTGACATAAAAAAATATATAGCCCAACTGAGATTTAATACACTTGCAAATTATGGCATGGAAGTGGATATAAAAACCCAGTGTATCTCAACAGCTATGTGCTCACACACTCCCGGTGTGGAAGTAGAATCGGGCTGGTGTATCTCAGTGAGTGCAGAGGTCCAGGCAAAAGGCAGATGAATAAGAAATTATGCTCAGACACCCTCCATCTTTCTACCCACACAGAGCTCCTTTAAAGTAGTGAGATTTCCAGATAACTCTGTCTATGCAATTGTGGTTTGTTCGGCAGCATCTAGGCATAAACACTACTGTCTCTTTTCAGTGCCTCTGGCTCTGAGAGACCTCATCTATGGCAGTCTGGGCTGGTGTGGGAGATGAAGGCAATTGTTCAGAAAGATCCAGATAATTAGGGCCCAGCTGAGTTGTGGCTTCTTCCTTCACCCAATTATCTAGACCCTTGCTTCTTTGCTCTTTTTTTTTTCTTCCTATAGTGAGTATAGACAGTTTTTAATTTTGACAGAGAGAGGCAGAAATTCCAAGAGAGAATCAGCAGAAATTCCAAGAGAGAAGCAGAGAGGAGGGGGGCGGGGTGGGGGAGACAGGGAGAGACAGAGACAGATAGGATAGGAGGAGACAGTAAGAGAGAGAAGGAGATAATGGGCTCTTTGGGCCATACTGGAAGTCTCTACTGACAAGTCTTTGGAATTTGCTTGAGAAGAGTGGCTAGGATTTCTAGCTGAACAAGGTCCTCTTCGGAGGACCAGAGCCCTGTTTTGGGAGTGGGTGGGTCAAGAGCCAGTGGGCAGTAGGAACATGTACACAGGACCCCAAGAGAGAGCTGTGGCTGAGCATTGATCTGATTTTTATCTGCTCCTCAAAAGTGTCTATTAGGTTCCCAGGTATGAAGTGGGGTGTGTGTGTGTGTGTGTGTGTGTGTGTGTGTGTGTGTGCACGCCCACACGCTCTGAAGGGAGATTAGGGAAAGGTTGATTGTAAAATTAATCACCAAGTCCTCTACTTACTTTAGGCAGCATAGACACAACTCGAGGCCTAAGCTTCCAGATGTTTCCACATCTGCAGATCCCACTTCCTTTCCAGACAAGACAGCAGACAATGAAAGGGGGCTTCTTTCAGAAGGCAAGACTGAAGGTATTTCCCCAGTTGGCCAAAACAACCAGCCGTTAGGTCTGATCCATGAAAAACTTGGCCACATCAACTCTTGGCATTCTGTAGAGAAAAATAACCAATTTAGACCAGCTATCTGCTTTTTTTAAACTGATTTTTTAGGGTTTGTTGATTAAGCCTCATTGGAAATTTATAGTTGGGGTTTAGGAGACCCAAAATTGGGTAGATAATTGTGAGCATTTCCAGAAAGTGAAGTTTAAAAAAATCAGGGACAATTATCTGGTTAATTCAGGAACCCAAACCCACGTTTATCCCATTTGCTCTCCAGAAAAAAGGAGGTATTTTAAAGCTAAATTGTACCAAGTGGTCTGTTTCCATTTTAGAACTTACTGTGTCATTATGTTGAGTCCAAAAATCTGGGTTTGAAATCTGGCTCTGCCACTTAAGTTCTTTTACCTACTCTGAGCCTCAGATTCCTTATCTTGTAAAATGGGTTGAATAAAATAAGACTGGAAAGAATGTTCCGAGGATTAAAAAAAAAGCCTCACGGTATCATTACTGACCCTCTCTGTTTTACTCCTATTCCAGAATCATCAGTTTCTCAAATCATAGTTACATCTGTAAGAGTAAGACACATTTAAGAACTGTGAGACTTTTAAAAATTATCTTGTGCAAAAAAAAAAATCCTTTTTAACATAAAGGATCTGCTCTGCTAAAGTGAAGTTGTTTTGTTTTGCAGATTAAAAAAAAAAAAAAAAACTTGGCCTGTTCCTACATAGGCAGAGAAAAGTGACAAGTCCAACAATTTTCCTGAGAAATTGTCGTCATGAAGACAGCCAAACCAGGCCATTGGAACCCCCTCTCTCCCATATTCTTTCTGCGTACTTTATTCGCCCCCTGCATTTGATGGTGACCTCTTCTCTCCCCATCCTGTGTAGACAAGGGTCCCTGAGAGAGAGCAGACCCAATGAGAATGGGTATAAGGAAGGTGTTTCATGAGGGCGGGGTGGGGGGGCAGTGAGAACAAGCATTTCAGAAAGAGCTTTGTGTCCTTATTCTAGACTGTGTCTACACTTCCAAAGGGCAGTAAGAATGAAGGGGAAATCTCAAATATTCAGTCCTACTCATTAAATCCTGCATGAAGAAGTCTGCCAATTACGTTTTTAAAAATTGAAGGGTGAGTTACTCAGATAATTTCCCTAGTTCCCCACTTCCCCTTGAAAGTGTTGCTATGATGTTTTTATTGACAGAGGTGAGGGTGGAGTGGAAGGGGGGATATAAGTGACACGTATTGCCTGTGACATTCTCAGAGCATGAAGAAATTGAACTAGTAGTGGGATGACAAGGTATTTAGGATTGGGGTTCCCGCATGGGGTGGGGACAGTCTCCTTCAGCCTCAGAGGAATGACAGGGATAGCACATGGGAGCAGGATTTGCTGTTTTGCTGAGTGGACATTTATGGGGGCAAGGGAGGGGCACTGATTTCTTTTTATAGAAGACTTACGTGAACAGCTGGTTTCAACCCAAGAAGGGCTCTCTTGGTGTCTCCTCTGGTGGGCACACACCTGGGTGTGGACCCTCCACTTCTAGGGACCTGATTCCCTACATCTCACTGCTAGGACTTCTCACCTTGGATGTTACTAAGTGGCTCACAACACTGGACTCCTAGAGATTGGCTCCCAGGCAGTCTGGCTTCACCTGGCCACTTTTCTTCTCTCTAGCTGTCGGTGCTGGCCTCAGATTCCTAGTGCAGAGCCAGTGACCAAAGGCAAGAGGCCCCACTTGGGGGTCTGTGCCCACTGAAACTGTCTCCCTGCCCACCATGCCCTCCCTCAAACATACAAAAGAACACCTTCCTCTGATAATGGGGCAGAGTATAAACTGACCCATGCCCAAATGACCTACCTGCAGGAAAGAGGGATTTTCCTGAATACCTGCGATCCTGCAGGCTAGCAGACCAGGCTGCAATTTGGAGGGACCCCTCTAAGGGAACAGGGATTCTAATAAGGAGTGCTGTGTAGAGCCATACTGGAAGCTGAGCCAAAAGGAAAAATCAGTAATACTGGTCCCGTATTTATTTAAAATTTTCATATTTTGTTCATCATGGATTCCTGGGCATTCGTTTATATATTTTAAAACATTGCATTAAAATATCATTCATCTTGGTTACTGAGTTTGGGCGCCCCCTCCTTTAAAGTTTGCGCCAGAGGCAATACCCCAGGGTCCTCACCTAAGTCGAGGCCTTGCTAATAACAGAGGTGCAAAAGATTTGGGGACAATCCGTCAGCTCCCTTTGAGTCCCTGCCGGAACCTGCGCCTCCGCAGCCGTGCGGACTTGAGGCCCCTTGCGGGGTCCTGGGTCCAACCATGCGACTCACTTCCTGCCGCCCGCCTTCTCTCTCCCCCCAGACGTGGTCCCCCTACAGCCCGAGGTCAACAGCTACCGCCGCGGGCGCAAGAAACGCGTGCCCTACACCAAGGTGCAGCTGAAGGAGCTAGAGAAGGAGTATGCGGCCAGCAAGTTCATCACCAAAGAGAAGCGCCGGCGCATCTCGGCTACCACGAACCTCTCGGAGCGCCAGGTCACCATCTGGTTCCAGAACCGGCGGGTCAAAGAGAAGAAGGTGGTCAGCAAATCAAAAGCGCCTCATCTTCACTCTACCTGACCGCCCACCCAGCTGCCCGCCCCGTCTATTTATGTCGCCGATTTGTACCATATCCGAACACACCGAAGGACGCTTTTCGGGTACAGACAAATATTTAATGTTAACCAGAAAGAGGAACCACTCCGCTGGGAGGCAGAGGGTATCAAAGGGTGTGCTCTGCCGCCCTCTACTCCCCACCCCATCCTCAACCCTCACCCCTATGCAGATGGCATCTACCCCGCCTCAGCGGCTTTGGAGGTGGGTCCGGGCAGGCGTGGGAGGAAGGCAGCCTGCCTCCACTCCCTCTGGCCGTTGCCCCTCGCCTTGCCGGAGCGCCGAGTGGCAGCCAAGAGCCCAGTCATTCCAGCCAAAGCAGAGCTGGGGAACCCCGAATGACCCCATTTTTGCCTCATCCTTTGCCCGGGCAGGTAGATGACCCCCCTAAGGGTGCGACCCCGAGCAGGACCTGGCGAGCTCCTACTTTCCGTCCAGTCCTTCCTCCCGTTCCCTGTCCCTCTGGCACTCTTTAGTTAGGCAAGATTTCCCAGTTAAGATGTTTCTGTGCATATTTTAAAAGTCACATTAATATTAATGATAAGTATTAGGGACCTGGCATCGTGATTGGAGTACAGACAGCGCTTAGGTTTTTTCTTTCCTGTTTCAACAAAAGCTGGAATTGGATGAGGAGACACCTACCCTTCTCCCCCACCTGGACCAAGGAACTGAGTTTCTGAGGAGCCACCTTTGCCCCCATGGCCTCCTCTGTTCTGCTTCTCAATCAACATGCAGAAATCCAGGGAAGACAGAAACTCCCACCATGCTGCTAAATCTGTCTTCTCTCCTTCTCTCTCTGTGGCGAGACTGAGGGTCAGGCCATGCACAGGAGCAGAACTTTTTTGCTAGGGAACGGACAAGCTTCTCTTCCAAGGGGATGGAGAGCGGGTCCCCCGGCAGATTCCCTCTCCAGTTGCTTCTCCGTCAAGGCGGTAGCTGAGAAGGCCTCACATTTTCACTTTTACTCATTGTCCTGAGGACAGCAGTTTTTCTTCCAGGAGGCCAAGATAGCTGGCTCCCAGTTAGCCAGCTAACGCAGACGCTGCCTGACATTTCCCTCCTCAAAGGCCAACTTGGTGCTGGGGGATGGGGGCTCACCTTCTCCCTTCCCACTGGTGCATTACAAAAGCGTGTTCTTTTGAAATGTTCATCCAAAACAGGCTTTTAAAAAATGTTGTGTATCTGTATATAGTATTGTGATGTCTGAATGACAATGTACTGAATGCAAAAAGGAAAAAAATACCACAAACCTGTTTTTAAAATAAAATCTTTTTTTTTTTTTGCCTTGATTTTATCGCTCAGATTCCTTCTGAAACTCCTTCTATCCACTGGTTCTTGGGGTAGGCTCTATTGCCCTGACTCAGCCAGAATGGGCAGGGGGAAGAGTAGAGAGAACACCCCCAGCTGGATAGATCCCAAATTTATATTCTGCTCCACGTAAGTTTTTTAAGTGAGGTTTTCAGATTGTTGATACGATCTAGACAGAAGAAAACTCTTTCCCATCCTGATGCCCCAAATAGATGAGTTCGCTTGGGAGAGAAGGATGTGATCAGCGACTGAAAAGGCCTGGGAGCAAGTGAGTGGGTTCACTTCAGTTAATAGAGCTCAGAGCTGGATCTCTGTGCTGAGAAAGTGGTGTCCCAGCTGGCGACTGGATGCTGTGGTGGTGGCAGCGTGGCGGCAGTGGGGAGCTAATCTTGCTCCTGAGGCTCTACTGCCCCCAGAGGGTCCCAAATCCCTCCAGACAGTTCAGAGCTGGAGCTGGGAAGGGGTCCCCTCAGTCTGCCCTGCTGGGAGGCCGCTGCAAGCTCCGTATTCCCAAGCTGCTCCCTTTTCCTCTCCACCAACCTATGCAAGAGGTCGGGCTGCTAGGACCCCATGGGCCCCCAGTCCTCTAAGCCAATCTCACTTGTATTCTCCAGCATTGTCGGGAACCCCAGTCTTCCAGGCAATCAGGAGCCCTGTAGACTCTGCCACTAATTTGTTTTCCCTGCCGCGTCCGTCTGTGCCTATCTCCCTATCTGGCTGAGTTAATGAGATCGTTAAGTTGTCAGGTTAAGAGACTTTTAAAAAGCGATATAGCCTAAAACAATGTTATCTCAGATTAAATCTTTACTGCAGCAATTTTTATTTATATATAATATTTTTTCCGTTCCTGAGACACAGAAAGACTGGAGGCATTGGGTTGGAAATCAGAGTTCTCTGATCTCACTTTGCCTGATGGCTGACGTTCTTAAAATTTTATTTAAATAAATGTTTCAGGGGTGTGTGTATGTGCCACACACACACACACACACACACACCCCGAATCTGAGAGACAAAGAGCCTGAGGAATTCACCCTCTGTGGAGGCTCCGCTACTGATACTGCTGCCAGTCCTTTTCTACTCCATTTCAACTCTGGGTTAACCACCAAAGAATCCCACGCTGGGCAGTACAGATCTAGGAGGGAATAGATGAATCTCCCAGGAATAATGTTCATTCTTAATTCCATCTCTCCTTTCTCTCCCCACTCACCACCTTAACCTCTCTCCAAAACCCCTGAGTCTCTCCGGAGATGGGAAGAATTGAAAATTAAATGTGTGTGTTTGGTCAGAAAAAGGAACTGAGTAGACAAGAGACCCGGGGCTCCCTTGATACCCCCACCCCTCTTGACTTGGGGGTACATTGGGTAGTCCCATGACACAGCTGTAGAGTCAGTGGAAGCTGGAGACTCAGTGGGGAAAGAGAATTCTATAGTTCTCCGAGGCATCCTTCCACTTCTGCACACAAATCCACATGAGGGCAAATGAGCGAGTCTTCCCACATGGAGGGATACGCCCTAAGGCCCCAGAAGGGGGCGATGGAAAAGAGAAGAAAGCTTGCGCGGGCTCACTGGGGTTGCACTGGGACACCAGTGACCCAAGCAAGCACTGCGGTCCCTCTGAGTCCCTGTGAGCCCCAGTGTGCCGCAGGGTGTTTAAGATGCCTCCCATGCACTGGATCAAATGTTCCTGGATCAGTTTTGGAGATGCCCGTTCCATAAAAGTAAGCACGAGAATGGAAAGTCCTAGGTGAGACAGGTATTGTGTGAGTATGCTTTCTGGGGACACACACTTCCCAGAGTTGGGAAAAAGCATGATTCTCTCCCTGATTGTGTTGGTTCCTTACCTTTCCTTCCTCTGAGAGCTGGCATTCTCATTGGGGAACTCTGTGAGACATTCCTGTGAAGGTGTGTGTATACGTGTGTTTGTGTGTATGCGTGTGTGTAGAGCCTCTGACCAGTGCAGAATTTCCTCAGCCTTTTCTGCCTGTGTGTGTGCACGTGTAGCAATGTTGTCAGCCGGCACTGATCTCAGGGCGTAGAGTGTGTTTTCTTTTCTTTATGCAAATCTATAGAAAGCCTTTCTTTCCAAGGCCAGTCCTCTAGTGTCTGTGTGAGAGTGAGGATGCAATAAATATGCGGGGGCAAGGGGATAGAAAATGTCTGAAGGATTGTGAGTATAGAGGCATCCCCGGGAAATGGACAGCTCTTCTCTGGGACTGAGGTTCCTGCTATCTTTCTCATAATCCGATGACATCCCCGGCTCCTTGTGGCTCCCCGTGGCAAGGGCTGGGGGGACCCGGGTGAGCTGGAGCCTCACAGGACTCTCGGTCTGGAGGGCTCTATACCAGGCTGCCAGGGAGGGCTCAGTTAGATATTTTCCTGAGCTTGGGGAGAAAACCCCTTCCCCACCCACATCTTAGTCCTCAGACCTAGGGCCAGCAGAATGGGCCTTTTGGCCAGTAGTCAGTCCCACAGCCAGGAACCCACCTGAGGGAGCAAGGCCAGCAGTTCTCGGGAGATCCCTCCAGGACTGTCTCCAGACCATCTGCTCCTGAGGCTTTTCGACAGGCGGCTCGGTCAGCAGGCCCCGTGTGGGTATAAGGCAGGGGCAGCCCCTGGGACACTCTCCATCTACCAGAGGATTGAAGCTGGGGACCCTGCAGCAGCCCCCTCTGTTCAGAAGAGAACTCCCCACCCTAGGATCCACCTGGGTCTGACTTGGATGGTGTCAGGAGCCCACTCCTCAAAAACTCCAAGTGCCGGATCAGGCAGATGTGTATCTAGACCCGCGCTGGTGGAGGATTGAGGGGCCCTGGGGAGCCAGGGGCTTCTGGGAGGAGGAGGGGGCCAGAGCCTTTTCGCAACCAACCAGGCTCTTCCTCTTTTAGCCTTGACCGTGACTAGGTCTTTCTGACCTTGACATCACAGGGAGCACAGGGAAGGGGGGAGGGTGGAAAAGGCCTTGATCTTCCGGTGGCCAGAGAAGGGGAGGGCCACTCGCCCCCTTGACGCGCCATCCCCCTTCCCGCCAGAGCCCGCCGCCTCTGTTTACACACAGAGGTGTCGTCTCCAGTCTAGACAGGGGCGCTAATAACGCCCATAAAAGGCGGCCTCTCCAGAGATGCTCTGCAACTCGGCTCCCGCGCGCCTACCGCTGGCCGCAGCCTCCGCCTCCTCCGCCCCGCCCTCCTCAGATACCTCGGCTGGGCTTGCGGGCCGCCTTGGGAGGGGGCACCCAGAGGGTTTCTAGAGGCCGAGAACCCCCGCCCCGCACCCTTCTGAACCTCTTCCGTCTCCAAAGGTAAGTGGACCCCCGCTCTTCCAGCCCAGCCAGCCTTGGGGATAGCGCATCCTCCTACCCCCACCAGCCTCCCGGGCCCGTTGCCCTTACCCCGATCCGCCCCTGCCCAGCGCCACACCCGCCCCCGCCCCGAACTGGAGGCTTGGATTTGGGTAGCAGTTGGGTAGCTGGGCAGATCAGACCCCGGGCAGAACTCAGCCCCTCCCCAGAGCTAGGCCTGGTCAGAGGCCATGGTCACAGGGAGCGGCTGGCTGTGGGGCAGAGGGCACTCTGGGTAGTCCTCACCCCATACTGAGCTTCGAGGTCCACGGAGACCAGGCCCTGGGCTCCCCATACTTTGCTGGCGACTGTAGGTGTGGTGTTTGTGGAGAAGGTGCTTTTTTTTTTTTTTTTTAAATAACTTGGTCCCCACACCTTTCCTGATACTCAGTAATTCACTAGGTGGAAGAGATCCTCTGCTGGCGAGGGGGAAAATGTCAGAACCCCGAAATTATTTAACTATTAGTGCGCCGAAAGGACAGTGAAAATGGGGGAAGATGGCTCACTTAGGGATGCTCAGGTGAGGGGTGGAGGGATGGTCTCCCAGATGTTCCTGCCTGGGACCACCCCTATCCCTTCCCCATTTCCTGAGTAGCAATCGGGCTGGGATCTTGTGGTGGGAGGGGGACAAGTGGAGCCACTGAATGCTTGGAGGAGGTTAGGACGCTGTTGACCCCAGGCTGCTTGTGTGAGCCTGAGAGCCTGACTGGGCCCCCTCACCCAAGGTCCCGCTCACACCCCGCTCCTCCAGGCTGCAGAGCCCTGGAAGGCAGCACGGGGGAAGGGGCCTCCTCACCTTCTCCTTAAGTCCTAGGCACCCGTAAGGAGGCCTGGGAGCCAGGTGGGCTCGGACCCCTGGATGAGCTGGTGAAGCGAAGAACGAGGAGTCTGAGCCCCTACCTCCACCCGTCAGCCTTGGTTGACCCCGACAAAATCCTGCCCCAAGCCTAAGATGCCCTAAAGGGGTGACACATAGAGAGCCGAGGGGTCGGGCTGGGGCCCAGACCTTCCCCACCCGCCGCTTTCCGTCTCGCCTCTCCCGCCCAGCCCAGCTCCTGCTCACCTCCCTTCAGAGACCCAGGCCCTGCCTCATGTGCGTAGGCGGCAGAACCGTTTTGTGCAAACTAGGCAGTGACCTTGAACTGGGCCGCCTTGGCCTCTCGACTGTTGCGGGAGAAGGCAGCACCGCGCGGTATAATTTCGACCTCGGTTTGCCTGGGGAGCCCGAACACTGCGGCTCACAGCCACTCCGCGGTGGCCTAAGCCTCCCGCAGCTGCTCTGCCCCTGCCACCAGAGCCGGCCGTAGATTTTATAATAACTCCTTTCGCCTGGCTCGGCGGCAGTGGGGACTCGAGTATCAGCGCATAGCCCGTGAAGATGCAGGAGGGACGGAGGCTTAGACAGAGTCGGTGCGGGAGAGGCGGCGGCGCATCCAGCTGGTGGATGCGAGGAAGCAAGAGGGCTGCCGCGAGTCTTCAAGGAAAGCCTTGGACCACATCCTGGCCTTCAGTTTTAGTTAACCCCTGAGTTAATGAGCGGGCCATGGTTGAGCCAGGCCAGCTGCATCAGGAACCTGTGGTCCAGGGTCCAGCAGGCAGTCCACCTCTTCTAATCTCGTGATTTGATGAATGTGCGGAAGAGCGGGCGCAGAGATTGCTCCGCGGGTCCAGAGCCTTGCCAGGCCAGTACAGTTTTCCATGTGAGCTGCGAAGTGCCGGCGGATTGAACCCAGCTAGAAGCCGCTGCCCAGCGCCTTCGGCTGCTGCGAGTCCTAAGCATTCTCCTCACCAAGTCCCCCGTCGGCTCCTGGAGAGCAGCTCTCGCCGAGGCTGGATTTAGATCTGAAGCTTTGCACCCGAGCCTCCCGCCGGTCCTGGGGACCCAGGCTGGGAGCGGAGCTCTGCAGCCAGTTAGTCCGAGTAGGGTTAAGAAAGGGGCGCCTGAGCTGCGTGTGCGGCGGGGAGCCTTAAAGGCGCACAGAACCGCGGTGGTACACGAGGAGGCTGGGCGCCTAGATTGCCTGGGTCCTCGCCGGGGTCCTGATAACCCCTAGGTTCCTAGTGATCCTCGAGTGGCAGGGCACTGGGGATGTGAATTTTGCTGATGGGCCTCGGCAGCTCTCCCCTAGAGGAATCAGGTCGGCTGCACGGAAGGAAGAGGGGGAAGGAAGAGGGGTTTGTGCGTGTGCCAGTGCCCAGGGTCCGAAACGTGGGGAAACTGGTCTTTTTTGATGGGGCCAAATCGGACCGGGAGAAACTGCGTGTCTGGAAGAAGGAAGTCCTCACTCCATCCTCATTTCCCCGGCATTGCATCTGCCGCCCTGTGGCCGCCTCTCTGCGTGCTCAGCGGCCTGGCCGGGAGGGCAGCGAGCACAGCTCCGGGCCTGAGATTTTCGAGCTGGCGAGGGATGCGAAAAGGCTAAGACCTTCCTCCTGGCGTCTCCCTTCTAGGAGATTGGAGTCATCTGGGAGGGGAAAAAGAGAATGGGGAGAAACCTCCAGCGCACAAGGACTAGCGATTATCTCGCTAAGCTCAACTCGGCCTCCCCCACACCAACAATAGCGGCTGAGCGCGAGGCCTGGAGGCCTGGAGACCTCGCCGCCGGTGCAACGTTCTGATTGAAAACAGCAACGATATTAAAGTCACACCCTGTTTATCTTTATGACCAAAAATAACCCCCAAATAAATTTTTAAAATTAAATATTCAGTAACGCTCATTAATGCATCTTGAAAAGAGGCATAAATAAGATGTTGGAGATGCTGTGACGTGGATTTTGCAGCCGAGGGATGCTCTGTGCAGCCGCGCAGCCCCTTAATCAATTAAGCACGAAAAGGCCAATTCAGGCTCTCTCCTGCCCGCTCCTCGGCGCCCCGGCTCTCGTGGTTCTGACTGAAGGTGACTGCGCCGGGGCTGGGATCCCACCGCTTGGCTTCGGTTCTGGCAAGTGGGCCCGGCGCGGGGCGGGCTCCTGGGGGGGGGGCGGGAGGGACCTTGGCCGGCCAGGGCAGGGAAGGGGAAGAGGGGCGAGGGGCGGGTGCCGAGCTGCGAGCTGTGCCGGGCTGGGCGAAGCCCGCGCGGACACATTTCTGTCCCAGCTATGGTTTGGGATATGAAATCGCCCAGGGAGCTGTGGAATTCGAAGAATCTGCGTTTCTCTCTGCCATGTCCTGCAGAAGAGAGAAAAAGAGGGAGATGAGAATCTTCTGCTTCGCTCTGCTTTTGTAGCTTCCGCTCGTTCTCAGATATTTAACTTTCACCCACATGGATTTCTTTCTCCCAGATTCTCTCAGACTCACGTCTCCCTCATTTTCTCCAAATCTTCTGGTGTTCTGTCATATTTAGACTTTTGCTGAACTATTGATCTCACCTGGTATTACTTAAAGCCATGCTTTTGCTGGAGCCCGAAGTAATCGCATAGAAATCTGAGTATTGTGTCTACTGGACTCCAATAGAATACACCTAGTTTTGAGGGTTTGTTTCCTTTTTCATTTTAATCTGTTTGGCTGTGTCTGTGGACTTGGTTGAGACCGGATTGTGGTTTCCAGATGTCGATTAACTTCGCCTATGGCCAGCGTTGGGTTCTCAGCCTTCTGTGGAAGGAGCTACTGAGGTTAGCACTATAAAAATAATTTTAAACCCCTAACAAGATAATTCTCTGGCATTCTTTCCCTTAGTCCCAGCACACCTATTGGGCTGGGCACAGTTATCTGATGGTCCCAGTGGTATGCTAGGCTGGTTCTGGGGTGTGAGTGTCTCCTCCACAGTGGGAATCAGGAGCCTCTTGGGCCAGCCAAGCCCTGCTGGGAGCCCAGAGCCTCTTGCTGCAAAGTCTCCAAGAGACGCCCCCAGAAGCCCCCCTGACCCACAGAAGTCATGGGGAAGAGTAGTTCAGCCCCCAGATTTTCAGGAGCAGGCAGGCAAGTCCTCATGGAGCTGGGCGCTTCCTTTTTCTGCTGCTTCTGCCTCTCTTCTGCATCCCTCCTCTGACGGTGAGTGAAGGTGTGTGGCTGGGTGGCTCCCAGCTGGAGAATGGGGAAGACCCAGCATTAGTAATCCTCCCTGAGCCCTTCCTGGAGGAGAGGACCCCAGGTGTCTCCCTAAATTCCTGGGGAGAAAGAGCTGAGGGAAAGGAGCACAGCAGCGGCAGGGCTGGGAGAGACAGCGGCAGGGAAACCTGTCTTTACCCCCACTTCTCCTCTACTGTAAATAAACCCCGAGCCAAAGGGCTCATCCGTCTCCTTAAACAGCCAGTAAACTTTATATGACACGATATCTAATAGTAATTTATTGGGGAGATATTGTAAATTCCAACGGTTTTAGTTAATAAAGGAGCTAATTAAAGAGGGACGGGCTGGGCTCGGCCAGCTGTTGGTGAGAAGATAATACATCTGGGGGGGTAGTGCAGGGTGCAGAAGCGTGTATGTGCGGGTATTTTTGGTGTGGCTTTTTCCCTCTTGCCCCGCGTCGGGCGATTGCCTCGATCTCTGCGTTAGGTTTTATATGATTTTTTAAAAACCAGAAGCCAGAGAATAAATCTGCCCCCGCGGTTCGTTCCCTCCCCCCCCCCCAATTGGGGAAGGGGGAAGTTGGAGTTGGTGCGGGGTGGGGGGATTCTCTGTCCCCACCCATCCCCCTGGCGGCGGCGCCCACGTGAGCTGGACGGCCAATGGGTGGCCGGTGCAGGTTTAACTATGTTTAATGTCAGATAGCAATAAAGTAGAAGCTGCCGGTCGGGCCCCGCGGAAATGGGCGAGCATAATCTCCTGAATCCCGGGTTTGTGGGGCCGCTGGTGAACATCCACACGGGAGACACCTTCTACTTCCCCAACTTCCGTGCGTCCGGGGCGCAGCTGCCCGGGCTGCCTTCGCTGTCCTACCCGCGCCGCGACAACGTGTGCTCGCTGCCCTGGCCGTCGGCGGAGCCGTGCAATGGCTATCCGCAGCCCTATCTCGGCAGCCCGGTGTCGCTCAACCCGCCCTTCGGCCGCACGTGCGAGCTGGCGCGCGTGGAGGACAGCAAGGGTTATTACCGCGAGCCGTGCGCCGAGGGCGGCGGCGGGGGCCTGAAGCGTGAGGAGCGCGGGCGCGACCCCGGCCCAGGAGTCGGGCCCGGGGCAGCGCTGCTGCAGCTGGAGCCGTCGGGGCCGCCTGCTCTCGGTTTCAAGTACGACTACGCGGCAGGCGGCGAGGGTGGCGCGGGACCCCCGCACGACCCGCCCTCGTGCCAGTCGCTGGAATCCGACTCCAGTTCGTCCCTGCTTAACGAGGGCAACAAGGGCGCCGGCGCGGGCGACCCCGGCAGCTTGGTATCGCCTTTAAACCCCGGCGGCGGCCTCGCGGCCAGCGGTAAGGACCCCGGCCCATTCGCGAGGCTACTCCGGATGGGACGTCTGACCCGGGGCGGGGCGGGGGGGGTGGGCAGTGTAGGACTGAGCTAGGGCCTCCTGGGGTGACAGACTGTGTGGTGAGGAAGCGCTTCTTTTAAAAAAGGGAGTTGGGGGGGGCAAGCCCTATAAACATGTAAATATCCCCGTAAAAGAACCAGAGATTCCCTTTTTCCTCGGCCTGCAGCTGGAGGGGGCAGGGAGCTCCGGAGAAAGGGGATTCTGACACACTTCCCCAGGCCTTGGGGGGTGGGGACCCAGAGGCTGGTCCCTGCCCTCCCAGGGCCTCTCTTTCCACCTTCCCACAGGCCCCCATTACCTACTTTTTTTTTTTTATATATTTTATTAAAGAAAGGCCAGTGGTTGTCTCTTGTCACTCGCTCATGTCTGTTCTAACTAATCAGGACCCCATCCTGGAGGATGTGAGAGGAAGGGGCCAGGATATCCTGGAGAAGAAGAGGTTTGGGGAGAAGTGAGAGGATAGGAATTTGGAAGGTTCTGGGATACTGCAGTGAGAAGTAGGGGAGGCAAGGAGAAAGTGAAAGGGGAAAAAGAGATTGACGGAGGCAGAGGAGTTGGTGGGGATGGGAGTCTTCCTAAGAGAGGAGAGGAAGAGCCTGGGGTCGGGTGTTAGGCCAAGGTGAAAGGGGCTGGGGAAGGACCGACGGTACTGGGCTTGTCACCTCTTGGTCCCCTGGCCAACCCTGCTGGTTCGTCTCCACCCAGGCGCGCCCTGGTACCCGATCCACAGCCGCTCACGGAAGAAGCGCAAACCCTATTCGAAGTTGCAGCTGGCGGAGCTGGAGGGCGAGTTTCTGGTGAACGAGTTCATCACAAGGCAGCGCCGGAGGGAACTCTCAGACCGCTTGAATCTTAGTGACCAGCAGGTCAAGATCTGGTTTCAGAACCGCAGAATGAAAAAGAAAAGACTTCTGTTGAGGGAGCAAGCTCTCTCCTTCTTTTAGGGGGCAAGACACGGGCGCCAGCCCCAGACTGAGCCTGTCTCTGGCAGAGAGCAAAGAGGGGGCACTGCCTGGGACACAGTCCCCGCTTAGAACGCCAGGCGTCTCTGGCAGGTCCTCCTGGGACGTCCTCTTGTCTGTTTTGTTCGTGGTTCCCTCCCACACACCCCCCAGCAGACCCTGCCAGGTCCCAGAGAGAAGGGAAGAACCCAGCCAGGGAGAGGAAGCCCACAGCTGCAGGCAGGGGGTAGGGGCAGGGAAGGCTGAGGCGCTGGGGAGGGGCTAGTTTGACATGGGACCGGGGCGTTGGGCCTCCGTCTGAAGATCTGGAGGAAAGGTGACTCAGGCGTCCCCTCCCACCACTTTCCTTCCGTGGTCTTAGGTCTGTCTGCCTGCAGGAGTAGGCGAGGGTGGGGACAGTGGGACTAAGGCTCTCAGAACTTGCAGTTATTGGGGTTAGGAGAGGCTGCGAGGAGGGAGCAAGAGTGGAGGATGGGCAGAGAGCAGGGAAGGGGTCAGGGTAGCTCTGGGAGGGCAGAAGGAAGTGGGGGGACCTAGGAGGAAGTGTGGTTTGGGAGAACAGAATGATCAGCAATGTCCAGGTCCGCTGGGGTCTGGGTCCTCCAGGCCTGGACACAGAGCAGGCCCAGGCATAAGCATTTGGCAGACCCGGCTGTGGACAAGGTGATGATCAGGCTTTTGTCCCCTCTAGGGCAGGCCACCCGAACCGTCTCCTGGTCCCCAGCCCTCTCCCGAGCCCCCTGCGCCCATTCGCTCACAGGTGTGCTGCCATCCACTCTTCCTGCCGCTGAGGCGGCTGCGGACCGGAAGCCGCAAGCGGGGAATTGAGAGCTGAGCGGACGCAGCCTCGGGTTCAGTAGCCACCCCAGGGACCCCCACCTGGCCCTCCGGGAAGCCCAGGAAGCTGTAAAAGGAGCTGCGAAGCGCGGCATTGATTGGCCGAGAGAGTTTCTGGCAGCCGCTGCAGATTCTCCCTTCGCCGCTGGCGTTCACGGTCACGGCCGGCCGGAGGCTGGACCGGCGTAATTTACGAGGCGGGAAGAGAATCCGCCCCTAAAAGGGGCTACCGGCCGCGGAGGCCCCCGCTCAGCCCGGGTTTCCCAGGCTGGTGACAATGAAGGAGGGGGCACTGCAGCCCCCCACCCAACTCCTTTCTCTCTTTTACCCACCCCTACTCCACCTGCTCCCCAACGGCGCCCTTTGTCTCAGGATCCGCTGTCTCCGCCCCCAGGCCAGGGAGCCGCAGATTAGGAGGACCAGAGCAGAGGGAAGGGCACATCCCCAAAACCCACTGGAGGCCAGAAAGTGGCTTCTCCAGCCGAGGGCCTTTTATTCATAGCCCCCTTCAGGCCCCAGCCCCAGCCCAGTAGATCCCAGGCTGGCTTCCGAAAGAGAAGCTGTGAAGGAGCCCCCCTGCCTTCTTGCACTCTGTTTTGATTCCCCTTGGTGAGAGTCCCCCAACCTCCCACCTGCTGACCCACCCTTGCCAGGATCAAGAGGGCGAGAAGCAGGGGAATGATGGGAGTTAAGCCCAGCCTGGACAGTGTGAAACTGGCCCGCCAGCTTGGAGTTCTTCCCACCTGGGGAAAGTCTCTCCTTCCACACCCTGGAAAGGCAATCCACTCTCCCACCAGATTCAAGTCCCTGTGAAAGACTGTGCAGAGGCATGGGCAAACATATAGGCACAGCTGCCCCAGTACAGCACTTGGCCCACACCACTCTCCTGACTGTACTTGCAAAGAGGCAGCCTCATATCCCCAAATACAGCCCTGCAGAGTAGCCGTACAATCACATACCCTCATCCCGCACTGGGCACCTGACACACTTCCCCACCCACATTAACCTATGTACACGTTTGCAGAAATCACCACCGTTCCAGCTGTCTGCACACTCCCCTGTGGGCTGGCGCTGGGTATGAGGCACTCCCCTCTTTGCCTGGTCACCCATGTACCCCTTCATACAGCCCCTCCTGTGACCTCTTGGTCTCTGGGGTGCTGGATTTGAGTTTCAGCACTCCAGCCTGACTCTCCCAGCTTAATAAAGGAGACCAAAACACTCCAAAAGGGGTAGGGGGACAAAGATATGCAATATTCTCTTCCCGTCGCTTTAAACTTGATTTCTGTGAGCTTCTCTGTCAATCTGTGTCCTGTTCTCTGTGTCTGTTGCTAGTACCTAGCGTGATCCCTGTGGGTAGATGCCCTCCTTTCCTCCCTCCCCGGTTCTCTGTAGTGTGCCCTCCTATGCAAACGTCTGTCTCTAGCACGTTTTCCCTTTATATAGTCCTTGTACAGAGTTGCTTCATCATATTAATATTAATAATAATAATTAAAACATGATGGTATGATGATGTGATTTTTTTGAGAGAAAAATTTTAAACTGGCTCCATACACACGGTCTCCTATGCCCAGAAAGAATGGGATCCCCAACCTCCTAGCTGTTCCCCCACTTTACTTTTTCCAGCCCAGGTGAATAATAAAAATAATAAACGTATAATAGTAAAGGAAGAGCGGTTGCAGGGGCAACAAAAATATACCAGCAACCAAGATCTGTTGATGAGCTGCCATCTCCAGTCCCAAGCAATTACTAGCAGAGAGAAAATTGGGGGATGGTAGATTAGCGGGGAGGAGAGGGATATCTGAGGAGTCGTGGGGTTGTAAAAATAATGTGGACAGCCCGGAGGAGGCTGAAACTACCTTCAGCACCACAAAAAGGAAGTCTGAGCTGCAAGATCTCCAAGCAGTGAAGCCAGGGTAGGGGCAAGAGCTGGTTGGGGCTGGGATGGCGAGAGTGCTATGGGGTAGGGGCAGGGGTTGGTGGGCCCACACTTCACCCTGATGGTTCTAACCCTGTGGCTTCACTCTGAGAGCACATTTTGTGCACTGCAAGATGACTGGAGAGTGTACTAAAGACCCCTTGAAGCTGGTGAAATAGGCTCCGCCTCTGTCAGCTGCGGCCCCTCCAGGCCGTGACAGAGAGAGGCCCAGGTCCAGGCCGGAGTCTAGTCTCAGCTGAGCCCAGGAGTCCTCTGCACCTCCACCTCACTCCTTCCTTATGGATGGGATGCCCTCCCTCTGCCTCCACCCGTGAGCCTCTGATCCCTGAGTTTCCCTTTCTCACAGCCAGGCTCCAATCACGAAGTCTCCTCCAAATTCCCCCTCCACCCTCCTGGGCCTGCTCCAGAATAACAAGAGCCCCCCTCTGAGCCCAGCCTCCCGAGCCACGCCTCCTGCCCTGAAATCTTTCTTTCTCTTTCTCCCCTCCTTTCTTTACTCCTGCAACTAGGAAAAGTAGCAGATTTAGACCAAATCCCATCCTCCCTTTGCCCCAATCCCCTGCTGAGTGTGCATCTGAAGGATTCGGGCAGGAAGGAGATCCCAAGCTTTAGGAGTACTCCTATAAAGGGCCCACAGAGTTCGGGGCAGGCCGGGGACTGGATAGCTTCTGGCAGCCTTGAGCTGGTGGTGTAGGGGAGGGACTGAGTGGCTACCCTTGAGTCTGAATAAAGGTTGGGGGAGGTCTGAATCCCAGTGAATCCAGGCAAGAGACTACCCTCTTCTTAAGCCACATCTATACAGGAAGAGTTAACAGTGAAGGCATTTCTGGCTAAATAGGAAAGAGGGAATTTAGAGAGGTCAGGAATAACTGGCCTTTAATTTATTCCCTTGATTTATTCCCAGAGACACTGCAGATCTGAGAGAGAAGGTTCCTTGTTGGGTTTTGTCTATGCAGGCCCTGAGACTCAATAACTGGGGAAGCTGTCAGAGAAGGAAAAACACTATAACCTCCTCCCAACGGCTGAATAACAAGTCCTTGGGTCTCCTGGCCAAAGAGAAGGTCATGGCTGCAGCCACAACCCAAATACCCAGGACCTGGCTGAGCTCTGGATCTGGGCAAAGATTGCATCTATTTTGCAAGTATTTGTCTGGCTTAAGTCCTCAAACTACAATTTACTCCACTGATTTAAGACAAGGCACCCTGTGTCTCTAACTGGGTCTTGAGGAACAAGAAAAGGAGAGAGTTCTCTGGATAATCCAGGTAGAAAAATAATTTCACTGTTGTGTGTGTGTAAGCTTATGCCATTCAAATGAGTTGTGTATTTGGTCCTGATTATCACCCAGTTCTACTCCAGTCTGAGCTGCGTACACGCAGCTAGGGTATTTAAAGCCACTATCGAGCGGGCGGGAGATGGGCCCGGCAGCCCGGGCTCTGTGGATGCTAATGCAGCCGGAAACCCGGCGCGATCGATGGCTCAGACCCAGAGCGGTGCAGGGACCGCCGGCCCCGATCTTCGAAAAATCAAACCCCCGGGACCTTGGGTTCCGGACCGGCCGGAGCTCCCGCCCATCCTCCCCGCCATTACCAGGAAAGCAGGAGCGGTTTTTAGGCCCCCGACCCGTGGGGGAAACGCACCCCGGAGCCCCCAACCCTCTCTGCGCGGCAGGCACAGGGAGGCGCCGAAGGTCTCGGTGTAATTTAGCGCGAGGTGGGCTGCAGGCCTGGGATCCCGCAGCCGCGTATAAGCCGAGCGTTAGGCTCGAGCGGCCGCCCTTCGGTATCCGCCTCCGTCGAGACGGAGCTGCCGGTTTTCCGCGGAGAAGCGTGCGTCCCGGGCCCTCCGCCACCGGACGCGCAGCACCGCGGCAGCTGGGGTCCGAGCTCGCGATCGCCGCTCAGGGGAGGCCCCGAGACAAAGGCCCGCCGGCCGCTGGTGGCCGACGCGGGCGCCTGGCCGCTCGCTCCCCTCCCCGCGCCCGGAGCGCTCCGCGCCCCGGCCCGGCGGACAGGGTTCCGGGGCCTCAGTCCAGTTCCCCGCCCGCCTGGCCCGGCCCCGGCTCCGGTGTGCCCGGGGTCCCGGGGAGAGGAAAACCCGGCGCGCCTCCCAGCCCCGGCCCCGCCGCCCGAACAGAGCCGGCAGTTCCGGTCGCCGCGCGAGGGCCGCCGGCTCCCGCAAAGGACCGGATGACCCCTGCTGGCCAGATCCGCGGAGACCGCGAAGACCCGGACCCGCCCAGCCGCTCGGCCCTGAGCCACAGCCCGGGGGCGGGGGGACGCTCCGTGGGTTTGTGGGTGACCTCAAAGAACAGCCCGAGTCCGAGGCGCTGCCGGGCTGCGGGAACCAGGCCTTTCTCCCAAGTGCCCTCCCTCTGCTGGGCACGCGGCGTCCCCACAGCGGCGGCCCGCCCTCCCGCCGGGTTCGTCACCGCCGGCGGCTCTGCCCCAAGCTCCGAAAGGCTGTGCCGCCCGAGGGAGCCTGGCACCGGAGCCGAGGAACTGGGCTTGGATGAGACCAAACGCAGCGGACCTTTAGCCATTGTGACCCAGCCGGTTGCCTGGGGGTGAGTTCTCCTCTCTGAGCCGGAGCCGCTTCCTGGGGACTCCGAGATAAGCCTTCCGTTTGTCAGTTTCCCTGACGCGGAGTGGAGAACTTCCTTCAACGACCGGTCTGTGCGGAACTCACCGGCAGTTGTTGCTAGAAAAGCTCCCTGTGAAAGACGCACAGTCCACATTCGGAGCATGGAAAAGCTGTTCCACAAAATGCACGCTTGGCCATACTGCCGACATAACCGATATACTGAAACAGTCTAAAATGCACAGCCATCTGTATCACATGTACTCTGGGCATGGAAAATATATTTCTCTAGAAAATATACATATGGAGGCACTCTTATCTATTGTATGGGAAAACAACCTCCTGGGAAAAGATTACATATAGCATGTATACCCATTACATGTAAAAATTCATTTACATAGATTAAACAGTACACTTGCACACATCCTGCGCAGGGAAGGTACAGTCCTACATCTATTTAGCTCCATGGATGTATACACTCCAAAGGGCATATAAAATCAGTACATGGACAATGCATCCAGATATTAATATATCCACATTAAAACACTGCATGAAAAATATACATCATGTTATTATATATACACAAAGTGCCTATCAACCCAGTGTATGAAAAATATATTCTGTGAATTATGTTTGTACACATGGTGTATGTGTACCAAATACATTGAAGTACATACTTTGATTTCACATATTACTGTATTTATAATACACATTTCTCTGGCAATCTTAAAAACAGTAGCAGGAGGAAGCTCAGGCATTGGCAATGACATTCTCTATCAGCTGAACCTCTTTTCTGTTCTGTATTTCTATTATTTCTGTCTTTTACAAACCCCCTTCTGTGTCTACGTGGATTATTTATATGAGTGGTCTTCTATCTCTATTTAACTGTTGCTTCTCTTGTCTGAGGTCAGGGTCTATATTTAGAGCCCTAGGTCCTGTTTGCGGCAGGGTCTGACTGCATAACCACTCCTGTATGGAATTAGCATTGTATAATTACGTTACCCCTTCTGTCTCAGGATGTGTTCTTCTAGATATAATATAAATATAGTTACTCTGAGCTGCCAGTTAGGAAAGGGGGAAAGAAGGAAGAGCAGCAACCAGGTGAGGTGTGTAACAGGTAGGTTCCGGCTGTGTGCTGGGCATGCAAGGGCTTCTTGAAAGCTAAGGTTTGTTTAACTTTTTAAAAATTTACTTTAAAAACTCAAGTCCAGGGAAGTATGAAGTAAAGGCTGGACCTTGTCTTCTATGCTCCTCTCAAATCTGAGAGCAGGCCCACTCCGTCCCAGACGACCGGGAAGAGGACTCCGGCCTGCCCAACTCCTCGACTCCAGTTCCCATCCTTAACCTTAACCAAGCAACTGGGAAAGGTTATCCAATAACCCAAGTTTTTCTCAACAAAACCCATTCCCAACGCTTTTTCAGAGGCAGTCATAAAGTATTTTCTGGAGCTGAGCTAACTCCGATCTGGCCCCCTAAAAATGAAACCCACTTGGGTCTTTCTTTAGCAGCTAAAAATCCTGGACTACATGACACACGCCTATGGAAAAATTCTTTGAGAGACAATACACTCACACCCAACAGAGATATTGTTTATGAGTCGATAGGTTCCATGTAGATGCGGCCATACTTTACTGTCCAAAGAAATCAATTAATTAGTGCCTCGCCAGTCCCCTCCCCACCCCGCCCCCGCCGGCCGCTGCTTGGCTGAGCTCGAGCGGCAGAGATAGATGTGCGTGGCCAGCTCGCTGGTCTTGTTAACAAGCCTCGTCATAAAGATGGAATGATAAGGAGAGAGAGGAAGCCCTGGTGGCCGCGAGGGGGGGCTTCGATAGCCCAGCCCGACGGGCTGTGGGACGGCGGCAAATCGGAACCAGAGCGAGCCCAGTGCAGCTCCTGCTCCAGCACCAGCACCGGGGATCACCGAGGATCTGGTGTATCCAGTGTTCTCCCCTTCTGGGGTGGTCACGCTGTAACTCGAATAATCCCCTCTCCCCTCCCCTTTCCTGAGTCGTCCCTTCTCTTCACTGAGCCCCAAATTTTAAAAAAAAATAATAAAAATACATAAACCTCTGTCCTTGAGTGCCTGTCTTGCCCTCTGCCACGTTTGTTCCGGGACCTGCCGCCTCCTTTCCCTGCATTTCTCCGCGTGGTTCCTTTTCATCTCCATCTGGCGCTCTCTTCCCTCCTTTGGCTCTCTCTCTGGCTTCATGGTTGCTTTTTCTACCAGGTTGGTACTGGCTCAGGCCCCAATGAGCTTGTAAAAATAATACAAATACCCCCTGGTTATCTCTCGGCAGAGTAAACACTCCCAGATAAGCCCAATGGAAAACAAAAAAACAAATAACAACCAAACACTCCCCCCCAAAAAACCCTTGGATATAATTGCTGGTTTGGGTTGCAGCACTTAATTCTGTTTATTCTCACCAATGTGCATACTTAACAGAGAGATATTGATATTAAAAGGCAGGGGGGAATTAATTTTACTTTTATAGTCATCTATTAAGAGCAGAGGATGATCTGGGTCTCCTTTAAAGGGACCGGAAAAAGGGAGGAGGGAGAGAGAGAGAAAGGGAGGGGGAAGGGAGAAATATGACTGAAAGCGAACAAAGATCTTTGCCTGAAGAAACAATGTAACACTAGACAGAACTATAAAGTATGGGAATGTAAGAACACAGGACTCTCTCTCAGCTTCCCCCATTTGGAATCCTGTCCCTTGCACTTCCTGCTGAAATCTCAACCCTGACTACACAGCAATGTTCAAGGAAGAATTCATGCAATTATCTGGATAATTGTAGGGGGAGAGAGAAAGAATTTCCCTTTGATTGTCTGATCCTCTCTGGTGTCTGTGCAAAGGAGGAGGAGAAGTGGGATGTAGGGGGGAAAAGGAAGTGGTAGCGTCTCCCAATATGACCCTATCCCCTACAAGATGGCTACTTCTAAATCCAGGAGGTCCTAGCAGGCTTACAGATTCTGGAACATACTCAAGAATGGACACAGATTCACTTTCATTTTCCAGGATATTTGCTTGGCTTTACATTGTCTGCATAGATCTGCCTCATCCAGTATTTTAATTATCACAAGTAAGTGAATAATAGATAATTATAGGGGTGTCCATAATATCATTTATTTTATAGCCACACAAGATATGATTAGAGTTAATGTCCGAGGCTTTGTTGGAGCATGGGAGGCAACAAGAGGCAAAGCAGAGAGGCCTGGATAATCTATCTCTTTCCTATTTTCATGTGTGTGGGAATCTCCAGAAATCCCTAATTCTCTAAATTCCCTCCCCAAAGGTCTTAAGTGAAATCTCTAGGATTTTAGGGGCTGGAAGCTGAGAGAAGGGCAAACAACAATTTGGTCCTTAAGTCTCCCCCTTAGTCTCAAGAGCAGTGGTCTCTGCTCTCCCCATACTGCCACAACAAGGGCTTCGTCCTCCATTCAAGACGACTAGGGTCACAGAGACTTGGCGGGTGAGGCCAATGAGAGGAAAACAGAGTCTTACCAAAACCAAATTCACTGCCATCCTCAAGTGGGCACTGGGCCCAGAGTGAAGCCCCTATAATCCTAAATCGGCCTTCTTTCCTGGACCCTCTTCCCCAGGGATACCTGGATGGGGGCAGAGGCCAGGCTAGGGCTGTGGAGGTCAGCTGGGGTGGGGATGGGAGAGTACTTAAAATATTTATTCTTGTTTCCGGGATTCAAAAGATCAGGAGAGAGAGAGAGAGATTGCAATAGAGAGCTGGGCAAGAGAGAATCAAGGGAAACCATGAAACCAGTGGGCAAGAATAAAAGGAATGAGTGAAAGAAAAGGGGCAGGAAGAAGAAAAGCAGGGGAAAAAGAGAAGGAAGGGAATAAGAAAGAAAAGGTAGGAAAAAGTGAAGAAAAGGACAAAAGAGAAAAAGATGAAGTGAAAAAAAAGGAAAGGAGAGATTTGACAGAGAAAAAGAAGAGGGAGGCAGAGGCCAGGGTCGCCTGGGCTCTGCCTGGCCGCCTGCAGCGGTCTGGGTGGGCGGGGGGCGCCCTGACAAAGTGAAGGTCAAGTTAGCATCGTACCTTATAAGGAAGGCGTCAGTCCTCCATTTCAGCCTTTCTTTCTGCCAGGACGTGGCCGTGGCATTTCTGGTCTTGTAAACACTGGACTCTTTGGGGCCTTAAAAAAAAAAAAAAAGACCCCCCCCTCCTTCCTTTATTGGGGGTGAGCTCGGCCGGCTGGGGGAAGCAGTGGACAGAGAAGTCAACTAATGAAGACTCCGGGAAACTTTTCTCTCCTTTTCTCTCTCTCTGGCTCCGCTCCCGCCAGCTGGGGCCCCCTCCCTCCCGCCCTCCCTCCATCCATCCCTCCCTCTCCCTCCCTCCTCTCCCCACCCCAATGCCTCTTTTTCTCTCCGTATCTCTCCGTCTTCCGTATCTCTCGCCACCGCCTGTAACTCTGGGCTCCATCTCTCCACTCCCCCCCTCCCATACGCAGACTTCTAAATCCATTCCATTCCACCGCGAAGCGGAGCAAGACGTAAGAATTGGAGAGAAAATTAGCCGTCACAAAGAAAAAAAAATGTTCATTTACAGCTTAGATGTCTGACTATTAAGATTTTCTTCGAAAACAAGGCGGTACAGTCGGTAAGGAGGAGGGGGAGTGAGGCAGCAGGAGTGGGGAGGGCTGATGAGGCAGGAGCCGTGGATTTATTTATTTCTCATATCCAGAGGCGGAAAGAAAGGGGGAAGAAGCGGCAAAGCGAGAGAGAAGCTGTTGAACCCGGCAACTAGCAAAGTAGGGGGCTGCAGCTGAGGGACGGGGAGCGAAGCGCGCCGCGCTAGGACCCTGTAACGCGGCTGCGATCCCCCAGCGTTGAGCCGGCTCAGCCTAGACAAGTATATTAGATATCTGTTGGTCTGAGACGTGGGGGAAAGGCAGGGATGGAGGGAGGCAGGGAGAGAGGCGGAGTAAGGCGACGCCGCAGCCTGCACGCTGGAGGGAAAGCGAGTTCCGGAGTGGAGGCGGCGGCGGGCTGGGCTGCGGGAAGCCGGCAGCGGGCAGCGGGCAGCGGGCAGCGGGCAGCCGGCAGCCGGCGGACTCAGGCGAAGGAAGGCGGCCGAAGAAAGGAGCCTGAAGTAGAATCATTGGCCCTCTCCCTCCAGGGTACCAGGGTAGCAGCACTAGGGCGGGGGGGGGGGGGGGGAGAGAGAGAGAAATGGGAATTCTAATGGCAAGGGAAGGGAGGGGTGCACTGATGGGGGGCTTCTGGTTAAATCTGATGCCCCACAAACCCCTGCTGGTTGTCACCTACACCCTTCTCAACTGGAAAACCGGACGGAGTCTGGGATCAGCCCCGTCCCACTTGACCTACCTGGTTGAGGGTGCCTAAGAACTATCTGGGACCTGAAGTGGGGTCTGGGGCCCAGGTGGGAGCTGCCAGGAGCGGTGGGGGCAGGCAGGGAGCTCCCAGGCCTGTATGCCTGGAACCCTGCCACCCTGTGTTCTGATCATGAGAAACAAAGGGGGAGGATTTGATTATCTCTGCTGGTGTTAAAGGAGCCTGGCTTTCAAAAACAGCCTCTGACCCTGAGATCTAAGGTGATAAGTGTCTCTCCCACTGACGTTTAATCTGGGCAAACGTCCTACTGCCTGGGCTCAAGGGGCGGAGGGGGTGGCCAGGGTGAGGACAGTTGCTGCCGGGAAGCGCCAGGGAGGGAGTGGCAGGCCCTCTCTGTCATTATCTGGAGTTGTCTGGACAGTATCTTTAAAGGTCAGAGTGGACTGGGGAAGCCCTTTCTGATGTCCCCCTCAGCCCAGAGAAGGGGAGCCCCAAGAAGGGAGGGAGTTTACTACGAGCTGCGACATTTCCCCCTAGTGTGGGAAAGGCAAAGATAGCCAGACCTCATCCTGCAAACATGTATTTTGTGTCTGTGACAGAAAATTGGTAGTCACTTGGGAGAGGCAGGGACTTGCAGTGAGCGAAGCAAGGCAAGACATTGTGGTGAAGGCAGAGGCTGAGGTGTGATTTAGGCTGAGGTGGTGCAGAAATCTGAGGGAGAGACTGGAAAGGTATCACCCAAACCCATTTTCTCAGAGAAGCCAAACACACACACACAATGGGCCCAATACTGAAAAACACCAGATGATCTGCTTCCAAGGGACATAACAGGCCAAGCGGATACAGGTTAATAAAACCCGCAAAACCCCAGACAGGAACACTTAAAATGCCCGAGAAACAAAGTATACCGTGACAAATTCTGACCCAACACACAAGTACATGCACCAGAACGTTCCCAGGCACAGACAGACCTTCCCCATTTCGAGCCCTCACCCTTGGACACTCAGGTATACCTGCCCAGCTCCAAGGGCACACACACACTTGCGTCCCCTCCTAAACCTACCCACAGAAACCCCTGGGGGCAAGGGGGCAAGCACTCAGCCGCACGCACACCCCACAGAGCAAGGCCCGTGTCTCCTGAGCCTCAGTAATGCACGATCCATACCCGGAGATAAAAGTCTAGACAATAGACGGTTGTTTATGACAACGAGGCTCTCCAAGTTTGGGGCCAGGCGATAAATCTCTGGCGAATCTTCTTGTAACTCAACTTCTGGCTGTAGCGACCGGAGGACCACGGAGACCTCAGAGAGGAGAGCAGCAAAATGGGAGAGACTTTTGAATCGTGAGCAGAAGGCAACTTCCCCGCTGGGGCAAGGGAGTGCAGGCGGCCACATTCTGCCCCACGTGGCAGGTCCACACTGTGGAAGCTTTCGTATCAGGCTTCAGAACACAGGCAAGTCAGGTTTCCTGGCTCCCGAAACCGGGGAGAAATGGCAGCGCCTGGAGGCTGGGACTGACCCACAAACAGTTCTTGCTGCAGGCAAAGGGTCTTTTTTGTGGGTGACTGGAATCTTCTTGCCATGTGTCACCTGAATTTTTTCACCCCATGCCTGCGCCTTCTCTCTCTCTCTCTCCTTTTCCTTTTCGGGTTGATGGGCTGTTCCCTTTTGCATTTTCAACCCAGGCATCTGATCACAAGTAAGGAGCCACTGAAGTTGATCTCATAAAAATGCCGCCAGCTCACTTTGATCTGCGAGGACTGGGTCCGAGCCTAAGTAGGCGCTGAAACCGGGGAATGGCGGCTCCGGCCAACCCGGCCTGCACTGGACCAAGAGTTCGGAGATCTGGGTGGCTCAGCACTGCAGTTCTGCCCAGAAAAGGCATTTTGTGTGTGTGTGTGCTGTTGCAGCTGAGTTTGGAGACCAAGGTCCAATGGTAGTGGCTCCATTTCCAGACTGCTTTTAAGACATTTCCTTGATTTTAGAGCATTTGGTGAGGGGCCAGTGAAACTGGCTCGTAAAATGGGACTTTTATTGGGAGAAATGGGGTCGCGTTGCTAGCCTCCCAGGACAATCCCTCCTCCGAAGAGGAAAGGGGGTGGGGCTGTGGGGGCAGAGGGACTGCCCTTCTCCCTCCTCCTTTCCTGTCCAGGGGCCGGAGGAACCTTGGAGCAGCGTCCTCTTAGGTGACCTGACTTGGGGCCTTGGGCTTGGGGCAATGGCCAGGGCTGAGGAGAGATGGGAGTCTGAGAACTGGCGGTCCCTTTCCCTTCTAGTTCCCTGGCTGGGGGTGGGAGGTGTCACGGGGTGCAGGCCTGAAAATCCCCAAGCACATTAAAGGGATTATTAAACTCAGTGGCATTGCAAGGGAGAGAGATTTTGTGCAAAAGGATGCAATCCTCGCTGGCCCAGCCTCGGATCCACTGAGGGTGTCCATGCGCTGATTGCCTATCTCTTTATTGACCCCACACAAACTGAACTTACAGACTGGAGAGCTCTAAGGGCCCCCTTTCTCCAAACTGGGGTTTCCTCCCTGTTCTTGGTCTGTGGGGTGGGCCCCTTTCCCTACCGCAGTCTGCTCTCTCCAGAGCAGCAGCAGGAGGTGGACAAGCTCTGAGGGGGCCCAGTACTGTGTGTGGGGTGCTGGGTTAGGACCTGGAGATACTGCCCACTTCTGAAGCCACCTCTGGTGTCTGTGTGTGAAAGGGAAGAGTCTGTCGTGGCCCTGGCCAGAGTACCGAGGCGGCTGCCCAGACCGCAGCTGCCTGCTAGCTGCCTGAATGAGGCCACCCAGAGTCAGTGGGGCGGGCAGGATGGCCCTGCTAAGGAGGATTTCAGGTGAAAGCTGGGACTCCAGTAGGTGGAGAGGCCACAGGCACCCATGAGATGAGGGGGGAAGGCAGCCTCCTCTCCACGGCGTGGGGCTTGCCAGGGCTTCTGGGAATCAACTTGGGGACCGATTTTGGGTCTCACGTCGGGGGAGGCACGGATGCTCAGGGATGCCGGCTGGGGCAGGCAGCTCAGCCTATGCTTCAGGGTGGCCTGGACCTAGGACTGGGCAGCGAGGCCACTCGCCCACACCGTGGGCACTTTTGCCAATCAATGTCTCCCCGACTTCAGCAGCCAAGGCCTTCTCTCCTTGACCCCAGCAGCAACCTCCAGTTGTTGGGATTTTTTTAAGTTGTTAAAAAATTAAAAGTCAGACCAAAACTAGAAAAACATTTTTTTGAACTTTGTGCCTTAATTTTAGGGGGAAAAATATTAATGTTCACAAGCCTCTATTGGGAGACCCTAGAATTTCCTGAACATCCGCTCCTTTGACATTCTTTCTTGCCTTTCTTTTTTGTTTCAAGGAAACAGAGCCGCCAGCAGCTCCTTGTAGCAGCCTGGCTCACTTTTATGGTGGCCCTGGAATAAACTTTGGTGGTCAAATTCAAGTGCTCAGGCCCACAGCTGTCTCCTCACAGGAAGCAAACCCCCTCCCCACTGTCGGCCCTGGCGGTGCAGAATTTGCCTTGGGGGCTTGGGCCCCACAAGGCCCAGGAGGCCAGGATTGAGGGGGAACCAGGGCCCTGGGGGGAAGTGGGGAAAGCCAGAGTGGAGACTCTGAATGCTCGCCCACACCTCTGCAAGGGGTACCTCTCAGCTCCCTCTTACCAGTTCCCATCACTGTTTGGGGAGCATTTTGCCTCCAATAAACTCGAGTTTAATGAGGAGAGCACAAACCCCATAAAAGCCATAGTCCATAGTTCCCCATCATTATAATTAAAAATGCAGGCCCCAGTACACCCTATAAAAAGAGGTAGGGGAAAGAGGAAAAGCAACAGATTTTTTTTTTCTTGCAGCCTTCTCGTTAGCAAAGTCCTAATCTAGTTCCTTTTTGCCCTTAGTTAAGATCTGGCCCTTAGTTAAGATCCGGCCAGGACTAAAGGAGGGCTCGGGAAGCAGTGCCCAGCAATGAATGGGTAGAGGGATGCCAGGGACCTATCCGTGGGTATGCCAGAGCCTCCCTGAGAATGGGACCCATGGCCAAGGCTGTTCCAACCCAGGTGTTGCTCTAAAGCAAATTTGAGGAGACAGGAGGGTTGGGAAAGAATGATTTGGGGAGGGGTTGTATTTGGGCTCAAGGTACCATTTTTTGTGTCTTCCCCATCTACTATCGGGGCCTCAGTACCTTGTCAAGTTCAACAAGGAAAATCAAATACAAATAATATTTTTACAGTGGAAACCAATTTTAAACAAGGGTTAGGAGTTAAAAGAGGGTTTGGGCCATTTCTGGCTTTTCCTAAGGGTGCGGTGGACTGCGTCCCCGGGGGCTTCAGTTCCTCCTGCTGATCTGAACAGAACAGATGATGCCCTAGCGGCTCCTCCTTGGACGCCAGGTTGCTTTCTGCTTGTGGGCAGTTGCTCTGGTACCCAGTCTAGAACCTTTCAATAAACTGATTTTCAGCTGCTCAAACGTGTCCTGTGGGAAGAAAGGCAAGGGAGTTCAGAACCGCTGAGTCCACCTCTGGGGTCACAGCCACCCAGGAGGCTGGCAGGGAAGGGCAGGACTGAGAAACAGGAAGTGGCACCCACCAGGGCCTGGCTGCAGCCCCCCGGGGAGCAGGGAGAGGGGCTGGGGTTTTCCACTAGAGAGTGACCCCTGGCCCTGCCCAGCCCACCCAGGGCCCTCAGTTCCCTTCCACTGCCCTGCTGGTCTATTCCAGAGACCTGTACCTGGCCCCACCATCCACCTCACAGCCCCCAAATCGTCCAACGATAGGAGCCCCAAACCCAGTCCCTCCACCATATCCTTCCTAGAGCCGACACTGGGCTTCTTTTCAGTGAAGAAGCTGAGACTGAACCACCAACCCAAAGGGCCCCTGACAGAGAAGACACAGGACTCTCATTCCAACCTCTTTCTTGCGGGTTTGAGACTTAAAAAATCCACAGTGGATGTAGCTTTCTGTGCATTGATTGACAATAAAGTCAGGCATGAAATATTCACCCAGGGCCACTCTCTCATACTAAATATTTAACACAACATTAGAGAAGGTTTTTCCCAGACTTCGCCAGGCACCGGCTGGGCGGCTGGCTCACTGCTTACCACTGTTTATGACTAATCTAAGTCCCTAGCCGCCAGCAGCACAGCAAGCCAGACAAAGTTGGGACACTGGCTTGCTGCTGGGCTGCCTCACCTTTGGGAAACTTCAGATACACTTCCAGGGAGTCTCTCCAAAGGGGAAAGGGAGCCTTGATAGCCAGCCCTGGCCAGGAAAAGAATCGACTTCTTCAAACTCTTGTAAACACGCGCTGTGACCCTCTTCAGGTTGGTGGGGTAAGAGTCCCTGAGAGTTGGGGGAAAAGATTCACATCTCTGGCAGAATCAGGCAGTGGGGAAAGAGGTCTTCATCCCTAGCCCTGTCTTGGGCTGATCACAGGGAGGAGGCAAGACCCCCCCCATACGTGAGAACCCTCCTCCTTCTCCCAATCCTGGAGGGGGGGAAGAGCAGCAGCTAGAAAAAAATACAATTACCCCCTCCTAGCCCCCGCCCCCGCCCATCCCACCGCCCACCCCACCCCAACCCTCTCTCTCTCCTCCTTTGCTCGCTCTGTGGAATGGAGAGGAGGGGAGTGTCAAGAGAAAAACGAATACAAATCTGCAATTGATTTTCATAATGTTTCTGCGGTGTTTGCAAACCAATCGCCTGAACGTCCCCATCTTACCTAAGAGAGAACCCCTCCTACGACTGCGAAGTGCTCCGAACTGATATATGACAATATCTACTTTGGATCACGTGCTCGGGGAGAGAGGCTAAGACGGATAACGCGTCATCTCGCCTTCCCAAATTTTCCCCCCTCGCTAGATCAGGTCCAAAACCTCCATCTGGAGCCGACAGGAGAAGAGAACGATGTTTAACTCGGTCAACCTGGGCAACTTCTGCTCGCCGTCGCGCAAGGAGAGGGGCGCTGATTTCGGCGAGCGAGGGAGCTGCGCCTCCAACCTCTATCTGCCCAGTTGCACTTACTACGTGCCCGAGTTCTCCACTGTCTCCTCCTTCCTGCCCCAGGCCCCCTCTCGTCAGATCTCCTATCCCTACCCGGCCCAAGTGCCCCCGGTCCGGGAGGTCTCCTACGGCCTGGAGCCCTCCGGCAAGTGGCACCACCGGAACAGCTATTCCTCCTGCTATGCGGCGGCCGACGAGCTAATGCACCGGGAGTGCCTGCCTCCTTCCACCGTCACCGAGATCCTCATGAAAAACGAAGGCTCCTACGGCGGCCACCACCACCCCAGCGCCCCGCACGCCGCCCCCGCCGGCTTCTACTCCTCAGTCAACAAGAACAGCGTCCTGCCCCAAGCCTTCGACCGTTTCTTCGACAACGCCTACTGCGGTGGTGGCGACGCGCCCGCCGAGCCCCCCTGCCCGGGCAAGGGTGAGGCCAAGGGGGAGCCCGAGGCGCCCCCGGCCTCGGGACTGGCGTCCCGGGCTGAGGCGGGGCCCGAGGCGGCCGAGGCCGAGGAGGAAAACACGAATCCCAGCTCGTCCGGTTCAGCCCACTCGGCGGCCAAGGAGCCGGCCAAGGGAGCCGCCCCCAGTAGGTAGCAGCGGCCGTGAAACAGGCGGGCAGGAGGGAGGGAGCCAGAGAGGGAGGGCGAGAGTAGGGGGGAGGCGAGGGGAGCGGGGACGGCCTCGTGTTTTGGGTCAGTCCGATTTTATGTGGAGTTTTATAAGCATTCAAAGGATTTTATTATAACCTACAAAGCCCTCTCTCCCAACGACTCGACTTTTTACGATGGAGAAGGGGTGGGGACGGAGGGAAAAGGGCTCTTTGGAAAAGCTGGGTGAACCCCCTCCCCGTTATCTCCCTCGGTCTGTGAAATTTTTGAAAGCGCCAGCATCGCGGGCTATATTAACTTTGATCGTGAACTTAGAGGAGCATTTAAGGAAGGATGGGGAGCCCGGCTGCCGGGGGGCGGGAGGGAGGGGAGGGGTGGAGGGGGAGAAAGGGGAGGGCAAGGGAAAGACAGGGAGAAACTCAGAGAGGGGGAGTGGTGGGGGAGAGAGGCAATGGAGCAGACCTGAGGCCGGGGAGGCCAGCGAGGGCCGCTCTGCTTCTTTCAAAAACTATTTTCCAAATGTTCAAACTGTGTTCGCGTGTCCCTGAGCAGAACCCGGAGCAAGCCGGGGGTCAGCGGCGACAGGGGGTGGGGACGAGGCGGCTCAGGGCTCCACTCTGCTCCAGGCCTGGGGCTCAGCGTTTCTCTGCGGCCCGCGGCCTCTGCGCCGGCCTAGCCTGGCCGCGGGGAAGGCGCGGCCCGCCGGGCGTCCCGGGGCGCCAGGGCCCCCGGAAGCAGCTCTCGGGTGTCTTTGGTGCCTGCTCGCTCGCTTCCTCCCTGCCTCCCCACGACTCTCGCCCGGTCTCACTTCTTTGCGCCTGTTCTCCGCGGTTCCCCCAGATTTCTGGGGGGGCGGGGCGGCGGGTTTTCAGAGTCACTAGGAGGGCAGCTCAGGAAGGGGCAGAGGAGCCCGGCTGAGCAGAAGTCGTGTGGGGAGGGGGGCGCGTTGTCTGCGGGGACGCACTTGGCCCCGGCTGGCTTCCTTCTCCCCCAGACTCCGCCAGCCCCGGCCCTCGTCCGAGGGGAGGGGGCGCGGGTCCCACGGTGGCCCGGGATGGGGGACGAGCTCGCCCTGCCAGGGGATCGTGGCTCGGCCCAGCGCTGCGCCCGCGGGAGGGCTGCCGGGCGGTGGGGCTGGGGTCGCCGGGGTCTCACGTGTCTCTCTTCCCCTCTCCTCGCACTTGCCCCCTCCCCTCCCCTCCCCTCCAGACGCCCCCCGCACCCGCAAGAAGCGCTGCCCTTATTCGAAATTCCAGATCCGGGAACTGGAGCGAGAGTTTTTCTTCAACGTGTATATCAACAAAGAAAAGCGGCTGCAGCTGTCGCGGATGCTGAACCTGACGGACCGACAAGTGAAAATTTGGTTTCAGAACAGAAGGATGAAAGAAAAAAAACTAAGCAGAGACCGGCTGCAGTATTTCTCGGGAAATCCTCTGCTGTAACCGCGGACCGGGCCCTTTGGGGGGAGGGGGGAAAGGGGGAGATTATTTTATTTTATTTTTATTTTTTATTTTCTAACTCGCCTTCTTTCCGCGGGTGGAAAACTGGACTGTGGCCAGGGCTGGCCCCCACTGCCGTTGCCCGCACTTCTTTCCGGAACCTCCTTCACCTTGGTCTGACTCAGTGTGGGACAGGGACCGGGCCTGGAAAGGGGGGTGAAGGAGAGTGTCTGATCCACGGCGAGTGGACACCGTTGGCGCCGAGGCCAAGAATCTTTATTTAAAAGAAAACACACCTCGCGACAATGTCTTGCTGCTCGGATTGGGTGGGGGGAGGGGCGTGAGTAGTGGGCGCCAGAGCCTTACAGTCCTCGAACTGCAAGCCTTCCCTTGCCCATGTGAGAAGATCTGCTCGGACACTGTGTCTGCGAGGGGAGACTTCCCGGGCTCCCCGTCCCTACCCCACCACTCCCCACTGCTGGGGAGCAGCTAAATGTGATCCCGCCTTGCTGTGAAATTTCTGTTCCTTTGACCTGGTGTTAGGTGTGCAAAGTCGTGTCCTACCTCTGTCTGTGCCCAGGCCCTGCCCAAGCCTAGTTGTTCTCCCCCTTGAACGTGTAGAGCCCTCCTTTGAAATTTCTTAACTGGTGCGTTGAGGTTTCCTAACCTTTTTCCAAGCTGCGCCCCACTCCGCGAATTTATAGCTATAGTCTATGCATTTGTTACCTTCTTTTTTTTAAAAAAAAAAAGATTGGGGTGGAAGAGGCAGTAGGGAGACGGGATTGGACGCCTCCCCCATGCTGAGGCCTGAATTTTTGTAAATAAATTTCACAAGTATTTCTTTCTACCCGGAGGGGATATGGGGAGGACTCGCCTGGAATGAGATTTGAATCACCCATCTCCTTGTGCGTGAGTGCGTGTGTACGTGTGCAATCCCCACCCGGCTCCTGTCCCAGAGGGATTGCTGTGAATTTTTTTTTTTTGGTGGCAAATAAAGATATTTCATTCTGTTCAATATTATGATTTTATTTGACCCTTTTATTAGCCCCTCTCCTCTTAAAACCCTCAATGCTCCCAAGGCGGAGGAGGTGGAAGCAGGCGGGCAGAGCCCAGCAGAGGAGGACAGGCGTGTGAAGGTGAGGTAGGCCGGGGCTGGCGGGCCTGCACCCCTCTCTCCACGGGCAGGGGCAAGAGTGCGGCGGTAGCTTCCTCCCGCTCTCAAGTTGAGGACTTTCCACTGCGACTCTTAAAGCTCTCATTTCTCACGTGCAGCTCGAGCTGCGTCCAAACGCCCAGCAACGCTTTCCGTTTAAGCACACGTTTGTTGTGGAGTTAATTGTAACCATCATCGAATTTAAATTTATAGGAATTTTCTTGGCTCCACCGCCCTCCCACCAGATGTCTCCGTCTGTGGCAGTTAAATGTGTAGGGTTGAGGGTAGGGCTTTCGTTTTTTCTTTTCTTCTTTTTCCCTCTATGAGAAGACTGTATTGGAATTTTTATATACAGTTTTGAGGGAGGGAAGGGAGAGGGGGAGAAACCAGCCCCCTCCCTTTCCGCACCGCGCCAGCCCCTGAGGGTGGGAGGGTAGGGCTGGGCCCCTTCCCCTCAAGCACAAATGGCTGGGCTCCTCCAGACACAACAAGACCCTAGGCTGGGGCCACCCTGATGTTTGTACATTGGTCTCCCAGCGTGGAAAGCCCCAGAGATCTGTTTTGTAAGAGGTTGGCTTGGGGTGGGGCGCTGGGGAAGGAGGTGACCCGTGAGGATGGTCACCACACCCATATATATATTTGCTGCATGTTTCTTCCGGATAAAGATAACTATAGTCCTTTCAGCGCATTCGTTGAGGGCACTCTGGCGATCTCTGTTCCAAATTCGTTATTTGGGGGCAGAGGTTTAGGACCAATTCTCTCATCGTTCCCTTTTCTTTGGAACGGTTCTTCTGTAATTCGAAGAAAATGTTTTCGTCAATATAATTCTGTTGAGTGAAAGAAAAAAGCACCACGACTATGGACTACTGCATCTAGGTTCCGTCGTTTTTGATGACGGGGTATCTGAATCTCTCATTTGTAAATGTAGGTCTTGAGACAAAATTTGCAAACTGGGGTGTATATACAACCCCACAATTGCCTCATGTGCCCACACACAAATATCTGTCGGATGCCTATGGGTGCACACGAAAAGGAATATTATGTGCACTCTTTTGCTTATAGTATGCAGTAAAACTGACCACATGCACATCTAGGGCTTGTGTCCTCTGAGGTGTGTAACCACTGTCAGTGTGTAGTGAGTGGCAGAAGGAATGCAGCTGAGGATCGTCTCTGTGTGTGTGTGTGTGTGCATGCACGTTTGCATGCGCGTGCACTTGTGCTTGAGAGATATCTCTAGATATGATGTTTATCCACGAGTCATAACAAGGGCTATTGGCCTGCCAGCCGTGCTTCCAATAAAATAGGATGGAGATAACTATATAGAACCTGCTTATAAAGCAAAATACTGATCTCTAAATGGCTCTTGATTTTGGAGAAGAATATTGAAAATCCAAAGCTACCACTTTCCCTGCAATGTGCAGCCCAGAAAAGACCCCCAGCTCCAGAAGGGATTTCTGAAGGAAGGCGGGGTGTCATGGTGAAAGAAAAACAAAAGCTTTCTATGATCCCAGCCCAGGAAGCTGCCAGTCTTCGGTGACCTTCTAAAAATTAGAAAAAAGAGGTTTCTGTCCCCCCAACAAACCCACCTTCGGGCCCCCGGGATGTCCGACCCCCCTTGGCGGTCAGGGGCACTCCGGGCTCAACCTCTTTGGGTAATCCCCTCCAGCCGTGGCGCTGCCCGGGAACAAAAGAGCCTCGTCTAGACGCCGCCATAAAGTGCCCCCACCCCACCCCGCGCCTCTAAACCCAGTTTCATTTCGCCCTTAACGACCCAATCTGGCCTGTGTTAGAAAACGCTTCCGCCCTAACTAGTAAACAAATCCGCAGTGGACAGTCTTGGCTCCCCCAACACACCCCATACCCCCACTCCATTACCCCCTTGCCCGCAACCTCCTTCCCCGCCTCTTCTCCTCCAGCCTTTCTCAGCTCCCAGTCCCCCAATCCCACCCCCCACCAGTAAATAAACCCGAGGCCGAGTTCAAAGTTTCCCGGAGCTAAGGAGGAATGTTGGTTGTAAAAATCCAAGTTTATAGCGCACGTGGGAGTTTACAAGGGTATTAAGTGGTGTGGGCTGAGAGAGCACTCTGGGCTCCTCCCCCTCCCACTATGGGCTTTGGGGGTGCAGGGGGAACCTGGGGGACTTGAAAGGAGAAATGGGTTTGATGTTTCTTTGTCACGCAGACCCCCAGGTTGCTGGGGGATGGTGATGCGAGGGCGCCTTGGAAGACGGTTCACAGATCCCAGCGAAGTGCCTCTGAGAGAAAGCCCGCAGGTTCTAGGTGTCCCAGATGGGGAAGAAGGGGAGCTCCGCTTTAGGCAAGGAAGAAAGTTACAGACTAGGTGTCTGAAAGGTGAATGGAGTTGGGGATACCTGGAGCCGTTTCTCAATCGGAGGAGGAGAAACTACCTGGGGAATAATTTCTCGAGTGGATTGAAGGCAGAGAGGGTTTTTCTCACCAGGACAAAGAACTTTGAACTTCAAGGGAGTCAAGGGCGCCACCCCTTCCCTCTCCCCGCCCCTCTCCGGAATCTGTAGGGCAATTCGTTTCTGGGCCAATATTCCCTCAAGGGGCCAGCCCCTGGGGTTTCCTGTTGCCCCAGGGCTGGATAATGCTGTTTGTTGAACCCTCCCAGCTCAGAGCCCGCCAGAACTGTGTGCACGCGACTGCACTCTTTATTATTCATATAAACCTTTGGAAAAGGCAACGCCTGGGAAGTTTTTATAACTTTGTTTGGCATAAAAGTTTTACAAGATTCCTCCTCTCTTTTTCAAAAACTTAAAGTTTTGGTCTTGCCATGGAACCAAGTCTCAGGGTCTCTGGGAGGTTGGGGAGAGAGAGGTTCTGAGGTCCTGGTGGGAGGGGGGATGTCTGGAGCTGTATCTCTGACTAAGGCAAAACAAGGCTTAAAGGTTGGGATTAATCCTTCCTGAGGTCCACCTCGGATCCAGCTTTGGGGGCTGCTAGGAAAGTCCCAGCCACTCTGCTGTTGAGACACACCCTTACAGAACCGCAAAGTTTGGACAATGTCAATTAGACCTTCCCCATCACAACCTCTTGTTCTCCTGTAGGCATCTCTCTCTCTCCCTCTCTCTCCCTCTCTCTCCCTCTCTCTCTCTCTCTCTCTCTCTCTCTCTCTCACACACACACACACACACACACACACACACATACAGCCCTGCACACACCCTCAACCCACTGCACAAAGTGGAGACCCATAACCTTGACTCAGACCGTTAAGTTGGGAAGAGTCTCTGCACACACAGCCCTGCAACCCTGCCTCCTGCAAAGTCCACAAAGGGTTTGATGAAAGACAGAATTCAAGACGACAAGAAATGCCTGCCCAGAGGTTGCAGTGATTGTAGGACCGAGAGAGAAGGAAGGCCAGCGGGCTGCAATCCAGGAGCTCGAAGAACAAAGGTGCCTGTATAGGGACGTGGCCTTGGACTGCTAAGCCTGCGAGTGACCCCGTGGATCTGCCCCTCGCCTGGGACGGACAGAACCCCACTCCTTCATTTCCCCTAGCTCCAGCCTTGGGGTATCAAGTGGGCTCAAACAGGGACTATTTTAATGTTCATCTCTGGAAGTCAGGACAAAGATGGAGCAACTTCTCCAAAGACAGACCTGGTGGATGAGGCTTCTTCGGGGTGATGGACTTGAGGATACCTAAGCCCTGGACCTGGGCACTTCAGGGAGCCAGCGGAGTTGGTCAGGATGTGCCCCAGCGCCTGCTTTTCCTTCCCTCTGATAGTGACTGCTGAGCCCTGGCCGCCAGCGGCTGACAGCCCTACACTTCGCCTTGTGAGGAGTGGAGTTAAGGCTGAAGGCGGGCGAAGGTCAACTCCAAGCTTGAGCAGTGGGGCTGGGAAGGGATGCTACTGAACCTCGTGCTCTCCCCCTCCGCCCAGCACAACAGAGAAAAACAAGAAGAGCTAGGGGAGAAAGTCAAGGGGAAGGAAAGCATTTAGGAGGAAAGAAAAGAGTAAAGAATAAATTGTATAACAAAGAAAGAAAGAAGGAAGAGAGAACTAAGGAACACAAGAAAGAGAAAGAATCAGAAAAAGAGAAGGAAACAAATGAATTGCAGAGAAAAAGAGAAAGAAACAAATAAAGAGAAAGGAGGAAGATGGAAAAAGAAAGGGGGGAAACAAAGATGGAAAACAAAGATCTTCGAAAAGGAAGTTAGCCAGTAAAGGAGGAGTGGGATTTTCTCCGAAGTAAGCCGGCAGACCGCAGCCCTGACTCCGGCTGGAAACACGACCCACTGGGCAACTTGGGCGCAAACCATAATATGGGGAGCAAGGCTTCCCCCACCCCGTCCCGCCCGCCAAAGACATCATCCCACCCGTCCTCCTCCCAAAGCTTCTACTGGATGTGTTTACTGTCTGGTTTCAATTCAGGAGGCAAAGTTAAATAAGTGGTTGGCTTCGGCAGGGCAAGAAGGCAGCTGTGCTGGCTATCAGACTTCTTCGGGATGCGGGGATCCTAGGGAGTACATTTTTGGGTAAAAGTTAGTATCTGTGGCCGTGTACATGCAATCGAGCTCCAAGTCAGGTACGGGTCTAGGCGGTAACCTCCAGAGCATCTGGGTGCAGACGTGTACAACGTCCAGATGTGAGAGCGACTCTGATGGCCAGGCTGCCGCCAGGGTGGCAGCGAGATCCCGGGTAGACCAGAGGCCCCTCCAAGCGTCCTCAGCCTCCCACTTTCCTCTTGTACCTGTTTGAAAATCCGTTTGGGGGGCTTCGGTGCATTCTGTCTTTTGCCTGGGATTTTTCTGCTCCCAATTCAGCCGAAGCAGAGCCCGGTGTTAGCGAAGAAAAAGAAAGCAAATCTTTCCTTCAAGTTTTGAGAAGAGAATGATTTATTTGGGCCTCCAAAACAAGAGGGGAAAACCCTGCAATTTTAACCACTGGTGTGATTTTGTTTTCCATTTCACTTGAGATTTACACACACACACACACACACACACACACACACACACACGCACGCTGTATAATTATTTTATTATTTTATCCCAAAGGGAAAGACACTCTTCCTTCTTTTCACCTCACCTTTGGAATTTCCTAGATGGCGTCCTTAGCCTTGTGGGGAAGCTCCACTAATTTTCCTTGGAGAAATCAGGGTGCCTCTGGGGTGCTTTGAGGGCTAGAGCCTGGAAAGCAGCCGAGGTTCCTTTCTGTTCACTGAGCACTAGATTTTTCTTCTGTTTTCACATGGGGACCCCTAGCGCCCCAGTCCTCAGCCTGCCGTCTGGAACCCGCTGACCACCCTGAAGTCTGTGAGGAGCACCCTTCACCTCTCCCTTGGTCACAGTCCCACGGGCGGCAGGAGGCCCAGCTGCTCATCCCTGCTGCACTTCCAGGGTCTAGGTACCGGGAAGAAGGGCACGGGGACCAGAGCTCTCGGGGTAGAGGGGTTGGTCAAAAGGTAGGTGCAGCCTGAGCCGATCTGGCCTGAAGCCCCTGGATTTTCACATCCCCCAAGTTGAGGCAAGAAGAGGGAGCCCCGGGGAGTCAGGCATAGATGCAGCACTCCTGGAAAGTTGGGGAAATGGCTTAACAGGGTGATTTTAGCAACACAGACTTCTTCTGGACCCCAATCCGGTTCCCTTGGGGTGCAGGCCTGAGGGTCTCGCCCCAGTGGGGCTTAGCCGGTAGGCGCCCAGCAGTGGCGGCAGGCGGCAAGTGGGGTGGCTGTGGCAGCCTGAGTGCCTTTGAACACCAGGCCCGGACAATAGGACGGAAACAGCCTTTGCTCGTGGCCTCGGGAAAGACGGAGCCCAAGGGGGCAGGGCTGGGACCCACACCTGACTGTACTTTCCCAAATCCGCACGAATGCTCCCCTCTCTCCGTCCTCACCCTCACGTCTTCCTTCCTTTCGTCTCCACTGGTGCAGAATCCCAAGTTTGCAAAAACCCAACAAGTTATTCAAGTCGGCGTCTTCCGGTTCTTGTTTAACAGCTCCGGGTTTGCGTTTTTCCTGCGTAATTAAAGGCAAACATTTGTCCCACCGGGGGTCCCACTTCGGCTGATGAATTTGATTTCCTTTTTCATTAATGGGCCATGTTTATCATACTTCTAATTATTTCAACTTTAAACACTATTCGTTCTTGTGAGGAGATGGGAGTAGAGGCTCGAGGCTCCTTCTCCCAGGGGGATTATTTCCATTAATAATGGCAAGGATTCTGAAAGCGACTCCATCCCCACTCAGGGCTGAGGTAAGGAGTGAGTTTGGGATGGGGGTCAGGCTGGTAGGGGAGACAGGTCTCAAAGCCGAGTGACTCTGCTTCTCTACCTCTGGTTCCCCAGGTTAAGCCGTGGGGCTTGACGTTTTTGAGAGGTTATCTGGAGTTTGTCTCCTTCACTCTGCCGCCTCCCTCACCCCCTCCCAGGCTGGGCCCAGACCCTTCCACTTCGAGGCTTTTGGAAACCTTCCGCAGCCCCACCCGATCCCAGCCTGGCCTGGGCAGAGAGGCTCAGGGAATGCTGTCCCGGCCCCCAGCTACTAACACAGAGAGAAAGACCAGGAGAAGCTGAGGTGGTCGAGCGGCACCTGGGTCTGGGGGAGAGGGCCCAGCAGACCCCAATATGGGGGGCAAGGGCAGGAGACTGGGATGCCAAACTCCAGGGACAGGGACACCAGGCAGGAAAATAAAGGAGATGTGAAAGAGGGGGGAGGGAACCCCCCCAAAGCCATATAATTCTCAATTGCTTTGGTCTTTAATTTCATCGCCCCATAAATGAGGAAATATCAGTTCCCATACTAAATTTTTATCCTCGGCTGATAAATATGACGGGGAATTTTCGTTGGGTCCTCGTAAAAGCGAACAGTTTCGATCAAACTGGTGGGGAAAGACTTACGCAGATAATACAAACAGAGTGGCCATAAAGTGTCTGCGTTTCCCGCGGGGTGGGACAAATGGCTCCCTGGATTGACTGCCACCGGGGCCGTCCCAAGTCTCATCTGGGGCCTAAACGGGCTAACCTTGCCGGGGCCAACCCCTTGTGCCGAGCCCATGGCGACCTCTGTAAATGAAAACACGAAAGCATTTCAAATCTCCCCTGGCTGGCCCTGCCAGCAAGTCACACATTAAACATTCTCTTCCAGTTTTCCCGGGGTTCGGGGACCCCTGCGCCTTTTCTCTCGCCCTCTGGATGACAGATTTCGGAGGATTTCTTTCCGAAGTCGTCTTCTAGCAGCCGCGGGCTTGGGCCTCCCTAGAAGCGATCCAGCCTTCTCACTCCTCCGCGCCAGGGCGTCTTGGAGCTCTGGTCTTTTCCCGGCCAGGCTCCAGCCCTTCGGAAAGTCGAAACCCATGGCTCGGTCCAGGGGAAAATGTGGGGCGACCGGAAAGACAAGTTATACTCCAGATTCCGTTTCCTGAGGAAAGGGTGGAGAGTTAAGTTCGCTTTGTGAGAAAGGCGATGAAGAAACGTAAAGAACTATTTGAAACATACCTTGTCCCTTATTTCTCGCTTCCCTTTCTTAAAAAAATCGCTCTGTTGAAGGACACTTCTCAGGGTCGCATTTTGTCGCGTCCGTTGCCTTGGTTTCCCGGTTGATACGTGACTCCCCCAAACCGCCCGAGGCCCCGAGGGTTCCCTCTTTCTCTCTGGGAATGCTCCCTGTTTTCGTGGGGGCAAGGTCAACTGGAAAGCGAGGGCCGCCAGGGCCTGGAGCAGAGCAGCCGAACCGGCTCCAAGGCCAAAGCCTTCCTGCCCCTGAGTTGATAACCCAGGAGCCGCCCACCCAGCCAGGTCCAGGCCGCGCTCCCTGGTCGGGGAGCCGGTGCCTCTGGTTGCCGGCTTCCTCCTCCCGCGACCCCTCAGTCCCCTCGGAATCCCCCTCTCCCAAGCAGCCCTGAAGTCATCTTGACCTCCTCCCTGGCCTGCCCCAGACACTGGAGATTCCCCGTCAATCCCCACGGGGAACTTGCAACTCAACCAACTTCCGTGACGGGAGGTCCCGAGCTGAGCTCCCAGCCCCAAGGGCCGAGACCGACGAAAGAGGACGCAGGAGAGGAGAAACTTTAGTTCCGTTTGGGATTCCTTAACTTTTTCCTCTCCCTTTCTCTGACCGCAGGATCCCTCCCCCAAACCTCACCCCACTCCCATCCCAGGGGAAGAAGTGGGGGCGGGGGCCAAGGCGAGGAAAAGAGGAGGTGAGGAGGGGAAGAAGTACCTGAATCGTGTCTTGACCTTTTAGTTTGAATGTGACTGTTTTGAGCCCCGAGTTGCCTCGCTCTCTCACTCTGTCCCGCATTTTCCCCCCTCTCCGCTCCCTTCTCCCCAAGAGTTACAGGCTGCTTCCCGGGTAAACAAACCCCATCCTCCCTAGAACCCCCTCATCCCCCTCCACCCCGCTCCTGCCCCAGTCGCCGCGGGGGCCCTTCCTTTGTTCGCGGGGAAGGGCTCCGGCGCCCCTACCTCGAGGCGGCTGCTAGGTGGCGCTGTTACTCCACGCTGCGCGCTCCGCCTGCAGACAACTTGACCCCGCTGACGTCACGGCCGTCTGAATCATCAAGGCCATTTTCAAATCCCATTGGTCTAGCCGTCACATGGTGAGGGCCGAATGCGCGGATAATTATGGAGCTGATATTTCCCCCCCTCCCCTTCTTTTCCCTCCCGCCCCTCCAACCGCCCCCCCTCCCGGATGGGGAAAAAAAAAGATGTCAGCTCCTCCGCAGTAGTATTGCTCCTTAAAAACCCCTCTCTCTGAAAATGACATGCCCTCGCAATGTAACTCCGAACTCGTACGCGGAGCCCTTGGTTGCGCCTGGCGGAGGAGAGCGCTATAGCCGGAGCGCAGGCATGTATATGCAATCTGGGAGTGACTTCAACTGCGGGGTGATGAGGGGCTGCGGGCTCGCGCCCTCGCTCTCCAAGAGGGACGAGGGCAGCAGCCCCAACCTCGCCCTCAACACCTACCCGTCCTACCTCTCGCAGCTGGACTCCTGGGGCGACCCCAAAGCCGCCTACCGCCTGGAACAACCTGTTGGCAGGCCGCTATCCTCCTGCTCCTACCCACCTAGTGTCAAGGAGGAGAATGTCTGCTGCATGTACAGCGCAGAGAAGCGGGCGAAAAGTGGCCCCGAGGCAGCTCTCTACTCCCACCCCCTGCAGGAGTCCTGCCTCGGGGAGCACGAGGTGCCGGTGCCCAGCTACTACCGCGCCAGCCCGAGCTACTCCGCGCTGGACAAGCCGCCCCACTGTGCCGGGGCCAACGACTTCGAAAACCCTTTCGAGCAGCGGGCCAGTCTCAACCCGCGCGCCGAACATCTGGAGTCTCCCCAGCTCCGGGGTAAAGTGAGTTTCCCTGAGACCCCCAAGTCCGACAGCCAGACCCCCAGCCCCAATGAGATCAAGACCGAGCAGAACCTGGCGGGCCCAAAAGGCAGCCCCGTGGAGAGCGAAAAGGATCGGGCCAAAACCGCCGACTCCAGCCCAGACACCTCGGATAACGAAGCGAAAGGTAAGGCCGCCTGGGCCGTGGCCCGGGTGGGACGCTCGGGCACTTGGTCTTCGTGGCCGGGGCGGGGGCAGGGAGAGGGTTGGGCCGAGGAGGCTCTGGACGGTCTTGGGAATGCGACCCCGGCTTGGGACTCGTGCCTGCTGAGCGCCAGGCTGGTGGCGCCTCATTTGGCTAGGGAAGGTAAGCGGCGAAGTGGAGGTGCCGGCGGCAGCGGCCGTGGGCGCCGAGGCCGGGGTGGTGCGCACGGCGGGCAGCCTGCAGCGTCTTGTGTTGCCCAGGGCGGGGGACCGATCCCGGGCGCGTGCTGGCTTTGGTTTGCTTGCTCTGCGTTCGTGTCCTGGGAGGCTGATGCCCCCCCCACTCCCCCACCCCCCCACCCCCACCCACGCTCAGGTCAGAAGCATGCAAAAAGCTTAAAATGGCGATCTTGGGCCAGGGACTAGGAAAGACTTGGGAGAAGGGGGATTTCGCTTTACTGCGTTTTCCCAGTTGAAAATTGTTTCCTGCGAGGCGCGATTTGTTGTTTGTGGGTCTGATTTGTGCGTGTGGCTTGGGCTCCTGCGGTTTTTGGCTCGGCCGGGGGCCTCTGGCAGCGGTGCTGGGGCCGGAAGACGTGGAGGTGAAGGGCTGCCCTCCACGTCCCTCCCTCCCCCAGACGCCCAGGCTGCGTATGGCGTTGGAACAGGGCATTTGGAATGTTGTAGGTTTTTTGTCTCCCCTTTGAAATTTTGTTTCCTTTTTTTTATAGTTACGTTAAAAAAAATTTTCCCGTTGGTTTCCAAAAGCAGCTTACAAATGAGTGGTTGGGAAATTTCTGTGTGCATGGTAAGCGGTTTTCTCCTGAAAGGGAGTGAGGCTTTGGTTGGATTTTATTGTAATTTTGGTGGCGAGGGAAAGCCTAGCCAGAGTTCAAGCTCGGGGTTCAAGATTCATTTCTGCTGCAGGTACTGGGGGCCCTCAGGACCCTTCTCTGACACCTGGAGAAAATGTGGAGGAAACGGGAGCAGTGGAGGGAGGCTGAGGGGACTTACCCTGAAAAGTTGGAGCAAAAAGCATCAGAAAAGGCCCAACTGGTGGGGCGGGCAGGGGATAAACCTGCTCCCCACAGCACTGGCTACTGGAGGCTGTGTGTAGGATGGGCTCTTTGGGTGCAGAGGCAGATGAAACAGTGAAAACTGAGCAGACTGGGGGCGGCCTGGGTCTTATGGCGGTTTGTATATGGATGCGGTCCACACGTATGCCCGGAGGCGACCTGTGTCACACTCACACACACTCACGCATGCTCTCTCATACATGCACACGCACTCTTTTGGCGGGTGAGGGCAGACCCTCATCCTCCTGGGTATCCTCTGCAAATCAAAGGTGGCCTTGGCAAATCAGCCCATGGAGACCCTAGCCAGAAGGTGGGCACGGGTGTGTTCATGAGGGGGAGGGGGAGAGAGGCACGCATACCCACGAAGCCTTACTGGTGGCACGTGTGCAGCCCAAAAGTTTAATTTTATACCATCTCCCCATACCCCGAGCTTGGTTGGGGTGCAGATTTAGGGTAGGAAAAGCTGCGTTCTAGCCCCACCAAAAGCAAAGTCAAGTTTAACAAGCCTACCTCCTAGCTCAAACTGCCCCCATTCTGGTAGGGTCCCCTTTCTCCCCTGCCATCCCCATACCATCTAAACCCTCCCACCCCAACTAATCCCTCTGACTCTGCCTGCTCCCTTTTTGCCTGCCCCCCTCATTTTGGTGCCCCCACCAGGCCAGAGGCAAGAGGGCTTTGGGCCGGACTCCCCACTTGTAATTTCTCCCCTTCCCCCAGACCCCAACAACCCCAATAAAAAATAAATGGCACAGAGTTAGATGTGGAGAGCCTTTAAACAATTTGGCAGAAGGCTGCAGGTGCAGAGGTGGGAACAGAATTAAGGACATTAAAGTGTTTAAAACTGCAGCCTCAAGTTTGCATTTTCTGATGCCTCCTGGTTCCCCTAGGGCCCCCACCCCACTCCCCATCAAGCTAAGATCCAGGAACCTGGCAGTTTCATTTGGCATAGAAGGGGAGATAGAGCACAGAGCCATCAGCAGAGTCCTTTTCTGGGTGTCCCTCTCGGGTCTCTGGACTCTGGGTTTTTCCCTAGAAAAGATGGCCAAGGTCTCTTCTGCTGCTTGAGGAGCAAGGCTGGTTCATTTCAGCAAGAATTTGTGCGGGGGGCGGGGGGGGAGAAGCTGTAGATAAGGGAAAGGGAAATACACACCACACTTATAGCATCTCCTGATATAAGTAGACACATGGGTACATATCCCTGTGTGTGTACATATGTATAGGAGTGTGTATCTCTGCAGAAATACATATGAACATGCATGCATACGTACCTACGTAGACTAGGCAGGAGATTTCCAGGAGGCTGCATTTCCTCAGGATCTCTCTCCCTTGACCTTAGGTCTCTGGCCAGGGCAGTTGACTGAGGACTCCTCAGCATGCCCCATAGCTGTTGCCCCTGACCTCCGCTGCCTGCACAAGCTCCCTGCCTCAGTTACTCCTGGGGGAAATGGCCGGGATAGGAAAAGCTGGCAATGGGAGATCCAATGGGGTAGAGTCACTCTGTGACGCTTCAGGTGGGAGCCAGGGCTGGGGGTCTGGTGCAGAGACGGCTGCAATGGCCTCTGGCTGCAGAGTCTGGGGCGACATCCCTCCATTGTGTTGAAAGGGGTCAAAGCTCTCTGGAAATTGCTCTGGGCAGCGAGGTGGCCTCTGCCACCGGGTCTGAGGCCTGGAAAACACTTTTTCCTTCTGGTTGGATTTTTACAGAGCTGGAAAGGAACAGAGAGGAGGCGGGGTCTGGGGAGGCTTAGAGTGCACACCAGGGTCAGCAAGCCGAGGGAGAGCAGGAGTTCTCAGAACATGCTAGGTCAAGGTGGATTGGGTGATTAAATTTAATAGACACGTTGGAGGCAAGTACTTTCTGTCTTTCTCCCCTGTAAGTCTAGACCCCAAAGAAATTCTAAGAGCCTTGAGGCCAGGAGGACCCCACCAGCCAGGCCTGTGGGGCGAGAACAGCTCCCCTGTGCTCCCTCAGCTGCCCCCACTGCAAGCTGGCCAAGGCTGCAGTGCTGCGAGGGTTGCCTCTTCGAGGGATACTTATGTAAATAATGTTATTTTTAACAGAGGAGATAAAGGCAGAAAACACCACAGGAAATTGGCTGACAGCAAAGAGCGGAAGGAAGAAGAGGTGTCCCTATACTAAACACCAGACGCTGGAATTGGAGAAAGAATTTCTGTTCAATATGTATTTGACACGAGAGCGCCGCCTGGAGATTAGCAAGACCATTAACCTTACAGACAGACAAGTCAAAATCTGGTTTCAAAATCGCAGAATGAAACTCAAGAAAATGAACCGAGAGAATCGAATCCGGGAACTGACCTCCAATTTTAATTTCACCTGAGCGAGGGGCCTCCCCTCCCACTCACCCTCTTCCCCCCCGTTCCCTCCTTTCCACGCCCCTCCTCCCTTTGTGCCTGGTGGTATATATTTTTTTTCCTCCCTGAGTATAAATGCAACACGCCTGCAAAAAAGGCAAAGACCTCAGACACTCCTTTCAAGGGACCTATGGTTCTTGCTGCGAAGATGTGTCCACCTAAAGCATGAGAAATGGGGTGCTGGGTTGTGGGGTGTGGTGTGCCCGCATAGACGAGGGTGGGAGTGTGGCTGGTGTGTGTGTCAACCCCTCACTCACCCACGCACTCACACATAGCATCCCGTTCTCCAGGCAAAGTTAAGGTCGAATCCACCCGATTAGAGGGGGAAAAAGAGGGGAAAAAATCAACCAGAGAAGGTCTGTAATCTCGAAGAGCACAGTCAGAATCGCTCCTTCCTTGCTGCATTTCCTCCTTAGAATAATAGACGTTTTTGGAAAGTTCAGCTAGTGTTTGTGTGTTTGTCGTAGCGTCCAGCGCCTGCACCAAACCCTCTCTGTGTCTTCACCTCCCAATCGTTCTGAGAATCTGCTTGAAGTCTCGTATTTGTACTGCCTTCTGCTTTTCTCCCATTCTCCCAGCACCCCCACATCCCCCATGCACTGCCATCTCAGAAATTCCATCCAGAGGAGCAAAAAAAATTTTTTTAATTTAAAATAGAACATAGTGAAGCAAAGACAGAGTGCCCCTCCCCCAAATATCGCCCTGTCCCTGTCTGGGAGTTGTGTTATTTAAAGATATTCTGTACGTTGTATCTTTTGCATGTAGCTTCCTTAATGGAGAAAAAAATCCTAATAAATTTCCAGAATCATGATCCTCAAATGGGTGGTTTTTTGTTTTTAGTGTTTTTTTTAGCGACACCCTCCCCCCAAAGAGGCTGAGTGTGTGGATGTGTGTGTTTTGTGTTTGACTCATCTCCTAGAGCCTTTCTAGAACGTCTCTTGGCAGGTTTAATGTAAGTGAGAGACCATAACGTTGATTTAAATATTATCCAGGTGACCACAATAAGTCAAGGTCATAAAACAGTAATGTCAGGACGGTCTTGGTGCGCGCGAGAGGTGGATTTTATGATCTGCAAATATAATGTGGTACTGCAGTAAAAGATGCATTTAAAGGTGACTGGAGGAGGGAAAGAGGCAGAGAGCAAACTGCAATCTTGAGGAGCAGACGGATCTGATTGCCTGGGGTGCTGGGCCAGGCGCACCCCACCGCTGCTCGGGGGAACCCCAAGAGCCCCCCACCTATCCGAGGAAAGGAATAAACTTAACCGCCGGAGGGGGGCAAGGAGCTCAGCCACCCCCCCCCTCGACAGCAGCAGCAGAAGCACGGGCAGCGGCAAGAGGAGGAGGACGACGACGAGGCAGCGACAAGGTAAGAGAAGCGGTTTCTTGTTCTTCTCTTGGCGCTGGAGTGGGGAAGAGCGGCGTCCCCAGGTGCCCAGCGCGCAGTGGGCAGAGCAGGGTGGAAGGTGTTTCGTGCTTCCGCGCTTGCTGAGAGCCCAGGCTTGCCTTGTGGCGGCTCGCGGTGGAGGGCAGTGGCCGTGAGCTCCCCGTCCCCAGCCCCGTTGCCGTGGGGTTCGGCGGTCAAAGGGGTAAATTGGTGGTTTTGGGCTTCTTTCTTTACTCGGTCACTTAGGGTCTCCTTGAGTTCGACACATGGGTCTAGACGTCTCTCATTCTGGCCGTCTGCTGGGGGAAGCGGAGGGAGGATGGGCTAGAGAGTGTTGGAGCTTGAAGCTTAGGTCTTCCTGCTTTCTGCTGGTTTGGATGTGAGCCTTAGCCAGGCTCTCGGTTCCCACTCTGCCCGGCCGTGGGGCTTTGCCAGGCAAGTGGCCTGATCGGAAGAGGCTCTGGAGTGGTTCGGCCACACATAGACGAAGGGAAGCCGGAGTCCAGCTGAGAGATGGAGAAGATCAGAGGGAATCTAGGAGGAGAGCACAGGAGAGCCAGAAGGGCAAGACAGGGGACCCAGCTGGAGAGTGGAAGGACACTCCAGCTTCCCCCAGGGCCAGGGCCGGAGGCAGGGGGGGTAGCTCCGCTGCGGTGCTGGGGGCGGGGCGGGGGTTTGGCAGCTGGAGGTCCCATTTCACCAGAGTCTCTCTGAGCGATTTGTTTAGACTAGCAGCTGATGAGGCAGTCAGATCCCCTACCCACCCAGCCACCCAAAGTCTACTCTCTCGTCCTTAGGGAGGTCGTGAGGGCGGAAAGGGGGATGGGGCTGAATTTCTTCCTTCCCCAACCCCCTTCCCTTCTCCTGATAGATGCAGAGCTGAATCTCCCGCCCTGTTCGCTCAGCTGATCTGTGGCTTAGGTAGTTTCATGTTGTTGGGATTGAGTTTTGAACTCGGCAACAAGAAACTGCCTGAGTTACATCAGTCGGTTATCGTCGAGGGCCCCAACCCACCTATCCCGCTCCTACCCTCCCCAGTGGGACTGCCCCCAGCCCCCCTCCTAGATAAGGCAAAGTGGGTACAGGCTGAGGCGGGCTAGCTGTGAGTGGGGCTACACCACAAGTCTGGAGGATCCCGCTTTATCCTTTCCACTCCTCAGCCTGTCCCCATCCCCGTGATTGAGGGAGAGGAGTTCTTCCTGCAGCTATTGTTTCCTGGGCCCAGCTGATGGAGACAAAGAAGGTCTAACCAATTCCAAGGAAATTCAGGAATTTGAGTGAGAGGTGGCCTGGCGGGCCAGCTCAGTTGGGTAGCAGGGTGGGGCAGGACGATTAAAAGAGAAAAGACCACAGAAAGAGAAAGGGGTCTCTGGAAGAGTTAGCTTCTCCTACCTTCCACCTCCAAGGAAAAAAATGTGCCTCCAGTCGGCTGGGGCTGGAGCTTCTCCTTAGAAAAGTGGGGTGCCTGGGGTCCTAAGAGTTGGGGAACTCTGATGAGCAGCTCAGCCTCCTCGCCTTCCCCTTCTATATCTCCGTCGCCAGGAGAAGGGCACATTTAGGGTGCTAGTAGGCTGGAGGAAAGCCATCCAGTCCAAGTAGAACCCCCCCACACCTACCCTACTGGGAAACATCAGGGCAGGAATCTGGCTCTGGTGTCTTTCTAGCTGTCTGTTGCCCGTAGGCCTTGGTGTGTTGTGTCTGTGCCTGTCAGGCAGTTGCTTGTCTTTGCGCTGTGTGGAAATGTCTGGAGGCTGCCAGCGCCCACCATTACCATATTGCTGGGGAGGTTGTCGGCTGATGCCAGGGGGAGGAGGGGAGGGTCTGGGTTAGGGAGAATCCAAGCAGTGTGCAACTTTGCAAAGCTTCTACCCCTCCTCGGCCCCTCTGGTTGCTCAATTCTGGTCCTGGTTACTAGAGAGAGGGCTCGCCAGCGAGGTTTCGCTGCCTGCAGAGAAAACTGGGGAGGACCAGGGGGAATGGGGAGATACACCCCCGTTCTCAGAGAGACTGGGAAAGAGAAAGCCAGGTTCTCGGTTCTCTTACTTTGGAATTATTATGATTATTAAAACATTATAGACTTTCAGACAAGGGAACAAAATCATGTCCCCGGAACACAGTATATGCATGGAGTTCTGTATTCACGCAGTTGTCTGCTGAGGGCTTATACGTAACCTTGGATGAGTGTGGGTCTCTGTTTCTGTATCTCTATCTCCTCCAGGCTCTCTCAGGTCCCCTGTATATATTTTTGTGCACACTCGTGTATCTTTCTCTCTCTCGTGTACGAAGAGACCCAATGGAGACTAGAGGAGAAAATGGGAATAGGGCCTTCCTTCTCCCCAGCTGAAATTGTCAGTCTGTCTTTCTGTCTGTCCCCCAGCCCTTGGTAGGGGAAAAAAATCTCTTCCCTTGGAAGGAAGTGCTCAAATCGCCCTATGGCTCCCGGGGAAATGGGGAGGTTTTCAGAGAGGAAGGCCACCTGGTACAAGGCAGGCAAGGGCTTCCCCAGTTTGGGAGCCCCTAGCAGTCTCTGAGTTTTCAGGCTGTCAGAAGCCCGGGGCCAGCTGGAGTGAAGGGAGTCCCAGGCAGGGGCTGGGTGCTCAGGAGTGCCTGGCTTGGAGACGGCATCCCTGATGGGCCGAAATTCACCAATGAACGACTTCTGTGCTTTGGGTCTCTCTGCCCCCATATCTGTTTCAGAGCTGGTGGGCTTATGGGGTGGGTGGCCCCCCCGTATCCTGGGGAATGGGGTACATTGTCACAGGGCCAAGGTGAGGGCCAGTCTGGTGCCCAGAGTCCACCAAGGGGCCCTGGGGCCGTGGATCGTGGCTAAGGCAATGGTGGTTATTTATTCTCTTCGCTGGAAGGGAGTCTTCAAAAGAAACAGCGTGAAGAGGAGGGAAAAAATTATCTCTCGTCTGTGGATATTAAGATGGATTTTTATTTCTTAAAGGACCCTCCCCGCCGAGAGTGCATAAGCGTAAACTTAATATATGCTCCGCAGCCCAACTCCAGAAATCGCAATAAAAGTTAAAACCTCCCCTACTGTTTTTTTTTAATTATGATATGGGAAAGAGGAGCAGGATTTATAGAGCTGAACTCTCGGAGTGTTTAAGACTTGCAGGAGAAGGAGGAAAAGGCAAGAGCTCGCCAAGGAGAGCCTTGGTCTCTGAGATCTCTCGCCTGCCTGCGGGGGCTCCGGCTTAGCCGGCCGAGCCTCTGTGGCCTCCCTGGGACCTCGGCTCCCCAGCACCCTCCGCCCGGGCCCACCGGCCTGCCTCGGCTCGCTCGGAGATGCAGCCCTTCTCGGGAACAGGTGAAGGGCAGCGGGGCCAGGGACAGGGGGCTGCAGGAGGGAGCGTCAGGACACTGGGCTTTGTGTGGGTCCCGTGCAGGGGAGGAGGTTTGCAGCCCCGGGCAAGGCCGCGGCCCGAGGGTGGCCAGTGGGCGCCTTGGCTAGGAAGGGTGTCCGGCCGGGCGCGAGAGCAAGAACAAGGTGGATTGTGTGTGAACTTTGGCCGCAGACGGAGCGGAGCGGGCTCCTGGGCAGAGGCCAGCGGCGAGGCGGGCAACCGGAGGTTGAGTCTGTAGTAAGGACCTTCAGGTCTGTTTGGTGTTTGGGCTGCGGGGGCGGCGGCCCAGAGTGTGCAGCGCACAGCGCGCGGGGCGCGGCGGCCAGCGTGGGCGAGGCGGCAGGCCCCGCACACCTCTGCAGCTGCAGGGCTGGGCCCTGGACGTCTGAACTGAGGCCCACCAAGGGTCAGAGCGTGAAAAATAAATGCAGTTAAAGGTCTTTCTTTCTTTCTTTTCCACGTACGAGGTCCTTTCTTTTTTGTCTCTTTCGGAGCTACCTGGATTTGGTCCAGAACAGGTTGCCCGCGGGAGGGCCCCGCGAGCGGCAGAGCACGAGGGAGGGAGAGAGGGAGGGAGGGCGAGGAAGAGGGAGGGAGGGAAGAAGGGCGGGCAGCGGCGGCTGCGGTGGCCGGGGCTTCCCTCCCCCGGCGGAGGCGGCTTCCCTGCATCTGTGGCCATGGGGAGCCGAGGAGCAGGTAACGAAGGCGCTTCCCGAGGCGGGATTGGACCAAGCCAGAGGGACCGAGGCTTCCGGGTCTCTGCCCAACGCCCTGGAGGGGAGAGAAGGTAGGGAGATCGGCGCTCACCCGGCCTGGCACAGAGGCCTGGGAAATGTTGAACCTGTATTTGATTTCAGGCTCACACTCATGTTGTGAGTCTGTCTGCCTCCGGAGATGCGGTTTGCCTGGCTGCCTGTCTGTCCGTCCGTCTGAGACGTCCCAAACCCTAGGCTGTCCTTCCAAAGGCTGGAAAAAATCGGGCAAATTCGTCGGAATGTACACTTTCATTCACTGGATTCTCTGCAACTCAACGGAGCTGCTTGGTGCGCGCCCAAGTTGGAGGGAGCGTTCCTCCTGCTTTCTGGCTGCCGGATCCTCTGGTTCCCTCCACCGTGGGCTGAGTTTCCGGCTCCAGGTTCGCGGCTTGCCCTGAGGTTTGAGGCCAGACAGCTCCTAGCCTGACAGGGAAGGCGGGGGAGAGACTAGCGGCTCTGGCTCCTTAATTGTACTTCGGACCCTTATTGTCTCTCCTTTCGCCACCTCGGCTTCCTCAGTCTGGGCTCCAAAGTCACTGCAAATTTCCTTGCGACACACACGTCCCACAAAGATCGGGTAACCAGGCGCCCAAGGCCACGGGGGCTCCAAGCGCAGAGCACCCCTAGCTCTGGGGCCGCTCCCCCTCCAGCCACTCCCCAGGCGGGGAAACCGGACCAGGCTGGGGGAGCTGGAAATAGCCCTGTTTGCTGTGGGGCGGCTGGGCAGGGGGCCGGTGGGAATGTAGGCCGTGGCGTTGAGAGGGCCACGTTCACAGCCCCTGGGGGTTTCACTCCTGCTGGGTTTAGCGGCTGGACTCCTAGTGTGTAGGGATCCCGGGTACCCACCTGGGGTGGGTGCAGGACGCTGGTCTCCTCGCCGCAGGCCAGGAGAATTCAGTTTCTGCTTCCAGCGCAGGCCTGAGCTAGGAGGAGTTGTGTGTGTGGGTGTGTTTTTCCCAACAAAGAGGGATCAGGAGAGAAAAGGGGGGAAAGTAGAGGGGAACCAAGGAGGGGGCGGGGAGGAGGAGAGGGCAGCGGAGAGGTGAACTGAGCCCATTTCAGGGGGAGAAGGAAAATGAAAGCAAATGGAGTACACACAGCCTCCTCCGCGCTGACGAGCCGGGAGCAGGCGCCCTGCCTTCGGGCTCGGGGATGACCCGCTGGGGGACCGGGAAAAGCCTGTTTTAAATTTAATCCGAACTTGGCGGTGTGGATTGAACCAGAGGGAATTTAAATCACTAAAAGGGAGGTGCAGGGCAAGGGGAGGGGATGAGGCTAACCTGCCTGTCTTTCTGTCTGTCTGTCCTTCCCACGGTGGTGCTAGCTTGATTGTGGTCCCAGCTGTCCAGGTCTGAGGTGATGCAATAAGGGTGCTCCGCCCCCTGAGGGGCCTCTCCTGTGCCCAGTGCCGTCTTCTGGGGTCAGAAGAGAGCTCTAAGAACTAGAGTGGATGCACAACTGCTAGCTAAAGCTGGGGTCCCCCCGCCCCTCCCCAACAGGGACTTCCAGTGGCCTCCGGTCCCTTGGGTTCCCCATCGGTGATGAGGGAAATTGAAGGGAGTGGTGTGGGTGAGAGGGAGGCTGGGAACCGGGCAGGAGGTTCAGCAGGCGTAACTGAACCTGGGAAGACAAACCCCTCCTGCTTGGCGATCCCACATCCTTTGTGCCCCGACACCTCCAAGCGTGGGTTTGGGGGGAGCCTGAAGTTCTGCTTCGGAGCCCTGACCTGCACCCCATCTCCAAATGCAGAGAAGGGGGGCACTACCCACATGCAGTTGTGGAACCCGAGGGACCTCGGCCTGGTGGCCTGGTGAACTCAGGGACGCCCAGCCTCTTCCAGCCCCCCTCCTCCTGGCTGCCTCTCTCAGCAAGGCCTAGGCAAAATGGGGCATTGGTGGGGAGGGGGCTGTGGGCGAGGCCTGCTTCCTGATCCACAGCGGTGTCTGTGCCTGAGTGAGGAGGGTCTGAGTTCACTCTCCGAAATGAAGGCGACAATCTCCCCTCAGTTTGACAGGGAATTTGACGGCAGCAGAGTACGTGGGCCTGCTGATCCAGGCTGCCCCACCGCTGCTGCCTCTGCTGGGTGGGCAGGCTGCTCAGGAGCTGAAAAGAAGGCGGTGACCGAAGTGGGTAGCAGAGAAAGGGGCATCTGTTTACAGCCAGTACGTCTGGGGTCTCTCCCAAATAGTAGAGGCCCACAGGAGAGGGGCTGTAGGGGCATCTTTCTTCTAAGAAGACTGAGGTTGGGACAGATGGGCTCTGTTCCCTGGCAAAGACGCAGAGGAGGAGCGGGTGTGAAACCTTCTCCTTCCTCATGTCTTCTTTGCTCCTTGACGAGTCGGTGGCTCAGCTCCCAGCTGCCCGGGCGGCTGCCTGGGCCGAGATAGGGTTCTATATCCCAGAGGCCTGGTGTACCCACCTCAGCAGGTCGCCCGGGAGAGGCAGGAGAGAAGGCCTCTTCCTCCTTTGTGTCCAGACAGAAGTGGCCGCCGCGCCCGGAGCGGGTCCCGCGGCAAAGGCCCGGCCAGCCAGCGGGCTGCACAATGCCACGGCTGCTCGGCCAGCCCGCGCCCTACCCCGTCCTGCCTTCCTGCCACCGCCCTTCCTCCGGCTCGCTCTCTGCACGCCTTCCTTTCCCTGCTCTCCCCCTCTTTTCATCCTGCCTCCCCTCTTTTCTGTAATTCTCCCCTTTCTTTCTTTTATCCTAATCCATTTTCTTTTTTCCTTCCCTCCTTCCTTCCTCCCTTCCTCTCTATGGGCCTGGCGCCGGGCTTCAATCTTGTTGTCTCAGGCTGTCTCGGGCTCTGTCCTCTGATGTCCCCTTGGTCGCAGTCTGGCCCCAGGCCCTCTGACGGCTACACAGCTCTGCTCAGCATTGCCAGCAGTCACCCCAGAGCCAGGCAGGGTCCCCAGCAGCCTGGGCTGGGGGAGGTGCTGATGGCGCTGGGGATCTGGAGGAAGCCTCGGCAGGGGAACGGGAATCTCCTGTCTTTTCCTTGAACTAGTGAGGGAGAATTTTTGATTGACAGCTAACCCGACTCCATCAAGGCCAAAGAGGTATGCTGTTTCTTGGTGTAATTTGGATTTCCCAGACCAGTCCAGGCCGGGGCAGGAGGACTTAATCAGAGCCGAGGGTAAAGAGGCTGAGGTCCTGGGTCGTCTCTCCCCAGCCGGGTACTTCTCACGTCACGCGCCCCCCATGCGTCGAAATCCCAGCCCTGCTAGACCGAAAAGGACATAACCGGGGTGGTGGGGGGGGGTAAGTAGGGACTGGGGAGGGGGCCTGGCAGGCTGGGGTCAGTGCTTCGAGCTGCAGATCTATCCTTCCCCCTCAACTTCCCCCCACCCCAAACACACATATTACACTCTCTGGGACACCTCTCTCTAGCCCTTCTCCTCCCCAGAGGAGACAGGTCGACAGAGATGTGCGGTGGGGGGGAAGCAGCCTCTGCCCCCCACCCCTGGCATTTGGTCCCTTCCTGGGGACAAGAGGGGAAAGAAGGGCAGGCGTCTCGGATCTGGGAAAACTCATCCTTCCCTGCTGCCTCAGAGCCTGTGTCTTAGCCTCAGCTCCTGCCTATTTCCCCTACCGCAAACTGGACTCTTCCCTGCTGACCCTGAAATTGTACCCCTCCTTCAAACTCACTCTGCCCTGCCTAGGGTACATCTGCCTCTGGGGACATCACCTGCTCTTCTCCCCCGCCCCCAGCCAACTTCCCTGCCCCCTCTCTTGCACCCACACTGAGAATTTCCTGCTTGCCTAAAGCCCACTTTTGCTAAATCACCATGGGACAGTGTGATGGAAAGCAGAGGGCTGGGCAATGAACCCCAGATTCAAGGAGGAGGGTAGCGACCAACTTATTGGGGGGAGGAATCCAAGTTGTGTGATCTTCCCTACAATCACACTACCCCTCCAGAATTCCTGTGTCTGACTCCAAAGAAATTGCTTTCTCCCATTCCTCTGTAGCTTTTTTCCCGTTCCAAAAACAGCCTACAATTTTATTTAATGAAAGACACATTTATGAACAATCAAATGATCCTCATAAAATTTTTATTGAAGGACGTAAAAACAAGCTACTTGCCCACGACCGAGGTCACTCTCTCGCCTTGCCCGCTCTCACCCTGGCTCTCTGCAGACAGAGCCCTGGAGTGACTTCTTTTTGGGGGGCGGAGGAGGGCAGGATGTCTCAGAGGTGGAGTTGGGGGCAAAGGAGGGCGAGCAGGAAGACGGGATGGGGATACCCCACTGAAGTTGTGTAGGTCTCTCCTCCACTTCTTCAGGCTGGCAAAGAAAGATAAATAGATACAGACAATAAATTTAAAGTAAAGGCGTTTGTATATCTGTGCCAAAGCCAAGCGAGGACTTCTGGTGACAAAGGTGTACGAGGTCCCGAGGTCCTACCCCTCCCACCCGCGGACCACCTTCCCCAAGCTTCCTCTGCCCCAAATTTGGGGGGCTGAGTTGGCCAGTGGCAGAAGGACGCTCCCCTTCCCCTCCTTCCCTCCCTCCACCCCAGCTTCCCCAGTCCCCTCCCACTCTCCCTCCCTCGCTGCTGCTGCTCCTGAAAGAAATACATACATACACACTGTTTAAAAACGTATTTTTAAAAGCCACGTTCGGAACTGACAATCGCTGATCTCGGCTTGCGCAGAGACTGCGGGAGCGTCGGGGCCGACAGAGACGGATTACGTCAAGAAATAGTTCCTCCACCTACCTCGGCCGGCCTCTCCGCCCCGGCGGGGCTCCCGCACCCAGCTCGGCCCCGGGGGTCCGGAAACCCTGGCTTCGGGGAGTGGCACTTGCACCCCATCAAGAAATCTTCCCGGGGGTGGGGGCGGAGGCCATCTGCTTAGGGGTGGACACGAGCCAGGGGCTTCTCTGCTGACATGCGAGTTGTCCTGAGGGAGTGGCCAGGTCCTTGGGTCCAGAGTTGCGAACCCCCAGGAAAACGCAGGTCGCGGGGATCAGCAGAGAGAAGAGGGTGGGAGAAGGTTAAAAAAAAAAAAAAAAGCCAGGAAAAAAAGCCCCTGCGCATTGATCCGCGCCGTATTTTTGGGTAAATACGATCACGTGGGGGCCGGGGAGCCAATGAGCTGCGGGGAAAAGGCTGGAAAAATAATTACCTGCCTTGATTGTTCTGTGAGCAGATAAAAAGTACATATACAGTTCATACAATAATCTTATGTATGTAAAACCCTGTTACGATGTCGGCGACGGGGCCCATCAGTAACTATTACGTGGACTCGCTCATCTCTCACGACAATGAAGACCTCCTAGCGTCCAGGTTTCCGGCCACGGGGGCTCACCCCGCCGCCGCCAGACCCAGCGGTTTGGTGCCGGACTGTAGCGATTTTCCGTCCTGTAGCTTCGCGCCCAAGCCGGCCGTGTTCAGCACGTCGTGGGCGCCCGTGCCCTCGCAGTCGTCCGTGGTCTACCACCCGTACGGCCCCCAGCCCCACCTCGGCGCCGACACGCGCTACATGCGGACTTGGCTCGAGCCGCTGTCCGGCGCCGTCTCCTTCCCCAGCTTCCCGGCCGGGGGTCGTCACTACGCCCTCAAGCCGGACGCCTACCCCGGGCGCCGCGCCGACTGCGGCCCGGGCGACGGCCGCAGCTACCCGGACTACATGTACGGCTCGCCCGGGGAACTGCGCGACCGCGCCCCGCAGACCCTGCCCTCGCCCGAGGCGGACGCCCTCGCCGGCAGCAAGCACAAAGAGGAGAAGGCCGACCTGGACCCCAGTAAGTTGGGAGCAATTTTCCTTTACAACCCGCGCGGGAGGGGAGGGGAGGCCGGGCGGGGGGAGCCGGATTACAGCCCCTCCGAGCGGCGCAGGGAGCGCGGGAGAGGGGCGAAGGCGAGGGGGTGAGGACTCAATAAAAGCGAATTACCTTGGGGAGCTTTCAGGGGCAGGAAGGTCTGAGAAGGGCGCCCAGGGAGCCAGGTTGGGAGAAGGCTGAAGGGGGCTCCTCTCCCAGGAGCTGGCTTTGATGAGACCCCCGCCCACACACCCCCGGCCCAGGCTTTTTGGCTCAGTCGCAACTTTCGAAGAAATGCAGACAGGGCCAGGGGATGGGGTGGGGGCAAGGTTCATTTTATGGTTTGGAGTGGGATGGGGGAGAGATGGGGAGGACACTGGGGGCAGAGAGGAAATAACCCCAAGGAGAAAAGCCACCCCTTACCTCCCAGGCAGTGTAGGGGTCCTCACTCCACTAGAGATGCATAAAACAGAGGGTCCATGGGCTTCTCCCCCAGGAAGCCTGGGTGAGGGGTCTGGGGGCTTTCCCAGACTAGGAACTTGGAGAGATCAGGACTTCCAGAGTTGGGGGAGAGAAGTGGGGTCCCAGTCTCCTTAAACTTGAGAGCCCTCTTCTGAGTGTCTGCAGGAGAGAGGGGTGGGAATGGGGGTCAGGGAGGAGGAGTGGGGAGCGGGAAGCGGTATCTCCCCCGATTAGAGAATTGTACACACACACACACACACACACACACACACACACACACACACACACACACACACACACACACACACACACACACGCCAAATCAGGGAAACAGGAGCCTTCTGAGTATTGCAAAGAAAGGCAGGGGTAGGTGAGGTGAGGTGGGGGGACAGGTGAGAGCTGCAGGCCCAGAGAAAGAGGAAAGAAGGGGAAACAGCAGGGGAAGGGGTGCAGCCCCTGGGTGTGAGGAAGTGTCTGGGGGAGTCCCAGGAGGGGGTTGCAGGAAATCCTTTCCTGCAGCCCCGTAAGGGGACAGGGCCTAATTATACCCCTCTGAAGGCTTCCCTCCTTGCCCTCAGCTACTCCCATAAACCTGAAATTGGAGGCTTGGCTCCTGCAGAGCCTGTCCTGGGGCTGGCAGGAGGAGGGGGCACTGGAAGCCAAACAGGGAAGCTAAGATATAGGGGAGCCTGTCCCCAAGGCCAGCAGCTCCCTGGGGAGAGGAGAAAGGCTTTTCCCATCCCAGCATCACTCTGAGAATTCGCCTCAGCAGGGTTGAATTCTGAGAGAGCGGAGATGGGGCGCTGGAGAGGGTAGTGAGGGGCTTGGGGACTCTCAGGGTCAGGAAGCAGAACTGCTGAAATTTCAGGACTTGGTCGTGGGCTGGGAGGATGGGAGGGGGCAGAGGAGGAGGGAAGTGGGGAGGAGAGAGACCTCGCTATAAAAATAAAAAACAAGAGAGAGAAGCGTTTATGGGCCTATGAAACGGTTGGGAATTTGGACTTTTTATGGGGATATTCTCGAATTACTACTCTTGAAGCTGAGGACCAGACTGTAGAGGCTTTGATAGCTTCGATTTCCTATCGTTTTAGGTGCTGGAAACCGAGGAGGGGGAAGATGAGGAGGGGGGAGAACGCAAAAGGAGTAAGGGGGGAAATTTCTCAAGTAAAATGTGCCCAAATTCAGGTTCAATTATTGGGTTTGGGGAGCCTGGCTGAGGCTGGGGGGGTGGTGCCAGGCGTCCTGGACTGGAAAGGGGCTCCACTGACCCCTGCCTGTGTTTGGCCCTCCAGGCAACCCCGTGGCCAACTGGATTCACGCCCGCTCCACAAGGAAGAAGCGCTGCCCCTACACCAAGTATCAGACGCTGGAACTGGAGAAGGAGTTTCTCTTCAATATGTATTTAACCAGGGACCGTCGGTACGAGGTGGCCCGGGTTCTCAACCTCACCGAGCGGCAGGTCAAAATCTGGTTTCAGAACCGGAGAATGAAGATGAAAAAGATGAATAAAGAAAAAACCGACAAGGAGCAATCCTAAACCCTGCCGCAGCCTGCTGCCTCGGCACAGCCAAGGGAAAAACAAAAAACCCACAAAAATACCCCGACGCAGGCGGGAGACAGCACGAAAAAGAAAAGGAATGAGCAAGATAGAGAAAAGCCAATCGGCTTAAAAAGGAAAAAAAGGGAAAGGGAGAAGGAAAACTCTTGCGAGATTTGGGAGGGTTCAGTGTTGAGAAATTGGTGTTTTAGTTAGTTCTACCCAGCAAGGAGGAGGAGGCCGGGAGAGAAACCGCGTTCTCTTCTCCCAGCGCAACTGAAATAAATGACACACACAAATGTGATTTTTTTCCTCCTTTCTTCAGAGAAGCCAGTACTTGAATCGCTATATTTCTATTTTTTTTTCTCCTGTGTTGTATTTGGTCCGGGCCATCCTTCCCCAGGCCTGGGGTGCTCTGAGTGCAGATTTTGTACAAAAAAAAAAAAAAAAAGACACACACATATACACAAGAACGCTTCCCAGCCCAGGAGCTGAGGGGCGAGGGCCGGGGACCATGCCGCAGGCTGGGTCCGGCGGCTCAGGCCAGCGCCTCTGGCGTGTACATAGCAGTGTCAACTCATCCCCAGAGTCCGTCCTGTAACGTGCTTCTGTTTGTTGTGGTAGAACAGCTCTGTGTTAATATATCGAAGTCACTTAAAAAACCAGAAACCCAACCGTATCCAGTTCTCGTTATTTCTCCTCCCTGTGGCTCTCAGGCTTTCTGGCGTGGAGGAAGCAAGTGCTTAGATCCTTTCGGGGAGGCGGGAGCCAGGCAAGGGGCTCCCTCTGCTTCGGAAGGGCAAGTCCCCAGCTGCTTCTCCAGGCAGGGTGTGATGGGGCTGAGGGCTCCCAGGATGCAGCGGAGGCTGCCGAGGCCCGGGTCCAGTTGTGCCTGCCCAGGCTGGCTGCCTGTGAGTCTCCTGGTAGCTCGATGGAGTCCCTGGGGGTGGGGGGCACAGCATGAATGGTTTTCCCTGGCTGTAATTAATTGTAATAATTTATGAGTACATGAGATCGGAGAGAAGAGATAGGTAAAGATGAAAGTTGGGTGCTGGGTGAGGGCCCGGGCTGGATTCTTGCCCGGCTGCATCGGTGCTTCGAGGGATGGCTTGTGGGGAGGGGGGGAGCAGTGCTAGGGAGGGTGTGTGGTGAATGGTGAGGAGGAAGAAGGCCCAGCAGGCCTCAGGGAGCCGGACAGGCACTGGGCATTGAGAGTGAAAGAAGGAAGATGCAGAGAGAGAGCAGGGAGGGAAGAAAAGGAGGAAGGAAGGAAAGAAGGAAGAGAGGCAAGGGAGGGAGGAAAGAGAAAGAAAAAGAGGGAAAGAAAGAAAAGGAAGGAAGAGAGACAGGGAGGAAGGAGAAAGATGGCAAAACCAGAATCAGAATTAGATTTAGTTTCTACTTCTCAATGTATTCTCAGCTCGTCTCTCTCTCTCTCCACCTCCTGGTTCTCTCTTTTCTAATCAATCTCTCTCTCTGGTGCTTAGTTTGAATGTTGATCTGGGGGTGACGGGGTTATGCTGAGCGGCTGCAGCATTTCTGGGAGATGGCGCAGCTAGGGCCCAAAGAAGCTGGTCAGGGATTAGCCAGGAGTGGGGTGTTCTCTGGTGGCTGTGGGACCCAAGGGGCAAGGATGTGGGGATGTGTGTGTAACAGCCCAATGGGGCTGGTTGGCTGCGTAGCACCCCAGAGCGCCTTCCCCAGAACCGGCAGTTTTCATCTGCTAATCAGAAGCAGACTCAAGCTGCCGGGTATGACTCGGCCCGGCGCCCCCATTCTCGGAAATCCCCCAATCTGGAAACTATTAAACTCAGACTGCTTGAAATATAGCCCTTTAATATCTCGGGCTGCCCATTCTGGCGAGGGTGCAGAGTGTTGCTCTGAATACTTGGGGAATACCACCGTAGAAGAAAATAATTGGGGACCCCAGTCCCTGTGCAGCTCCCTCCATGGCATCACCTTACAGGACTGGTGAGGCACTTGTAGGGACCAGCCCCTTCCCCATCATTTGAATCTCCTACCCCCTCCTTCTACTAAATACTCCAATTTCGGGGGCTGGTGGAAGGTGGGAAGAGGTGAACATTTTGTTTTGATAATATTTCCTCTCGTTTTCCCCGCTTAAGAAGAGACCTCCCCAATTCCAGAAGCGATTGTTTTCTCGGTCCTTTTGGAAGGTGCTTTGCCTGTAGTTTTCTCTCTTTTCTCGCTTCCTCGCTCCTCCTCTGGGCCATTTTACTGTTCTGGGACCCTGGCCGCAGTTCCGCACCGGGCGGAGGACAAGGCACCCGTCTCCCTCGTCCTGACCGCCGGGACTCAGGCTTCTCTCCGGCCCGAGCTCGGCGGCGTTTCCGGGCCTCCACCCGGCCCCTGCTCCAAGGCCCTGTCGCCTCCCCTCGTCCGTCCGCCAGCACGGCCTGCTTCCTGCGGCCCGCCTGAGCCGGCCTTGCTCCGGGCAGGAAGAAGGGCCCTGAGCAGAGCGTGGGATCCAGAGCAGGCCCACCCGGTCCAGCCCACTGTTCAGTACCAGCTCGGCCTCCAGCCTGCAGGTCAGGATTGGATTCTAGTTTTATTTATTGTCATTTGTGAACTCAAACCACAACAACACAACACACATCTGGGGAAAGAAACGAAACGAAACGAAAGAGGGGCTTGCAAACGCCCCCCTGCCCTAATCTTCTCCTCCCACCTCTCCTCTGCTCCTTTGTCAGAATCACAAAACCCTAAATGTTGTTCCACTTGGGAAGGCAGAGGATAGGTACATTTCCGCGGCCCCGAAATGCCTCTTTTATGGCGCTGTTTGTCTCCCTGCGCTGGATTCTGAATGGGGCCGAACAAAACAGCAGCGCGGAGCTGGCTAGACGTCTGGGCTTAATTGTTTTATGGTTTAAATAAGGTGGACACTCTTTCCTTTGAAATCGGATTATAGGAATGTTTTGTCTATGGTCCACGGAGAACAGGACCTCACTGGCTGGGAGGGAGAGGTGGAGAGAGCACGCGCGTGAGAGAGAGGGATGGGCTACAAACCAGGGGGCAAAGAGCCAGGAGAAGTCAGAATTCCACCCCAAAGTCCTGCAGGCGGCAGCGGAATAGGCGGTGCGGAGCCAGCGGCAGGGTAAGAGGAGCGAGGAGTTTAGGGTGCGCGCCGCGGGCGGGCGGTCGCGGGAGCTTCGGGGCGTGCATCTGCGTGCGCGGAGGTGTTCCGAGGCCAGAAATGCGCCTGAACGCGAGGGAAATCGCGGCAGTTCCTTTGCACAGTGTCTCTTAATGCGAGAAGGGAGGGTGACAGAAAGAGAAAATAGTGTGAAACCTTTGACAAGGTTTATTTCGAGAATTTAGAAAACAAAAGAGCAGCGGTCCGGAGGGAAATCCCTTCCGGGGACCCCTCTCACGCGCACCCATTTGGAAACTCCTTCCTCCCACCTCCCACCTTTGGGTCAAGCCTGAGGACCTGCTTGCTCTAAGCTGTTGGCTTTTTCCCGGCTGGACTGCATTGGAGTAAGTGGACGCGAGGTGGCGCTGTTGCTCAATGTTAGAGGCGGCGGCGGTGCCCCCGGCCGGCCTGGCCGCACTGACGTTTGAGGCCCGGCCCCGAGGAGCAGCGACGAGAAGGCCCGGCGCCCCGGCCCAGCCCGGCCTCTCTGGCTCTGAGCAAATCAATCCTCTCACCTGTGAGGTGTAAATAAATCGAGAGTGGCGGCGGGAGGTGGGCCCTCGCTCTGGCAGCAGACTCGGGAATCTCAGGAGGGCGGGCGCCGAAAATAATCGCTTTGCGGAGGAGATAAGCACGAAGCAGGCAGCGCGTAATTAACACGAAAAGGCAGAATGACCCGGACAAACGAACATAAATCCGTGGTACCTAGGAGGGCGGTGCAGGCCTCGGGGCGAGGGACAGAGACGCCCCAGCAAGGATGGGGGTCGAGGGACAGAGACGCCCCAGCAAGGATGGCTGCTTGCGGTTCCTTTATTTCCAGGCTCCCGGAGCGAAATCAACCAGATACGTGTAAAAGAAAAAAAACAATCAAATGAACGAAAGAAAGAAAAGGCGAGGGACGCCCCCCGCTCCATCCCGAAAGGGGAAACCAAGTCCAACCAGGGATTTCGGGACTGGTGGGCTCTCGGAGCAGACGGTGCTGGCAGCACACTCGGGACAGTCGCATTCCAGGACACAAAGGCCCGGAAGACTAGCTCTGTGGCAGGGTTTTCGCTGGACCATAAAGTGTCGAGATATCCTCCCAGCCCCTAAAAGATAAGGCGCAGGCCCCAGAGCGGATCCGGCCTGCCCAGCCTCCTCTTTCCAGGAGGGGAGGAGAAAGTATTTATGACAGTCCCCAGTGACCTAGAAGCTGGGAGCCCAGAGTCTGTCTCGTTCAGCTCAGTAGCCACAGAACAGGCTCAGAAAAGGCAGGGCCAGAACCAAGGCTGCGGCGTGCTCTGGTAGTGGAGGAGACCTCTGTCATGCCCTCTACTGCCCTGGACCCTGGGGAGGCCTGCAGCCCTGGCACGACCCTCCGCTGACCCTCCCCTCCTGCTGCTCCAGGGCCAGAGTTCTGGGTGTCACAGAGTTTGGGCGGTCCCTAAGTCAGACGGGGGTAGGTTCTTCCAAATTCAGGGGATCCTGGAAGCGTCTCTTGCTGGGCCACCAGTGACTGTCCTTTGGGAATTTGGCTGAGAGTGGCCATTTCCTCAGCAATTATTTAGATACAAAAGGGGGAAGCTCATTCTCTCTACACCATCCTCCCCTGCACTTTCATTTCTTCCTCCATCCCCAGAGCTGGGCTCTGGATGGGGAAGAAAAAGATCTGGTTTTCTAATCGCCTCCTACCTCATCCAGCCCTGAAACCCCAGGATGTGGAAGGAAAATAGGTAGCAATTTTTTTTCATGATGCAAAGGGCTAAAGCTGCATGTGTGTTGATCAGGTCTTATTTTCATATGTGCCCGGATGTGCGTGTGTGTGCACAGTGTCTGTGAGGTGACAGGGGTGCTTCCTGGCATGCGTGATAGCTGAGTGAGCATGCATTTGATGTTTTTCAGAATGGAAGGTAGCACATATAGTACGTGTGGATCCCGAGTATGGCCCCACGTTGCCCTGTGTATGAGAACCTCACACACTGTGGAGGGGGGAGGACCAGAAAAATCATTCTTATTGCTCTTCTTCATTCACCTGCACACAGCGCACATATCCACAGCTCTCAGACTTTCTCCTTTTCTCTCTGTCTGGGTGAAGTCCACATAATTGTACATGCTTATGGCCAGGAAAGGGTGCTGATGGAATAAGGTTCCTTTATCCATTAGAATTAACTTGAATTTACCCAGTCTTGGGGATGGGGGAAGCCCCCCAGAGAAAGTGTGGGTAAATATTTAAAGAGTGTCTGTTGACAGTTCCCATCCACATCCTGGCCTGGGCAGCCTGCCTGGGGAAGTGTAGGGGTGTGTGTGTGGTGAAGCCAGGGGGCCCCTCCTAGCTGAACTGGCATTTCCTATGGGGTTAGGGTATGTGGGGACAGCTAAGAGGCCTGCTCTAGTCTCCTCCAACCCAGATACAAGGGGTCTCCCAAGAAGAAACCTCCTGGATCAGCCCAGCCAGAAGCCAGGGACCCACCAGCTGCCCTCTCCTTCTCTGTCCCCACCAGCAGCTTTGCTCTCCAGCAAGCTCGTGGCAAGCCCAGGCAGGAGCTGGTGTCTGAAGGGTCAGTGCAGCCCTGACTGGGTATATGGAGTGCCCCCGGCCTCTGGCCCTCTCCACTACCCACAGCACGCAGGCAGGCAAGAGAAAAGGATCTAGGGAAGACAGGGCAGCTTCCCACCCTGGAGAGGGGCAAGCGTCATGGAGGGTTCTGATGCCTGAAGTGTTTGGGGATATGATGTGCTTGTTCTTCCTCAGAGTCCCCGGACTTAAGGACACCCCTGGGGAGCCCATCTTTGGGGGTTAGGGGAGCAACTTGCTTGTTGGCATTCAACCCCTCGGGGGGGGGTCTTATACCTGTTGAGGTAACCTGAGTTGACCTGCTGGCTCAGGTATCTCTCTCTCTCTGTCTCTCTCTGAGAGGAAGGAAAAGAGAAGGGGGGAGAGGCACCTTCAAATCTGAATGCGCACCTTGGAAAAGCTGGCCCTAGTCATTAGCTAGAGCTGGCTCACCACCCCCCGACATACCACACCCCCATCCCTCCCCCTTCCTCCCCTGCCCTTCTTCCAGGTCCCCCCCAGCCCTGAACCCCTCTACCACCCGCCCGCCATCCCTCCCTTTCTTCTCTCTCTCTCTCTCTCTCTCTCTCCCTCTCCCTCTCCCTCTCTCTCTCTCTCTCTCTCTCTCCCTCTCTCCCTCTCTCCCTCTCTCCCTCTCTCCCTCTCTCCCTCTCGCCTGTCTTCATGTCGTGGATTGATGAACGCGAATCGCGTGTAAGCGCCGCCACCGCCGGGAGTCTGAGGAATTCGCCCGGGCTGTTAAAGGAAAGAGCTAAGTGCGAGAGCGCGAGCTCTACCTACCGACAGTGAAGAGAGCCGCCGCCGCTGCTGCCGCTGCCGCCGCCGCCGCCGCCGCCGCCCGCGCCCAGCCCGGGAGCTGCGCCGCCCCGCCGGCACCCAGGCGCCCCCCACCTGCCCAGCCCGGCCCGCCGCCCCGGGGAGCCGGCCGGCCTAGGGATCGCCCCCGGGGGGAGGGCAGTTTCGGGGTCCCGGGCGGGGGAGTCGGGAGCCAGAGGGGAGAGGGCGGCGGGTTTTCATGTGCCCAGCATGAGCTCCTACTTCGTCAACCCCCTGTTCTCCAAGTACAAAGGCGGCGAGTCCCTGGAGCCGGCCTATTACGACTGCCGCTTCCCGCAGAGCGTGGGCCGGAGCCATGCGCTGGTGTACGGGCCCGGCGGCTCGGCGCCCGGCTTCCAGCACGCCTCGCACCACGTCCAAGACTTCTTCCACCACGGCACCTCGGGCATCTCCAACTCGGGCTACCAGCAGAACCCGTGCTCGCTGAGCTGCCACGGAGACGCCTCCAAATTCTATGGCTACGAGGCGCTCCCCAGACAGTCCCTTTATGGGGCTCAGCAAGAGGCGAGCGTGGTGCAATATCCCGACTGTAAATCCTCCGCCAACACTAACAGTAGCGAAGGACAAGGCCACTTAAATCAAAACTCGTCTCCCAGCCTCATGTTTCCATGGATGAGACCCCACGGTGAGAAGCCTTTTCTCTTTCCCCCTTGGTCTCCCGCGCTCCGGGGTCTCCCCCCGCCCTTGCCTCCTTTTTGTCTGCCCTCGCTTTACCTCCTGGCTTGGGGCTCTCTCGGGCCCCACCCCCGGGCGTGAGTGGGTTTCTGGAGGTTGGGAGGTTCAGCTGGGGGTGGGGCACGGAGTTCGCCTGGGGGATTGGGGTGAAGGTGGGGGAAAAGGTGGTGTCTGGGTGCAAAGGGTTAAAAAAAACGTTTTCTCCACTTCTGTCAGTCTGTCTGTCTCTCTCTCCCCTCCACCCCTCTTTCTCTCCCTCTCATCATCTTTAGTCAAAGTTGGGGAGGTGGCTGGGAAGGGGCCGGGGACCCTGAGGTTATCAGCCTTTGGAGCAAGCCAGTTTCTCCATAAGGCAGACAGCCTCAGTCCAGGACAGTGGCCAGGCTGTCTTGGGGTGAAGGGAGACCCCTGCTTCCCTCCCCTAGCTGGGTCAGAGGGTGGCGGGACCCCAAGGACAGGTGCTCTGCCTGTCTGGGGCACCCACCACCTTCTCTCAGAGAGCTAGCCTTAGGGCCACTACCCCAACTTTGCTTTACTTCCCTCAGTTGGAGAGAAGAGAGAGAGAGTCAAGGAGAAGAAAAAAGAGTCCCAGAAAGGATGGAGGCCATGCAGATTAGAGAGCTCTGTGGTCTGGGGGACCCTCGCCAAGCTGTCCCCAGTCAAAGGCTTGCGGGGTCTCCCTGAGACCCTCAGGGCAGGTCAGGTCATGAGCCCCTCCAAGGGTGGCCCCTCAGAGCCCAGTTTCGAAGTAAAAGGGGACGCGAGAAGGAGACAAGTTCCAGTGGGGATGGCCCGTGATTTATTTGCTGGTCTCCAGTTAGCAGTCAGGCCAAGCAGTGATACATTCCAGGAGATCAATTATTTTTCTTCTGGAAAAGCATTAGGCAGAGAGATCCGAGGAAGGGCAGTGAACAGAGCCCCACTTCTTCACCTCCAGCCCTTATGCCTTCCTTTTGGAAACAGACTCTGTCCCCAGCCTTGCTCACCCAATGCCCCTCTGCACTTGTGAACAAAGCTGCAAGGGCCAGTTTTCTGGGACTGCAGGCCTGGGGAGACTCTACAGTGCCCCCCTGGCCTCTGCCAGCCCCTCCTTTCCAGACAGACCCCAGTCCCTGCCCCCCCACCTCCCAAGGTGGAGCCAAGCCAAAACAAACCCCCAAACTTCCCTGCCCTTGCCTGATTTCCACTCTTGCCTTTTCTGCAGGAGGGAGGGGAACTGGGCAGACCACAGGGGGGACTTCAGGGGAGGAAGAGTGACAGGGGAAAGCCAGGCCCCCACCCAAACATAACCAGACTGGGCTTCTGTTCTGTCCAGCTCCGGGGCGGCGCAGCGGAAGGCAAACTTACAGCCGGTATCAGACCTTGGAACTAGAAAAGGAGTTTCTCTTTAATCCTTATTTGACACGAAAGCGCCGGATTGAAGTCTCTCACGCCCTGGGACTGACTGAGAGACAAGTGAAGATCTGGTTCCAGAACCGAAGGATGAAGTGGAAAAAGGAGAACAACAAGGATAAACTGCCGGGAGCCCGAGACGAGGAGAAGGTGGAGGAAGAAGGAAATGAGGAAGAGGAGAAAGAAGAGGAGGAAAAGGAAGAAAACAAGGACTGAGCAAAAAAGAGAGGACCCCCCCCCCGCCTTTAGCAACTCCCTTGAAGTTTCGTTTTATGGTAGCGGATAAATTGAGAAGTTTACGACTGTCATTTGCTTTTATAGAGAATAGAATGACACTCAAAACCCCAACTACCTGTCAGATACTTGCAGCTCGGGTTTTATTACCTTTGGACTTCCCCGGATCTTTATTTGTTTGGGGACTGGAGGGGGGAGACCGAGACACAGCGAAAAGTTCCGAGTCTCTGTCTCAGTCATTGCCCCAACACACACACTTGTCCATCCCCCCACCCTTCTTAGTCCTGCCTGGATTTTAAGGTCTGAGACCTGGCGTCTTTGCCCCTTCTCCCGGCCCCGTCTTGCCACCCTGCCACCTCCCTGCTTCTCTGGTATTTATTTTAGAGGGGAACCCCCTCAAACTGCAGAAGAAGACTCGTGGCGACTTTGTTTTCAAGCTAGGATTAGTGTATTAGATTGACTTTTTTTTTTTTCCCAAAGGACAGAAAATTGAAGGAAGGAAGGAAAAGAAAGGGAAGATGTTCAAAGACATTTTTTAAATGATAGCGAGGAATATCCCCTCTCCCTCCCTGGGGCTCCCCGCTTAGAAAGACTCCCTTGACTTTCTCTAGGAACCTGATGGAAACCTGAAGCAGATGGGGTCTCCCCCTCCCCCCTCCCTTTCCACGGCGTAGATAGGAGCCTGCAGTCACCCGCTAAGATCCTACCTAGCCATCCCATGGTCACTCGGGCCCATGCCTCCCTCCCCTTTCCTGTCTAATTTCTGTTGTTGGGCCCAGCTTCCTCTGAGCTGCATTAGTGAGCACTCAGACATCACCATAATCATGAAAATAATAATAATACTGATAATACTGATAATAATAATGAGTCTTTAACATACTACCTAAAGGGAACCTGCAATAATCTTGAAAAAAATAAAAAAGAGAAATTTAAAAACATCCTAATATGGGAGAAAAAAAGAGAAAAAATTTAAAATAAAAAAAAAGAAAGAAACCTCCAACGTATTTTATCACTACCTATAGGAAGAAATCCCGCTTTGAGAGTGTTTGTAATGCGGTTTTGCTGTCGTTTGTTGCTGCTTCTTTCAATAAGAAAAACCCAACAACTGAGACTGCCTAGCCCGCCGGTCCTGTGAGCTTTTATTGTGCTTCTAACCCCAGTAGAGTAGAACTAAATTGCACTGAATGTATAGTAAACTCTGTCTTGAATTCTCTGTTTATGCAATGTGCTCGAAAGGAAAAAAACGTTAAAATATATCTATAATAATAATTTTTTGTCATTTGTCTTTATGTCCAGCTATGAATGTAGATTTTGTGTCCCAGCAGCCCTGTTTCTGGTCCAAGTACTTTGTATTGTATACGTGAGTCATAATTAAAAAAAAGAGGAGAAAAATAGTTGAAGCTGCAATGACTGAGTTGTTTTTTCCCCAGCACACCCCCCCATTCTCTACCCCCCTCCCCTCCTTTTGCTTCTTTTTCAACACTCTGGTAAAGGTTTCCTCCACTGATTTGACTTGGGGTTGGGGGCACTCACGTGGAGAGGAGCAGGCTGGACTGGGAGGGCAGGTGAAAGGGGGGAGGTGAAGAAGAGGGGGAGGGGGAGGGGGAGGAAGATGCTCTTGGGAGAACCTTGGCTCCAAACAAAGTGGGTTTCTGGTTGCCAGGATCCCAATGGGAAGAAGGCGTCTTCTCCCCACTTATCCCTCCTCTTCCTCCTCGTCCTGGGCTGGGCCCAGACCCAAACTCTGCCCCTGTGCCCCTCCGGCAACTAGGCCTTTTTCTTCCAGGGGCTGGGGCTCAGGATGAGGATGAGGCAATGGTGTGCTTTCTCATCTCCACATGCCCCTCATGGCCAACCCTTGGTACTCAGCACCCAGCACTAGACCATGAACAGGGTGGGAAGGATGTGTGAGGCTCAAGGCAGTCTGGAGGGCTTGGCTGGAAGAAGCCTGAGTGTTGGGGGGCTAGGAAGCTTACGCCCAGGGGAGAGGAGGGAAGGAGAAGGGGAGTGGACTGGCATGCCAACAGCATGGGCCCACAGTCTGAACTGCGAATGTGGCCAGCACAGAGCCGTCGCTGTCACCTAGCCCGCTTGCACTTACGCCAGCCTCTGTTCTGGCTGTTTCAAGCCCGCTCCTGGCTTCACCTTGGCAGTGGGGCAGCCCGCCCTGCCCTTATAATGTGGCTCAGTTGGCCTGGGTTGGGGGCTGCTGCTGAGTGTACAGTCCCCCACCCCAGCCACAGCGGGGGAAGAACAGTCTTCGTTGGACTCCTCATTCCCCAAAATAAAGGGTCGAAGGCTAAGGGACTCGGGGGGGGGGGGGGCAAGGTGGCTCTCGCTCCTCCCTGGAGGGTCCTAGACAGAGAAATCTGTTTATGCCAGTAAGATCCTGGTCAAATAATACCAAATTCCAGAGATACAAGTCATCTGATTCAGTCATGAGAGGGGGAGAGGGGAGGGGAAGGGATCTTCTGGTCTTAAAAACCAGACCCCCAAAGACTGAAATATTTTTGAGGCCAGATCCCTCTCTCTGTCTCTCTCTGTCTCTGTTCCCTGGTCAATGATTTTCCCAGACTTAGGCCCAGGTCGACTCTAGTTTTGTGTAATTTCACCCGCATCTGGGTGCCTGGCTCCCACTCAAAGTGGTTCTGAACACAGGATTGGATCAGGCGTCATTAACGGGGGACTCCTGCGGCCCCAGCGAGGCTGCCGATTGGAAGCGCAGGCTGCAGGCAGCCGGGAACAGCTTTGAGCAGCTCTGGGGGAAATGTTTCGGAACCTGGGGTCCCTGCTGCCAGCCGCGGGGCATCCAGGTAACCCCGTCTGCTGCGGGAAACACCGGCAACCCGCCGGGGAGGCCTGAAAAGAGAGCATTTCGCTCCGACCTCAGGCCTTCCCACAGGCGTCCACACTCCGAGGGCCGGTGAGGGCCGTTTCATTTTTAAATGTGGACTTCTGATTGCTATTAATACAAATCGCTAGCCCGGTAGCCGAGTGGGTTGACCCTACACTAAGTGTCTTCGAAGAACCTCGCCGAATTTTCGCCACACCCAATGTCCCATTCAACCCCGGCCGTGTAGTGCTGGTGGCCCCAAGCCCGGCGTCGGAGGGCTGGGTGCGTCTGGCACCCGGCATCGCTTGACATGCGAAGCATCGGGTGGGCCAGACCAAGAGAGCTCCAGCCGCCCCCTCTTGCAGCACCCGACTCCCCACCCCTGGTGCCCACCGCCTCTGTTTTCTCGTTTGGAGAGAAAAGGAGGCAAAACCCATTTTATGGGGGGACTTAATTGCGAGCGGGTTGCACTCTCTTTGGAAACGCGTCCTCCCAAATGCTCCCGCCGTCCCATTACCGGAATGAGGACCATTCGGCTGCAGCAGATAGGACATTCTCCCATTCTTTACTTGTTTATTAGCCAATCAAAGTGGCTTCCGAAAGCTATTTGTGATTTGTGAAAAATAGTATCTTTCAAACTGCTGAGTTGAAGCAGCTCGCTCATTTCGCCCTACATTTATTATTCTAACCCCAACCGTAGAGAAGGGATAATGCAGCTATTAAGTTGGGGGGCAAATTCGTTTCTCTGGCATTTTTGAAAATTCTCGGCATTTTTTCTCCCTCCCCACTTCACTGCAGAGGCCAAGGGAGTAGCGGGCCCGCAGGGGATCTGGGGGGTGAGGGAGGTAGTGAGTGCCCTAAAGGGTTCTTTGGGAGAGATGGGAGAGCGGATTGCCCTCCCCAGCCTCAGCTTCCCTAAATGAGATGCCCCACTGGCCGCGTGTTGGCTAGAGAGAGTCACCCCGCCCCAGTTAAAGCGAACTCAGGACAGGTTATGCCACAGACTAGAAGTAAAATTTCCGGTGAACTGCCCGCAGTGCTGCCCCATTCTCCCCTCGGCCCATTGTGAGAAGCTGGGCCAGCGCTTCCTTGTCGTAATTTTTAACTACCTGTTATAAAATTTATGGGTGGGTTTGTAAAAGGAACGAGGTCTCTGCATCCGGCTGAGGGAAATGCTTCTCTTACTGTGGAGGAAGTTTGGGGAGGGGATGAGGGACCCCCTGTTGGTTGGGGTGGGGGCACCCAGCCACGGAAGTACCCATGCCAGCTTAATTTGGGACCAAGGGAAGAACTTTACGCCTTCAGATCTCCAGCTGGTGGGGAAAGTGGCTGGGCTGCGAATGGTTGGCAAATAGTCTCTGTGGGGGAATTTATTCTGGGCTCCCCCACGCTGGATTCATCGCCAAAATCAGGGGTCTGGAGTCTCGGGTGCTCGGTGTTTAGCATGGAAGGTGGAATTTAGAGAAGAATTGGTTCTTTTTCAGAGCCTCCAAGGTGTGTCCCAGCTGCCCAGATACCAGAATTTTTCTGAAAAAGGCAGGTGAGTGTGGGCCACCTGATAAGACAGAAAAGGCTTCACATGACCATGCACCCAAAGGAAAAAGAAGTGGGAGCCAAGATCGTGGGCCTTTATTTTATTTTTAATTCTAGAAAGATTAGGAGGAAGCTGCCGTCTGAACCTAGGAACTGAGGAGACCTGACACTAGGGATGGTCTTGGGGAAAAAATGTCATTCGTTTTTTCTGAGAAAGGAACCTGGGGATGACGGGCGCTTTGGGGGTTCTAGAGGCTGCCCCCGCTTCCCATCCCTCCTGCTGCCTCCGCAGGACTGCCCAGGACCGGTCTCAACCCTCTCTGCTCTTCAGACCATGGCCAGGTCAGGCTTGGGTATGAGGCCTCCAGCCTCCTGCCCCTCCCGTTCCCAGCTGGGGTGGAGTGGGGGGGGGGCTTCCCGGACGCCCCATTGGGAAGGATGTTGTTCTCTTCCTAGAAAAAACAGGGGTGGGGAGGGAGCAGGGGTAGGGAGTGAATCCCTTCTCAGTCCCTTCACGCCGCCGCCGGCACTGCCCCAATGCCACAAACCTTTGCAAAGCTTTGGTTCTGCCAGAGCCAGCCTTAATACCCCATTTATTAAGGAAAATATGTAAAATTCGGTATGGCAAAGGGAGGCAGCCGACTCAGCGGCCAGAATCCTTCCTTCTCTCCTGTCAAGTTCCCCCGTTGCCCTTTCCGCGCTAGCCAGGAGCAGCCCGGCCCGTGGGGAGTGGACGGTGGGTGGGGGTGGGGTGGGGGTCTGGGGATGCTCCCTCTGAGAGAGAATTGGGTAAACATGGCGACCGTGGCGCCCATTTGCACACGCTACACAAATGCATCGCATTCCCGGTTGTTTGCAGAAAATTTACAGCTGAGTAATAAAAGTTTACGATCGACTCACAAGTTGGATTGGCCACAAGAAGTCATGTGGATTCCATCCATGAACGTGAACTTTTTATTGTGGTTTGTCCGTTCGGAGCGCTCCGCAGAACAGTCCTCCCTGTAAGAGCCTAACCATTGCCAGGGAAACCTGCGCTGGGCGCTCCCTTCATTACCAGTATTTTTTTTTTAATTAATCTGATTAATAATTATTTTCTCCCCTCATTTAATTTCTTTCCTCCCAGATGGAGTTGCTGGAAGCTGGAGGCACCTGGGGAGGGGGGTGGGGGGAGAGGCAGGAGTAGAGGACACCCCTCTCTCCCTTCCCGACCCTCTAGCCCCCCAAGGGGCAGGAGGAATGCGGGAGCAGTTGAGATAGGGAGCTGCAGCTGCCTCCGCCCCTCCCCTCTCCCAGGCTCTCACTCCTGCCTCCTTCTCGCAACTCTGCTTCAAATTTATTTGGCTTTTTGATTATTGGGACTACTCTTTTTTATTTTTAAATTTATATAAAGTATATATATGTATGTGGAGCTGAAGCAGTCTCGGCAGCGGCACAGAATGAGGGAAGACGAGAAAGAGAGAGAGTGGGAGAGAGGCAGAGAGAGAGAGAGGGAGAGGGAGAGTGACAGCAGCGCCCGGTAAGTGTTTCCTTATTGGTTCAAATATGTAACTAATGGTCCGTAACTGGGTGGCGGTTTCAAGATAAGGACAGCAGCGGCTTGTCTTGGTTAGAGAGGAGAGGGGGCTGGCGAGAGGGTTAGAGGGTGGGCGCGTGGGCAATTATGGGGGGGAAGGGGAGGGAGGGGAAGAAATTGGGTTAAATTGGAATATGGTAGTGGGGGAAGTGTATTGTCCTTATGTCACTGTACGCTGAAATTGGGGGTCGGGGGGGCACAGGACTGCACCGGTGGGGCTCAAGGCCTGGGTCTAGTGCGCGGACCATGTCCCTACGTTTTATAGATCTGCGGCCTCTTGGCTAATGGGACTGGGACAGAGGGGGCCCGGAGCTCAAACTTCAGGGCAGGAGAGAAAACCTGTAGGCTGTAATCATTGCTCCCTGAGCAGAGTCTGCCCCCCCAACCCCCAAACAAACTTTCCAGCGCCCCCTCCCTGCTCCGCAGCCTCCTCCCTGTCTCCGGGAGAGCGCGACCGCTAGAGCTCACACATGCGCAGTGCGGGCCCAGGGCCGGGCAGATGAGCAGGAAGAGAGCGCGGCTAGGCGGGCGGCTGGGCCTGTTAATTGGCAATTAGGGGGGAGGCTGGTGGCTGGTGCGCGTCGGCGGAGGGGAGAGCGTCTGCCCACCCCTGCTCCCACCCCTGCTCCCACCCCCACTCGAACGGATGGAAAGATGGGAGGTGCTCTGCACTGCGGGTGGACGGGTGGGGGTGGGGCTGGGGGACTCGGTACTCGGTACTCAAAAGCCATCTTGTGCTTGGAGAAAGGGGGCCAATCTGCCTTCTCTCCCCGCGGCCCGGAGTCCCCCACCCCCAGCCGCCGCCACCCCACCCAGGATATCCACTGGGCTGCTTCATCCGCGTCGCCTGGCTGCTCTGGGCTGGAATCTGCCCTGTCTGGGGCGTAGGTGGGAATTGGGGAGGCCCAAGGATGGGTGGGCACAGGACCAGGCCTCGCTGGCGGGGCCTCCTGGGTGAGCGGAGACAGTGCGGACTCAAGGCACGGCTGGCTCATGGGATAGGGACGTCAGAATTGGGCGGCCTGGAGGGTCCCGGGCGCTCGGGAGCTTCTTAATAATTGGTGCTAATGGCGTGTTGTATAGTCCTAACCCAACACACATGGTTTCATAACACAGTGGCTTAATTTCTTCCAAATGTACGTAGCCCTGAATGTGTTGCAGCTTGATACATGACCCCGCCCTGCTCCCTGGCCTGGGTCCGAGGCGGCACCTATATGTGTGAGCTTCTGTTTATAAAGGGCGGTGATGCACACACAATCGCTTACACACCCAGGCAGACACACCCCAGAGCTGGGGGAGGGGGGTGCATATTCCTGGAGAGATCCGAGAGTCTGGGGGCCAGAGTCCCCTCCAGTCCGAGCCAAGAGCACCCACCCCCATCCTCTTCCAACCGCGCGACTGGGCTTCTCCGCCAAGCCCGAGTGGGGGAGGGGATCACTCCTCGATTTCCTGTTTAAACCCCGACCGGTCGCCTGGTGGGGGGGGGAGGGGGTGGATAACCTGTTTTTATCAAATTCTTAAAAATATAATTCGACTGCATTCAAATCAAACCCCTTGGGCCCGAGTTGACGGTGAATCTTCCCTCCCCTACCCCCACAATCCCCTTCCCTTCCTCTCCTGCCCCCCCAAAATTCCCCTTTCGCAGCCGACATAAAGGCCTAGGAGGTATTCTCCCGGGGGAAGAAATGGCATTTTCTCTCCCCCTTCCACCCCCCACCCCCAGTAGGACTTGTGTGTGTCGGCAGAGGCGTCTGCCGAGGGGCTAATTTCGCGTTCCTTGTTTACGATCGAGAAAAGCGCTTTGGCTCTTCCCAAATGGGCCCAGCCCGCCGCCTGCTCCGGCGGCCGCGCGCTCTCCCGCCGCTCGGCGCGGCCCAGGGGCTGACGCCCCGGAGAGCCAGGCTGCGGCCGCCGAGGCCCCACCCGCAAAGGGCAAGGGGAGTACAGTGGGCCAGTGGAGGGGCCCCGGAAGCCTGAAAATGGGAGCCTTTCTCCTGGCGTACTGTGGGAACCGCCGATCGGTGAGGCCTCTATTTCTCTTTCGCTGTATTTTGTCTGCCCCCACCCCTGCAGATGGCCGCACTGATTTGCTGGGGGACGGGGGCGGGGGGGGGGAGTACGGACAAGTCTCCTTTGTTCACCCCTGAGGACAACAGTTTCTGGAGAAGGCCTCTCAGGCCAGTAGGGGTTCACCTGGAATACTAGAGGGCCCCCCTTCCTTTGGAGGGGTGGGCCTGGGCAAGGCTGGGGTATTCCCCTCGGCCTACAGGGATCTAACCGAACGTGGCTGGTGAGACTTCAGCGTGCTAGGGTTCGTGGTTGTCGGGTTAACAGCACCGTCCTGAAATGTCCTTATATAATATTTTTATCAGTTGATTTTCTGTCCCTTCCTGGCTAGGGTCCCGCAGGCCCTCACTCCCTTCACCCCTAGACTCCTCCTCAGGACACAGAGAGATGCAGAGACAGCATAGCAACAGTGACTGGCCCTGGTTTTCTGTGTTCTAGTCTGGCCAGGGAAAAAACCCAGCCCCAGATGCCAGCCCCTTCCTTCCCTCCTTACTTTCGATTTTCTTTCCCTTCTCTCTTTCCCTCGATGGTGCTCAAACTGAAACACAAGAGGGGCCACCCTTGGCAGCCCTCAGCCTCCTTGCAGGCCAGATTCCCTGCAGACAAGGTCCTTAGAGAGGGAGAGCACTGCTGTGATTGTCTAATAATAGCCCGGGCAGCTGAGAATAGCATCAGGCTCAAGGACTCTGCACACCCAGAACTAAGGCTGGACAGAAGCCCTGAGTCTGTGGGTCAGGGTCTGGTGACGCTCCCTGGAGCCCAGGGCCCCCAGCAGTCTCCTCTGAGCCCACTCTTTTGGGCACTTCAGGCCTGCCCCTTACGGGGCTTTGTCAGTCCTGCCACGGGCTGTATTTCATGCACCAGCTCCTAGCTAAGGAGAAATGGGCAAAGCAAACCCTTTCTCTCCCTGGTCTGACAGTTGTGATCGCCACGAAGAATGAGACCTTGTTTGGAGGAGGCAGCCTTGTTGGGTTGGCTGTTGTGTTCCGAAACCAGACTTGGTAGCTTTATACATTTATTAGGTAGAGGCTGAAATGTACAGGCGCAGACTTACGCATGAATATGTACAGACTCATACTTCCTCAATGGTTAATTGTATATAGCCATACCTGTATTCACTCAAACACCGTTTTATGTGCCTGCGAAATTTTGTTAGCCCTCACTAGATGGGCATGGGCTCAAGGAGGCACTGGGTGCCCTCTGTGCGTGCTCTGCTGAAAATGTGTTCGTGCTGGAATCGGAGTATGTGGGTGTCAGTAACCGAGGGATGCCGCAAAGGCTTTCTCAGACCTTATTGCCTTCGCTGTCCAAGTAGCTGGGCTGGGGAAAGACTGACTCCCTTCTGCTTTCTCTCCACACCTCCCTGCAATCTTCCCCAACTCAGGACCATTTTAGCAGGGGAACCCGGTTGTGTTGAAAGTGAGTTCGGTGGGAAACTTTCATGGGTAAGGTAGGCCTGTGAGCCGTTCTGAGCAGTCGCTGGGCCCTGGTGCTTGAAGCCTTGCTGAGGTGGCAGAGGGGATTGGAGTGCTTAATAAGGTGGCCTCTGGGCGGTGGTCTGGGGCGGCTGCCAGCTAGGGTGCCTGGAGAGGCCGCGGGGAAAGCCAGCCAGACGGGTAGGGGTGTGGTGAGCATCTCTCCCCCGCCCCTGCTTGCCCTGGCCGCTCACGGGGCCCCAGCTTTGCCTGTGTCATCTGTGGGGCAGATTAGGGGCTCTCTAAGTTCCCCAAATACCCAGATCTGGTTACCGGTGGGACTTTATTTTAATCCTCCCTGCTACCTAAACCGGGGAGATGGCTGATGGGGCAGAAGAAGCTGGGTCTGACCGCCTGCAGGCTTAAAGCACTGAGTGTGGGCCAGGGTTGGGAATTAACCAGCCTTCTTTCTCTCTTCTGGGCCCAGGGAAAGACAGAGTGGGGTGGGGGGAGTATAAATGTCCATTAAAATGCCCAGGAAAGAAAGTAAGGACGGGAGATCACCTCCACTCCCTAGGTGATCAGGTTTCTCCCCAGAATCTCCTGTCCAGACTTACTGCGGGTCCCGAGGCGTGCAGCTCTCTCCCACCTTCTCTCCACCAGCACCAAGGGCGGCCTTGAGCTTTTAGGCCTGGGCGGCCCCCGGGTGCCAGGGTGACATTACCCCCAAAGTGTGCTCCTCGCCCGGCCTCTGCCAGGCGCCGCAGCCGCCCCTGTTTATTGTGTCTGTGAGGTGTTTACTTGTTTTGTCTGCTGCCACCCTGCGTCAGAAACCCGCCAAACCAGCAAACTCACCCCGGAGAACAAAGTACAGCGCTATCCTGAACTCCCTCCCCTTTCCGGCACCCCGCTCCCGCCATTACCACCTCCCTCACTCTCCCTTTCCGAGGGGAGGAAGCAGAAATCATCCTAAAATAGGGCAGCTGTTTATAGGGTGGGGGGAATTATGGGGACACCATAAACCTCCGGGTGTCCCGGTGGTGGAGAGACAGAACAGCCTCCAGCTTTTCTTCCTTCCCCCTGGCAACTGCTTGGTTAAGGGGGCCACACTCATGGAAAAAGCTGAGTCCCCCTCACCTCACTCCTTTCTGCAGGAGTTTTCCCTGAGACATAGGTTGTTGGGTTTTTAAATCAGGGTAACGTTGGCGGATTCATAAAGCTAGATAAAGCATGTCGCTCTCCCCTCACCCTCCCTTCTCCTCAGCCCCCCAAAATAGCAGTGAATTTAAGCAAATCCTACAAAATTAAATTGCCCCTTCACTAAAGATCCTATAAATCTCCAATCCCACCAGGTGTAGAGTCGGAGAGGCCGCTGTTTGCCTCTAATTTTGCTCCTGGCTATCAAATCTGAAAGAGTCTCACTGAAGTAAGTAATATTCTAGTTTCTGAAATCAATCTCCCCCCCTCCCCATCTCTCTCCCTCTTTTCGCCAGCGCAGATTAAATGGTTCTTTTAGGTCTGCAAACAATAAAGGATAAAATTATTTATAGGGAAATGAGGATGATGTTTCATTGTTGGCTTATTGTTCTAGAACATAATAACATTTTATTTTCAAGTGGGAAAACTTAGACCAGGGGAAGAAGGGGAAAGCGAGAGACAAAGTGAGGGGAGGCGGGGAACCACACAGAGAACCTAGCCGTACATAACTTTTATGACATTTACAATTTCCTCGTGACAACTCGCTGTGACGTCATAAATGCCTTGTTCTTGAACTTTACAATTTTCATAAACCTCCAAAAGGGGTCCAAACAGTGCTCGGTGTGGAGGGGTATAAGAGAAGCCAGGAAGTTGGGGATCCTTTGCCCTTATTCTGGGGGCCAAAAATATTCTGGATTTTCCTTTTCCCTCCTGGGCCAAGGACGGCTACTTGCTTTCCCTCCCTGAAATGTCACTCAGAGTTCCCTCCCCATTCCCAGTGGGGATGAGATACTATGTCCGAAGTCTCTCTGTATGCCCCCGCCTCAGCTGATGCTCAGCTGCTTGGGATAGAGGTGGGAGGCTTGGCGGCCAGGCGCCCAAAGCCAAAAAGGATTTCTTCCAGAGGGAGCCGAAAGGGGCTCAGGGCTGAGTGTTATGGGACAGAGATGCTGAGGACGTATTTTACTTTTGAACCTTCAGCCAGAGAAGTGAATTGAGAAGCCGAACAAATGCCGGTGTGGGAGTTTGTGTCTGCTAATGGTAGCAGCATTGAGTGGAGTGGTGATAAGGAAAGGTCAGGCAGAAATCTGGACAGAGAGAGGGAAAAGAGAAAATATGACGTGAGTTAGCGGCGGCTCTCCAGGTACCTTTCTCCTCTGTTTAATTGTAAATAAAGCAAAAGCAGCTTGGGCAGCCTTTCAACGGCTCAGCTCAAAAGCCCAGGCCTCTGAGGTGTTTGGGGCAGTTCTCAGGCACTTGACATGCCCCCATCTGGCCTTTTCCTCCTTCCCCCCTCCCTGCTGACCCCCAACTCCATTCAACTAGCCAGCCTGGGCCCTGTCCCCAGAATATCAGCACCCCCAAATGGGATCCATTTCCGGGTTGGGTGTGTCAAATTTCACTTTTCTCCAAGTGTTTCCATGCCTGAACTTTGCAAGACGAAAGAGCATTCTTTTTTGCAATGCAATGTGTGTATGGGGAGGTATGAGCTCAGACGATTTCCCCACTGGATCTTTGAGAAGCTGGGGGCTCCTTGCGTCAGCTCTGTTTTGGTCTCCCCAAGCAGACACAGTTCCCCGTGTTCAGGCTATCTGGCAGACTAGGAAACTCTCTCTGCAATCCTTTTACTCCGGATTCTGTGGAGATCAAAGGAGCTCGTACACAAAACACTAGGCATTTGGAGTAGGATTTATTTTCTTTAATTTTTAAATTAAAAAAAAATCCAATCATAAGTCAGTCGGGCCAACTGAGCAGTCACTCTAGAACAGCAAAGCCTTAACCAAACAGTGCTATTGTGAGGTGAGCTGAACAATTTGAAACTCGGCTTTCTCGGCAAGAGGGATTTCAGCCTTCGCCCAGTGGCACAAAAGGGACCAGTGGGGCAACGGCTCCTCTCCCGCCCTGGAAGTCGAGGATTGAAGGGGTGGGTCGGCAGCTATAGTGGTTTCCAGGCAGACAGGCTCTCAGGCCGAGTGCTGAGTCCTGCGGCTCCAGTGCCCACGTCCCTTAGCAGCCTCCAGAGGCGCCGAGCTGTAGTTGGTGGCGCCGGCAGCCAGGAATGGAGTGTGTGTATCTGTGTGCGAGGCTGGGTGAGTCACAGACATCGGTGCAGAGTTGGGGGATCTGGGGAGAGAGAGAAGACTGGCAGAATACGAACTAAGCAGGACCTCTGGAGAAGATTGTCCCCCAATAAAAATTCCAGATCTCATCCCTCTCACTTCAGATACCCTTACCCAAGAAATTAATATATTTCCCAGAGCAGAGTGGAAAGCAAAGGCAGGCAAGATGAGGCCTGCCCATGAACCCCTCCAGGGCCAGCGTCCAGTCCCAGCCACCCTCTCCCCAGTTCAGAGCTACACAGGCCCGCAGCCCCCAGCCTGGAGCGGGGTAGGGCTGGAGTAGGAGCCCTGTACTTGCCCTGGGAAACCCTCAAGTGCCCAGCCTCCAATGCAACTTTGGGGACTCCAGACCAATGACTGCCCCCCACTCAGGCCCAGGGCACCTACTGTAAGTTCTCTCCTATAACTAGCACTCATGAAAAGCATGTGTTTTGGATGGGGGGGGGTGGCTGAAACAGGGAGCGGGCAACTTTCCGCCTTTATTCCTTTTCTGTGTTTTTGGAATTCTGTTTTTGAATCCACTAATTCCAACTCTGAAAGCGAACCGCTCTTTCTGCCAAACCCCCTCCGATGCCTGATTCCGGAGGCCGAAGGGGACAGACCAAGTCGGAGACCTATGGGCCTGATGGGGGGTGTTCTCTGCTTTCTCTAGGCTTGTTGTATAGAAACAAAGAACAAGTTCTCGCCCCTCCTTCCCAGGACCTGTGCGCATTTACAGAGCTCAACTGCAGTTTTAATAAAACATCTGTTCTTGCTTCTGCTGATGAGTTTCCATAATTGTTTTCAGACAAATTTAACAGGAAAATATAAATATATTTAGAAAAACCCAAGTCCCAGCTTTCCCCCCACAGACAGTTGTTCTTTCGCCAAAACATTAAAATTATCATGAAATGAAAAAAGGAAAATATAATCCAATGGAGGGAAGACCCGGCTCATCTGACCTGCTCTCCCCCCTTGGAGCGAATCCTTCCAGCAAATTTCAGCTGCATAATTAAAGATCCAACTGAAAGAAAAAGGCTTCATTCCTCAGGAATGAAAGGTGATGGGGGAAGAGTGTGTTGGAAATTAATTTTGCCGAAAGTCTTTAAGCAGTAGGGGATCTTATTTGTATTTCTGCTTCCCCTTCTCCCCCCCCCCCACCGTCCAGCATTTCTGCCTCTTTCCCCCAGCAGCTGGTTCCTGATCATTATAAATCGGTGAGACCTTTCAGTCTCTGCCCTCTGTTTAGGGACGTAATAAAACACTTAACTTTCCAGGGCTGAGACTTACATTCTGTTTCTCAGGTTGCCCACTCCCGCGCCCACCGCTTTTAGGCCCTAAAGGAGACTCTCCCCAACTTTGGGGCCCCTTTCCCCTCCAGACTTTGTTTAGGAGGGGCTCAAGGAAACCCAGGCATCCTTGCTGGGGAGCTGCAGCACATTTCCCCAGAAGCCCCTTCTTTCTTTCAAGGTCCTTCCTTCCCCCACCCACCCATGAAAGAGATTTTAAAATACGTAGAAAATCAACACTCATTGAAAGCGAAACCTCATTAAGACATCCTATCTTCCATCATTCAATTTGTTGTACATTGCAACAATTTAATATCTTGAAGGAAATATCACTGACATGATTTATCCCTCTAGCAATCTCTCTCTGAAAAGGAGGTGGGGGTGGGGAGGGAATTTACTCTCTCTTCCGGCCTCTTTTACGTGTTACACTGCTACCCTTAGGGCAGAATTGAGGATGGGAACTCTGAGAGCGGCTACTTTTATCCAGGGGTGCACTGACTTGCTCCTTAGTTCAGCCCCCTCGGTCTTCCACCCCTTCCCTAGTTCTCTCTCCCTCTCTCTCTTGCCCTCCAGGGGGCCTGGAGCCCCAGCCAGCTGTTGGAAACCACTGCCCAGGCATGCCACGAATTCAATTCGAGGACAGCTGGATTCTAGAGCGAAAAGCAGCTCACGCTGGTGTCTGTTTGTGTACCTGCCATGGCACCCCAAAATGAGACAACTCATCTAAAAATTTCTTCCTTAATTTAAGAATCCTCCTCTACGCTTCACCTTCATCTCCTTGGGGAGAGGAAAGTATGGTCCAAGAGGGGGAACCTTAATAACTATAGGGGCCTTCCCCCTGCCCTCCTAAATACCAACACATTTCCCTCCTTTCTGAAGGACTGGGGCTGTATTTTTAAAAGCCAATACAAATTGTCTCGCAGGAAGACTCTTCCATCCCGTAACGAGGTTCATGTATTAACTAACATGTTGTCTCCATCAGCTCCTACACAGTCTGCTTTTGGGTTCGAAACTTTATTTTTCCCCCCTAGCGACACTCCAGGGAAACCTTAACGTTACAGCAGATGAATAAACGAGTTTTTTTCCCAGCGTAGTCCCGTTTATGGCTTTATTGCTACCCATTGATTACTCCGCTTTGTTACACAGAAGGAAAAGATCATAAAATCCGGAGACATCCGGGTTCTTGTTATAGCCAGTTTCCCCCACCACCACCAAAAAATGGTGAGGCGAAAATATGAGCTTCCACTGCTCCCCTCGCTTGCCCCACTGACCCCCTCTTTCTCAACTCAAAGCATTTTCAGCCTATGTTACGATATCAACATAAGTTTGGATTAATCAGGGGGGAAAAAAAAAAGAACATCTGCACACCTTCCGCTGTTTCTGTTTGCCCACTGCGGCGCCCTCAGAAGCCTCGGACACAGCCGCCTTTTCCTAACCTCTTCCTTATTCTCAGCCCCCAGGTGGGAAGAAAATGGAGGCAGGGGGCTGCTGAGAGGCCCGGCCCCACTAGGTGTGGCCGGCCCTTGGGTGAGAGCACCCCGGGAAACCTTGGCTAGAATCTCCAAGCCCCAGAGCTCAGGTCCAGGGGCACCTCCCTTGGCAGGACAGAGAGTCCGAGGGGGCAGGGGCTTCTGACCTGGGCAGGGGCTTTGAGCCTGCAAGACACTCAGTATCCATCAGAACCCCGCCGGCCTTCTCCTTCTGGCTGGATCCTATGTGAATTACCCCAACGGCCCTGGCTGGCTCTAAATCATAAATTCTCACCAACATAAACAGGAGTTGATGTGTCTAGAAAGACTCTCAGAGTTCTTTCTTCTTTCTTTTTTTCTCTCCCTCCCACCTTTTACTTTTTCTCTTCCTTTCCTATTTATTTTTAAAATAAATCTTCCTTTTTAGGCAAAAATGCTTTATGAGTTTCCCCCAAAAGGGGTCCTGAGGAGGAGGTAGACGGGGGTGGGGGGGGGGCTAGGAGGAAGAGGAAGCAGATGCATGGCTGCTTTGCACACCTCAGCTCTGCCACTGCACCCTGATGTCTCACTCTTTCCCTCTTTAGACTTAGGGGCTCCCCGCATGCTCCCTCCACCCCAGACTCTCCTCCCTCTGAGCACCACGTTTTATGCAATTTCTTTCCACTTTTGATTTTTTAAAAAAAATTATTCGGAAAAGTATACTGGTTTAATGATGCAGACCCGCTCCATGGAGTATCAAGCCAGGATTTCCTGTAGGATTTCTGGGGATCTCCCTGAGCTGGGAGGGAGTTCCTCCCATGGAGAAATCAAGATGTAATTTTAGAAGGGGGCAGATATAAAAGATGAAATCAGATTGAAAATACAGGGATTTCTCCAGCCCTGGCGGTGGCTACAGCACAGCAAAGTTAGCTGGAGCTGAGAGATTTCCTGGGAGTGCAGCTCTCCTTTTCTGGGCCCCAAGGCCCTGCTCGGGGACATTCACCCTTCCTTCACCCTCAAATCAGTTCCCTTACGTATATATTTTTAAAAGAAATCCAAGTCTTACTTTCAAAGCACACACTTAGTCTCAACTAGGGAATCAACAGAAGCAGAAGCGATTTTTTTCCCCCTTCTTGACATCTGGCTTGCGATTGGCTGGGAGGGGGTCAGCTGACTTTGTCATTTTGTCTGTCCTGGATTGGAGCCGTCCCTATAACCATCTAGTTCCGAGTACAAACTGGAGACAGAAATAAATATTAAAGAAATCATAGCCCGACCAGGTAAAGGCAAAGGGATGAATTCCTACTTCACTAACCCTTCCTTATCCTGCCACCTCGCCGGGGGCCAGGACGTCCTCCCCAACGTCGCCCTCAATTCCACCGCCTATGATCCAGTGAGGCATTTCTCGACCTATGGAGCGGCCGTTGCCCAGAACCGGATCTACTCGACTCCCTTTTATTCGCCACAGGAGAATGTCGTGTTCAGTTCCAGCCGAGGGCCGTATGACTATGGATCTAATTCCTTTTACCAGGAGAAAGACATGCTCTCAAACTGCAGACAAAACACCTTAGGACATAACACACAGACCTCAATCGCTCAGGATTTTAGTTCTGAGCAGGGCAGGACTGCGCCCCAGGACCAGAAAGCCAGTATCCAGATTTACCCCTGGATGCAGCGAATGAATTCGCACAGTGGTGAGTTTTACAGCTCCGAGATATAAATTAAATAAACTGAACTGGCTTTATGACCGGCTTCCCTAGAAGAACGGGCGGAGAGAGTTTTTTATGGCCCCATAAAAACAATCACGCTCGTCTCCTCGCCGACGCCGAGACAGGGCCCCCTCTTCTGCCCCCTCTGCTCGCCTCCCGCTTGCTCGCAGGGGCCTGGCCCCCTCGGCCCCTGACGGATTGGAGGGCTCCAAGGCGAGCTGAGGGGGCAGGAACAGGGCAGGGGATGAGGGGAGGGGGTGGGGGAGCCCCCCAAAGTCGAGTCAGGCTGAGGAGAAGGGAGGGGGAGAGGAGGGGACAGAGAAGTGGGGAGAAGTTTCCAAGGAGCTAGGGCGCTTGGGGAGATGGGGGAACCCAGTCGTTCAGAAATGGGGCCCCATCCCCCATGTTTGGGATTTTTCAAAAATCAGCTTTTAGACTTGCAGCTTTCTGCCTGGTTCTGTCCCCCACCCTACCCCCACCTTTCTTTGGGACCCACCTACCAACCTGGCGGGGGGGGGACTGAATGAAGTTGGGATCCTGGCTGTAGTACCCCCAGTGGGGGTGGAGACAGGGCAGAGAGGAGAAGGCTGGAGGGGGCCCGTGAGTTGCTGGCCAAGTTGGGAGGGTCAGGGCTGTGCTAGGCTAAATCGTCTGCGGAGGATGCCTTGCTGATTGTTTTTAGTGTGTTTTGTGCCCGGATCTCTAGGGGTCGGCTATGGAGCGGACCGGAGGCGCGGTCGCCAGATCTACTCGCGGTACCAGACCCTGGAACTGGAGAAGGAATTTCACTTCAACCGCTACCTAACGCGGCGCCGGCGCATCGAGATCGCCAACGCGCTCTGCCTGACCGAGCGACAGATCAAAATCTGGTTCCAGAACCGCCGGATGAAGTGGAAAAAAGAGTCTAATCTCACGTCCACGCTCTCAGGGGGCGGCGGAGGGGCCGCGGTCGACAGCCTGGGCGGAAAAGAGGAAAAGCGGGAAGAGACAGAAGAGGAGAAGCAGAAAGAGTGACCAGGACTGTCCCTGCCACCCCTCTCTCTCCTGCTCCCTCGCTCCCCGCAACTCCCTCCTAATCACACACTCCGTATTTATCACTGGCACAACTGATGTTTGGACTTCCTGAGACAAAATTAGGGAGTCAAATATGGACCTGAAAAGTCAGCTCTGGACCCCCTCCCTCACCGCACAGACTCACAAGGCGCCTCCTCCTCTCCTGCTCCCTCGCTAGCTCGTTCTCGGCTCGTCTGCAGGCCCCTTCCCTCGCCCAGGCCTTGGGGCTCGTGCCTGAACCTCGCTTCAGACTCCACAGATCTCCCTCCAAACGAGGACTTGGCCTCCCACCCTCTCGGCGCCCCCCACCCCCGCCCCCGCGCAGAGAGCCGGCTCCCGGGCCCGGGGGCCTCCGCTCCCAGGCCTCAGGGCCCGGCGTGGCAGCCAGGGAGGGCGGGAGGCCCAAGTAGGGCGCGTGGTGATCCCACAGCAACCCCCAGGGCCTGCCTGCAGCCCCCGCCCGGCCCCTCTGCCCCAGCAAATGCCCAGCCCAGGCGAATTGTATTTAAAGCAGCCTGGGGATCATTATGGCATATTACAAACTGTGACCATTTCTGTGTGAATATTTTTAGCTGTATTTGTGGTCTCTGTATTTATATTTATGTTTAGCACCGTCCGTGTTCCAATCCCATCTTAAAAAGGAAAAAAAAAAAAAGAGGGAAAAGTACAAAAAGAGAGAAAAAATAGTGAATGACGTTTGTTTAGCCGGTAGGAGAAAAATAATAAATTTTAAAAATCCCGTCGTGTTACCCTCCTGTATAAATCCGACCTCTGGATCCGTTCTCGAATATTTAATAAAACTGATATTATTTTTAAAAGTTTATATCGGGATTTCTGTTACTTCGCTCGCCCTCCGGCCTCGGGGTGAAACTTGGAGCAGGCTCCGTGCGCTCTCGCGTCCGCCCGCCGCCTGCGAGCCCCCGGCCCCCTGCACGCGCCTCGCCCGGCCCGGCGCTCAGCCCTGCCTCCCGGTTCTCCCGGGGATCGCGCTGGTGGCTGGGAGGCCTCTCCGGGTTCCCCACATAGAGCAACGCCCTCGCCCCGCAAAAAGGGCCGCACGGGGTTTCACTGGGGGTAGAGTGGGAGCCCGGGTTGGTCGGAGTGGTCTCCGGCCCCACACAGGCCTTTCTTCCTGCCTTTGGTAGTCTGGGGTCCTCGGCTTCTGAACCCCGGGCCCCAAAGGCCAGAAAGGACGCATTATCCAGGCCCCAGGTCACCCCCGCCCACTCCCCGGAGCGAGGAGGGAGGCGCCGCCGGAAGCCAGCAGGGCAGCCCCCGGCCCGCGCCAGGCCGACTCTTGCGAAACGTGGCGGAGGCGGAGAACCGAGGGAAAGAGGAGACCTCGGGACCCGAGCCCTTCGGCAGAGATTGAGCGATTCAAGGACATCTCGGAAAAGAAAGCCTGGAAACTGAGCTCTCCCCTGCTCTGGGACTCCTGACGTGGCCGGGACCAAATTCCTTCCTCCTTACAGCGCCAGCCCCAGTCTGGTTCCTTACTCTTTCTTCTCCCCTCAAACTAGGCCGGTGAGGAGCGCAGCCAGACCCTAGCCCTTCCCCAGCTCAGGCCTTCTCTCCTAAGCCCAGCCAGAGAAACCTGAGTGGACCTAGGGGGTGAGGTAGTGAGGGGGTCTCCCAGAGGGAAAAAGTCCGCCAGTTTTCCAGACCTTCCAGATCCCCCGCCAGCGCCCCTTCCAGCGCCTCTGCCAGCGGGGGCGGGAGGGGGGCTTCTCCTGGCCGGGGCGGATATTTCCCGGGGAGAGACAGGCAGGAAAGAATAAGACTTGGGGCTAGGGGAGGGGGGGATGTAAAGGGGCCGAATGGCTGCGGAGCCCCTGGTCACAGGCTGTGAAGGTGGCCCAGGCGCCTGCCCTGCCTACCCCCATCCCCCCACCCCCAGCTAGATCCTTTTGGACACCTCCAGATAGCTCAGAAATTGCTCTCCTGTGGACCTTCTGAACCCAGGTCCCTGGAAAGCCTGGTCCAGAGGCCTTTCCTCCAAAGGGCGCAAAACAGGCCTTTTCCTCTGCCCTGCTCATATAATATTTGTGGAAGCTTGAATCTTGCTTCTCCATGCCCTCAATTAACATCTATTTTCCATCCCAAATACCTGGCATGGGTACCACACCAGGGTCATACCCAGGGATGCAGAGCAGTCCTCCAGTTCATTGTGTCTGGTTCTTTACCCACCCAGCTAGCCATCCACCCAGTCACACAATTGAAAATTGCCTTGTTGCTACTCTGGGGTCCCTGGCATGGTGAGGAGGCCTACTCAACTTCCCCTGGCTCCTCACCTCCAGGCTCATCCCAGAGTCCCCAGCACTCTCAGTCCCATGAGCCCCCTATCTAGTTCTGCCCACTCGGGACCCCTACTCCTGGGCATCCTGCCTACCTCTGCAGAGGCTGGGTTCACTTTCTCAGGCTGACAGGCACCTCCTCAGCAGTATCAGGGCTCTGGGGCCTCAAAGGAAAGGGACCTCGACCCTTGGTTTAGAGAAACTGAGATAAGCCCCCTCCGGCCTGGGTAGGGGCTCTCCTACCTCAATCCCCTTCCCTCAGCCATTTTTGAACATTGAAAGGCCCCGGGGTTGGGGAGGATGGGGCCATCCGTTACCCAAGAAAACCCCGAAAAAACAGAAAACAAAAAACCAAAAAACAGAACAAACCCTCTGTGCATCCTAGTGAAGCCTCATCTCCCCTTAAAATGAAATACAATTTAAAAGGCCATTTCAGTGGTTTGTTGCAGCAACACCCAGCTTCTCCTCTACAGCGTGGAAAATCCAGAGTCCTGAAGGCCAGCCAGCGAGCCAGGCTGCAATTCCTCCAAGGAGGCACCAGGTGTCGCTGTGGGCTCGTTGTCCCGCCTACCCCCCAATTCCAAGAACCTTTTTTTTTTTCTCCCCCTTCTCTCTCTTTCTCTCTCTCCCTCACTCCCTCTCCCCCTTGGTTGGGCTTTGCCAACATATCAAGATGCGTTTCGCCGGCTTCCATCACTAACCTCCCGGAGGTCATCAAGCCAAATTTATGAGTGGCCGCTCGAGTCACGTGACTCTATTTAAGGCTCCCTTATTTGGGAAGAGCGCATAGGATAAAGAAAGAGATATCTCCACCTATAAATTGTGCACTTTGGAGAACAAAAAACCCCTCAACTTCAAAGAGTCACAAATCACCCTTAATCAAAAAGGGTGCAGAAATTTTTTTTTGGGCCCTCCCCGCCATGAGCGCCTACGTAGCCAATTCATTCTATAAGCAGAGCCCCAATATCCCTGCCTATAACATGCAAACTTGTGGGAACTATGGATCGGCCTCAGAGGTGCAGGCATCCAGGTACTGCTACGGCGGATTGGACTTAAGCATCACTTTCCCACCGCCTGCGCCTTCCAACTCTCTCCACGGGGTAGACATGGCTGCCAACCCCCGGGCTCACCCCGACCGCCCCGCCTGCAGCGCCGCGGCCGCTCCGGGACACGCTCTGGGCAGAGATGAAGCGGCTCCTCTGAACCCCGGGATGTACAGTCAGAAGGCGGCTCGCCCAGCGCTGGAGGAGCGAGCTAAGAGCAGTGGGGAGATCAAAGAGGAGCAGGCGCAGACAGGGCAGCCCGCCGGACTGAGCCAGCCACCGGCCCCGCCACAGATTTACCCGTGGATGACCAAACTGCACATGAGCCACGGTAAACTTTAGGACTTCATTTTGCGCGCTCGGGTCCGCCTGGGTTTTATAGGCCATGCGGGGCAAATAAAGAAAAAAAACCTGCGGCCATAAATTTTACGATCCAGGCATCAATGGCTCGTAAAACTGTCCACTAAAAGGCTTAGAGGCTGTGTGCGCCCAAATTTACGACGACATAATTGGATCATAGGAACAAAACGTGTATAAAAGGCAATATTCAATTTTGGGGGGAGAGGGAGGGAGTTAAAAAAATAGAGGGATCTGAAGGGTGAGGAGCGCGGGGCTCCAAGAGCGGGGATCCCCCCGCGGTCCCTCCTCCCTCCCCTGCGGAGCCGGCTCGGCCGCCGCTTGCCGCTCCGGAAGATTCCAGCGACTTGGGAGGGGCGGGAGGGGGGTCCCCGGTGCTCGGATCTCGAGGGTGCTTATTGTTCGGTCCGAGCCTGGGTCTCCCTCTCCCCCCCACCCCCTCAGTCCCTCCGGCTGCTAAGTGAAGGCTACGGCTGAAAGTTTCCTGCCCGGGCGGAGGCGCCTCTCCCGGGGCCAGGCTGGGCTGGGCCGGGCCCGCCTGCGGCCCGCCGGGCCTGTCCTGCCCCGCTCGCGTCTTCTCCCTCCGGCCGCTGGTGGGGGCCTGGGGCTGGGATGGGGAAGCTGGGGCGCTGCACGCTATTCACCCCTTCCTGGCTTGGGGGGTTTATATTCCAGAGACTGACGGCAAGCGGTCCCGAACCAGTTACACGCGCTACCAGACTCTGGAACTGGAAAAAGAATTCCACTTTAACCGCTACCTCACTCGCCGCAGGCGCATAGAGATCGCCAACAACTTGTGTCTCAACGAGAGACAGATCAAGATCTGGTTCCAGAACCGCAGGATGAAGTGGAAGAAAGATTCCAAAATGAAAAGCAAAGAGGCTCTCTAGAGGCAGCGGAGAGGCCCGCCGGGAGCACCCCGAGCCCGCTTCGGTCCCTGCGCCTTTTCTTTTCGGTTTTCCTTTCTCGGTATAGGGCGGGGGCTGGGAGCATCGGCTCCCCGGCCTCACAGACAAAAGCTCTTTCCCTTGGCATTCCGCATCCCCAGCGACCCCAGGTTCCCGCGTGGCTGCCCGCGCTGCCCGGACTCCCCTCGGTTCTGCTCAGCACCGAGGTCCCAGGGCAGGCTCTCCGCAGGATCCCCAGAGGGCTGTGGCATAGGGGCCGGTGCTGAGCGAACCCGGCCCGGGCTGCCTCTCAGGATTCCTGCCCCAGCGTGGCCGCCGGGGTTCAGGTGGGCCCTGCGGGCGCCTCAGGCCCCGCGCCGGGACCCTCCGGCCTCGCCCTCTCCTTTGTTCCCGGCTGCGGGCTCGGTAAGAGGATGGTTGTGCCTGGCGGAGTCCGGCACCAGACTCGGGGTGCTTCCTTGTAGCCACTAAACTCGATGTTCATTTTTTAAATGATTTGCATATGAAAGGGGGAAGATGACTGACTGTCTGCTTAGGGCGCCCTTGGTTGCCCTATGCTCTCCCAACCTGCGCCCCCCACCCCAAAGCCCGGGAACTTGTCCAGCCTGCGCTCTCTGCATGCCCTCTCAGGCCCCCAGCCTCAGACCGCTAGCTAGCTCAGCTATTGGGGTTCCCTGCTACTGGACCCCAGCAAAGGTCCTAGAGGCTCCTGGCTGCCCCAGTAGTCCCTGCCACGACGTTCGGTGTCCTTCTTCTCATCGCTGTGGTCCAACTATTTATTGACTCCAGGTCTTTCCTGAAACTATATTTTCTCATATCAAATAAAGACAAAGAGAGAACAGGACTAAAGATGCAGCGGCTCCTCTCTGTTTGGGGGGCATGTATTGGGGAAAATTGTCTAAATGGGCTATGGGGTGTTGGGGGAGGCCCACAGCCTTTAAGCCTCTCCTTTAAAAGAATTTTTAGGAGCCTCTAGGAGTATTGAGAAGAGGAAGGTCAAACTGAGCCTTTTTCCCAATCCTTGGCTCCAAGAAGGACCTCTCGGGGAAGGGGAGGGCACCCAAGCCGTCTGTACTGGCTTTTCCCATGCTGTGGCTGCCCCAGGCATTCAGGCCTCCGCACCCACTCCCACTTTGGCTGGGTGGATATGAGGCCTCTAGACTGGCAGCGGCCCCACAGCATGCCAGAGCTAATCTGCAGGGACCAGGGACCCATGGCTCCACGGTGCTCAGACTCAGGCCCTTCTGGGCTTGTGCAGAGCTCTCTCAGGGCTACGTGGTGGTCCCGGGGCCTCGCTGGACATAGAGGAAGGGCTGAGCCCTCAGCCTAGGGGCCTATTTGGTCCCCAAAGGATGCTCAGAAAGAGTTGGTACTGCTCAGTAGAGGGGCGCCGCGGGAGGAGGTGTGTGGCGCTTCTAAGGTGGTGGGGGAGCAGTGGGGCAACCTGCAGTGTGTACCTCCCAGGCAGGAAATGTTCAGACTGTCTTCCCCACCTCCTAGGGCCTAGGGCTATGCAGGGCAATTAGCTGGGAAAGGAGCTGCATAGACCAGTGCGTGAGTTGGGTCTGTTTGCCATCATTTATCTCAGTCTCTGGGATTTTGTGTGGAGGGGGAGGGGGAGCTAAAGGGAAGGGGAAAAGGAGATAATTCAGGTGGTGCCTGAGGCTGGCCTAGGCCAAAGATCTGCTCCGCCCCAGGCTCCCGGGATGGGACGGGGGAGGAAGTACTTTATAGGAGAAACAAATGCGGGAAGGGTTCATAAAACTTTACTGCATTTCCCCTCCCGCCTCCCACGACGGGGTGATTTCCTGGAGCCAAGCCTAGGCCCCACACACTGGGCGTGGGGGCCAGTTCAGGATCTGGGCTAGCAGTCTATTCCAGCAGCCAAGAGGGAAAGGGAGCAGAGAGGCTTTGGGGAGGGGCAAGGGGAATATTTATGATTATTAACGTTGATGTTCCTTGGATTTATTGTTAAGGACTGACTCTTCTGCATCCCACTGCCTAAGCTGCCAGTCTGTCTTTTTTTTTTTCTGAAAGACCCATGAGCCTTGCCTCACCCCATGCTTAGCACGTAGGAGGTCTCCACACATGTTTCTTGAACTGCACCCATGGCTCCACCCTTCCCCTTCTCACTACACTCAGGCCAGGTGAGGGAGCCTGTAATGTCTCTCTTCCACTAGCGCTCAGCAGTCAGCCCAGCCCTGCACCAGCTCATCTGTCTCCTTTCTCTCAAATAAAATGTGTAATTTTCTTCAGGGAGTTATTTTAATTTTTTCTCCATGCTGAGTAAAACTATTGGGCGAGCAGTGAAGCGTGGAGAAGCATTGGTGTCTCCAGTGGGTCACAGTTAACTAAGAAAGAGGTCGTGGTGCCCACCATCACACACCCCAGCCTCCCTGACTGCCGAGGCCCTGCGCTTCTTCCCCGGGGTTGAAGTGGGGTGGGGTGAGGGGATGCATCGCCCCTGGCCAGGGGTGGGGACAGTGTGGCTCAGACCCGCTGGGCAGGTTACACCAGCCCCACTGTGCACTGACGCCTCCTCCCCGCAGGGTTTGGGTCTCCTCTTTCCCTGGAGGAGCTGGAGTAGTGACTCCGGTCGGCCAGACTTGGGTAGACACAGCCGTGCCTGCCAGTTTTCCACCCTGTGTCATGGTCCGCAGACCTGTGCTCAGGGCCCAGCCTCTGCTTCGGCGGCATCAGCGCCCACAACCTAGACAGAGGCCTCGGACACGCTCCCTTGCACTGCGAGTGGGTGCGGCCCAGACTCTTGCTTTCTCCCTGAACAGAGGCTTCTGCTTCACCAGCCGGCCTCCTGGAACAATCTTCAAGTACCAGGGTTTGGCATTGCTCTTGGGGAGTTAGTGGAGGGGCTTCTGGGTCCCAAACAGAGACCATGGAGCCTGCTTCTCCACTTTGCCCTGGAACCCACCCCCTCTGGCAGTGAGGAAGAAGGGGAAGAAGCATGACTTACCTTCCCGGGGGAGTGGGAAGAGGGGGACACCGCCCACTCTGAGCAATTAGAGGAGAGAGGAGAAAAAAAATAGGAGGAAAAAAAAATATCAACACGACCTCAAGGCGACAGGTCCTTATGGAAGTAAGTAAATAAATAAATAAAGATCCATCCTCTGCCCTCTCCCCACCCTGCAAGGGGGGTATGAGGTGAGGCCAGGGAGCAGCACGAGGGCTTTTTAGTGTAACTGAGCATTAGAGAAACACGCACTGCTTCTATGTGAATTTAGGAGTTTGAAACTTTTGGAGGTTATTTATGTGAATGGCCCGAAGGCAAGCCCATGAGTGGCTCTTGGGGGACCACGTGATGTCATTAAACCAAGTTTTATGGTGTAGGGAGAGCTGACAAACCCACAATATATTTACATCATATATAATCTTAACTGTCCAGCCACGCAGCTGCTGGTGAGGTTTAATGCTAGGACAGAGGGCCTGGCAGTTAGAGGGGATTACGGCGCTGGGGATGATGGTGAGAGAGGTTACATCTTCGCAAATGAATCCCAGACGAACGCTGTAAGTTAATTTTCTCTCTCTCTGACCCTTTCTCCCATTTACCTAATCCCCCCCAACCCCGCCAAAGAGGAGGCAGTTCCCACTCATGAAGGGAGGGGAAGAAGGCCTCCCCAGGCCTCCCCAGGCCGGGGTGGGAGAAGAAGAGAAGCCGCTGGGAGGTAGGAGGATGGGGGAGCTTGTCTCCCCAGACCAGCCCTCCCCACCCCCAGCCCCTCAGTCCCTCCAGCTGCAAGTCGACTGGGGTAAAGAGAGACCTGGGTCCTTTAGAGCTTTGCCAGGTCCCCCTGACCCCCTCTCCCTTCTCAGTTGAGAAGAAAGACAGCGGCAGACACAGGGATGTTTGGTGTTTGTTAGGAGTGTGTAAACTGTAGGCGCAAGTGCAAAGGGCCTCTGGGGCCCTTGTTCTGGGGAGGGGCCAGTTCAGCCCTTGGCCAGTGGCCCAGAGTCCAGGCAGGGCAGGCAGCTGGGGAGGGAGACAGGGAAGGAGGCCTTTGGGACTATTGAGCCCACAGGCTGTGAACTGAAATGGCAGAAGCATCTTAAAGTTGGCAGGTGGAGCCCAGGGAGTCCCGAAACATTCTCTCTCTTCATCACCAGGCCTGGGTGGGCAGCTGTCCGGGTCTCCAGGTCTCCACAGTCTGGGGTCTTAGTCTGTCTGGGGCCAGTGTGGTTTCATGCCTCCTCCTCCCTCTAACTGTCGGGGTCTTTCCTGGCATCCCTAGCGTTGGCCTGAGGAGGCCTAGAGGCCCCTGCTGTGAATGGATTATAAATGGGCATGGGAGTGGAGGCAATGTCTTTACTAGGCTGGCCAGGTAAGTCCCCTGGCCCTGAGGAGAGAGTGGCCTCTGGGCGATGGAGCCCTCAGGACCCAATGGGCATAGTGCCCTGGGGCCAATCTCAGGCTGAGACTCCCTTCAGGTTTCTAGGAAAGAAGAGCAGAGGCGTTGGACACGGAGGCAGGACGTGTCCTCCACACCTGCGTGTGGAGGATGCGTAGTGTTCACCTCCCCGTGCTTCACTGGGGGCTAAACCAAGAAAATGACAACGTAGGAACGCAGGTTCTCTGAAGAGGCCAGGGATTCCAAAGCAGGGTGGAAAGCGGGTCCTTAGAGGGCAAGGCATCTAGGCCAGGGGAAAGGGGGAGGGGAGCGAGGGGGTGAGGCAGAGCAGAGGGGGAGGGAATGTTTTGGGGGCGAGGGGCTCTGGGCGCCACTGGATGGAGAGGTGCAGTTGGGGACAGGAGGAGGACGCTGTTACCGTGCCCCTGTCGCCCAAAAGACTGAGAAAGAAACAGGAATCAGGCAGAGGCAGGGGGCCCAGACAGACTCTGGCAGGGTGATGGGGAACAGAGACCCAAGGACACCGGCCGTCAGAGCTGGAGCCCCGTCCCTTGCTCTAGGGGACTGTCGCATGCTAGAGGAGCTGAAGAGCCGGGGCGCCCAGGTGGAGAACTCTCCAAAGCCTTCCCTCCCGGGCCTCAGTCCCTCAACACCGGCCTCCCCCTCCAGCCTCCCACTCCTTTATTTTCTGGAGAGGCCGTTAGGACCCCAGCGGACTCTTCCCAGTAACCCATTGGAGAATTAACTCTCCTGTTCTCCCTTTCTCATTAGGGGCCCTCCCCGACTCTACCCCTCCCTCCCAGTCTGATTCTGAGGATTTTTGGAAACTTTCCATCCAAGCAGCAGGGAGATGGGAGTTTCCCTTGGTCTATAACTTGACGCCCCCCCTCCCTCCAGCCTCCCTTGGGTCTTGGGGAGCGAATCTAATGGTCTTCAATCAAGAATTTAATCAGGGCCCAAGTCCCACACCCAGGCAAGACTCGCTGCCTTCCCCAGCTCCTGGCCAGATCTCAGTCCCGATCCCTTCAGCTCTGTGTAGCAGGGTGAGTGAGTGTGTTTCTGTTTTACAGACTTACACAGCGTCTCTTGGAGGGTTTCTATGACTCCCTTGCCCCCTTTTCCTGTTTCTTAGGCTCAAAAGTTCCATGTAAATATCACCCCCTTCTTCCCACCCCAGTAATTGCAGATGGTCTTTCCTCTCAGATAATTTGCCAGGGCGTTGTTGTTTTTTTGTTGTGGTGGGGTTTTCTTTACATGTATTTATTTATTTTGCTGTTTTGTAGGACTAATACAAATGGAAGTAGTACAAACACAAACGGGCCTTGACATTCTTGGCTTTCCCACCCCTCCCCCATTCTGGAATTTGCGGTTTCTCTGGAGTATAGGGGGATGGGCGGTCCATCAGGTGTCAAGGTGCCCCACCTAACCCGGAAAGCTTTTAATTTTGTTCCTAGGTCTTTAACCCTAGAAGAGGTCAAGCAACCAATCAGAAATGAGCTAAGCAGGGTCACATGGCCTTTAGCAACCAATCAGCCAAAAAGTACTGGGGTCTCCGTCTCGGCCTTCCCCGGACTCCTCTTCTTCCCTCCCCACCACCCTCTTTAGTTCTTGGATCCTCCATGTCTCTGAAATGAAGGGGATAAGTGATGCTGAGAATATTCTAGCCCTCTTCCTCTGTCCCTGACCCAGCTCTGGGGAGTCTTTGGCTTTTGTCCTCCAGTTCTAACAAAGTTATACTTCGAGATCAGTCTCAACTGCACTGGGATCTGAGGTTGTGGGGCAACCTCTGCATTATTCTCATGTTCTCCTGTGTGATCTTACCCAATTCCCTGGACTTTATAGATAATACACTCTAGATTAGGCTGTACAGTGGATGTGGATACGAACTCCAGCCCTGAATTCAAATTCTGACTATGATTATTCCCTATACACTTACCTTGCACACCTTTTCGTTTTCATTCTCTTATCCTCTTGGGGACAGGTGGAGTGATTAGAAGAGACCTCTTTTGATTTATCTTTCTGGAAATGCTCCAGAAGCCATTAGCTTTATCGAAGTGTCTCTGGCATGGTTGGGGAAGGGAGCAAAAGTGGAGACTTTTTGAAAGTTGTATTTGGTACCTAGTTTGTTGAATAACTTCAAGTCAGTTGAAAGAAGCATTCTGGAAAAGGAAATCAGCATGGAAAACCAGGACCCTTCCCCCCCCCTTCCCCCATACGAAACAGGTGATGGATTTAAGTTCCCTTCCTTTCCATTCTTTTAACAAGATATGATGATGTTGATGATGACCCTTTGTCCTGGCCAATGGTTATCAAAGGACACAGCCACTGAAGGTGTGGATTTTGCGTTTGTGTTTACACATGGGTTAGGTCAGAACAAGCAATGGCTGATAAACTATTTCTGAGCAAGTCCATCTGATGGCACAGAGAATGTGCATGTGTGGCAGGAGTACTTGTCCTCATGTCTCCTGAACACTTGACTTTCAGGCCCAGACCCAGGCATTTCTCCCCCCCCACCCCCATCCCCCAGTCTCCAAGGCTTTGTTCCAGGGTTAATTTTCTGGTTGAGTTCCCCTCCCCTCCCCTCCCCTTCTCCTCCTCCTGAACTCCTGCCCTCCTTGAACTGACGGAGGAGCAAGATGGGCTGTGCCACCCAGACCTCTAAGCCCTCCTCTGGGGGCATCAAGGGATAGCCCAGATGGAGCTGGGCTTTGTCTGGGTGGGGCTGACTTGGGGCCAATGCCACAGGTCAGGTGGGAAGGATTAGAATGAGAAGCCAGAGGGAGGGCAGCTCTTCTCAGAAACCACTGAGCCCCCACTTGCCAAGTCACCTTCACTCCCACCACTCCACTAACCTCTATCATGAATTAGAATTAGAGCACACAAACTTATTTTTCTCTGGTAGATGGTGTGGTAGTCTTGTCCGAGACCAATCCTCACCTCTGTGTGGATATCTCATGCTGGAGTTTCCAGACTCCAGGAAAGTAAGGAAAGAAAGGGCAGGAGTGTTGGCTCATTCTAAGCAGGCACTGGGAAGAGAGACTTTATTGCCTCAGCCCCTCTTAATATCCAGGTCAACTTTATCTGTGTCTTTGACTCTCCCTCTCTTTGTGTAATTGCTTTGGGCTGAGTTCCTGAGCTGAAACATCATTGTCCTAGGCTTTAATTCTGTGCTTTCCTTTCCTGGAGAGACAGGCACTGCTCTGAGCTTCCTCCTCAGTGGGACTGGAGACCCTGGAGCCCTTAGAGGTGGAGAAGGGACAGAATCTGGATTCAGGACCCCAAGCTAGGGCTTTCTGGCTTTTTGAAATTCAATTTCAAGAAGAGGCTAGCTGTTAGAGGGCCAAGAAAACCACGTCCGTTTTGTCGGGTCTTTGTAACCCAGAATGGTGTGTCTGTAGTGATACTTCCCTTCACTGCTTTGATGGGGCCCCAGGAGCCCAAGGAGTCTGGACTGAGGAACTGAGATGATAGAGATCTCTTTGTCCTTGAGTCCTACAGAAGAACCCTGGGATCCATTTTCTTCTCCCACTCCTGGGAAGATTCACTGTGTGTGGGTGGGGGTGGGAGGGAGATGAAATTTGGGACTTAGGGAAGTTGGGCTAGGTTATCCAGGACCTTGTTCAGCCTCTGATGACCAGGCCTTAGAAGCTAGAATGAGAGGTTGACCAGAAGGCTCTGGGCATGCTAGGAAGCCTTTGCAGGACAGAGGCTACTTCTCTACGCTTGACACAAGTGCCATGCTCTGCAGCCCCATATTGGGGGGTGTGGAATGTGTGGGCTCAGTTCCCTGGGATCCCTTCAGATCTGCATGTGACACAGCTCTCAGAGAGGTAGAGGAGGCTGGGTTCTGCCCTTGAAAGATCCCCAGTTCTCTCAGCCCCCCAGCCCAGATCACCACACCTGAACAGACAAAGTATATGTATGTGTCCAAGTGTGTATGAAAGAGGTCTGAAGGCCAGGCTGGACACAGCAAACCAGCCTTAAACTAACTTCCCAGTAGCCCATGATTCTTCCCATCAGCCCAGCCTGAAGACCATTTGTCCTCCCCTCCCCACTCATGCCCTCGAGCCCTAGGCATCTGTTAAGTTTCTTCCCTTCTGCCTCCCCGGAAAACCAACCCCCTGGAGCAGCCCCTACAGATGGGGGCAGCCAGGCTCTTGGTGACCTTTAGTGGCCTGTTGGCCTGTTGAGTTGTAGGGGGCTGGAAGGCAATGTAGGACTAGGAGGCCAGATCCTTATCTGATCAAATCTGCTCTTCAGGCTTAATTCCAAATACCTTAGGGCTGCTTCTCTGCTCAGATAGTGGAGAAAATTCTTGTCTAGTAAATACTTCTTTAAAAAGTCAACGTTCTGGCTGGAAAACCCAGTGTGTGTGTGAGTGTGTGTGTGTGTCTGTGTGTGTGTGTATGAAGCGAGTAAGGGTCAGGTCCCTCATTTTACACTGTGTCTCTCCCCCTCCTCTGGGTGGAGGATGGGGGCGTGGGCTGAGGTTTTATTGAAGGTGCTTTTCCTGTTGGGAGTAGACATGGGGTCATAAAGCCTAGAGGAGGCTGTTTTGATCTGGTGACTTCTCAGGAAGTAGCGTTTGAGCTTTTGCTTTGTAAATCACTCTCCCCCAAGCTGGCCAACTAGATTGGATTGCACTTCTCCAAGCCCACCTGGGGCCCTCCTTACCTCCCTTTCCCCAGTAAACCAAAGCAGAAAAATCAAAGGAAGTCCAGGGCTCCCCAAATCCTCTGCCTCCAATAAGAAAAGGGCTCATTGGTGATTTTTCCCCCTCAAAACTCCAGATTTAAAAATCATGCCATCTTTTATTTTCTTTTGCCCGTACAGACCTTGCTTCCCCCAACCCCTTAGTTAAAAAGGAGCTAACGTGGAAAGCAATCAGCTTCTGAGCCTGGTGGTAGATACCATGACTCCTGGGGGCTCTACTCTCTTCTGGGGCCGCTGTCTCCCTGTGATGTCTTTCTTGAGCCCCAAACCCCTTCTTGACAGGGTGGGAATTCAGGTCTGTAAGAGAGAGCTCGTGAAGAGAGGGGATGGGAGGGGGGCATATAGATGACCCCATCTAGCATTGTATGAATGGAGGAAACTCTCTGCAGTCAGTGACTGGGTTTTATGTAATTAAGATGGGTGCAGGGTAGTGTGTGAAAGCCCACAGTCTTCTCACATCTCCCTCTAACCGAGCTGTTGCCAAAAACAAATTTTACCTAAATGGCTCCATTTTGTAATGTTAATGAGCCTTCCCCTCCTAAAGACACCCCAGCTTCCCATGGATCCGTCCCCCAGCTTTGGGTTAGGGAGCTAAAGGGAAAAGAAGGAAAGAGTCCTCTACCTCTGTCTCAGTTCGGGCTACATCAAGTCAGGATGCTTTCAGGCCCAGTTGTCAGGGCTCCTATCCATCGCCAGAGAGATGCCCCATATGTTGGAAATAAGGCCATAGATTATATGAGTCCCTGGGCCCTCTTAGCACTTACTTGCACAGGCTTCAGTTTACTCTCATTTATTTCCCAGGGAAGTCTGGGCTGGGGCATCCCAAACCCACAAGCATCAGAGAATCTCCCTCATTCCTAAGATTCGATGCAAATACACGTGTCTTTACAGAGAGCTGAGCAATCCCATAGTTGTATACGTGAAAATGTGTTTATAGATTGCTCTGTGTATAACAGGATGTGTTTTACATCCCTCTCTACTCCACATTTAAATGCAGATTTATAGATATTTAGATTTATAGATACACAGTGAACGTAACAGTCCTCTGTTAAACTCCTGTGTACACATTACCAATCTCTCTATAGTGTTGGATGTATAAGCTGGGATGTCTCTCCCTAAATATCTGGATGAATAATTGGTGAGTTTTTTCCCTCGGTTGGAAAGAACTCTGCGTGCGTTGCTCAATCTCTATTTTGAAAATTTTATCTAGATTTATGCAGAAGTCCCAACTCATAAAATAGCTACATATTTGGAGATCTTTATAGTCTTTGCAATTTTGCTGCAAACTTAAATATTTGAAAGTATGTTTAGAGATGGTTCCATAATGCATGTATCTATATGTAGGGACATAGATCTCCCTCTAGAAGGACTGACACTTACTGCATCTCTCTGTCTCGCTATCTCTGTGTCAATAAAGACATCAGGTGAGTGGGGATAGGGAACAAATATCTCTGGGCTGTCTTGCTTATTAAAGGGAGTGATTCTGTTGCTATCTCCAAGGCTGAGTCCAAATGAGTTATTTGCCCCTGAAAACCTGCTCTAGGGACCACAGTCCTCTCCAGGCTGTCCCTGTGACCTGAAATCCCAGCCCAGGCTCCCCAACCTGCAGTACCTCCCAAGACAGTCACTAAGACGGGAGAGAGAAGGGAAGAGTCCTCTAGCTCCGCTCCTCTTGGCTCCCAGGGTGGAGAGGCTGACGGAGGCGTTGTCCCCCCACGCGAACTGGGCCTTTGAAATTTGGGGAAAAGAGCGTTCAAGTCCCCCACTATTTTTGTAGGGTGCCCAAATGGTGCCAGAGTCACTGCCCGACCCATAGATGCCTCCTCCCCAATTGTTCTTGGTGCCCAGGGCCCAATTAAGCGGCCGCCTCACTCCCGGCAGCCGAGCTCTTATCGGCCGGGATTGATGCCTCCGCGGCTCCTGTATATCATTTCCAAGATTTTTTCTGTCCAACTCCTCGGCTCCTTTGGCTTGCGCGGCTTTGACTAATGATTGCTACAGATGCCAACGTCTCCAGAATCCTAATAGCCAGACAGGCGGACTCTTATTTACCCGGCAACATTTCTGCGGGAAGGGGTGGGGGGAGAGGGGCTGAGGGAGCTGGGGCTCGGCTGTTGCAGGTGGGGGGGGGGGGACAGGGAGAAGGTTGTGACCAACTCACGTTTCACTGAACTTCTTCCCCAGTGAGAAAGACATTCCCAACTCCCTCCTCTCCCTGAGGGAAAAGCAGGATCATAAAATAGTGCTAATAGTAACTCAGAGCTCGCCTCATTGAAAAGGATCAAAGAACGAACAGGACATGGGGAAATAATCAGAGAAGTGTTTATTAGTTGTAAATAGATGAGAGATTAAGCAGGAGACCAGCGGTTTAGGGAGGAAAAAGAGGGATGTTTTTTTTCTTCCGGAGGAGAGAAAGGGGAGGTCAGCCACGGTGGGAGAAGGGGCTCCTTTTTAAAATTTCACGTCTTCCCTGTCCTCTCCGCACCCCGCATCTAGTCTTCCCGTCCGTGGAAATGCCTCCCGTCCTTCCCTTACTTCGCCTCACCTTCGGTCCCTCCGGTGTGGGACCGCGGCCACTTCCCAGAGGCTGCTCCGATGCCCGCTGGGGCTGCCCGGGTGATGGGGCCTCTATCTGGGGCTGGGGAGCAAAATGAGACCCAACGGCCAACTGCGGGCTGGGGGCCGCCGGCCCTGCGGTCCCACTCGCGCCCAAGTGGTGGAAAGTTGCGGCCGAATTCGCTTCTCCCGGCGCTTCTGGGCCGCCGGCGGGGCCGGGTCTTTGGGGGAAGCGGCTGGAGCTCCCCGCCGAGCCTGGAGCCGGGCGTCGCGCTTCCCGGGGTCTCGATCCAGACCTTCCCAGACATATACCCCTCATTCGGGTGAAGAGAAAACAAAAACGCTGAGCGGCCCGGCTCCGAGCCCAGGCATGGAGTGCTAACTCCAACGCGGAACATTTTTCTATCAGAGAATAACGGAGCACAAAATAATTCAGCAAGGCGGATGGGCAGGAGCACGGTGTGAGATCCCCGCGCGGTGAAGCGGCTGCAGAGCGGACCGCGCCGCACAGCCCGGGAGGACCATTTCGTTGGAGTGTAGGGCGAGGCCGCAGCCCGGACCCGGACCCAGCCGCCCGAGGGCCAGTCTCTAAATTACAGCCCATCAGGAGGACTCGGAAATGCAAAACAGGGAGCCGAAAGATTTAAACAGTCGGAGGGGGAGGCGTCCCGACGCGGCCAAAGCGAAAATCAATCACGTAATTAAAACGGGGAGAGGGCGAGGCCCGAGCTTGGGGGTCCGGGGTTCGGAGGAGGCAGCCAAGGTGCGGGCCGAGGTGGGCGAGCGGCCTGAGGATGGGGCTCTCCCGTCGCGGCTGGAGCGCGGAGGGGCTGCGGGGAAGTTTGTAACAGATCGCTATTGATTCCCGCTTGGCTGGAAAGAGCAGGCTGTGTGTCCTCTTCTAGGCCGGACCCTGAAGCCGCCCGATGGGCCCTTCCCGGGCTCCCCCATTTTCATGGGGTCGTGGCGTGTGGTGATCCCTGGGGTGCCCCGATCTGTCCAGGCAGGTTTGTCTGAGAGCGCAAGTGGCACCAAGACGTTGCCTCTGGGTTTAAGGGGGTAGAGGGAAGTGGCACCCTAGTTTCAGACACTTACATGTTGCCTTTGGACTGGATTCCCCCACCCCAGGAATCAAGGCTTGCCTTTGGAATGACTCTCATCTAGGCATCCAGGTTTGGAAGGGAGGTGAGTGGGCTTATTAAGGGGAGACTTGGGCCTGAGCTAACTGGACCCCTTTGGGCAGGGAACGAGAAGGAACAGTTCCTGGAGGAAAAAAATAAGGCACGCAGGGAGCTCTGTTTGTGAGGGAATGGTGTTCTTGTTATTACTGAGGTTAATGATGGTAATGATCAGGTATGGCTGGGTCAGCCTGGAGAGAACAAGCTCTCACAGCCCTTTCTCACAGAGGCTTCTCTGGAGAAGTCACCAGCTCCCCAACTTGGGTGTGATTGGGGCGAATAAAATGAAGACCTTTCCTCCCTTTCCCTGCCCTTTCCTCTCCCGTTCCTTAAGAACTCCAGAAAAAAAGGGGAAACCTTATAAAATCTTCAACTCCCCCCCATCATTTTCCTCTGCTCTCTCCAGTTCAGTAAAATGCATCATCTTCGGGCACTGGGCTTTTGCCGGGCGCCCTTCTTAGGAAGTTCAGCAGGCAGTTACTGGACCAAGTCCCCATGAATTCTGTTTCTGACCCTGGAGGAGACCCAGGATTCTCTTGCCTGCTATATTGGAATTCTCCCTCTATCCTTAGCCTTTCCCAGTCTCTACCTTCCTTGGTCCTGGGTGTCTAATCCCATGGGTCTCTGGCAGCTCAGAGGCCAAGAGCATGTTGAGATGCCCTCATCAGCTCCCCAAAGGGATCCCACCTTCCTATCGGCTTCTTAATTCTGGGAGCACTAGGTCAGGGAGCTCTTTGTAAGCTCCCCTAAGCCAGCCTAATTCCTAGATCTTTCAAAACCACATTTAGAGAGCTTTAAAAGTAAAAGTCCTTCCCCCTCTAACAGGAAAGTTCAGGTTACAAATCTTCAGCAGCGCAAGCTTCCTGCAGCCATAAGTCAGAATTTTCAACAACAACAAAAAAGAGGAGTTAAAGCTTGCATCAAAGGGAGAAGGGGACACCCCAGCCCCAATTTTAAAGGGGATGCAATCCAGCAGCCTTGGACAAGAGTGGGGGCCTCACTTGACAAGAGTCAGTGAGGCCACGATGGGCAAGGAAGGGGGTGGGGAACCCAACCTCTAACTAACAATTTCTCCAGCATAAAAATGAAACATCAAATTCGTTAGCCCAGGGCCTTCATTTTTCCCCTTCCACATTATAACTAGTTATTGAACTCGTTGGAAGATCTAAAGGCCATTTGCGAAGAGACAAATTTCAATGGAGTTTCCCCATCAATAACCCCATGGCAGTGACCTATTGGAACAAGTCAAACACCCGAGGTGAAATGCAGGTCACTCTGTCTAACCAATATTAAAATGCAGCCACTTTTTAAAAAGCCACTTTAAACGAGATTTGAGGAAAATTGAATTCCAAGAAAGGCAAAGCAAGGAGGGGGAAATCCACGAGAGGACCTTGCCTATGGTCTCCGAATAAACAAGAGAGATTCATCTTTAATATTTAAAGGGGGAAAATTAACATTCCATGATTGCTTTTTTTTTTTTGAGACTATAAGCGATTCTAGGAGAAAAAAAAAGGTTGAGTATTTTCTGGACACTTCTGGGTTATTAAAATCATTTTAGACCAATTCATTACTTTTACTGACAAGAGATTTAAGAAAAAATCAATTAAGCATTTGCATATTCTTTTGCATACATTAGCCCTGCCTGCTGGCATTAGAAAGGGACAAAACACATACATATATACATATACACACACAGGGGGAAAAATGGGAGCCTTGCTTTAGTTTGGGGTTTTCAAGTTGCTCGGAGAAAAAATAAAAATGAAATGAATTACTTGATTGTATACCATCTAAAAGTCAATTTACTTGAGGAAGAAGAAAGAGACATGTTGCAATTTTTAATCTCTAAAACAACAACAAAAACCACCTACACACACGGGCGCGCGTGCCCGCACACACCCACACCCTGCACTTCTGAGAGTGGGAAATGGATTGACCCTCATTTTCCTTCTCTTTGCCCTCCAAGTCCTGAGTTGGTTCTCCCACTTATTTTTCTCCCTAGGAAAATTCAGGGATTCTGAGACGTGAGATTTTAAGGCATCGCAGAATCAGTGGAGCCGCTGAGGTCTCTCAGCCGGCAGCTTGTTACCGGGGAGGGGAGGAATATGGGTTATCCAACGGTCAGTATGGTAATCCGGGCACAATAAGGCCTCGCACACAATGGACACATATTTTTCTTCAGCGGTGTCAGAAGGGAAGCGCTTTGTACTGAAACATGTTTCCGAAAGAGAAACCAGATCAAGACTTAGAAAGGATATGGGGTGAGGGGGGCATTCAGACAGTGATGGCTTAGAGGCTGGCAAAAGGTGATCAGAAAAAATAAAAAATAAAATTGGGGCAGAGAGAGGTGGAGGGCAGAGCAGGGGTTGGAGATCCCTGGGCTGAGGAGGCAGGAGGGCGAAGCACAAAAGGAGATACAAGGATTCATCACGGGCAAGAACCGCTTTATTGCCCCCCACCCCAACCCGTTAAGCCAGTGCTAAGTACAGAAGCCCTCCGAAGGGATCTTATTTCTGTGCTTGCAATAATATCTTGGTGAAAATGTTCTTGTGTGTGTGTGTGGTAGAGTCTGGCTTGTTATTTTCCGCATAGGCAACTTTCTTGCTATTATAGGAGCCCAAAGAGAGGGTTTTGGTAAGTGATGTAGATAAGTGTGGGCATACTTGGGGGAATCTCCCAGATTTCACTTTCTGGATGTGCATATCGAATTAGCTGTGAAAACCTGGAACGAAAACTCCACAGATTTATGGCTGCATAAGGAGGCATTTAATACATTAATAAATGTTAATAGTATGAATGCAAATATATTTGTTAGCAGTAATAACCAAAGACGGATTGGACACGTGGTTGGAGGCATCTGAACTCTCTGGATCTACTTACACGTACTGGCCTGAAGTGGGTTTCGGGCTCCTGTTCCCTCGACCCACCTGCAGGAGCTCTGAATCCTAGGGAGTGGTGGTGTGAGATGTGCAATGCCTTGGGAAGGACTCCCTAATTAAGACCAAGAGGGTGAAGAGATGGAAGAAAAGCGAGCTGAGGCGGGGGCAGGGCTGCTAGAAGGTGAATGTGAGGACTGCGAGGAGGGGAGCCAGGTGGAGCAGAGATTATTCCCTACCTGGATGAGGTGGGGCTACCTGATCCAGGTGCAGGCCTAGAAGGGAGGATGGGGGTGGGGCTGGAAGGCTTTCTCCCTCAGCAGCCTTCCGCCCACCCTACCTGAGCTCTCAGGGACTTTGCCTCTCCCCAGGCAGCAGTCTGGGGCTGGGTTCAGAATTTTTATGTGGATCGGCAGTCAGCATTGGTTTCCCTCGCCACTTCCAACAACTTATAATTAACCTATCCCCCTCCCACCAATAATAAAACCCTCACGCACTCCAAATCACTGTCAACCAAGCAGCAGCCTTCCCCTTCTCAGTCTCAAGTTCCTCTTCCAACCAAACCAGCCAGTCCTCACACGCAGAGGGTCCCGGACAGGAGTGGGCAGGAGTTCTCAACCAACTTTGGAAATCTGAGAACCTCTTCGAAGAGATGGTCAACCTCCAGGGAATTCCGGTTCTCTCACCCATCTGGTGGTAGGGGTCGGGCACTGACCTCTTGGGGAGAGGGTATCCAGGGACCCCCAAGCACTGGCTCTTGGTGAGCCTGGGGTGAGTGTGGGGGGCTTAAGCATTGCAGAAGGGAAGGCAGCCAGGGGCCCAGGCAGGGTGAATCAGTCCCTTTGGGCATCGGCTGTGGCCCAGCTCTCGTTCCAGCCCTCAGGGTGAGCCCTCATTTGGAAGTGGGGACCCTCTCTGACATCCCAAAGGTGGTGAGAGACAGATTGGAAATCTCCCGCCTTCAGCCTCCCTCTCACAAGGGTTTTATTTTTTTCCCTTTCCCCTCCTCATTCCCTTAATTGCAGATGTTCTAATTAAACCCTCAAATAGTTGTTATGCCGTTTTAAAAGGTACTTATTCAAGTGTCAACCAGGCTGGGCAGGGAGGAGGCAGCGTAGGGCAGCGAATTAAAGGTAGATTGACTAATCACAGCGGCGATCATAATAATAAAATCAGAGGGAAAAAAATCACATTACGACTTTTCGTGGAAAGGAGGGAGCAGGCAGCCAGCGGCCGCCAGCCCTGCGCTGCCGCCGACACAAAGAGTGCGGGCGATTCCACGAGACTGATTTATGACGTTTTACAGCCCTATAAAAGCTGTAGCGACGAGGCAAGCGCTTCTACCACCGCTGGCAGATTTAGTCTAATAAATAAAACATAAACAGTTAACTTTATGTGTCACTTTTATTGTTATCAAGTAAAATATAGCCGAGCCCCGGCAAGCTATGATTTTAAACTATAATTGTTATCAAGTGCAACAAGGGGACCCGGCTCCCTCCCTGGGCTCTCCCTTCTGCCACCCCCCTCAACTCTGAGTTATGGGATCAGTTAATTGGAATTGGTGCAAGACGTGGCCACCCCTGGCTGAGGGGGAGTGTGTCAGAAAGCAGCTCTTCCTTGCCCCCTCCCTCCTCCGTGGCCCTGCCACCCCACCATCAGGGTATGCCTGTGGGTGGGTAGCAGAGAGAGGGGAGGGTGCAGGAACGGGCTGGAGACCCCCAAGGCCCGCCCGGCATCCCCAGCTTCGTGAGCTCACCCTTCAGCTTTTGGAAGGCGGCCTGGAGCTGGCCCTTGGGGATGCGTGTTTACATGTAAACACATGTGTTACATGGATACAATCCCTGGCCGGAAGCAGGCTCTACAGACGAAGGCCTCCCCCTTAGCTAGGTCTGCCTTCTGTGGGGATGGAGAAAGAAGAGCTCCCTGGGCCTTGGCTGGGCACCATCCCAGGGCACTGGCCCCTGGCAGAGTGCTCTCCTCCCTGCTCCAGGTCCTTGGGAACCAGCCTTGGAGGCGGTTGTCAGAAAGCAGCAGGCCAGACGGAATGGAGAGTGGAAACAGCGGCCAGCAGGAGAGATCCTCTGCTCTGGGCTGGGAAGGGAGGGTTAGTGGGTACTCGGGGAGGGCAAGGCTTCTGAACTCTGCTTTTGCCAACCACTTCCTGTCTCTCTTCAGCGGGGGCTCAACCCCCAGACCTCCAGAAATGACGTCAGAATCATTTGCATCCCGCTGCCTCTACCTGCCCGGTCCAGCTGGGACCCTGCCTCGCCGGCCCCATGGCCAGAGGGTTGGGTGAGTGTGTATGGGGAAGGGGGCTGGACTCTGGTCTCCTTGGATGGGGGGGCATCCCAGGCTCACCAGCTTCCTGGGCTCAGCCTGGGCCTCTCCCCATCCAACCTCCACTCCAGTCCTCATTCAACTTCCTCTTCCTGCGAAAGAGGGGCGCTGCCACGGTGCCCTACACAGACTGAGACAGGATCGCCATGAATGGAGACCTCTGGAAAAGCTCGGGAGCCGAAGCCCGAGGGGCCCACCGGAGGCCCAAGGGGAGACCCTGGGAGGGGGCTGAATCACAGCCTCCCGACAGCCCCCCAGTGCCCAGGCTTTAGAAGGGAGCTGGGGCTTCCCATCTCCTTTTGCAGGGGAGGGTTGTCAGTCGGCGGGGTGTGCATTGGGGGCACCGCGGCCCCTGCCAGCTAACCCCGCATCACCGCCACCACCCCCGCAGCACCACCACCACCACGCACACAAAAAAAATTGGATACATTTTGAATAAAGCGATTCGGTTCCTTATCCGGGGACTGGGTTGCTCCGTGTGATTGGCCGGCGGAGTCACATGGTGAAAGTAACTTTACAGGGTCGCTAGCTAGTAGGAGGGCTTTATGGAGCAGAAAAACGACAAAGCGAGAAAAATTATTTTCCACTCCAGAAATTAATGATCATGAGCTCGTATTTGATGGACTCTAACTACATCGATCCGAAATTTCCTCCATGCGAAGAATATTCGCAAAATAGCTACATCCCTGAACACAGTCCGGAATATTACGGCCGGACCAGGGAATCGGGATTCCAGCATCACCACCAGGAGCTGTACCCACCACCGCCTCCGCGCCCTAGCTACCCTGAGCGCCAGTATAGCTGCACCAGTCTCCAGGGGCCGGGCAATTCGCGAGGCCACGGCCCGGCCCAGGCGGGCCACCACCACCCCGAGAAATCACAGCCGCTCTGCGAGCCGGCGCCTCTCTCAGGCGCCTCCGCCTCCCCGTCCCCAGCCCCGCCAGCCTGCAGCCAGCCAGCCCCTGACCATCCCTCCAGCGCCGCCAGCAAGCAACCCATAGTCTACCCATGGATGAAAAAAATCCACGTTAGCACGGGTAGGCAACTTTGCTTTTTGCTCTCCCCCTCCCTCCCCTCTTCCCCAGCGCTCCCCACCCTCCTTGGCCCCCTCCGGCCCCCGTCCTCCTTTCTCTCCTTCCCCCTCTCTCTCCAGGAGCGACTCTGGGTTAGCACAATTGAACTGGATTTACGAGCGAGAATGGGTAATTACATCCCCCATAAATTTTATGGCTTAGCTACTCTGGGCAGTCCGAGCCATGTGCTACGATCTGTTCTGTATGTGTGAAAACTATGCTCGCTTTCTAAGGGCGCATAAATAATTCAGTGTCGTTGCAATGAGGATTCCCCTCTTATTACACTACAAAGTCTCCAGCTCCCTTCAACTTCTTTATAACCCGTTTAGCTTGATGACTTTATTTCCACCACCCCCTCCTCCTGTTACAACAGAGCTGAGGATGGGGTGAGGGTGGGGGGCGGGGAGCCTGCTGCCTTTGAACCCCACTATTTGCTTTTCCCCTCCCCCTCCCCCAGTGAACCCCAATTATAACGGAGGGGAACCCAAGCGCTCGAGGACAGCCTACACCCGGCAGCAAGTCCTGGAATTAGAGAAAGAGTTTCATTACAATCGCTACCTGACCCGAAGGAGAAGGATCGAGATCGCCCACTCGCTGTGCCTCTCTGAGAGGCAGATCAAAATCTGGTTCCAAAACCGTCGCATGAAATGGAAGAAGGACCACCGACTCCCCAACACCAAAGTCAGGTCAGCGCCCCCGGCCGGCGCTGCACCCAGCACCCTCTCGGCAGCCACCCAGGGCACTTCTGAAGACCACTCCCAGAGCGCCACGCCACCGGAGCAGCAACGGGCAGAGGACATTACCAGGTTATAAAACATAACTCACACCCTGCCCCCACCCCAGGCCCCCATCCTCCCCTCACACACAAATTGACTCTTATTTATAGAATTTAATATATATATATATATTTTGGTTCTTTTCTCTCTTCCTCCCACCTTATCCCTTGTCATTTCCAAACAGACAAAACAGATAAACAAACAAGCCCCCTGCCCTTCTCTCCTTTCCACTGTTAAGGACCCTTTTAAGCATGTGATGTTGTCTTAGCATGGTACCTGCTGGGGTTTTTTTTTAAGGCCATTTTGGGGGGTTATTTATTTTTTAAGGAAAAAAAGCTGCAAAAATTATATATTGCAAGGTACGATGGTCTGGTTTAGGTGCGTTTCAGGGGAAATGAGGAAAAGAAAAAAGGAAAGAGATTTTTAAGCCAATTCTCCTCCTTCTTCTTTCTCCTCCTCCTCCTTCCCCGCTCTTTCCTTAGGCCTTTTGCATTGAAAATGCACCAGGGGAGGTTAGTGAGGGGGAAGTCATTTTAAGGAGAACAAAGCTATGAAGTTCTTTTGTATTATTGTTGGGGGGAGCTGGGAGGAGAGGGGGGGAAGACAGCAGACAAAGCTAAATGCATCTGGAGAGCCTCTCAGAGCTGTTCAGTTTGAGGAGCCAAAAGAAAATAAAAATGAACTTTCAGTTCAGAGAGGCAGTCTATAGGTAGAATACCCCTCACCCCCCCATCGTGGTTATTGTGTTTTTGGACTGAATTTACTTGATTATTGTAAAACTTGCAATAAAGAATTTTAGTGTCGATGTGAAATGCCCCGTGATCAGTAATAAACCAGTGGATGTGAATTAGTTTTACGTCAATGTCTGATGGTTTCTTTTTATCCCCCTCCTCCTTCTGACCTGGTATAACATCCCACCTTCTCTATATAGTTGCCGAAGTTTACTCTAAGCAAACACACAAATCTTAACTCTCAACTCCAGTTTCCCAAGGTCCTTAGAAGAACCAGCAAAAGGTTTGGGGCAGAGGATCTCAGGGAAGGGGATGTGGAAGATTAGGGCCAATTTCTCTGAGTCTGCAGAGGCCAGACTCTCCTGGGGGTACTTAGAGTGGAGCTGGGTGGGGGGTGTCTCACTTTTCTAGAGTTAAGCACAGTGCCTTCTTTTGTCTATTTCCTTCTCCTCTCTTCTCCTTTCTCTCTGATGAGTAGGCCTGCCTAATTTGCAGACTAGAAGGCAAGTTTAGGGAGTTGGGAGGAAGAAGAGTTTTCATCTTTGGGAAGCTCTTTGGGAATAAGGGATTAAGGAAGATGCCCACTCAGCATGCCTGTTCTCCTTAAAAGAAGAAACATTTTGAGCTGGTGACTCTGAAGCAGCAAAGTGACCTGTCAGGATGGCTTCTCTGTTTGTTTAGACTTGGAAAGAAGGGTGAAGTGGAGGCCAGAGGCCTGGGAGGCCCCCTTGCATGGGTAGGCCTCAAAGCCTGATTCCTAGAGATAATGAAGCACTTTTATTTTTTCCCCCTAACTTTTATCATGGACCTGCCAGGTGTTGAGAAAAGACACAGGGAGAGGTAGGGACCACCCCTCTTCCTACAACTTCCCAGGTCCCCGCAGGGCTTGGGATAGGCAGAACAAGGCTGCCTGGTTGTAAAAAGAAATTTTTTAATTGTTTCCTTGGGGGCTAAAACAAACAAACAAACAACAACAACAACAAAAACTGAGCTGGATTACCTGAAGGACTAATTTAGGCCAAAGCCTCCAGCGAATTCTGGTCCTTGGGGCCCAGGCTCTGAGCAAGGCCTGCTCAAATGTTCGCTTGTTTGTTGGGAGAAGGTGAGGAGGTAGTTGGTGAGCTTCTCAGGCAGTTTAACCAAATTTCAGGATGGAGGGCTATCAGAGGTAGAAGAGAGAGGGAGAAGATATCTGGGGTAAGTAGGGGAGCCATGGATACCGCTGTCCTCTCTCCCCAGATTCTGGAGTGAAAGGCAACAGAAGAACCAAGTTATGAAAATCTGATTTATTTCCTCTTGAAGGACTTGCTTGCTGGTACTTAGCGCGCGCGCGCGCGTGCGTGCGTGCATCTGTGTGTGTGTGTGTGTGTGTGTGTGTGTGTGTGTGTGTGTGTGTGTGTTGGGGGGAATCAGTCCTGTAGGTCTACTTTTTCCTCCCTCAATGGTGCCCTGGGGACAGCAAAACAAGCTGCCTACAGTGTGAGGAAGCAGGGCCAACAATTATCTGGAGTGATTTTATGTAATCAAGTGAATTAGGGGCCAAATCTGACTGTGGCTCCCATCATCTTGAGGCAATTGACTTTGGGGCAGGAAAAGGGGGTCTAGTTGTGTTTGGGGGAAGGGAAGGAAGGTCTGAGGGGTGGACCTGGGTGTCTTTCCCATCCTGGAAGGAAGCTAAGATGGAAAGAGAGGGGAAAATAGAAATTGAGATCCACAGTCCTTTCCTAACTTTGCTCATTTGGTTTCAGGAGAATTTATTCCCTGTCCTCCCTAAAGTGGAAGAGGTGAAAGCAAGGAGGGGAAAATTCACTCTCTTTTATGTCTTATGCTTTTTCCTGAACTTGCTGAAGGGACATGCTCTAGCTCCGGAAAAGCAGCATAAAAGGATTGGGACAGTTCTTTTATTTTTCCTTCTTTAGGGGCTTCTGTTTTTAATTCCTCTTCTCACACATACACACATGGTCACTCTGGCTTCCTCTCTCTGTCCTTCTCTGTCTGAAAAGGGGAAACATCAGACATCCCTAGTTGGTAACAAATAAAACAAAACTAAACCCTCTTACATTTGATTTTTGGAAAATTTTGGCCTCTGGCCTTCCCTCCAGTGAGCTCCATTCTCTCCTCTTTCCCTAAAACTCTCCTTTGCCTTGGACCTGGCCACCTAGAATGGGATCAGGCTGGCTGGGAGGAGTAGGATGTCGGATGTGGGGACCGACCTGGGCCGGGGCTCCTAGCTCCAGCTGTCTTGGTCCACTGGATGCTGCTACAGCCTCACTGGGAAGCTGAGGGCCAGAGCTTTTATTGAAGTTGGGTTGAGCAGTGGGAAAAGGCTGGGGGGGCGGGGGCGGGAGGGGGGTCGGGGATGGGGAGCGGGGAGGACGCAGCCCAGGTTCACGGGGAGGACACAGCATTTTCTCTCCCATTGCCTTTATATTCGGCAGCGCCTCTGACCTCTCCCCCTCCCCCATCTCCGACCCTCCCAAGCCAGCCCTTGCTCAGCCCCTGGTCTCCAGATAGGATGCCACTGCTTTTGTAGGGCTGGGGATTTCTTGCCCCGAGTAATGGGAGAGGCAAGACGCATGAATGCCTGCTAGCGTATTGTGTGTCTCTCCAATGGCTAAGTAAAAAGAAGACGGGGTGAAAACGGCGACACCAGTCTTCCAAGGTCCTTCTCTCCAAGCACCAGGAGATTCCCCACAGGTCAAAAATCCCCTTGACATGTAAGTAGTTAGCACTGATCCGCTCTGGGGGTGAGGAGCACAGCAGTTTCAACTCTATCTCTGTTTGCGGTTCAATTTTTATCTCAACTCCCGGTCTTGGGGAGGGAAGGCGGGAAATCCAATCAGGAGCGGAGGGCTTCTGCTTGGGAAGAATGGAGTTTCTGTGCAGAGTCGTGTACCTGAGGAGTGAAGAAACTTGGCTCAAAAAGGGGAGAGAGAGTCGAAAAAGTGAGCCTGATGGGAAGGACTGGGGAACTTTGTTTCTCTAAGGGCCTCTCGCTGCCACTTGTGTGAAGTTTCCTACAAAGTTTTCTCTGCAATCTGTGCATCAGCTTTTTTTGAGCACGGACTGGGCGGATTGCAATCCAGAGACATCTTCCTGCTGTTAGATGTATGTATATGTGTGTGTTTGGGGGAGTGCTAGGGAAGATAAACAATTAAGGGGTTCTCTGGAGCTTGGGGCCAGGGTACGCTCTGCTAGGCACAGTTTGTCTGCTTTTCTAAGATTAAAGAGACTGACTCCGAAGGGTGTCCTTGAGACGGAGGGTGCTACAACGGGGAGGAGCAGCGTGCTGGGGCAATTTCACCATCTTTTTCTCAGCTTTTTGCCCAGTCCTGGGGGAGCGTGGTTCACAAAGCCACTTCTCATGGTTTTCCACAGCTTCTATCTGGCACCCCACTTTTGGAGAGCTAATTCTTATGAAAGTGTTCCCCTTTCAAGAAATCCTTGTCTAACTTGGAAAAAGAGATGGAGGAACCCCCAACTCCAGCAGCCATCAGTTGCCGAGGGAATATTTATTACCTCTCTGGTACCTAAATACAATTTTATGAACTTCCTAATCTGTTAGCCTGATTTATCTGGATGGGTAGGGGCCCAAAATAAACATTTGGGAGATTTAGTAGAAAAAAAAAGTCTTTGCCTGTAACCAATCTTTCTGATGGAACTGACCACCCCCTCAGCCTGCTTTTTCTGCATCCCATCTCGCTAGCCCCATTTCAACTTTTCTCCTGCAGTGTGTGGCTGCTCTGAGTGTCCAAGTTTTAGCTGCTTCTTGAGAATTAAAAATGGTAGGGTGACCCGTTTGAACCGGAGACCTAAAGGGCTCCCTCAGCCATCTTAAAATCTGTGCGGCTCCAGGAGCTCAGATCCCCTTTGCACTTGGGGAGCAGAGAGAAACCAAGGTCTGCTCACTGCCCCCCACGTCCAGGAGCCTCTTCTCAGGCTTGGCTCTCCCTCTATGCCTCGGGATTTTCCTGCTCTTCTCTCTGGTGTCAGCTCTGTAGCTTCTTTGAACACAGGATCCACCCAGAGGCCAAGCCCACAACCGTGCAAGCAGGGGTAGGGTCCTCCGCAGCACTCACTGTCTTCCAGCCTGCCGCTTCCTGCAGGCCCAGCTAGCTGATGAACTAGGAGGCAGGGGAGACAAGAATGGGTAGGGAGGGTCTCAGAGTATGTTTGAGTGTAAATAGGGTTACACAGTCTAATAAATGGAAAGGGGCTATTTTAAATTTCCAGTCCCCATCAGCAATTGCTAGATTCCCTAAGATGTAGGGTCCTGTAGGATCCGCTCTGCCAGCTGCCAGTGGTGATGGGCTATGGGTCCAGCCCAGAGAAGTGTCACCTCTACTCACTCCTTGCTAACCTTCTCTTCCAGCATCAGAGATTGGGAGTGGGAAGTATATTTGAACTTCTGGGCGGAGAAACCCTAGATCACAGCATATCTGAGGCACGGCCAAACAGCCCAACCCTAGGTTCCCGCTCCCGGCCTCTGGCTTCCCAGGAAGCCGGGAGTAAGACAGCAGGGCACAGAGCAACTGCCTGCATTCGGGCCGGGGCCGGGGCCGGGGGCGGGGTGGGGGGGGAGTGGGGGTGGTCACAGCTCCCCTCTTCGCAGCGGCCAGGGTCTGGAAGATGGCGAAATGTGACCAGCCCGGGCAAAAGCGTGGTGCGAGGGCGAGATGCGAGAGGCCGCCGGCGGCCCGGCTCCTCCTCCGGTTTCCACGCCGCGTCCGCTCCGGGTGGGTGCGGTGTCGCCTTCAGCTGGGTCACGACCCCGGGCTCGCACGGACGACAATAGGGCGCGGGGCGGGGGCCTAGGGCTGCGTGGCCGGCCGAGCGGGTTCACTGGGCGGTGAACTCTGCTCCACCTCCCGGGACTCGCCCTTTAGAGCCCAAGCTCCCTTTGCTTCCCCCTATTCCACCTTCCAGATTTTCGTGGAAAATGGAGCGGACTCTCGACGGCTCCTCTACCGACCAACTCCCCCCCCCCGCCAAATAAGGAGATTTCATTTTCTGGAAATGAAAGGATAGTTTTCTCTGAGTTACAAGAGCAGGAAATGGGACCCTCTCAAGATTTCTGTGTGGAAGGACGGAGAGGAGAGATCTAGTTAGTAGTAAACATTCCCAAGCCGGGACTTGGTGACTCTGAAGAATCCCAGGTCATCAAACCAACAGTCTCCTCCATCAGAGGAATTCCAGGCAGAGAGTGGGTCCTCCCCCCACCTCCACCCCAAATCCTAGGGAGAATTGCCTCCCTCTTCCCCTGGCCTTTGTCTCTGGATGTCAGGTTAGGATTAGGGCTCTTACGAAAGGGGGCGGCACCTTCTCCAATCTGATGGACGGGGACAGGGCTGGGTTATCCATGGGAGTGTGGGAATGAGTCACTTGGGAGATGTCCCCCAACCAGTTTGTTCTTGTTCTGAGGTGTTGCCCCCCTCCACTGATTGCTTGGCTCCTGTCTGTGACTCTGTCCCTTTGGGCGGTAACCCGGTGTTTGTAACTTTGTACATGTGGAGTCTTTCCACTCAGCTGGAACAGACCTTGGTAATTAAGGTTACAGAACAGGGGTTGAGTTCTAGCTGGAGGAAAGGAAAGCTGGGGAGAGGAGAAAATGGGCAAGGTACGGAATATTCCCCATGTGCATTTGCTCCTCCCTTTAGCTGCCCTTCTCCAGCCCCCCACCTCACCCTTATCCTGCTTGATCGGACTCAGAGGTGAGATGGGGAGATGTGGGCCTCCCAGCTGGAAACCTCTCTTCTTGGACTCAGTCTCTCTGATGATTTTGAACCATTTTGGAATGTGACTGCCTCCAGCACTGTCTGTCTGTCTGTCTGTCTTTCCTCGGCATTTTCAAGGAAGCCTCGCTTTACTGCTGCTTTCTGTGCTCCGTATTTCCTCGAATTCTTGCTCCTCTGCCCTGTCATTTCCCAATAATCTGCGGGGACAAGCCCCAGCCCCAGTGCCCCTCCTCAAACTCCCCTCCAACTGAGAAACAGGAGAGGAACCAAAAGGTAGGGGCGACAACCTGGGAGGCACAGCTGAGGTTCAAAGGTTCCTGGCTGAGCCTCCAGTCCAGGTCACTTCGGGGGCCCATCTGACCGCTCCAGAGTGGCCCCTCGGCCAGCAGCAAATAGAACAAGGTTTTATAGCCCGGGGCAGATGTTGGTTTAGTCTTCTCACCCGGATTGCCCTTTATCTCTCCTCCACCAAAGAGGCTCCAATCTCCACCATACCTTTGTTCTCTTTCCTTTTCCCCCTCCTCCCCCTCGTCTTCCTCCGTTTGATCCTGCCTTTCCCCCTCAAATTATTTCTTTAGATCTGGAAGCATCTGTTCCTGACTGCCCCTCCCCCACACCTCGCTCCCTCCTCCCCCCTCCCTCCCCCTCTAGCAGTCAAAGAAGCCCCCAAATGGAGGGCCTCTGGCCTCTCGTCTGTTCTGCTACCCCAGAGCCCAGAGACCTTTGAGGCCAAACCTTGAGACCCCTCCCCAACCCCCAGTCCCTTTCATTTCATTCTCCCAGCTAGACAGGGTCCTGGAATTGCACAATTTGAGTCTTGGCCCCCAGGGACCAGTCTCTCCTCTCACTGGGACGGTTACCCATTAAATTCAAGTAAAAGTGGGGAATCTGAGGTCGAAGGGTTTGGTGCTGAATTATTTAGATAATTGCCCCAGTTCTCTGCTGGGCTTTTTTGGGTTCCAGATTTTGAACATACCTTCATATTCTGACCATAGAGGGGAGATGGCCTTTTCTAACCTCTGTACCTGGTCATTCTTTATCACCCTCTCCTGCCCCTTCCCTTGGTTGCAAAGTTATTTTCTGAGAAATTAGAATTTCCCTCAATCCCCCCCAGAATTCTGTAACCTAACTGAGGAGGCCAAGGCAGTGTCCACTGTACACATTGTAGGGTCTTTTCTGTGTCTTCCAAAAAATAAAAAAGACACCAAAAAAAGACTCCCTCACATCCTCCTTCTGTCCACTCATATCCAGGAACATGTGGTCTGCAAAGCTTGATGGAGAGGGTGGTAAACTTAATCAGGGTGAACAAGAGCCTGCCTTATCCTCTTAGTCCAGTTGGGTCTCAGTCCAGATCATTCAGGCCCAAGACTCTTGGACTCTGTCTGGTAGACCTGTCTCGCAAGAACCCACCTTATATTCCAGAGCACCAGACTGGAATAATCCCGAGGTCCTTGCCCTCGTGCCCACAGTTGAAAACTGGTAGAAAAGAGTAAATCCTCCTCCCTCCCTTCCCTCCAGCTTTGTCCTGAGATTCAGCCCTGCCTGGGATCCTGCCCCTCTTCTCCCCTTGAAGATCAGTGGTTGGCCAGGAGCCCCAGATTCATGCTCCCCTGTTGCTCTGCCACTCAGTTTCCATAACAATGAGCTGCAACTGAACTACCAACCCACCCGTGACTGGTTGGGTAGACCTAGACCAGCTAGGGTGTTCTCTGGGGGAACCTGATCTAAGAAAGATACAGGAGACGGGAGCCCGTATTTTGTTATAGCAGCTTTGCTAATTAGTCAGGATGGAAGAGGGAAAACTGGGGAGAGAGTTCCTCCCTGCAATCTATAACTTCACACAGCCCTTTCTCTCTGCATACGTGTTTACATAGAGGTACACCCTCAAAACACGCATGAGGCCAGGACCTTAACACGTTCATTTCTTCTGTTCATATATGCATGGGAGGTGAAGTTGCTGAAAGCATGCCTGCGTGTGTGTGTGTGTGTCTGTGTGTGTGTGTGTGTGTGTGTGTGTTGGAGGCTATGAGTGACAGAGAATGACATCCCAAGTAGAGCACCTATGAAGTAGGTGTTTTGACTTACCACTCATATCACTGGTGATAGAGGCTTTTGCTGTCCCCTATTCCCCATACACCGCTTTAAAAGGCCTGCCCGTTTGCTGAAGGCCATGTGGCATGAGGGGTCACTCTTGATACTACAACTTGGCTCCATAGGCCTGGGGCGGCTATATAAAGAAGGAGGCAGGAGGCAGAGGCGTCTGGAAGATCAGATTCCTCGCTTAATACTCTCACTTACATGTCAAAGTTAAATCAAATCCACAAACATTTATCTAACCCTCCAGTCTTCACTATTCTGCCCATAGGCGGGACTTGGGAAACCACCACCGCTACCACATAGCAGCAGCAACTGCAGAGTAACTACCTCCTACCAGTGTTATTAATTGCCTTGGGATTAAGTGGATTAATGTACGAAAAGCACTTAGATGAGTGCTTGGCATACAGTAAGCTTTCAGTAAAAGTGCTATCTATTATGATTATTAACGATAATAGGCATTTTCTTAAGTGTTTACTATGTACCAGGCACTGTGCTAAATTGATTTCCTTCGAGCCTTACAATAACACTGCAAGGAAGTTGTTATATCCCCATTTTACACAAGGGGAAGCTGAGTGAGGCCCAGGTAGCTACTGATATGCCCCACTGGCAGGACCAGGACTCCAATGAGACTTGCCTGGCCCGCGAGTGGGCACTCTGAGCCAATGCTTTGCTCGTAATGGACTTGGCACTGGCTGTTAGTATGGGACTGAGTTTGGCAGGGAGCGCTGCTGAGGGTGTAGGGACAGCACCAGCCCGAGGGCGAGGAGAACCTAACCTGGGTTTTGCTAACTTGGCTTGGTCTTGCCTCGACAGGTTCTTGTCTTCATCAACAACAGACTCTGACCCAGTGGTTCACTAACTTTTTGGTCTTAGGACCCCTTTACACTCTTAAAATGATTAGAATCTCAAAGAGCTCTTTTTCTATGGGTTATACCTATCAATATTTACCTTACTAGAAATGAAAACTGGAACTTTAAAAGTATTTTAAAACAATGATAAATCTATTATGTTATCATAACTAACTTTTTATGAAAAAATAGCATTTAGTGAGAAGAATGTCACTGTTTTACATTTAAGCATATCTTTTAAATGTCTAGCTTAGTGGAAGATGACTGGATTCTTATATCTGTTTCTGCATTCAATTTGTTGTGATATATTGTTTGTTTGAAGTATATGAAGTACATAGCCTCATGCAGATACATAGTGGGAGAGAAAGGAGTTCACAGAGCTCCTGAAAGGGTCTCTGGAACCCCCAGGGATCCTTGGACCACACTTTAAGAACCACTGATCTAACCAACTGAGAAAACCAGCAGAACTCACTTCATGATAACTATATCCAACACCTTTTTAGCTCTTTAATGGTGCTTCTAACTCCAAGACTCATCATCATTTCACTAGTCCATGCTGTATTTGAATTGTGTTATCTTAGACAAGTTACTCAATTTTTCTATCCCATAGATTAAATGAGAAAGATAGATGATAGATAGATATGCATACATACAAATATTTATATGCTATGTTATCAGTGCATATTCATTATTTTATTGTGAATATGTAGAGTAAAATATAGATTTATAGATAAAATAGTTTTTATGTTTAGCATAGTTTGACATGGGCAGCTTAGCTATTCATGTCAATCTTGTTTTTCCAAAGGGGAAACTGGGCCAAAGAGGAGTGATGTGACTTGCTGAAGATGAAATGCTCAGCAAGTGGTGGACAGGAGACCAGAACTCCTGTCCTCTGACTCCAACACTTGTGCTCACCTACTCAGGATCCCTCCCTCTGAAGACGTGGCTGCGTGACATGCACATGAAGGTGGCTGGGTGCCATGCACTGTTTATGGAAGTACATGTGGTGGTTTTATTTATCTGAACATATCTATGTATGAGAGGAAAAAGAAATATCTTGTATCCCCTGCATGTGAAGTTGAGCTTTATTTAGAGGTACAAGGCACCAGCTTACCAATGTTTTCCCTTCCTCACCAAACTCTCTGTGTCTGTGGTCTTGGTCTTGATCTATCTAATTTCAGGGACATTTCTTCCTTCCAAGTCCCCTGTTTGTACATTCTCACCGGGGGTATGTAGATAGCCCAGTTCTTCACATGAGCACACAGAACAGGCACACCTGGAAGTAACAATCTGATCCCCTTCTTCTTTTTTTTCCTGGGCATCACGTGCAACACACCTTTTCAAAATAAGTGATCTACACGTGTACAACTAAGGGAAGGATAGCTGCGTGAGCTGAGATGTGTATGTGTCTCTGCAGATGCAAATGTGGAACCCTTGGGCGTCCACATACTTGTCTAGGTAAGCACCATGCAAATGTATGAGCAACTGGAACCTCAGTAATTTCATTAATCTGATAGGAATTTATTCACAAATTCTATATTTTACGACTGCATGAGGCTCATGTTTATGCACGGTCCAATGAGAAGAACCCTGGGTGGGAAGCAGGCAGCCGGAATTCTAGTCAGAGCTTTCTGCTCCCAGTTACCTTAAACAAATCACTTACCCAGTGAAGGCCCTCCACTTCCTCATCCATTTAATGGGGGGAAATAGAGTTTCAGCTACATCTCCAGGTGGAGAGTGTAGTGGGGAAAGAATAAGAGACGCCTGCATGAATGTGATTCTTTTCTACTATGGAAAAATCTAAACAGAACCATGGAGGGAATAATATAGTCAAACACTCATGTACCCATCACCTCACTTTAACAATGATCGACCCACAGCCAATCTAGTTTCAGCTAGATTGAACCTAACACCACCTCATATACTTTGAAGCAAATCCCAGACATCACATCATTTCTTCTGTGAACAATTCAATAAATATCTCTAAAAGGTAAAGAGATTTTCTACAACCTAACTACAATATGATTATCATACCAACCTAAAAAATTTCAGCAAAATTTTTTTTAGCTTTTAAAGCATGAAAAAGTTCTAAAAAATGCAGAACGGCTGACTTCCTTGTGCCTCATGCTCAGCGTTGATGAATGTCAGAAAGGGAAAATGAGGAGAATGGGGAGGAAAGGGTGAAGTTTCCTTTTGTATTTCCCTCTTAAAATCCCAGTGCACCTCCAGAAACTCCCCTCTACTCATTAGGTCCATTAAAAATGGACTGAGAGGGGACCCTGGAGGTCTAGATGTGCTAGAGGCAGCCAGAAGGGGCCCTTGGAAGGTGCTGCAGACTTCATCGTGGAAGAAAATAGTTGTTGAGCCAGAGGAATCTGAGCAGAGGGCCTGCCCAACCATTCTCCAGCATCAGATTTCACCTTTGGCTTGCCAGGCATTTGAGAGATGTCTGAAGTCTCATTGGAGTCATTGATCTCCAAAGACATGCAGATACATGTAATAGCATCCTCATACAGAAACCCAAAAAGATATGCACAGAGGCACAGGCAAATCCACCCGTTCATATACAGGTCATGTACAAACACATGCAAACATTCAGAGACAGATGCAAATGTACAAGCAGATGCAAACTCAGGCATGTGGGAAAACACAGAGACACAAACCCAAACACTCTGACATATGTGAATATACAGGGATACAAAAACATGCAAGTCCTGGAAGAAAAATACAAAAACACAAATGCCAAAACCCAGAGGCATGCAAATGAATGTTGGGCCATTTTTATTCATGAGCAGCTAACATGGTCAAGCGCCATTCTAGCTGGCTCCTTCCCTCTCATCCTATCAACTGGGCCAAATATTGGCCAAAGATACAATCTGAGTCACATTCATGCACATATGTGCCTAAGAGAAGTCATCCCAAGGTCTTCCCACTGCTCCTGCCAGCACAAGTTTTCTATCTCTCAGCCCTCTCTCTCCCAGAAAGACAAGACTAAGAGTAGAGTGGCATGGTATGTATGTGTGCATGTGTCCATACGAACACATGTTTCTTTGTCCTAAAAAGTCAGCTTGGTGAGAAGGGGAAGGATGCTGGTCATGTACAGACTGCAAGTCACCTCAGGCTGACAAGGGAACACTGCTTTGCCTACACTGTACCACAGCTGTAGGTTAGGCTGATTTTTCACTGAATTGATTGACCCAAGTGGGTGTTTTGGCATCTTATAGACATGACCTGAGAGTGCTTTCTCTGGGCCTGAGTGAGGCTGTCAGTTGTCTGGGTTTGATTTTTTTTGAGTGAACTTACCAATCAGTTCAAAGAATAACAGCGATGGAACTGAGTAGATCAGGTGGTTGACTAGGCCTCACATGGCCACAGAGTGATTCTAAGTCAAAAACGATGGGTGGGATCTGACAGTTTAAAAACAAGATCCATCAGTTAAGCAGAGATAAACCAGTGGGGCTGTGTGGCACTGTGTTCACCAAAACTAGTCAACTGACTAAAATGTTCTCGTTTCAACCAATTTTTGCAAGATGCACCAGCAGCACCTGAGAGTCAGGGAACCCAAATGTTGTGTGCATTGAAAGTTAGATCTACACTGGCATTTAGGAGAAGAAAGGGCTGTGTTCGTGGCTGTACATTTGGAAGAATAAAGCTGTGATGCAAGGCTGCGTGTTTGATTTCATGAGTGCATCTATCTGGAGCTGTGTCTACTTACAATGAACATCACTGGTAACATAGTAAAAGTTGTGTAGTGTAACCGGGGAGTTCCTTTAGTATGGAATCACAGAATGTTAGGTATTGAAGAGACCTTGGAGACAGACCACCAAACACTGGGAAAAGGAAGTTTCTAACCAGAATCTTTGGCCTGGAAGGAACCCTGTGAGGTTAACTTGACCGTCTCAGGGGGATGAGAACTTACCTGGTGTGTTCAGAGAACACAGGTGTCTGACAACTTTCATGACTGGCAAATTCTTTCTTATGTATACTCGGCATTCCTCATGCTAAGCTCAAGCCTCTTTCCTTGCCTCCAGTCCTCAGAATTGGACAATAAGAGAGATTTTGTTTGTTTGTTTGTTTGTTTTCCTTTAGAGCTTGAGGAAGGCTTGACAACATATTAAGGAAAACTCTTTGTTCAAGACAGCCTCTTTCCTTACCTGAGGCTGGAGGTAGGATGTGAGAGGCAAAGAAAAGGTGTACTTACCCCTTTGCTCTTTGCCCTGAGACCTTGAACCCCTCTCCAGGTCTTGACAAGCTCTAGGGAGTGGATTGAGGGGAGCTGACACGTAATGTGGCACAGAAACAGGGTCTTCTCCTGCTTATTAGAGAGGTCCTCTAATTTCACAGAAATCACAGATGGGCTCCAGTGGGATTGTGGAGCATGGTGTGGGTATAAGGCATGTGCCAAAAAAGTGGCCATAACCAGGCAAGAGAGTCCACATTAACATGATGGTTGGTGCCTGTGTTCTCTGCCATGGAAAGCAAGCTCAGATCCTGGGTTTTGGAGGTAGCAGTTCCAAAAGTATTTAGCTGAAATGCAAAGCGAGCCAGTTGCAGTATGACATTGGGAAGAATACTGGTTTGGGGAGCAGAATACCTGGGTTCTGGTCTCTGTCTGAGCCTCAGTTTCCCTTCCTTTACAATGAAGTGGTTCGATTAGGTTATCACAAAGGTCCTTCCAGCTCTGAGACTCTAAGCAAAAACTAGAGGATGCTGTGGGGCGGGGAAGGAATACTCTTTGTAGCAAATCAAATGATGGACTATGTGTCTCTGTGAACCAAACCAGGCACAGAAAACTCTCCATCTTCATTCCAGAGGTGGTGGGGGCTGGAGGAGTGGGGTGTTAGCTGTGGTGTCTCCTCATTTGACGACTCAACCTTTCCTACAGGGCCCCTGCAGACACACCGTGGGGAGCTGTCTCCCTTAAGGACTCTGCCCCTGAGGGGAGGGAGGCAAAGACAAGATGGGGCAGGACCATGGGGAGGGTGTCTGCAGGATGCCAGCAGCCAGGTAAGAAGGGAGAAATCCGCCCACTCTCTGCTTAGTTTCAAATATCAGAATAAAGGGATCCAATTTTATAGCTTTCAACTGAAGTTAATGGATAATGAGATGCAGGATCAGCCTTATGCAGTGATGCAGTTTAAAGCCCCTGGGAAGGCTCTGTTTTCCCCCTCCCCAATTATCCTGCTGCTGAAATGCCTTAAGTTCCACCATTAGGGCACATGGTGTTAAGTGCAGTCCTCTGCGCATCACATCCTTTAAAATACAAAAGCACCGCTGGGATACTTTATCAAACAAGGATAGAATCAGAAAAGTAGCGCTTAGGGGGGATGCTCAGGGAGACGAGGGGCTCTGAAGATTAATCTCTAGATGCTTCTCAGTTTCACGTTGGCTAAGCCTTAGGGGAAAACTAGACTCTGCCTGGGGAAGTGGGAACTCAAGGACTCCCCTAGAAACCAGGTGCCTGAACTCTGGGTATATTTCCAGTCTTGGGAAAGGGCTGACTCTAAGTGGGGAGACTAGTCATCATGCTGAAAAAATCACAGAGCCTGCCAGGGAAGCTGAATTCAGGGAGATGAAAATTCTGAGTGTACCTGCGCTTGGATCGGCCAGCGTGGTAGAAGTGCCTCGTGGAGCTGCCTCTGTGTGTCCAGAGGATGCAAAACTATTTCAGAAAAAATTTTTTTTTCCTTTCCATGGTTATCTTCTGTTTATTTAACCCAGGAGGCATGATTTGGAACTGTTAAGACCTAGCAGATGGGGAAATACACAGCCAGGGTTCAAACCTGGCTCAGCGACCTTGGGCAGGTGACTTAACCTTTCTGAGATCACATTTCTTCATCCCATTCAGTATAAAGCACCTGGCATATAGTAATCCTCTATAAATGGCAGCGATTATAGTTATGAGTATTGAGAGGGCTTCATGACCCTACCCATGAAGTGGAACTGAGTCACGGAATGAATAATCGCCGCATTCTGAACAAATCAGAGGCCCAAACACTGATAATTCCTTCATAATCTTCTCACCTGAATGGAATCCAGTCTTTTTCCAACTTAATTTGACCTCTCAAAAACTGGTGATAAAAGAGGAAGAAAGAGTTCGGGACCCCCTCAAAGCAGCCTGGAAACCTTAGGTTTGGGGCAAAAATGGTCTTCCCCACAGACAGGATGGGTGGCTGCCTTCATGACATGGTTTAAGAAAAATCATATACCACCCTCACACAAATCTATATACCATGCCACTTGCCATGGATCTGAAGTTCCGTCATTATGGCTATTTCTTTCCACCTGGGCAATGGTCCCTGCAGATTCCTACCGAAAAGCACACAGTTTCCTGGGAGAATGTACATGTGAACACATTAGTTAAGGTTTCCTAATCTGGCAATCTGGCTTTTACCCAGTGGATACTGGGCTGGGACTCAGGACAAGTAAGTTTTGATAGAACTGGGGATATGGAAAGGCCAGAGGGATACAGTGGAAAGTGTGGGCAGCAGAAAGACATGAGGACTAGAAAGAGAAGAAAAGACACCAAATGCGCTATGGGACCTGCTGAGAATGTCAACTCTGCCACCTACGGTTTAGAGAGGCTAAGAAGTAGATGCAATTCTAACTTTTCCAGTTCACCTTGATATTGACTCGACGTGGCTCTTGCACCCTCCAGTCCAGACTGGCTTCTTTCCAGGAGCAATTTTGTACTTGGGCAGAAAGGCGGAGGGCTGGCCTCAGCACCCTGGTGGTCTGAGCAGTAACACCCAGGATCTCAATGACTGGCCAAGCAGCTCTGGCTCTGACCAAGCCTACTATGACAGCAGCTTCAGCTCCCCACCCTGGACTGGGGCTGAGGAATGAGTAACTAGGAGTGTACTCTGCAGATCACTGGGACTCCAGGGGGCCTTTTAGATGGTCCAAGCTTCTGGGTCTACCCAGAATCTGTCATCCAAAAACATGTCTGGTTTTCATTTTAATTAAAATCTCTGAGAAGATAGGAATTTACATTTAAAAGTACAAAGAAATATTTTAAAAAGTATAACCACTGTCATGGTTATTTACTCAGGAAAAAATACGTGTATGAATATGTACGTACGGATAAATTTATATACATATGCATATACAAACACACATATGTCTTCTTTCTTTCCCTCCTCCCTTCTCTCCTCCTTTTCTTTCCATTGCCAAAAGAGGCCAATAGATGTGTGGGGCCTGGAATCTCCAAGGTCTGGCCTGAACACGCTGAAGGCCACTGATGTTGTTACATTTGTAGGACGGGTGACCCGTCTACACTTGATTCAGATGTTTTGGCATCATGGCATCAAGTACCCTCTCTAACCCGGTCTGCCTGGGAACCCTGTGCAGTCAGTTTCTGCCCCAAAAGAGCCATCAGAGAAGTTAAGAATTTGGTTCCTCCCACATTATCCTAGATACTGCTGTGATGTCAGGGAAACAATATTAATACCTACAACTCTCTGGGCCTCAGCTACTCCCCTCCCCAGCCTTTCCTCCTCCTAATTATGGGGAAACTTCCCTAACAGGGATGGAAAAATCTGGGAATGGGAGAGGAGAATTGGGACTGGGGAGACTGTTAAGCAGGTGTAAAACACCGGGAAGGGTTCTGTAAATGCTCATCTCTGAGAGGGTGACTTTGTGGATGGGAGGAGAAGGAGCTGAAGGGTGGCAATTAGCTTATTATTGTCTCCCCTGGGTGTTGTGAGACTTCCTTAGGAGACACGTGAAAAAGCCGAGGGAAGACAATAAACACACATCTAATGATATGCTAAATAAATTATTATTGTTATTATTATGACTATTATTATAGCAATTGCAACTTGCTCCTTGCATCCAAGTTTCCACTAGAGATGGGAATTGGCCCCCTTATAGCCAGGCCTCCACTCCTGCCAAGATGCCCCCAGACTCCCCCACCCTCAGGAATTAGTGGAGCAATTGGGCAGGGGAGACCAGGCTTCAGTTAACAGCCACTGGCCCGGTTTCTGCAGGGGAGCAGATAAGGAGCTCAGCAGAAACGTGTAAGGCCTCTGCCTGGTACCTCTGCTCATGAAGGAAAGCAGGAAAAGCGCTTTGCCAAGAAAGGCAGGGCTTATACCTGGGGAGGACTCAGTGAGGGCAAAAAGCAGACCACAGGGGATGGGTCACAGAAATAAAGGGTAAATAAATATATAAATTAGGGACACCCAACCCAGAGATCCCAGGCTTCCCAGCCCCATATAATCCCGGCAACTGTCCACACTGTGTACGTGCTTGGCTGGGGACAGAGCAGATTGTTTTTAACAGCCTCTCAAAGGGGTCTGGTACCCAGAAACAGCTAAGAGCCATTCCAGCCCAGGTAAAGGGACCCAACCTCTCCAGGCTCAACAGCGTATGGCCAGCATCTCTTCATTTCCTGCCTTTTGGCCAAAGACAATTGTTATTTGAACCCTGCAGGTTCTGCGGGTTACAGCATACCACCTCCACCTCCTGGCCCGAGCCCAGATACCTGCCCAGAGTCCAGCTACCTGCCCAGAGTCCAGCTTAGGCAAACATACGCAAATGCAGGCCCGTCAGTTCTCTGTCTGCATTTCCATAGGGAAAGCATCCACCAACCGGGTGGGCATTAGGTGTTGCAGGGTGGCAAGGGGGGTGGGGGTGGGCGGGGGGGGTGGGGACCGGTTATCTGCAGAGGAAACTGTCAAAGGCTGGGGGACTAGAAATGAGATTCCAGGTTTAACTTGGCCCCCTCTCCGGACCTCAGTCCCTCACCCAGACACCGGGCAGATGGCCTCTAAGGGTCCTTAGGAGAAAAAGGAACCAAATTTGGGAGGGTTCTCCCTGCTTCAAGCCTTGATGCGATCCTGAAGACCTGGATCCTCGCAAGATGGGGAAACTCTGAACTTGCCTATCTCACCCCATGCCAGTGACTGCCTGTCCCCAAACCCCCAGAAGGAACTATTCTGCAGGGACCAAAGCAAGGGGGAATTAGGACAATTAAGAAATAACTATATGAAACAACCTGAGCAGGGGGTATGACTGGATCAGAAAATTTGTGAGCCCTTTTACAGTTAAAAAATTTTTTTAAACATTAATTCTGATCAGTTTGGTAGCATCCCTGGGGCAGGGCCGAGGCATAGAGGTGTTTCCTCAGCCGGGCTAACTGCCTCCACTGATTTATGTTTGTTTCATTTGTATATTTCTTAATGGATCAAGTCGGGGTTCCTCTTTGGGCCCCTCAGGCCCACTGGCAGCTCCATCCTAGCCCAGGTCTCAACTCTGGTTTAGTTTTAATATATTTGGGGGTCTGGGAAACCAGGAGACTGAGGGTGGGGGGCAGAGCCTGCCTTTCCCCTCCCCTATTTCCTGGCTCCAGATGCCTCACTCCACCCCCTAATCCCCCATCTCAGGGCTCAAGCTGCCGTCTTGCCCTGGCACTAACCACTGGCCCCACCAGAGCCCACTGCAGCCAGTGACCACGTGATCCCCCAGCCCGGCTCCAGCCCGGACACCTGGATGCCCTAGCCTGTGGTGGCCAGTGGTCAGGGAGGGTGAGACTCCCTCCGCCAAAAGCTTTTGAATTGATTGCCATTCAGTTTACTGCAACAAGTAGTCATACGTATTGGACGACCCCTCTGTGGCAGGCAGCAGAGAGACTCCCTGCTCTGGAGCTCCATTCCAGTGGGCAGGGGTGGGAGGCTGGCTCTTGGCTTTTAACCCCAGCAAGGGGTCTCCACTCTCTTCCCAGCATACTAGAGATCTTGGAAGCCCTGCTGGCCACTAAAACTAAGCGGGGAAACGCCTTCACGCAAACCATTCGGCAAAGATGCCTGTGACTCCCCAGTTAAAAAAAATGAAGTGGGCTTGAGGGTGTCTTTTTCCCAGGGGATGGTTGGTGCAGGAGAATTGTGGAGCCTGGGCTCAGCGGCACCTGGAAGGGGGCTGGCAGGAAAGCCATGTGGATGTGAGTAGGAGAAGTGAGGGACAGAGGTTCAGGTCCCTGCTCATTAAGGTCAAATTCTCCCTATAAAGGCCCAAGGCAGGGTTATTAGGGAGCTGGAGGGGCCCCTTGAAACCCCAATTTGGGAAGCAACAGAGAAGAAGTGGTCCAATGGAGCAGAATTAGGCCCCTGAAGCCCAGGCCTCAGAGAAGGGGGGAGTGAGGAAGACCTTCCCAAACTCCTATCAGAATAGGCCCAATACTGGAAAATTCATCCCTCAATCCAGCAGGGTCCCCAGGGGCACAGGAGACCCAGGCTAAAGCAAGCTTTATTGGGTCACATTACCTCGATTTTCTGGCCATATTACCAGAGAACAGAAGTGGCAAAAGTGCAGCCCACTTTCTGCCCTGTCCCTCCTATATTTCTTCATTGCTAAAGCCTACTCTTTGAGACCCCAAAATTAGGGTTCAAGAGAAATGCACCAGGATTGCGAGAGGGGTTGGGCGGTAGCCGATCTTTGGTGCATTAAAAGCCAAACCGAAGGCCCTTTAAGGCCTTCTCCCTCCCTCCCTCAGTGGAGAGTATCTCTGGCTGGTAGGACAGTTCAATGCCTCCCCTTCCTTAAGACCCATGCCCACCTGCGCCAGCCCCTCACAAAGCTGGCCCCACTTTCTGTGGGTGCCCGCTGTTTATCTCTTTCCTCCCTAACTATCTGTGCCGAGCCCCAATCTCCTTCCTTTTGCCTCCTCTCCTGGAGGCTTCCTACGCTCTGTCTACCGTCTTGTAACTCCATCCTCCATAAGTAAAGAATTCTGGTAGCTGGTTTCCTTGTTGGCCAGATACAGCCTCTCCGTTGGCCCTCTGGAAACATTTCCATGAACAAGTCTCTCCCAGCCCCTTCATATAAATATGCCTGTACAGAGATAGACTGGCCTAAGCCCAAATACACACACATCATGAGATAATTACACCCTTATATACATACAGATATCTCTATAGAGTTATATTCGCAAGTGTCTATAACTCTAGCGAGATAGCAGCATGTACATATAGGACTATAATTACTTATGTCTATTTTTATAACTATGCAGTTATAAATAGATATGCCTATATATAGTGATAATAATATAGAAATATCTCCAAAGCCATATATGACTCTAAGTGAATGCTCTAACTACACTATATCACAATCAATAAGTATATATCTCCTGATACATAATTCCAATGATATACATTTATCTATATAGCTGCTCAGAGATATTAATCTGTCAGGATATCAAATGTCCATGAAGCTGGATGGCTAGAAAAGAGTCGTATATTTTCCCATATATAAATCTGCTCTTACAACTACTGTATATGCACGAATACAATGGAAATAATTATATTTTCCTCAAACATAAATCTGTAAATACAACCACAGCACATTTAGGTATGGTTAGAGATAGAGCAATATTTTCTAGACGTCAGTCTGTCAATAGAGCCACCAGTGCCTCCAAACAGAGAGAGTTATGGTGGGAGTTATAAATAAACTCTCCAGACAGAAAGGGATCTGTAGAACTAGATGTAAACGGGAATCTAAGCCGCCTTTCTTCTTCTTCTTCTTCTTCTTTGTAAGATATTCCTGATGAGCACACGGTGCAGAGGTGCCTGGGCACTACTATTTTCCCCCCAAAGAGAGCTGGAGGTCGCTGGACTTGGGGAAACCAGGCAGGAGTTGGTTGGGGGCAGCCCAGAAGCCCCTTCCGCGTCAGTCTCCCGGCGGCCGAGAGCTCGGGCAAGTGGAGAGGGCCTAGGGGGAGAAAAATGAAGCAGAGTCTGGCCTGAATCACTGTGCCCCGTCTAAGGCCCCAGATCCTCGCACCACGGAAGCCCCCGACCGGGAGACGGGGCATCCGAGCCGAGAGAGCCAGGAGGGTCGCGGAGGCTGGGAGAAGGGGGCTGCAGGCCGGGCCGGGGAGGCCGAGACCCAGCGGGGTCGCCCACCACCGCCAGTGCCCAGCCCTCCCAGCGCCCCATCGCCCGGGGCAGCTGCCTCGCTGGGCGGCTGCCTGGAACCCCAACCTGGGCCCTCTCGATGCGCCCCGCACTCAGCGCTTCGACCGCTGTTCTTTCCTTTTATTGTTATTTTGCCCGATTGGTTATCACAGTGTCCTCCACCGCGTGTGTTTTTCAAATGCGAGGACGCCCAGGGGTCTCTTTCGAATTTTTGTGTGTCTACACTGGCCTTAACGAAGTGTCTCAGTGGAAAGTTTGCTTCTCGGTCTCTTTTCTGACCAGATGGGTCACCAGCTGCTAAAAAAGACTCCAAACCTCTGACAAGGTTTGTTACTTAAAATTTTTTAAAGTTCTCACGCTCATTTGTTATGATCATTTTATTTTATTTCTCTTTTAAAAAGTTGGCTAATTTACGTTTTTATATTTCCTGTTTGATTTTTTTTTTGGATACAATTATTTTTAAAGGGAGGGAATTTCGTTAGACCCGAAACCGTGGGGCAGCTTCCTCCCCCGCGAGAGTGTCCGTCGCATCTCTACACGTATGACTCAATCCTCCCCCCAACACATAAATTAATAAGATTATCAGCAAATTGTACCTGGATAGAATGAGGTGGACGTGGAAGGATCCGGGACCGTGATCTTCTCGTCCTTTATGGAAATCCGCTCCTCTCCAAGCCCGAGAAGGAAAATTCAACGCGCCTCAACCCCTCCCTTCTTTCTCTCACTCACTCTCTCTCTCTCTCTTTTTTTTTTTTTTGAAAAGACCCCAGGAAGGCAACTTTCCCTGGGCTACTGGAGCCCCGACCTCGCTCTCCCCTCTCTCCGGGCAAGGCCATAAATGTTTTTAGATCTCTGCCCGGCGGCTGGTCCTCCCGGGCACCTCGGCCGCTCTCCGGGCCTGGACCCCGGCTGTGGTCGTCGCCTCATCCCTCTCTGCCCCTGCAGGGCCTGACCCTGCACGCTTGCCCTCCTCTTTAAAACAGGGTCTCCAAAGAGTCCCCAAAGCCACTAACCATTCCGGTATGGAGGTTCCTCCCCTGATCGCACAAAGCAAATGCCGAGAAAGAGAAGCAGGACAGAGCGGCCTCCGGGCTCTCCTTCTCCTCCTCTGGCCGGAGGACCTCATCTGGGGAGGGGGTTCCCCAACCCAGCCCCCCAGGGGCATAGGAAGAAGCTAACTTCCTTCCTTCCTTTCTTGTCTGCCCTCGGTGGCTGTGATCATGACTCCTTCCCCTGTCCCCCCCTCAAAACATCTCCTCTTGCATTTTATTGTTATCCTGCTAGGGAGGGACTGTTAACTACTGTTTTTATTATTTATTGTTATTATGATTGTTGTTAGAGATCTGTTCACCGGGTTGGGGGGTAGGGGACAGCGGCCTGGCCCAGAGGGAGGCCTGCTTGTCACACGTGCTCATACACACACACACACACACACACACACCCCTAGCGTGGTGCACACACTCACAGGTATATGCCCACAAATGCCTGCTATATTCACAGGAAGCTGGCATCCTCCTACCTCAGCGCACAAACACCACATTGCCCACGCACACCAGCATTCAGGCGCAAACACCACCCCCAAACCGATTTCAAAACCCACACAACGCGCTGGTAAGGAAAGGAAAATACGGAAGAACCCACTTGCAGAGATCCCTTCTCTCCCACAGCCTGGAGGGGCGAGTCAGGCCTCAGTCTCTTCCCCCCAGTCTCTCTCTCTCTTTTTTCTTCTTGTTTACAGCTTCAGAGAGCTCAAGGCCCATAAATCTTGAGGGGCCTACAGAGGCAGACCACATTTGTATGCATCGTTAGGACTCGCTAATACCTAAGCCCATTAACCAGCATGTTTGCGCGTGGTTTCCGGTGTGTATTAACTTATAGTTAAATTCTGGGGAAAGGGCATTGTGAATTAACATACACCAAATCCATCAAGGGCTTTTGTCATATCAGATTAGTCAGCTATGGGTTTGGGGGTGCGGGTTGCCTGCGTCGGGGGGCACCCACCCTCTAAACTTGCTGGTGCAACCTGAGGGTCTAGGGGAAGACAGGATGCTCCGATCCCAGCCCCAGTCATTCAGATCCCCCAGGCCAGCCGTTGCCCACCTGCGGGACGGTGGATGGCCAAGGGACCCGGGTCCGGGAGGTCGGCGCCGGCGGCGGAGTGAGGCGGACGAGGGGAGGCCCCGCCGGCGCGGCCTGTGGTTATGCTGGGACCGCTCAGCCCGCGGCTGCTGGGCTGTCTGGTTTCCGCTTTGTGAGAGAAACGAGAGGAGAGGCAAGTGGAGTCGCTGAACTTTAATTAAACCGAAGAGAAGACAGTGGGGGGAGGAAAAAAAAAAAAAAACGATCAGAGAAGGAGGAGAAGGAGGCCGAGGAAAGGAAGCGAGTCCGGTTCGGGAGATCTCTGCGAGGGCCTGAAAGCTGGGCCTTGTGTGAAGTTCTTCCTTTTCCCCACCCCAGCTTCTCCGCCCTAGTCAAGGAAGGTCATTCCAGCCCTCTTTTAAAAAGAAAGGAAAGGCAAAAGGAAAAGAAAGAAGAGGTAAAAAAGAGAAAATCCTTTGTAATTACAGGGCATGTTTCAGCCAGGTGTTCCCGGTTCCAATGACTCAGATCCTATTGGAACCCCAAGTATCTCTATAATTGGCCTGTATAGACAGAGAGGAAGGATTCCCGTTCTAGAGGGAGGACGGAGAGTGGAGGGTCCATCTCTTGGGGTCCTGTAGAAAATGCCAAAGACAAAACCAACTAAATTATTCTGTCCGTGTGGATCTAGTTGCCTATTTAAATAAAGCAAGCGGGGCGGGGGGTTGGGGGGCGGAGATACACGGCGGCCGGGATGGAGCGGGCTGGCGGGATAGAAAACGCCCCCCTCTTCCTTTGCCAGAGCAGCTCAGGGGCCTCCCCGGCGGGGCTCGGGAGGCCGCGCGCGGGCCGGGCCGGGGCGGGCCCGGGCCGGAGCGGGGGAGGGTAGGCGGGGGCGGGCCCTCCTCGGGCGCTGTGAACTTTAGCTAGGCCGCCGCCTGTCAGCCCCAGAAAGCGTTAAAGGTGCAGCAGCCCGCGCCAGCCTCCGCAGCCGCCTTTGTACGTGTGATTTATGACTTCAATCTTGGTTCACCGAGAGTTCACACGGCTTTCGCTGCTGTTGAAGGTTAAAAGATGGTCTTCGCTTGACAAGTGGGACTATTGAAAATTCTTTCTTCTTCGCTTTTTTTTTTTTTTAAGAAGCGAAGAGCGGAGGTTCAGGAGAGAGAAAAAAATTTGGGGGGCGGGTGGACAGGGGTTGCAGGTGGGGAAAACGGTAAATCAGGAAAGTTTGCCCCTCTACGTTTAGGATTTTTTTGGAGCTAGGACTTGGGAATACGCTGGGGAGGCGCGTGGAGACTAGGAGGAGCTAGGGAAAGGATTTTTTTTGGCATCTTTGGAGGCCGAAGGAGTGACATTTTAAAAAACACAACTCGTGCTTCCACAGTTAATTATCTGGATAACTTGGATCACACCTAACGGATCCTCCTCTTGACACCAAAAGTAGGGCCAGGGAAGGAGAGAACTTGGGGCGAAGGGGTGTGTGTGTGTGTGTGTGTGTGTGTGTGTGTGTGTGTGTGTGTGGTGCTAACCGGTATGCTTGGCTGACCATTCGCCTTGCCTGTAGCAGCTTTTCAAGGGCACCCTTGTACCCACAGATTTGGAAAAGGGTGCTTTTAGGTCCCAATTTCCCAACTCCCTTCGTCCTGTAGATGTAACCTCACATGCATATTTGATGCATATGATGAAGCTGATGGGGAAAGTCTAGAATTGAAGTTGGAAGACCTTTCTAATACCAGATCCCCGTGGCCCCCAATCCACTCGCTCCTTCTTCCTTCTAACACTTTGAAGAAGGTGGGTCCACTGCAGAGATGGGGGTCAAGGGTCTCCTAAGGGCCAGAGATAAGGCCCCTTTGTGGTCTAAGACATTGAGTGTTTGGAAGAACAAGTCTCTCCTCCTTTTCAGATTCCCTGAGAGAGAGATGGAGAGTCTCTGGAGCTGAGAGTTTCTGAGCAGCCTTTTGAGGTTCCTTTAAGATTTTAAAAATACCCTGAAGTGGGAATTGGGGGCTGTGGGTGTTGGGGAGGGGAGCAGCAGAGAGCTGGGTCTGGTGCTGGGTATGCCTCCCTACCCCTGTTTAGGGCCCACCACCGTGATTGATGCCATGTAATGTCTTCTCAGGAGGTCAGAATCAGCCTCTCTAACCCAGATCCTGGAACCAAGGGCATCCACACTAGAAGGGGTGCTCCCTGCTTCCCTTCCGTCACCATTTGAGGGCTCCTAGTCAATCCCCAGGAGAAGGGAAGGAAGAGGGAGGAGAGTGGGAAGATGACCACACCCCCTGGGACACCCGGCGCCAGCCCCTCCCACACCCCATATATAAACAGTAGAACAGGCAGCGGGGAACAGAGAGACCCCAGAAATCCAGAATCCAGGTTCTAAGGTCACTTTGGCACGGATGGCCCTCTGGCATCAAGGCTGTGTGGCACTGTGTTCAGAGGCTTGGGGTGGGGAATAGCTATTGGGAGGAATCAGCCCAAGAAGCTAATGAGTCTCTTCCAGATTTGGGTTGGGAAGCAGAAGAATGAACTTAAGGGCCTCTAGAGGTAATGGCTGCACTGAAGTCCCCTTCCCACCCCCTCCGACTATGTTCCTCCCTGGGAACTAATTTCAGCGGGCTTATGCTTATCTGCAAGTCTGTAATAATTATGAATTATTAATTCATAATTGACTGTTGCTTGTGACCATTGTCCTCCAGTGGGCTCACTGATTTCCTTCTCCTCTGTGAAACACAGGGCAGCCTCTGTTAGCCCCTGCCCTCAGAACAAGCAAACTGAGGCCAGCCCCTTGAACTCGGCCCCTATGTGGAATGCTCGCCTCATTCCCAGTCAAGTCACGACGCACCTCATAGAGTATCTGCACTCAATAAACCACCTCCCATGAACTTCGGATTTCAAAGTGCTTTGTAAGTTTGGCTCCTAGAAAGACAGAGTGGGGACTGGACGTGAGACCCCAACGAGGGAAGCAGCTTGGCCAAGCTTCGTGTGGAGACAGGGATTAAGGCCTAGTGACAGGACTCCCAGGCTCAATGCTCAAGCGATCTGGGATCAGGGATGGGCCTTCTGCCTCCCCTGCCCTGAGGGGTTGCTGGCCTCCCTCACCCCTCTGGAGACCCCTGAAGACACACCAGGCTCCTTTTCCTGACCTCCTTTTCCCCCCACCCCACTCCCCTGTAGGAGGCACACACCCTGGGGTGCTTAGGGGTTGAGAATTGGAATCGGCCAGTTGTTTCACATCTGTAATGGCCTAGAGAGGGAGAGAACTGTATCCCATGAGATGATCTCCCTTTAAATCCCCGCCTGCAGCTCACCTCCCTCGGCACTGAGACAGTTCTCTTCACCCCCTCTTCCCTTCTTACCTGCCCTCTGAAAATGCCGGTGGGGAGGTCGAGGCAGCTCCCACAGCTGCACCTCCTGAGGGACAGAAGTAGTAAATGAGGAGGAGGGTTCAGACCTCCTACGTCCCATGACTTTTCCCTCTATTCCTCAAACCCAGCTCAACCCCTTCATATCAGGGCCCTCCTTCCTTCCTCCCCTGACTCGACTCTCTCTCATGGAAAAGGAGCCCTTCCTCCCTCCCTGAGGTGAGGGCTGCTCTAAGAACACCACCACCTTCCATAGGACATCTGGGGACCCAACCCCCAGGAGAAGTCAGTGGCCCAGCCAGCACATCACTGCTTCCTGCCCCCGTGGAGTGGTCCACGGGGTCATCTCAATCACCATCCCAGAGCTCCCTCACTCTTCCTCCAGGCCACCTCAGTGTCCCTGGGTCTCTCCCAAGCCAGTGTCCCTAGGAAGCCCATCCATGGAGTCCTCTGGAGCTGGCGAATATATTTTAATTTACTGTTTGACAGCAAATAAAGAGACCTTGGGAAAAAAGGGAAGGAGCAACTGTGCCCGGCGTCCTCCCCACCCTCCCCTCGTCTGGACATTGGCTTTCTCCACGAAACAGTGCACTGTTGTTCTTGGACAACCATTCCCCACCATCTCCTTTCGAAGGGTTTGAGTTTCACCCTCCGTTCACCCCCATTAATCACCCCAGCAGCTAAACATCACCCAGCCCCCTCTGGCCCTTTCTCTTCTTCTTGCCCTTAGTATTCATGGCGGGCATTCCTTACTGCTGTGTGCCTCACAAAGACCCCCTCCTCCGACACAAGGTCCCTCCCCCTCTCCAGCCACTCAGGCCGGGTGGGCACTCCTCACCGGTCCTGCGGTTCTCACTGCCAGCTCCCGCTCCTGGACCCCATTCCCTCACCACACCCTCCTTCAGGTACCTCATCCCATCCCCACGTACCCTGTCCAGTCTCTCCCACCCATCACCACTCTTTCCTTCCCCATCCACGTGTAGCCCCTTTCTACACTTTTCCCTTCCCCTCCCCCAAGATATTCCCCTAGGCCCTTCAGATACTAGCTTTGAAGCACTTCCCTTCCAACCTTGGGAAACTGAGAGGCAGCGAGCGTAGCACAGTGGCTAAAAGCATGGGTTTTGGATTCAAATCCCAGATCTGTCACTTGCTGGTTGTATGACCTTAGGCAAACTACTTAACCTCTCTTAGACATCCATAAAATGGACACACCCACTGACCTTATGGAGCTGTTGTGTAGATCAGATTAAATTTTATTTGCATAGACCCAAGCATTCAGCAGGAGCTTGATAAATGGTACTTATTAACATCAGAAGCTTCTTGTAAAGGGAGAAAAGGATGCTTTTCAGGTTCCAATACAAGTGAAGGAATTGCCTCCTCCAGCATCTAAGAGGGAGGGATAACAATGACAGAGTCTTGCAGATAAGCAGGGCCCTGGACCAGCAGCCACTCTCTTCTGTTAGCTCTCTAGGTTCTCATCATTTGCCGCACATTGGAACCCCCTGGGGAGCTTTAAGAAATACCGATGCCTGGGTCCCACCTCCTGAGACTCTAATTTAGTTGGTTTGGAGTAGTACCCAGGCGTCTGGACTTTTAAGCACTCCTCAAGTGATGCTAATTTGCAGCCAGGTGTTGAGGTATGGACCCTAGGATACAAGAGGTGCTAGGAGGGCTGCCACGTTGCCCTTCTCCTCTTTGTGAACCGGGAGCAGAGCGGGAAGGATACTCGGCCCCATCGGCAGCCACACTGCTTCAGGGGGTGGGGGGCTGTCACTTAGGATTGGCTTCTCTTAAGATCGCAGAATTTCAGACTCCCATCCTTTTCGTTTCCTCCAACTATTGGGATTTATAAAGGGGCTACCCCAAGAGGAAACAGGGGGATGGACAAATTGACCTCTTCAAGGTCCCTCCCTCATCAGAAAAGTATATGATCCCCAGACCACCAGTGACAGAGGCAGAGGCAGCTAGTGGGAGAAGTCCGTAGTTACGTAGTAAATGGAGTTTCTACCGGGTTGCTGCAATAATAGGCTAAGCGATTAGGATACAAGGTTCCAGGATCTTTTCCCATATTTCCAAAAAGATAAATCAGCCCCGGGAACAGAATCTGCATATTGTAATTAACTTATAAATATTTCATGCTTGGTGCAAACTTTCTCCTCTCCTATTTAATGGTCACAAACTTGAGCACAGAGGAAACCGGGGAAGAGGACTGTGAAGGGCGGAGGGAGGCCCCGCATTGGCTTTGGGGGAGGGAGAAACCGTCTCCGCTGCTTCTTTATTTACTTTCCTCCTGTTCCTTTAAGGAAACATTGCTCACCTGAGAAACTCGGGTCCCAGGTGGAAGAAGGTGTGACTTGGCCTTCTTGGCCTCAGCCCTGACCTCCCCCAGGAGAGGCCAGTCCCTTGTGACCCTGGGGCACTGGGAGCCGCATGCTTTGGAGTCCAAGGGCCCAGTGTTTGAATATAAGCTTGCTTCTGCCATTTATTAACTGGTTGGCTTTAAGCAGTTTACTTAATTTATCTGAAACTCAGTTTCTTCTTCTGTAAAACAGGCATAACAATCTTTTCCTCATAGGGTTGCCTGTGCCCAGTAGTATTCTACATGATAACTATTCTTATCAACAGTAACAATTTATAATGATTAATCACCCCATTGCATTCCCTTGCATTGTACCCTGTCCCTTGCCCAACCCCACCCCAATGTTTAGGGCACTTAAACAATGAATGCTTACTGTGAATGGGGTGAATACCTTACCTCATTTAATCAACACAACAACCCTGTGAAGGGAGTATAGTATTATCCCTATCTATTATCTGTGTTATGCAAATAAGGGAACTGGGGCCTGTAGCAGTTAAGCATCTCGCCCAGGGTCATCCAGGGAAGTGCTTAAGAGCATAGGCTCTGTGGTCTGACTGCAGTTTCAAAGTTGGGCTCTACCACTTAATAATAGCCATAGGATGTGGAGTAAACTACTTAACCTGAGTCTCAGTTTCTTCATCTGTAAATTGGGACTATTAATGGTACCTACCTGGAATGTAATTGTGAGACTTTTTTTTAAAAAAACTGTTCTTTTTTTTTTTTTAACTTATTTATTTATTTATATTTTTGGCTGTGTTGGGTCTTCGTTTCTGTGCGAGGGCTTTCTCTAGTTGCGGCGAGTGGGGGCCACTCTTCATTGCGTTGCACGGGCCTCTCACTGTAGTGGCCTCTCTTGTTGCGGAGCACAGGCTCCAGACGCGCAGGCTCAGTAGTTGTGGCTCACGAGCCCAGTTGCTCCGTGGCATGTGGGATCTTCCCAGGCCAGGGCTCGAACTCATGTCCCCTGCATTGGCAGGCAGATTCTCAACCACGGCGCCACCAGGGAAGCCCCTAATTGTGAGACTTAATTGTTAACTGCACGGGCGGTGCCTAGCTCAGTACTGGCACATGGAGGTGCCCAACAAGTATTAGTCATTGTCATCATGATCTCCTCGGCAACTCGGCCCTCGTGTCTCCTGCTCTCTGGTGCTGCTTGGAGGTTAAGTGTGTGAGGTTCTCCACAAGCCACAGAGCTGCTCTCTCATTAACTCCCCCTCTCTCCCCACACACACTTCAGTATCCAGGACTTGGGAAAAAGGACACTAAACAGATTATGACTCCATTTCGGGAATTAAATCAAAACTCAAGACTAACTCGATTTGGCTTCCGACGAGAGGGAAAGGTTAAAAGGGAGTGAGGAGGCGTCTGGGTGTGCTCTCAGAATTGTAATGGGTTCTGGGTCCTTGTTGCCAGCCCTCTGATGGGCCCTTGCCCAAGGGGGATCCCCTGGGGTGGAGAAGCGGAGGAGCCTTAGAACTCTAGGTCACCTGGAAGTGGTGAGGGGGTGGGAAATCATCCAGGAACATTTCCCCAAGGGAGACCCTCTCCTCACAGCCCTCAGTCAGCCCGGCCCTGGACTGAAGGGCATCCCAAGACTGGATGGGACTGGGGCTTAGATGGGTAGGTGGGCCTTGAGGCTGTCACCTCCTGAAGTAATATCTGTGCTGACCTGCTTCTCCCTAAAGACATCTAAGCATACTGATATTGTTAGACAGCCCCAAACACTATGACGTGTGTACTTGGACAGACATATAGTAGGCGTGTGCATATCCGCCCAGCTCTCATTCAGCTTTGTATATTAGCCCAGATGGCTCTGAACACCGTGAAGGAAAAAGTAAAAATCGATTTCTGCTTCAGAGAGAGTGGTAACTTTCCTCAGTATTTTCTCCTTTGCTGTTGACACTCTCCACCCAGGCTTAGAAAGACCACATTTCCCCTTATACAGAAGGGGAAAGTGAGGCTCAGGGAGATGGGTAGCTTGAATCAAACAGAAGCGGTGTAGGATCCAAGGATGAATCCCAAACAGAAACCAGTGCTTTGGGGGAGACAGGCAGGGAAAGCTCCTACCTCGGCTTTCCCCTGGAGGCCGCAGGCCTCCCCAAAGACCAGTGGGATGGGGACAGCGCCTGGGAGGCAGTCGCTCCAGAGGGAGGGACTCCGGGGCTCGCCGAACAGCGGGGCCTCGGGCGAGAGCGTCGCCAGCGCGTCCTCATTCTGCGATTACTGTCAGGGGACCATCCATCAGCGCCGCCCAGGACGCTCGGCCAGACTGCCCGCCGCCCGCCCGGGTCTCTCCAGATCGCATTAGCGCGGGGAGAGGGCGCGCTGCGGCACCGGCTGCTGGGAGAGGGGCGGACCGGCCACGCTGTGGGGTGGGGGACCTGGGCACCGCGGGGGGGGCCGCTGCGGGGGCAGGGCAGAGGCCGCTTTAGGGCCCCTCTCCTTCCAATCGCCCGGCTCTGGCGTCTAAGGTCGAGAAGGGGGCGCTAGAACCGGGGAGCAGTGGGGGAGGGGAACACAAAGGGCTCCAGGGAGGGGGCCAGGTAGTGGGGGAGGAATCACCAGAAACAGAAAGCGAGAGAAACACCTGTAAAGGGGAAAACAGGAGGAAGTTGGTTGGGGAGAGGAGGAGATTGAGAAGGGGAGGGCAGAGAATGTGGGTTAAGTGGGAGACAGGGACTTAAAGGGGGAAAGAAGTGAGGATGTAGAGAGAATCGGAAAGGAACAGATGAGAGAACAGGGGAGGAGGGGTGAAAAAACCTTAACCTAGCGCACCCACCTCCTTCTACACGTGGAGAAAGTGAGGCCCAGAGAGGAGAACCCTTATCCAAAGACCCACTCCAGCTGCTGGTCTCATTTATTCCTTCAACCCCTGTGTTTGGAGTATTTGCTGCGCGCTGGGCACGGGCTGCTGAAATGATGCAGGATCGGTCCTTTCTCTCCAGAAGCTACAGTCTTTTCTGGGTGGGGTGGTAGAGGGGCTGAGTACCCAGCAGAGCTCTTCCACCCCCAGCCAGGTGGGGTTCCCTGCACTCAACTCCCCTTGCCCTCTGCTGTTGTGCTTATCTCCTTGCGGAGTGTGGCAGGTGCAGAGAAGAACCCCCTTCTGTCTCCACGGGACTCCCCAGAAGCTGAGACAGGTGCTTGAGAGTTTGGCCAACTCTCCCACAGCCTTGCCTGCTCAGCCTGCTCAGTTTGTCCTCTGGGGATGGGCAAACCCCACAGTGAGATCAAAGCAAGCAGGATTGAGGTTGAACACAAAGAAGTACTTCCGGGTCCCACTGTCAGGAATCTTTTTTTGTTTTGTTTTGTTTTTACGGTACGCGGGCCTCTCACTGTTGTGGCCTCTCCCGTTGTGGAGTACAGGCTCCGGACGCGCAGGCTCAGCGGCCATGGCTCACGGGCCCAGCCGCTCCGCGGCATGTGGGATCTTCCCGGACCGGGGCACGAACCTGCGTCCCCTGCATCGGCAGGCGGACTCTCTACCACTGCGCCTCCAGGGAAGCCCCGGGAATCATTTTGTTGCTGAGGCTGTAAAGCAGCTGTCCTTCCCCAGGGGTGGAGTTGGCACCATCTGCCAGGGGAAGACTTGTCCCCTGAAGTCAGATGCTATGGTCTGCCTTGTATGAGGCTTGGTACGGGGCATGTTGGGGCTTCCAGAGAGCCTAGTCCCTGTCCATGGGGTTTGTGCTCTAGACATGAATGATCTGACATCTAACTGGCCTCCTCCCCATTCCCTGCCAGCTCTGCAATATCATGGAATCCCTGTATCCTTGGCAACCCCCAAATCATCTCACCCTTCTTCCTGCCTCTGGGAGAACTGAGTCTGGGTGGTTCTATCTAACCCTCCCCAACTTCTCTCCTTAAACCTGTTTCCTGACAATCAGGAAGTGCCTCCTTATGTCTAAACTTGACCCCTCCATCACCATGGTCCGTCGCCATCATCATCACTTTGACGGGATTTTGTCATGACCAGGGCTGAAGCAGCGCATTCTTTCTACAAACACCCCTCCTTCCCAGTGATACCAAATCCCCAGTGGCCAGGCAGGGAGCCGGGACGGCCTCCTTTCGAGAGTTCTGGAAACTTCTCTTTCCTCTATCTGAAACCAGCTCCTATATGCTCTGAGGTAGCTGTGGTTGTTTTTAAGAAGGGGTCATCTTCCTCCAAAGCCCAGGTTACATTTAGAGGAAGGCAAATGTGAGGGAGTTTCTAATCCCAGCCTTTGCCTGTGCCCGTCCCCAAAGAGGCGAGGGGCTCAGGAGAGGAGAGAAATGAACAGAGCTGGGACTTGAACAGATTCCCTGTCCCCCCTCCCAGCCTCAACTCCCAGGGTCGGGGTCCCTACAGGACAGGAGAAGTAGATACCCTCGAAGCTCCAGACTAAAAGCCCATCGATGAATTTCAGCATTGTTCCGTCTTGTGGGCAAAGAGGTGCTCTCAGGACTCAGCCAAGTGGAAGAAGCTGGGAAAGAGGCTGTTTCTGCAGCTGCTGACACTTTATCCAGAGGAGGATGTCAGCCTCACCCCAGGAGCCGTGCTGGAAGCTGAGAGCTTGGGAGTAGACAGTGAAACAATTCTTCCAAGGGCATGCTAGTTGAGGGGGTTGGAGCGCCCAGGCCAGAAAGTCATCCAGGGAAGGATGGCAATAACTCTCTGTGTCTCTGCACTAACTCCACATACATTGTCTCATGTGATCCTCAGTGCCGGGTTCAGCGCCTGGCACAGAATACATGCTTGTTGTACAAATGGATGAATGAAGAGCCGTGGGAGGGAGGTCACGATCCTCAATTATAGATTAAGAAACAGAGGCACACAAAGGTTAAACGACTTGCTCAAGGTCACGTGTCTCACTGGGGCAGGGCCAAATTTCAGGGGAGAGCTACTTTGGTGGTCGAGGGTGCTGGAGAGGAGGGAGGCAGGAAGGGAGGGAATAAACGATCAGACCCCAGACCAGGGGACAGAGGAGAGCTCCGTAAACAGACGACTCCCTGGGGAAGATGACATTTCAGACCATGCAGCTTTAAAAATATCTCACTGGGCTTCCCCGGTGGCAGCGCAGTGGTTGAGAGTCCGCCTGCCGATGCAGGGTTCGTGCCCGGGTCTGGGAAGATCCCACATGCCGCGGAGCGGCTGGGCCCGTGAGCCATGGCTGCTGGGCCTGCGCGTCCGGAGCCTGTGCTCCGCGATGGGAGAGGCCACAACAGTGAGAGGCCCGCGTACCTCAAAAAAAAAAAAAAAAAACTCACTGAAGGTTGACTGGTAGCATATACACAGCCCTGCAAATAACATGGAGAGGGCAAGGGGGAGACTGGGCCGTTGAAGACCAGGAGAGGAGGTTGACACTGAGAGTCTGGACACATGACCCTGGGATCTTTGCTTGCCCCTGAACGCTGTGTGACATCAGACCAGCCACATCCCTCTCTGAGTCTCTAGAGAATGGAGATACCAGATGAAGAGGAGGATGCACGTGGGCAAGAAGGGTCATCATCCTCAGGTAGCAATTGCAGGCATCAAGTTCCCACTTCCCTGGATCTTTTTCTTTTCTAGCTGTGTTGGGTCTTTCTTGCTGCATTCCGGCTTTCTCTAGTTGCCTTGAGCAGGGGCTACTCTTTGCTGCAGTGTGTGGGCTTTTTATTGTGGTGGCTTCTCCTGTTGCAGAGCACGGGCTCTAGGCACACGGGCTTCAATAGTTGTGGCTTGCAGGCTCCAAAGCACAGGCTCAGTAGTTGTGGTGCATGGGCTTGGTTGCTCCGCGGCATGTGGGATCTTCCTGGACGAGGGATCGAACCTGTGTCCCCTTCATTGGCAGGCGGATTCTTAACCACTGCGCCACCAGGGAAGCCCAGAGGTATGTTTTGTCCCCTCTCCAAATCCCTAACTTGGAATGTTGGCTTTTTGTGTGTGTGTGTCTCTGCCAGGTCTTAGTTGCAGCATGTGGGCTCTTAGTTGCAGCATGTGAGATCTAGTTCCCTGACCAGGGCTCGAACCCGTGTCCCCTGCATTGGCAGGCGGATTCTTAACCACTGCACCACCAGGGAAGTCCCTGGATCTGTTCTTTGTTGTTATTATTGTTGTCGTCGCTTCTGTCTGATTTTAATTATCTTATTTTTTTCGAATACGAAATACGTGTACATAGTTGAAAACTCAAAAGACATCAAAAGTTATACAGTGACAGGTAAGTCTCCGTCCCACGCTCAGGACTACCAGGCCACCCAAGTCCTCTCTCCATTCTAACCGCAGTAGCCACTGTCTTGTAGAACCCTCCAAAGATACTTTCTACATCTCCTGGCTTGTACCCTGGAGTCACCACAAAGCTGAGCTGAGCACTGAGGTTTGGGGAGAGGAGTAAAGGGACACACCTGGGTGGGTGGGGCCTTGGAGGACCAAGTACTTTCAGTTTCCCCTCCCACCCTGGTGAGATGGCTGCATGCCTGAGCAGCTCAGAAGCCTTGCAGGTCAGAGGGTGTGGTCAGGGGTCCAGGCAGAGGCAGGAGTCCTCTCCAGGGCTCTAAGCCCCCACTCTGCCATCCCAGGACCCTCAGTGTCCGCCTGGCTGAGGTGTCACCCAGTTGGGTCCTGCTTAGGTTCTCCAGGGAACAAGGCTCCACATCTTCCTTCTACTACCTGTTGCACTGTTGGGAAGTCTTCCTTGATGGCTAACTCCCATTCCTTCTACTTTCGGTGTAGCTCATGGTTTTAGCTTCTGCCCTCAGTGGAGATGGAACGTCCTCTTTGAGATGATGATTTTGTTCCCTCCCCAACGCTGACATACACGATAACATACACCCTCCCCCGACCTTGAAGGCCTCTGAATTCCCATCCGCCTGTCATTTCCAACCACTTCATTCTTGCCTGGCACATCCCTTTGGTACTATTATCCGAGAGTGCACTTTGGTCACTGAAATGATGAAATCCCAGTCTGAGAGCTAATGAGGGGCCAGGTGACATAGGACCTCCTAAGCTGTCTTAAGGAGTTTGATTTTTATTCTGAATGAAACGGAGAGGGAAGATATGATTGGACTGAAGTTTTAAATAGGCCTTCTGTCTTTTGTGTTGAGAATGGATTGCAGGGGGTGGGGAAAGATGCAGGGAGACCTGTTGAAAGGTTCTGGCACTAATCCAAGTGAGAGGTGAGTGGCTCGGACCAAGGTGGCAGCAGCTGACATGGTGAGAAAGGCCCAGATTCTGGATTTGGTGACAGTTTTCCGTTCTTTGGCTTCCATCCTCCACTCTCTTCACACCCTCTCTTCTTTCCTATGTTGTGTGTTTTCTCTTTCCTTGAAGACTGAGAGCTCTCTGGGGGCGGGGTCAATTCCGGCCCCGAGATCTGCCCCAGCGTCCAGGGCAGTGCTGGATCTGCCCCAACATCCAGGGCACTGGGTCCTGTTGACCTTGCAAAGGTCAACAGGCCCCAGTGCTGTCCAGGAAGAGGCTGACAAGCAGGGCAGCCTGGCAGCCCTTCCCGGTCCCAGGCTCCCTGAGCCGAGGGGAGGAGGCAGCTGTCTCTAGAGAGGAGGTGATGGACAGTTATTGAAGACACTCAGCTGGGGTCTCCACTCCAGTCTTAATCTGAGCTGCCCTCAAGGAAATCATAACCAGCTCTTAAAAACATGTTAAGACCAAAGCTGGTGTGTGTGTTTGAGCAGCGCTTCAGACAGCTGCTTAATACTGGGGGCCTCCGGGCCTTTGATTCCTCCACCCTTCACCTGGCCCTCTCCCCCCCATCTGGCGGGTGTTTATCTGCCAAGACGTTGTTTAAATCACACTCATTTCCTATAAACATTTCACTTGAAATGCGATCCGCTGCTCCAGAAATTCATCTATCACCAGCTCAAGGCTGTACTTGAGGAGACTCCCCATCTCTCTTCTGTCCCCCATCATCCCTCCTCCCTGACCCATATTCTCAGGTTTCACGCCCTAAGAACAACTTCCCCTCAGTGTAACAGCGCACTTAGTGCCAGGATTATTTATAACGGTTGAGATGGCAACAGGCTACAGGGAACAGCCCAGCCCATGGACACCGTCTCTTGCAAAGCTCAGTAAATGGACCTGGGTCGCTGTTTACCACCTGGCGTCTCGGCCTTCTCTGTGTTTCCCGCTGGCTTCAGGGGGACATGGGTGGTTGGGGGAACAGGGGCCTGGATAAGGTCAAGGCTGTCCTCAGTGTTTCTTATAAGCCAGGCCCCAAATAAAGTGACCCCCTCACTCTCCTTCTGTCCCCCGCCTCTCTGTTCTGGCCTCGGGCCAGCTCTCCTCTTGAAAATGAGCTGCTCCTAAGAGCTTGTTCTCTAGCAGGGATCCCACCACCTCCCCAGGAGTCAAGCTGGGGAAGTCATCTAATCTGGGTTGGAATGGTGGTGTGGGAGGCTCTGGGGTCTTCTTCCAAGGAAAGGTTTGAATTGGCTCAACTCGGGCTAGAGTGGAGGCAGGGGGTTGGATGAATTCACTTCCTGAAGACGGGAAGCTTTCCGACCGTCTTCCTCCTCCCCAGCTGTAACAATTCACTAGTTGTCCTAATTTGAAGGCTCTGCTCGTGTTTGGGGCTGGAGGATCCGAACCCGTTGAATGGCTCCTCTCCCAATTTCATTTATTTGGCTAGAGTCACTTGAAGGAAAAGCATCATTAGATCTCCTAGTCCTTCCCGCAGGCCTGATCCAACCCCTCCCCAGACACTGGGGCACCTCCACCTCCTTCCCTCCACACCTGTGACCACTCACTGCACTGGGGAGGCTCCCAGCTGAGTTTCAGGGAGAGCCCAGGTGAGAAGCTTCCAGAAGGTAGGGAGGGATCAGGGTTAAACCCAAGGTGGCGCAGGCAAGGGAGCGGCCCCAGTCTTTGGGGGTCGAGTAGTATCCCTTTACAAGCCAAATGAAGAAAAAAAGTTCTAAGGGGAGCACATGACTCCATAAAATAAAGGGACATAATTGGGAGTGATATCTAATTTATCTATTGAATGCCTCCTACGTACTCTTTTATCACTTAGATGGACAGAATATAATTGGTGAGCTGAACGCCATCCATCTCAGGGCCTGGGCTTCCTGTGCTGGCTACACCTATTACTGTCAGATTATGACACTGTAATACCAAGATCAATGACATTTTAAATGTGCTCCAGTTATGGGCAATTGCTGACAATAAAAACAGTGACAAATTGATGAAACTTGGGCAGCGATGATCTGGTGTCAAAAATAAACCATAAATAATCTGCTTTCCAAACTGGAAGAGGTGCCTGGGACTCCAGCTTAGGGGGAAAAGGCCCAGGGAGAGCAGAACCTTCCCACTCACAGCATCTTGGCCACTCAGGAAGCCCCACCTGCTTTGGCAAACTCCCTGCAGGCTGCGAGGCCCCGATGGGAGATGCAGAGGCAGTCTTGGGTCAAAGCCTGGAGTACCTCTAGAGAGAGTGCCCATCACCGAGACTTTGGGAAGTGCCTGTGTGTGGCTGCCAAGACAGGGGCCACACAAGTCCTCCAAGATGTCAGCGAGTGGCTTTGCGGGATCCTGCCCACACTGAGGGATTGGTGGCCGAGTCACAGAGTCGGACTTAGTTAACATTAAAGCTGGGAGACACTTTGGTCTTTCCTGGTGGCGCAGTGGTTAAGAATCCACCTGCCAATGCAGGGGACACGGGTTCGAGCCCTGGTCCAGGAAGATCCCACATGTGGAGCAGCTAAACCCGTGTGCCACAACTACTGAGCCTGCGCTCCAGAGCCCACGCGTCACAACTACTGATCCCGCATGCTGCAACTACTGAAGCCCATGCGCCTAGAGCCTGTGCTCCGCAACAGGAGAAGCCACGACAACGAGAAGCCCGCACACCGCAACGAAGAGTAGCTCCTGCCTGCCGCAACTAGAGAAAGCCTGCACTCAGCAACAAAGACCCAACCCAGCCAAAAAATTAAAAAATAAAAAAGCTGGGAGAGATTTTGAGTCTCTTCCTGTGGAGGGTCTGACTTTGTCCTCCAAACTGGCTGGCAGAAGGGGTGCATCCTCCCTACTCCTCCTCGACCTGCCCCAGGCATTCTTTCCCCAGGCCACCACCCACCCTGCTCATCTCTTTCCAGAGGCCACCACCCACCCTGCTCATCTCTTTCCACCCACCCTGCTCATCTCTTTCCTGCACTGGTGTCTTTCCTCAGGGAAGGCCTTTACGCACATGTGTTCCGGGTGCCCAGCACCAGTGCAGCAGAAATGAGTTAGAGGCGTGTTCCTTTTGGGATCATGAAGAAGAGATGGAAAAATAACATGGAAAAAAACAAAACCAAAAACACCCCCAAGCCATGATGTGTGTCTCCTTCTCTGGTTTTGACTTACGTTAAAGGTTTCTTAATGAAAGGGAGCTCCAGGCCTGCAACCAGCAGAACTTTTGAGGGGGTGCATTAAGACAGACCCTTCTCCAGTTCCTTATTTTTAAGGGATTGCCTTACTTTGTAGTTTCGCTCTCACACATTTCCCTCATTTTAATAATCACAACTTCTTAGTAGGGATACTACCGCCGATACTATTACAAGGTTTACTATTGGAAAGCATTTATTGAGCAACTACTGCATGCCGAACTCTGTCCCAGGTGCTTTACACCTAGGGTTTTTAATTCCCATAGCAGTCCTATGAGGTGGATGTCATTTTCCACATTTAGAGGCTTAGAGATTTGGTGACTTCCCTGAGATGACATAGTGGGTAAGCAGCAGAACAAGAAAGGAATCTAAGATGTAGACGCTAAGGCTCATCTTTTTTCCAATGTCCTCCTCACAAACCATTTTCATCCCATTTTACAGATGAGGCCCCAGAGGCTAAGGGGCTCCCTTAAGAACCTAGCTAGTCACGGACAGAGCTGGACCTAAACCTATCTTTTCTGACTCCCTCTATACCATATCCACGCTCTTTCTAGATGTCCCACAGCTGTCTCCTTCTTCAGGAGGCTACTACTCACTTGGCCAGGTGCTCCAGCCTTGGCCCCTGGAGGCGGCAGGTGGCCACAGTCTGCTTGACTCCAAGCAAGCAGAGTCTGAATCCTCACTCTGCCACTCGACAGCTATGTGACCTTAGAGAAGCCGCTTCACCTCTCTGAGTTTCAGGTGGTTGTGAGAATTTAAGTGACATAATCCGTATAAAGCATTTGACACCAAAGCCTAGCACATAATAAGTGCTCACTAAATGTAGTCATTAGAGATATAACCTGGGACAATGGCAAGGAAGTTTGATAAATGAAAAAGGCAAATAGAGAAGGGGCTTACTGGGAGAGAGGGGCGCACACGGAAGCATTCCTCACCTGGGGTACAGAGGCCGCATAGGGGGAGTATCACAGCATGCATAAGAAGCCTCTCTGAGGACCACAGAGGTTCTTTGATGGCAAACATCATTTTTTATATGAAGCCATAAAAAATATACTATGTAATAGAATGCAAAATTTGCATAATTTTAAAGCTAAAACTTAAGGCCTCAAAAGAATTTGATCCTCAGTGAGGGCCCTTCAAGCTGAGCCCCCAGACCACTGGAGTCCAATTCACTCCTCGCTCTCTAATATCAAAGGGACTTTGGGAGAAAAGTTTGAGAATCTTTATGTCAGGGACAGAGCCTGGACAAGAGCCAGGATTTCCGACTTGGTCATGCTTTAAAAGAGCAAAACAAACAACAACACCACTATTTCCACTGTTTAACCTTCAAGTTTATCATTAAGAACATGAAGTATCCAATGTAAATTTATGATAACTTATTTCTGATTCCTTCCTGTTTAATAATTACTAGCTGAACCACTAACCATCATCCCAGTGAATAGTCACATTTTATAGAAGGTAGCAAAGCAGAATACTTAAAATTGGTTGGATTCTTAAGGAAAAACCCAGAGACTGCCTGTCACTTAGATGGACAAAAGCCTTTAAGTTTTGTGACCGTGGGAGGGATTTGCACATCCAGGTCTCGTGGACTCTTTCCTCTCTTGACCCCCACTCTAGTCCTCTGTAGGTGCCCTCTGTTGGCCCAGCCTTGGGGCTGCCCAGGGTTCAAGGCTTTCATGCTCCCAGAGGGCCTTGGAGTGGCCCTTGACTCATTAGAACATCCACAGGACACACCTACCTAGGGCTCTGTAACCAACCCAGCAGTAGCCACTACCATGGTTAACTTCTGGTCTTTATAAAATTTTGTTTTCTTCTTAATTGTGTAAGTAATACATGCTGATTGTAGAGAAATGTAAGAGTCCAGATAGGTGAAAAAGAAGAAGAAAGAAAGTCCCCAGAGCTTCCCCACTAAGGAAGATCCTCAATTTGCCTGGCAAGTTACAGGACTTTGGGAACCATGCTGAGTCTCCCCCTGTTTAAGGTGGAAGTCTACATAATGTGACCCTCTGTTCAGGGTGGGGATTCAGGGAGGTGGTATTCTGCAGGGTGTGTTGCTCTGATAAAAATCAGAAGCCTGCCCAAGTCCATGGTGGAAGGGGACTGGTCACAGCCCAGTTTGAGGATCGTTAAATTGGTCCTTGGGTGACTCTAGGGGTTGGATACAGGGGACGGGGGGCCTTCCCAATGGATCCCACCACCCCTTCGAATGGCAGGCTCATGGAGAATTGGACAGACCAGACCCTGGCCAGCCCTTCCAAGACTTTTCCCTACACTTATTCCACTACTTCATGGCATTAAAAATTCCTTGAATAAAGAGCAAGTCTAAATTGCAAGTACTCTCAGGAAAGGAAGTCGAGTGACTTAGATCCATGACAGCTCCATTTCTGAGAGAAGGAAGTGCTTTACTCCACCAGACCAGACAAAACTAAAATGACTCTTTGGTCCCAACCCCCAAGAGAGGGGCAGTGGGGTTGGTAAAATCATTCCTGCCCCCAAACCCAGGAATGATGGGGGGAAATGCCGCATAGCCATACCCAGGTCCCAAAGAACTCTGAGGCCAGGTGAGGGGCTGAAGAGAGGAACAGAGACAGATAAGGATGGAGCCATGAGCTGCCAGACTTAGTTCAGGAGATTGGTGCTAGGGGCAGGGAAAGGGCGGGGCAGGGAAGGCTTCCAGGGGAGGGGAGTGTGTCAGAGGAGGAGAAAAATAAGACTGAGCAGGGGACTGGGTAAAGGTGAATTGGCAGCAGAGGGTGGGTGATGGCTGGGACTGGGGCAGGAGTGCGGGCTGAGGAAGGCAAGGGGTGGCAGCGGCTTTGGGAGGGTAGCCTTTCGAGGTGATGGTCAGAACTCTGGGTCTTAAGAGCAGGAAAGCAGGTTATAGTTCACATCCTTCTCCAAATATCGAGATTAGATCTGGTCAAGAATAAGTCCCTAGGAAGCAACTGTGAATGCCCCGCCCACCCATCTTTTTGATGAGTATGGAGTGAGAGCAAAGTTAGGAGTGTGGGCATCTGACAGGCCTTTACGATTCTAGAAGCACTTATTACACCTTCTTCCTCCTCCTCTGCCTTGGCTAATGGGCTGTGGGTACCCACTGTGCACAGGGCAGTGAGACTCTTGTGGGTAATGCAGAAGCTGGGTCCTGCCCTCCTGGCCTTCTGAGGAAACTGCTTTTTTTAAATTTGGTTTGTTTTTTCAGCCCCAGCAGGACTGAACCCTTCCCCCCTCCAATCTCTGGGTCCCTCCAAATCCTTCATAGCCTTCAATCCTGAGAACCGGAAGTCTGGCCTGCTTCCTAACATCAGCCCTCCTGTGCACTGCAACCTCATTGCCTCTGACCCAGAAAGACGACTCCTGGATACATCTTTCCCTGCAATCCAGCTTCTCCTCCTGGGACCCTCGTCTTGGAGACTGGCACCATCATTGGGTCGGTCACGTTGGGCCAGGAATCTGGGAGTCATCTTGGGTTCTGCTGCCCCTAAAACCTCTCTGATTCGATATTTATTGAGCATCTTCATTGAGGCAGGCCCTGTTCATGGTGCTGAAGACCAGTGTGTACAAAACAAATCCCTGCCCTCGCTGGCTTGCAGATCAGTGACCTAATGTGTGGATTCTACCTTCGGAACATCTGTTACCCTCTTTCCCACTGTTATCATCCTCGGTCCTCCGCGTCACTTGGAATCCTCTGCTTGGTCGCCAGAGTGATCTTACAAACCCAGATCTACCCTTGTAATGCTTTGCCAAAAACCTCAAATGAAGACTTAATTTTTAAAAATTCAGAGTGCAAAACTCAAGTTGTAAATTATATCGTAACAGTTGGATAGTTTTTCAAAAAGCACTGAAGCAATATAATATGCTATTCTTGGATCTGTGTGTGTGGTAAAAAATACAAAAACAAATTCATGATGGTGGGGCCTTTGATAGGAAGGAGAATGGTACTGGGAGTGGGGTAAGGGAGCTTCAATTTTATCTGTCATGACCTGTTTATTTTCTTTTTAAAGACTCCAGAGCAGGGCTTCCCTGGTGGCGCAGTGGTTGAGAGTCCGCCTGCCGATGCAGGGGACATGGGTTAGTGCCCGGTCCGGGAAGATCTCACATGCCGCGGAGCGGCTGGGCCCGTGAGCCATGGCCACTGAGCCTGCGCGTCTGGAGCCTGTGCTCCGCAGCGGGAGAGGCCACAGCAGTGAGAGGCCCGTGTACAGCAAAACAAACAAACTCTCAAATAAACAATGCTGGGCTTCCCTGGTGGCGCAGTGGTTGGGGGTCCGCCTGCCGATGCAGGGGACACGGGTTCGTGCTCCGCAACGGGAGAGGCCACAACAGTGAGAGGCCCGCGTACTGCCAAAAACAAAAACAAAAACAAAAACACAACTCCAGAGTAAAGCTGAAGAAATGTTGATAGTAGCTTAATAAAACCTTAAGTCTGGATGGTGGGTACAAGAGTGTGACATTATTCATTTTTTCTGTTATAAAAAAACTTGTCAAAATTTAAACCATAAAATCCTCAGGGGTCCCTCACTGTCCCCACCTGTTTAGCCTAACGTCTTGGGCCTTCATGAGCTTGTGCCAACCTCCTCTCTACAGTGAAGGCAGTTCCCCAGAGATGCCACAGGTGCCCTGGCCCCTGGACCTTCACCCAGGCCTCTCCTCCCAAATGGCCTTTCCTGATTTGCTACTTCACTTCTGCCCCATAGCAAGCTGGTTAGGACTGGGGAGGTAGAAACATGATGAGGAGGATAATTCTTTCTTGTCCTGGTTTGTATTTAGCTGCAGCTGGAGAGACAGATCACCTGTTTCTTTTTATTTAAAATCTGGTTTATTTCAAAACTGTTATCAGTGAGGGGGAGGTGGAAAGAGTAAGACCCTCCACAGAGCCTTCCTGCCCTCCAGGCTTCCCAAATAACCCAGCCCGGAGGCAGAAGCTTCCCAGTAGAATAGAGAAAAACTGATAACCTCATTCCCGGGTCTGGCTCTGTTAGGATTATCATCTGGCGTTCCCTGCTGTTGGAAGAGCTTCTTCAGAGCAAGCCAGTGCCATCCCCTGCCTAGAGGGAAGAAACTCAGCCTGAGCCTGATTTGACCACAGCTCCTGGTGGGACGCTGAACAGGCACACAGACTGGCCCAGAACACCCTCCCGCGCCACCCTGCCCCAGACTGCCATGCATCCTTTGGGATACATTTGGTGTTGCCTCTCCCACATCCTCCTTGCTTCTGCCTCTCACAGATCAGGGTAAGTGTCCCTCATATGCCTGCTCTGGATCCCTCCCATGGCAACCGTCCTTTCCCCTTCATAGCACACGTCGTCCAGAATTCTAACTGCCTGTCATATACCTGCCTCCTGCATCAAGTCTCGCTCTCCGAGAAGGCAAGGATCAAGTCTGTCTTGTTTGCAGTTGCATCTCTAGCACCTGCAACTCTGCCTGGCTCATAGTAGGTGCTCAAGAATTTTTTTGAGTGAGTGAATGGTCTCCCTCACTAGACTGTGAGCATCTTGTTGGCAAGGACTATGCCCTGATCATCTCTGGATCCTCAGCGCCTTACATAGTGTGTGGCACATAGTAGGGGCTCAATAAAGACTTCCCCATTTGAGTGACTGGACCTTGGTCTCTCCCCTTACAAGCTGGGTAGGGGGAGAGAATCTTTTCTTCTCTCTCTCTCCTCCCCGAACTGTGTCAGGGCTGGTGGTTAAAGCTGTGGGGCCCTCCCTGCCTTCAATGACCATATATTCAAACATTCTAATGGTACAACAGAAAGTGGTGGCTGAGTCCCTGGATCCAGGCATCTCTCCCACAGCCCATCCCAAATAGGGGTGGACTCCTTCAGAGAAGGGGTGCTTCAGGGCCCCTCCCCCCTCACTTCAATCTCCTGTATCGTCGAAGAGCCCACTGTCTACCCAGAATTCTTCCTGCTACCACACACATCTTGTTTCATCTATTCTTGGGGAAGATGTGCTGTATCCAGGTGTATCTATCCGCTCCTCAAGGAGAAATAAAATATATTGGGTTGGCCAAAAAGTTCCTTCAGTTTTTAAGTAAAAATAAAAGACACAATTTTTCATTTTCACCAAGAGCTTTATTGAACATCGTAGTCACTGTCTTGTGCCACTACCTTCTGCCATTTTTCAGGCAACTTCATAATTCCATCTTCCCAAAACTTTTTATCTTTTTTGTGCAAAGAACTGTTCCAGGTGCCTTTTACAGTCTTCCAGGGAATTGAAATTTTTTCCACTAAGAGAATTTTGTAAAGATTGAAATAAATGGAAATCCGAAGGTGCAACGTCCGGTGAATACAGTGGATGAATCAGAACTTCCCAGCCAAGCTGGAACAGTTTTTGCGTGGTCCTCAAAGAAACATGCATTCTTGGCGTTATCCTGATGGAAGATTACGCGTTTTCTGTTGACTGATTCTAGATGCTTTTCGTCGAGTGCTGCTTTCAGTTGGTCTAATTGAGAGCAGTACTTGTTGGAATTAATCATTTGGTTTTCCGGAAGGAGCTCATAATAGAGGACTCCCTTCCCATCCCACCACATACACAACATCACCTTCTTCGGATGAAGACCGGCCTTTGGTGTGGTTAGTGGTGGTTCATTTCGCTTGCCCTACAATCTCTTCCATTCCACATTATTGTACAGTATCCACTTTTCATCGCCCATCACGATTTGTTTTAAAAATGGAACATTTTCATTACGTTTCAGTAGAAAATCGCATGTAGAAATACGGTCAAGAAGGTTTTTTTCGCTTATGTGGAACCCAAACATCAAAGCGATTAACATAACCAAGCTGGTGCAAATGATTTTCAACACTTCATTTGGATATTTTGAGTATGTCAGCTATCTCCCGCGTGGTATAACGTTGATTGTTCTCCAGTAACGTCTTGATTTAACGCTGTCAACTTCAACTGGTCTACCTGACTGTGGAGCATCGTCCAGCGAGAAACCTCCAGCACGAAACTCCGCAAACCACTTTTGACGTGTTCGATCAGTCACAGCACCTTCTCCATACTCTGCACAATCTTTTTTTTGCTTTTCAGTTGCATTTTTACCTTTCTTGAAATAATAAAGCATAATATGCTGAAAATGTTGCTTTTTTCCTTCTGTCTTCAATATTAAAATGGCTACACAAAAAATTCACCAATTTTGATTTTTTTTTAAATGCACGCTGATATGACAGCTGTCACAATACAATCTAACAAAATTGTTTTGAAAGAAGCTAAAGACAACTAAGCGCTATTAGAGCCATCTTACGGAAACAAACAAACAAACATTTTGGCCAACCCAATACAATCTGTCTCACCTTAGGACCAGTGTTCCCCCATCTGGAACTTTCTTTTCACATTTGCATCTCCATTCTACTTCCAAATCCAGTCTCTTCCAGGAAGTCTTCCCTGATTAAGCTAAACATGTTTTAATTTTCACCCCCTTCTTTCTATATCCCAATAGCACTTGCAGTTTGTACTTGTTCCCTATACTGTTTGTGTGAGTTTTGTCTCCCTAACCATACTGCATAATCACGCACTATTTTAAGCAAGTCTAGTAGATGATCATCGCAAATAGACAAGAAGAAAACAATACACATGAAAAAGAAAGCAGAGGGCTTCCCTGGTGGCGCAGTGGTTGAGAGTTTGCCTGCCGATGCAGGGGACACGGGTTCGTGCCCCGGTCCGGGAAGATCCCACATGCCGTGGAGCGGCTGGGCCCGTGAGCTATGGCCACTGAGCCTGTGCGTCCGGAGCCTGTGCTCCGCAACGGGAGAGGCCACAAGAGTGAGAGGCCTGCGTACCGCAAAAAAAAAAAAAAAAAAGAAAGCAGAAGAGGATTTTCTTTTTCTTTTTTAACCTAGAATTTGTCATCTGGTGTTTGCGAGCTCCTTAGTACAATGAGAATAGCACTTGATTTCTGTAAAACATTTGAGGACGCATAAAGTACCTGTAAACACACTGGAATAAAGACCATGTCTTTTATTTGTATTATTTTTCTGATTCCTCCACTCTGAAGAGTTTGTCGAAGTCCTTGGTTTAAGCCCTGAGTGTTAATTGGTTGATTTAGCTTTGGATTGTAGTCCACTGAGATCCCTGGATCCTTTTAAGCCAAAGAGTTATTATGCCCTGCGATGGAGATATAGGTAGCAGAAGGGCCTTTAAATGTGACCCGTGTGAGGAGGTGGTTCTCCTAGGCCTCAGGCTCCAGGCTGTGTGTGTAAGGTTGGGGGGGGAGGGGAGGAGAGACAGAACGTATATACTGAGCTGGCAGCTATGGGCAGGGTTGGGAGGAGTGGGGAAAGGGGAAGAGGGGAGTCTGGGCCAAGGCCAGAGGTGGCTCCCAGGGGAGTCCTCAGAGCAGGCAGCTGCACGTCGCTCCGACCTAACCTCCTGACGGATGGGTCTGCCGCTGAGGCGCAAGCTGTCAGGCCAGGCCGCTGCCAAGGCAGAACAGTGGCGCTTCTGTGCGCGCTACTCAGCGCCTGGAGAATGCGGCCCTCCCGGGAAACCGGGGAGTAATGGAGAAAGCAGACGTCCCAGGACAGGAGCCGTGAGGGGCGGGGGCCCGGAGCTGCTGGGTCACAGGAAGCGTATCTGCCTCCCTGAAACAAGGGCCACAGGAAGCCAGCAGAGGTGGTAGACAACCCTGGGGGGAGGCGGGCGGGGTTGGGGTGGGATGGGGATACTGGAATCAGCGCTTGGGATTGCTGTAGCTGGGAGTTGCTGCTGGCCGGAAGAAGAGAGGCAGCAGGAAGGACGCTGAAGGAGGGCTGGGGTGAAGAACTCAGTCGTTTGGCCAAAAGCGCCCTCCCCTTTAATAACAAGTGCCTTCAGTTGCACTATGTTAGTTTCCTGGTCAGATGCTCAGAAACCTTCCCACCTCTTCCCCCACCCCTCCGCCTCCGCCGTCTCTGCTGGCATCTTCGGCAGCCTCGCCGGGCCCTCCACGCGCGCGGCATCCCTGCGGCTCACGCTCGGGACTTGGGGATCCACGAGGCTCCGCGATCCGCCCCTGGCCCGGCCCCGGCCCCGCCCGGCAGCCGCCTCCCCCTCAGCGTTAATTAAAACTTGCGAGATGGAGAGGCTGGCGCGGGCGGCTCCGTTTTATTTGCAGCATCTTTCATGCTGCTGACGATCGTAAAGGGCTTTAATATTGAAATATGGGCCATTTTCCCAGCTCCAGCCCTCGCCGCGCGCTCCCCACACCCCCACGCCCAGCCACCCTGCGCCTGATGAAAGAGCTCCTACAAATCCATTAAGAAGAGATAATTGAAAATTCCGGGGTAATATTTAAGGCCGCGCGCCGATGCGGGGCGGAGGGCCCGGCTGTGCCCGCGGTACCCGTCATTGCCGGTGCACGCCTGTTTCGCGCTCCAGGCCGCCAAGGCCCCCGCGGCCTTCGCCTCGGTGAGGCCTCCTCACTGTGCTCGCCTCCCTCCCAGCTCTCAAAGGGTCCTTGGCTCTGAGGAAGACTTGCCTCGAGAGACTCCTAGTTCCACCAAGAGTGACAAGTCACACTTGCGAAAGATGGCTCAGGGGCACGTGTGCTGCGACACGGCATCTTGCCCCACTGGTCCAGCCCCGATTTGACGCATCGGCCTGAGGTACTGCTTGGTGGCTCTGGGCATTGCATTCCCTTCTGTCTGTAACGTCCCTCCTGCATTTGCTGTTCCTCCATCAAAACCAGCCCAGCTCCATCCAAAGTAACGGTGCCCCACGGAGTGGAGTGGGCCAGAGAATAGTCACACCAAGACTGAACTGGAACTGACTGATCGTCGCTGCAGCTGGTGATGAGGATACACGGGTTTATTATACTGTTCCATTTTCGTGTATGTTCTCAATGTTCCATAACAAAAATTTTTAGAAAGCAGCTCAAGTGTTTTTTTTTTTGTTTTGTTTTGTTTTTTTTTGCGGTACGCAGGCCTCTCACTGTTGTGGCCTCTCCCATTGCGGAGCACAGGCTCTGGACGCGCAGCCTCAGCGGCCATGGCTCACGGGCCCAGCCGCTCCGCGGCATGTGAGATCTTCCCGGACCAGGGCACAAACCCGTGTCCCCTGCATCGGCAGGCGGACTCTCAACCACTGCGCCACCAGGGAAGCCCAAGCTCAAGTGTTTTCCTTTTACCCTTCCCTTTCCGTCAAAGATGGGCTGGCTACCTGTTGTCCTGTACTTTACTGTCCCTTAGCACATTGTGTTCTCATTACTGTTGAAAGTCTGTCCCCCTACTATGCTATGGCATCCTGAGCACTGGGATCAGGTCTAATTTCCTTCCTTAGTCCTTGCTCCTGGCTCAGGGCCAAATACCTAACATGTGCTCAGTAAACGGTATTGAATTGGCTGCTGTCTGGGTCCCTAGAAGTCTCCAGGGTTTCCAGATCAGGATGGGAGGGGGAGTACAGAGCATGGAAGAGGGGCAGGATCTGTGACGCTGGGTTGGGGTTGATGTCTGTTTCCACAGTGACTGGCTCCAGGATGTACCCAGAGTGGGATGAAGGGATGGGAGAAGGGCTGAGGACCCTGCTGTGCACTGTGGCATAGGAATCCTTATGTTTCTACCCACGTCCTTTGGGTGGTGGGTGTTCTCTACACCATTTGGTCAGACGCTGTGCGAGTCTGGCTCTGCTATGAGGTAGGTTCTGCTGTGATTATGAGTGCCTGTGTGTGCACACACGCCTGCGCACTCGTGTGTGTCTTGGGTGGGAGGAGAAGAGAAGAGGGGAGCAGGTTATTTTGCTCAACAGGCATGAGTGGTTCAGGCATTTCCATCAGTCCCCACTTGGCTGTCTGCCCTCTGCAGGGCCCTTTAGGGCCTTTCACACCTCTTGCCCCAGGGCTCCCGACCACGACCACGACCACGGGGTGGTCGGCCAGGGATTGTGCTCACAGGAAGGCACCCCTGAGGGAGGGGCTGTTCCTGCCCCGCTCCCACCCCCACCTTGGCCCCTAGGTCTGCAGTGGCAGGGATACCCTCCGTATGGCTAAGATGAGGCGCCTCCTTTCCAACGCTCCATTTCCAGCTCAAGGACTCCTTGTTAGAACCACGAAACATCAAAGCTGGAAGGTGCGAAAAGACATTGGGTCTAGTCCTCTCTTAATACCTCTGGGACAGCTGAGGCCCAGAAAGGTTATGCGTGGGAGGCCACTGGGGACAGAGCCAATGCTAGATGGAACCCCAGCAAGTTAGTGGCAGAGCTGGAATCCCAATCTCTTGACCTACTTAAATGCACACAATTAGTATCTGAAGTGCCTTTTGCAAATATTATCTCACTGAATATTCACAAACCTATGGGACTGTATTATAATTCTCACCTACAAACGGGGAAAACGAGGCTCAGGGAGATTAGCGATTTGTCTTAAGTCATACACTGGTAAACAACAGGGCCAGGATTTGAACCCCAGCTTGAATGGCTCCAATTCTGGTGCTCACTTCTCCAATGACCACTCCACCACCCACCACACACACACACACACACACACACACACGGCCACACCGCGCTGGTTTCCCAGACACTCACTCTTCGTCCCTGGGACACCTAGAGTCAGAGGTCATTTCTCTCTGCAGCCCACCTCCCCTGCCCAGGGCAGGGCTCTTTGCCGCAAATGAAGCAGATGGTGGTGTCCCCACTATGGTCCTGGGCACAGGACTCCACCAACTGAATCCATGCAGAGCCTCGTCTCCTGCACGCAGCCCTGCTCCTGTCTGTGGCCACTGAGGCCTCCGCCATAAATCCCCAGGTCTCAGCTCATAACCATTAGCAAGCAATTGGGCTCATCAGGCTGCGTTTATGAGATTCAGGGCAGATAAATGGATTGCCGGAGGTCAGGAACAAGGGATCTCCTCACCCTGCCTTGCTCCAGAGGTGTCCCCACCATCCAAAGGCTGGCAGGTGCCACTTGCAGCTGCAGGGAGAAGAGGGGGCATTGCCACAGTGGAGTAAAGACGTATCCCCCGGCAATCCACGTTCACAGGAAGAAAATGGCCTGGAGATGTAAAGCCTCAGATGGCTCACAGCCATTAAGGCTGGAGTTACACACACACACACACACACACACAGAGGCACATCCACAAACATGTACACTCTCACACTCCATCTCTGATTCAAATCCAAACTCTTCAGCAACTGCCCCCAACCCCGCCCACTCCAGTGCTGGCCTCACACTGTCCCGCCTTTGACGTGTTCTCTGGGTCAGCGCTTCTCAAACACCCCTGTGCCTACAAATGACTAGGGGTCTTGTTCAAATGCAGATTTTGACTCCGTAGATCTCGACACCAACCTGAGATTGTTTTTCTGACCGGCTGCCAAGTGAGGCCGCTTCTCCAAGGGTTTTAAACCATGGTCCTCCCATATCGAAGGGGTAGGAGTGGAGGAGATGGAAAAGCTACCCACCCCCAGCCCCTGGAGATTCTACTATGCACACCCGGGCGCTGAGCCACTTCTGGAATCCTGTTCTCCTGCTCTTCACATGTCTCCTTCTTCCCCTTCAAATCTCAGCCCAAATTCTCTGCTTCCCTGAGAAACCTTCTCTGACCCCACCCCGATGTAATGGGGCCCCACTTACCTTAGCTCTCTTCAGAGCAGTTATCTCAACTTGTATTTATGTATTTACTTACTTATTTTGGGGGGGTCAGTCTCACCCCCTGAAATGCAGGGTCCCAGAGTTCAGGGATCATGCCTGCCCTGTTCATCCATGAATTCTCAGCACCCAGTGCTAGCATGTAGTAGATACTCAGTCTATCTTTTTTTAATTTTATTTTTGGCTGCTTTGGGTCTTTGTTGCTGCGCGCGGGCTTTCTCTAGTTGCGGCGAGCGGGGGCTACTCTTCGTTGCGGTGCGCGGGCTTCTCATTGCAGTGGCTTTTCTCGTCGCGGAGCACGGGCTCTAGGTGCACGGGCTCAGTAGTTGTGACTCACGGGCTTAGTTGCTCCGCGGTATGTGGGATCTTCCAGACCAGGGCTCGAACTCGTGTCCCCTGCGTTGGCAGGCGAATTCTTAACCACTGTGTCACCTGGGAAGTCCCCTCAGTATATATCTTAACAAATGAATGAATGAATGGATGGATGGATGGTTGAAGCACTTCCATGATGACAATGGTGTGGGAAAGAATATCTGAGGGGCTGAGGTCATAGGCAATTAGAGAAAACTTCTGGAAGGAAGGAAAATGGGAGGAAAAGAGCATGGTGTGAAAGGCTTGGTAGATATGACCCATGGAAATGGGGGAGGCAAGTGCATCCGGGTAACAGGTTGGCCCCATTGGTCCCAGCTGACATGACAGAAGTGGGGGAGGGTCTGGAGGGAGAAGTCCTGGGGGTGGAGGCCGGTGGTGCAGGGTCTTGAAAACCATGACAGGCAACAGGAAGGCTGTGGTCCTCTCCAGACCTCATGGGCAGGGACCTTCATTTATTTATTCTTTTCTGTGCTTGACAAATCCTTCCTGAGCCTCTGTCACGTGCCAGGCACTGTGCTGGGTGCCGCACATCCAGGGATGAACACACGGCTCTGATTCCGGCCCTCACGGGGTTGACAGTCTATGAGGAGAGACTGAGGTTAAACAAACTAAACTGTTAGAGTTGGGCTAAGTCCACAGAGAAGTGCGTGATGAGGGACGTGACGGTCGGTGGAGAAGCTTTCCTAGGGAATGACAGCCACCCAGAGTCCTGAGGGGTGGACCGGTCCTCGCCAGCCCCCTGTCAGCCGCAGCACTGGTCCTGGCCTTCCCCGCATTCCACTGCACTGCTCCTTTAAGAGGAGCGCCTCTTTCCCAAGCAAAGGAGGTTCCGGGCACACAGCCGAGCCTGCCAAGGTTATGGGTTATAAATCAACACTGGCATTCCCTTGGCAGTGGGCTCTCCTCTGAGCTGCCCAGATGGCGGACAGGCCTGGGGCTCCAGGGGCAGCCAGACACACGGGAGGGGGAAGGAGGGCAAGGTGGGGACGCAGCTGGGCCCCGGGCCCCAGTGGCAGCTGCTCACCTCTGTCTAAGGGCCTTGGGCCAGAGAAAATGCCAAGGTCCTTCTCTGCCGATCACAGGGACCTTCTGACTCCTGAGTCACAGGCTGGCACGGGCTTCGGGGTCATTGCCCTCACCCCTGCCAGCGACCCAGGCCTCACGGACACCCTCTGAGACCAAGGGCCATGGGTTTTCCCTTTTGGATGACCTCTTGGGGTCCCCGTCTGCTCCAGTACCCAACCTGAAAGTTCTACTTGTGGTCTGACTCTCTTCCCTCTTGCTGTAGCCAAGATGTGCTCTTTTACCTTCTCCAAAAGACAGCGGCTTCCCGTTTGGCGGGGGTGGGGTGGCATTGGGGCTGTGATGGTGTCCCTCCTCAGCCTTCGCTTTAAATCTCCCCGAAAAGCAGGATAAGAAGATTTCTCAAGGTCAGCTGGAGAGGGTACAACCCCGCCCTCTTGGGGGTTGCCATCCCTCAGCCACCCTCACAGGTGCTGTGACAGAGGGGACATATGTCACTTCCACCCCAGGGGATGGTGACAACATCTCAGCGCCACAGCCCCACAGAGCTGGGCTCAGCAGGCCTTGACAGAACTGGAAAGGCAGCCTCTCTCCTGGGCCCGGGCCTGGGCCTGGGTCTGGGTTGCATGCGGAGGGGTGGAAGCAGAGCCCGGAGACCCCGCCCACAGAGGGATAGACAGGCTTGACTGCTCTCCCCATCCCCACCCCACCCCCAATATCCAACAGCGTTTCTAGAACAGTGGGAAATTCCTGGGTTATAGAACAATAGAGATTTCCTGGGGTGTTCTTGTCCTCCAATTCTCCTGTGAAAAATTGGAGCTCACAGGGGCTTAGAGACCCTCTTACACACTCTTTGTACAGATGAGAAAACTAGACCCAGAGAAATAAACACAGGCCTTTTAGCATTCAGGTTATTTCCGCTACCCCACGTTTGCCTCCTGAATAGAAGCCCCTGAACCACCACTAAACAGGATACATTAGCCTCCAACTGTAACAGAGCAGATAGAGGTTAGATAACAAGCGGAACTTTCTCAGAATAGTGGATTACAGAGAAGGATGAGAAACAAAATATACGAATGGAGTTCTCCAAAACAGTAGAGTGGGAGCGGGGAGTGATGGAATCAGGAGTTGGGCTGGAATTTTGCAAAAAGGAAATATAGAGAATGGAGGAGACGGCAGCTGGCATGGACCCAGGAGGGGTGTGGGGCTTCCAGGGTTCCTCACTGAGGACCTCCAGCCTCCACCTGTGCCAGGCCTCTGAGTATCTACAGAGTTTAAATTCAGGCCTTACCTCAGCTGATTCTCTGGGCTTATTCCTTGCTCTCCAGGGATGGCTTATCTGGCTGCCAGAGTCATTTGCCTTCTCTAATTTGTGTTTAAATTAAAGTTCCCACAAAACAGGGGCTTAATGTGCTGTTACCAAGAGCTCCCGGGCCCCCTGCCACTCCGGAAACTGAGGGGGGCTGGAGGGAAGAGGCCGTTGTGCACGCAGAGAAGCTGATCCCACTGGGTGCAGGGACCTGGCGTGGATGACCCAACCGAGTCTGGTCCTTGTTGCTGTCCCCAAAATGGGGACATCTGGGGGCAGGGCAGAGCAAATCATGCTCACAGAGGGCTTGGGAATCAACAGACCTGTCAATGGGCTCCTGGTAGGCGTTCACCCTTTTTCAGGACCTTGGGGAGAAGGCAGGGAAGGCATGCAATGAGAAGAGGGCGGGGGGTAGAACATAAAGAGAAAGCTTAAGGCTCCTTGTTTTTTTTAGCTTATACATCTGGTTTATCTCATTTAGCACGTTTCTGAGGCTCGCTCATGTCATAGCAGTTATAGTATTTCAATCCTTTAAGGCTCAATTTTTTAATCACTTACACATAGTGTTACACTGTGTGCCTGCACTTCCTAAGGACCTCATAACCATAAGATCACTTCACGGTCTCCACAACCCTCTCTGGGAGTGTTGTTTTTATCAGCCCCATTTATAGCTGGGGAAACTGAGGCACAGGGAGGTCAAGTAACGTGCCCAAGATCACACAGCTAGTAAGAGGTGGATCCGAGATTCAAATTTTTAGCCTGGCTGCAGATTCCAGCGCTATGCTGACACTTGAGCGGAGATTTGTCTGTTACCCTGCCAAGCCCTTGATCACAAAGTGAGGCTTCTCTTTGATTGACAGAGCAACTGAGGTGGGGTGAAGCTCCTTTCTGCTCCCTCTTTCCCTCTCTGAGCCACAAGCTTCTCACCTGTAAAATGAGGACAGGCACTTGGAGGGATTAAGGAGCTGGGAAGTGTTGTCAGAGGTCACCACAGCGTCGGTCCTCAGTTGTAATATCCTTCCCTTTGGCCCAACAAAAAGCCCTCCTGCACCACCTCTTTTTTTTGTTTTTTTTAACATCTTTATTGGAGTATAATTGCTTTACAATGGTGTGTGAGTTTCTGCTTTATAACAAAGTGAATCAGCTATACATATACATATACCCCCATATCTCCTCCGTCTTGCATCTCCCTCCCTCCCACCCTCCCTATCCCACCCCTCTAGGGGGTCACAAACCACCGAGCTGATCTCCCTGACCTGCACCACCTGATTCTGCTTTCCAGGGAGCTACAGGCGGTGATTCCTCATCCTTCAGTGGAAACCGTCCGTAGAGAGCTGTCCCCCATTCCTTGGTCCAAAGCCTCTCTCTTCTAACGGGGAGCCCCTGGAGAAGAGGGGGAATAAAGCTCACCTGGGGTCCCAACCTGCCTGCTCCCCCTCCCCCACCTACACCCAGGTGAGCCAGTCAGGGTCCCAACAGCAAACACGTGACACATTCAAAAGGGCTCCACTGAAGGGAGTTTAATGACATGACAAGTTTCAAGGCATAGTTGGAATTAAGGGAACCATTCAGGGTTGATGGGTACAAAAAGGGTTGAAATGGTTCTGACAAAACTGGGGTCGGGGAGAGCAGCCACCCAGCAAAGCCGGGGCTATGGGGAACCACAGCCCCTGCCAGGCCTTCAGGCAGGCCGGTGGCAGGGAGGCGGGCAGGGGACAGGGAGACAAATACCGTGGCTCCTCTCTCCCCTCCCTGCCAGGACCCGTGCTGGCCAGGCCCGAGCACAGATGGGAAGTCGGGAGCCCAGGTGATGCCGTCTGCACAGGGCAGCCTCCAGGGCCAGGGTGGCCCAGAGAACAGAGGAGGCGAACCACATCACCCAGCCCGCTGCACCTGGGATTCCCTTAGGACACTGAGGCCTTAACTCTGCTGCTTTATGGCCACCTTTGTCACTGCCTGCAGCCCAGCAGCGACCCAGCTCAGAAGGAAGATGGGACCCAGGCAGAAAGAAGCTGGAGGGAAGGGGGCTACACTGAGCATAGGGAGAGGCCAGGAGGAGGGCAGCTTTGCGGGGTAGTGATGTCAAGTGGTGACACGAGACTACTCAGCACTTGGTACAGATCACTGTAATCTTGCTCCGGCCTCCCCTCTCCAGACTGTAGTCCCTGTGGGGCGGGGATTTTGTCTCGTCCATCCTATACACCTAGCACGGTGCCTCCTAAGTACATAATCAGAACTTACTGAATAAATAAGGGGCTAACCGGTCAATGAACAAGCCTATTCACAGCTCAGGTGACACCCTGGGCCCCCGTCGGGGAGCACTGTTGAGTGAGGCACACATAACCCTCCTAGAGGAGCTTTATTTCAACCATCCAGCACCTCAGATTTTCCATGCCGCCGCCGTTCAGTCACTGGCCGTCCAAGCCCACGTCTGCCTCTGAACTGGTCAGAGGCTGCGCTTTAATGGCCCCCGTTCAAATGTGCAGTGACTTCATTTAGCTCCTCTTGATGAAGGAATCGGGGAAACAGCAAGGGACTTCATTTCTCACAGCAGCCTTCCTGTGAGCTTTCTCCAGAGGAGTCTTCATCCATAGCAAACCGTCTGTGGTATTCCCGGCTGGAGCCCCTGGCAAGAGACGGGAGGCGAGAATGACAGTGCCAAGGAGGCAGCTGAAGGATAGTCACCCTGGGAGCCACAGCTCTGCCTTGCTTTTTCCAATGGGCCATAAAGACTGAGGAGAAGGGGAGGGAGGCAGACAGGAAAACACACTCGACTTCCCAAGTATAGTCACCGCACCAAGCCCACCTGGCGGGGCGATGACGCACAGACTCCGGGGCTGGGCGGACGGCTTCGTAATCCCTGCCCTGCCATTTGCCGACTGTGTGGCCTTGGGTAAGATGCTTCATGACTATGCCTCAGTTTCCTCATCTTAAAAAACGTACGTGGAGAATACTAATACCTAGTTCGTATGGTGGTGGAAAAGAGATGAGTTAATAGTCATGAAATAGTGAACAGAGGACATGGTCCGTAGTCAGCCCTACATAAATTTCATTACATGAAATTGAGCAGAACACTTGGGTTCTAGTCTCAGAAACTTTTTTTCTGTAATAAGCCCAGCCTTGGATGCATCTTATGTTTGCTCTGAGAAGTGAACAAATGCATGTGAAAATTAAAACATGTTAAAGTTTGTTATTTGTCGTCAAGCTCGTGTACGTGCCTGATTGAGCAGGGGTTGGTGGGGGGTGGCGGGTGGACGCCAAAGGGCTGTCAGTCGTCAGTTTCTAATTATCTGCCTTGCTGAGGTCCCCTTCTTGTCAACATCATCGTCTCTTTGGCTGGTTCAAGCCTTTGCTTGACAACATCCAGGCCTCTTGTGGTCCCTCCCACACAGCATGGGCTGGAAGGATAAGGCTTTTGAAAGCAAAACTGGTCCTTCCCTTCCTACCCACGAGGCAGGTATAGCCAGTGGACACAAGCTTCCAGAGAGGAGCTGGCAACTCCACCTCAGCCCACTTTGCCTTTGGGCAAAGGGAGGAGAGGGGCCGAGCCAGGGCAGGACAGGGGAGGGTGTCCAGCTCCTCGGTGCTGGGGCCTCAGAAAGAAATGTATCTGTCTTTGTCGTGGAGACCTGGGAATAAAAAACAAATCCATCCCAGAGTCCAGTACGAATGTGCTGCCACTTACTGCTACCAACATGATTTCAAACAGTTACTTCATCTCTTTGAGTCAGTTTTTCTCATCCTCAGAATGGGGATAATCATACCTAATTCAAAGAGGGAAAGGGAATTACCCGGAAGTCCAGTGCTTAGGACTTGGTGCTTTCACTGCCGTGGCCCGAGTTCAATCCCTGGTTGGGGAACTAAGATTCTGTGAGCCGAGCGACAAGGCAAAACCAAACAAACAAACAAACAAAAAAACGAGTGAAAATCAGTGAGATATATTACTCCCTTGGTACATGGCTAGTCCAATACTTGGTAGATATTATTAGCTGATGCTTTTCGTTGTCCGCACACCATTCCCTCTGAGGGATGGAGAAGCAGTGCTGCTTTCCAGACTGGAAAAACTGGTGGCAGAAAAAGTGATTGACAACTCTGCTTTGCTTACATTTTCTTTATGGAGCACATAATAGGTACATCATTTGTTCATTCATTCATTCAGCAAATGTTTGCAGAACTTGCCGTTATTTTGCTCACTTGTGTTTATCTTACTCTCACCACTAAAACTGCAAGGTTCATGAGGGAAGGGGCAGTGTCTCTTGGGTTCCCTGGATGCTTTGTGCATACTTGCTAGGTGAGCGGAGGGTGGAGCTCAAAGCCTGTCTGCGACACTGAGATGCACCAGGCAAGGAGGTGGTGGGGGCAGGAGGCCTGCATTCTAGGCTCCATCACACCTCCCACAGACCTTGGAGCCTCCACAGACCTTCCTTCAACTGTGAAATACTGGAGGATCGCTGGAGACCAGACTCAGGGAACCGCTTCCCCAGTGGGAAGACATCCATTCATCTACTCTGTGTCTCTGAAACCCCTGGAGAAGGCTCTGAGTCCCCAACTCTGAGGAGCACAGCAACAAGAAAAGAATGAAGAGAGAATGGAAGGAGCAGCGCCCCCTCAGTAACTTACAGAGGGAGGAAAATTCCAGCTTATTATGTGTAATTAACACAAAAGAAGGCATGTTCCCTAGACCCTGCTTTCATGGATATTGGGTATTCCCACATATAAGACACATCCATTCTTCTTTTTTTTTTTTTTGCACAACCAAAGGTTTTATTTTGTAATTTATTATTTTATTTAGTAATAATTTCAATTTTTATTGTTATCAATAATTAACAATAAAACTAATATCTTTTTTTATGCCTCCACATGTTTTTTTTTTATTGGCGTATAGTTGATTTACAATGTTGTGTTAGTTGTGTTAGTTTCAGGTATACAGCAAAGTGATTAGGTTATATATATACACATACAAATATATGTATATATACATATACATACTTTTTCAGATTCTTTTACATTAGAGGTTATTACAAGATATTGAATATAGTTCCCCGTGCTATACAGTAGGACTTTGTTGTTTATTTTATACATAGTAGTGTATATCTGCTAATCCCAAACCCCTAATTATCCCCTCCCCTTTTCCCTTCGGTAACCATAAATTTGTTTTCTGTCTGTGAATCCGTTTGTTTTGTAAATAAGTTCATTTGGGGGCTTCCCTGGTGGCGCAGTGGTTGAGAGTCCGCCTGCCGAGGCAGGGGACGCGGGTTCGTGCCCCGGTCCGGGAAGATCCCACATGCCGCGGAGCGGCTGGGCCCGTGAGCCATGGCCGCTGAGCCTGCGCGTCCGGAGCCTGTGCTCCGCAACGGGAGAGGCCACAGCAGTGAGAGGCCCGCGTACCACAAAAGAAAAAAAAAAAAGTTCATTTGTATTAGATTTCACATATAAGCGATATCATATGATATTTGTCTTTCTTTGACTTACTTAGTATGATAATCTCTAGGTCCATCCATGTTACTGTAAATGGCATTATTTCATTCTTTTCTATGGCTGAGTAATATTCATACACGCACACACACACACACACACACACCACATCTTCTTTATCCATTCATCTAAGACACATCCATTCTTGCCCACAGACCTCATTCTATGTGATCCAGGCTGTCTAGAGACATAAGAGTTAGGGGAGAATCATAATATCCCAAAGGTAGAAAGAACCCGAACATCCATCAATGGAAGAGTGGGTAAACAAAAGTACAATGGAATATTATTCAACCACAAAAAAGAATGAAGCGGGCTTCCCTGGTGGCGCAGTGGTTGAGAGTCCGCCTGCCGATGCAGGGGACACGGGTTCGTGCCCCGGTCCGGGAAGATCCCACATGCCGCGGAGCGGCTGGGCCCGTGAGCCATGGCCGCTGAGCTTGCGCGTCCAAAGCCTGTGCTCCGCAACGGGAGAGGCCACAGCGGTGAGAGGCCCGCGTACGGCAAAAAAAAAAAAAAAAAAAAAAAATGAAGCACTGATACATACTACAACACGGATGAACCTTGAAAATATTAAGCTAAGTGAAAGCCAGCCACAAAAGACCACACAGTATATGATTCCCTTGATGTGAAAGTCCAGAAGAGAGAAATCTATAGGAATAGAGCGCAGATCAGTGTTTGCTTAGGGCCGGCAAGGGTATGGAGGAGTAAAAGGGGGTGGTAACTAAAGGCTATAAGATTTCTTTCAGGGGTGATGAAAATGTTCCAAAATGGACTGTGGTGATAGTTGCACATATCTGTGACTATACTGAAACCACTGAATGGTACACTTCAGTGGTGAATTGTACAGTATGTGAATTATATCTCAAGAAACTTGTTTTTAAAAAGAGAGAGAGAGAGAGAGAGAGAGAAACGGAGACGGAGCAGTTGAGACGGAGCAGGAAGACCAAACAAAGCCCAGGCACAGTCTGTCCTGGCTGCCCCCCAAGCCAAAGCCTGCAAGTCACACAGGCAGTGTTAGGGTAGCCCCCAAGCCATGACTCAGGAAGATAAATTGGCCCCAGAGGTATGGGGCTGGGTCCCTTCTCCCCTGACAGCTCCCTCTCTGTGTTTTTTCTGGCATGAGAAACATTCTGTCTTCTTGTATAAATAGGGGAAATTTATGACAGTTTTCCCCCTTCTCCTCCCTGGTGGGCTACTAGGAAGGGGCTGGATGGGGGGAGGAGGGAGATACAAATGTGGAAAGACTAGAGGGAGGCAGGGAGCTAGGCTCTGGCCCCAGCTCTGCTTTGCATATTTGACCATCTGGGTGAGGAGGCGGCTGGAGCAAAGGTGCAGCCCGGTAGTTTCCAGGCCCAGGAGGCGGGTCTCCAAGGCAGACATCCAACTGGAGGGGCCCAGGGGAAATCAGGGAAACATGGCCTGGCTATTCCAGAGCTTTTTTGGAGGAGACACAGGCCCCCTGCCTGGTTTGGGTTCTTTCTGTCCTTGCGATTTGTTGAGGCAGCTGATATGGTGGTTAGAGAACCCCATATGGGATTCAGAAAGGGACAGAAAAACTAAGTGTGTGACCTTAAGCAAGTCACTGCCTCTCTCTGGGCCTTGGCTGTAATTAAAAAAACAGGGGAGGGGATTGAACTTTCAGGGGTTTTCAAACTGGTTTTAACCACAGGGTCCTTTCTTCAAATAAAACCTTATGTAGCAACCCAACATCTAACATGAGTGTCCTGCTGAGGTCCTTAGGTTGAAGTGAGGGTGGGGATGGGAGATACCCAGGCCCCTGTGGTGACAAGAAGGGACTTGGCCAAGCATAGGATGATCTCCAAGGTCCCCTCCATCTCTGTCCTCAGGTGGGAAGGTATATTAGGAAGGATGATAGCAAAACTGCTATTAAAAAAAGGGCCCCGGGCTTCCCTGGTGGCACAGTGGTTGAGAGTCCGCCTGCCGATGCAGGGGACGCGGGTTCGTGCCCCTGTCCGGGAAGATCCCACATGCCGCGGAGCGGCTGGGCCCGTGAGCCATGGCCGCTGAGCCTGCGCGTCCAGAGCCTGTGCTCCGCAACGGGAGAGGCCACAACAGTGAGAGGCCCACGTATCGCCAAAAAAAAAAAAAAAAGGGGGTCCCAAACACAGCCACATATAGAAAACAAGTTTATTTGTCACAAAACGGTCTGGAAGGGAGCAGTCCCAGACAGCAGGTGGCTCTGTTCCACCTGGTCCACCAGGAACTTGGGTTCCTGTTCTACTCTTGCTCTGCCCTCTCTTTAGGGATTTCTCCTCAACTGCATGGTCAAAGCTCAGTCTCAGGCACATCCGGTCCAGCTCATGAAAAGGAGAACTTACCCAATGTCTCAAGGCTCTGATGACATTACTCGGCTCACATTCCCCTCTGGCCACACCTGGCAGCCGGGAGATGGATTGTCCAGCTCGGAGGTTCTCTACCCTCACAGAACAAGGAGAGAAGGATTAAGTGGACAACTATAGCAGTTTTAATCCAGGGCTCAAACCCCCCAGCCGAGCCGCCCTCTTCTTCTTCCCCTCCCAGAGGAGGAGAACTAGAGTCCACAGTTCAGAAAACAGTGATTCCCAATGAGGTCCCACCATCCACCCCGAGATCAGAGCCCCAGGAAAGCGATAGCAGGCTTCCTCCAGAGAGACTACCCTTCTATCCACTTTCTTCACAAGGATGTGAGAAAAGTTTCTGTTGCCACTGCCCCCCTGCCACTCTCTCTCTCTCAGTCGCACCTCATTCTCTAACCCCTGTTCCCAGTCACTAGGCGTGACCACAAATAAGGGGGAGCAGGACGGCCAGAACTATAGGAAGGGAAGGTGAGACCGGGCTGGAGAGCTGTGCCTTGCAGGCCGCCCAGGTATGGTTTTGGTGCCACGCAGACCCAACTACCAGATGTGTGACCTGAAGTGGGGATTAAGCTCTCAGAGCCTCAACTGACTCTTCTGGATATAAGAATGAGACGCTCACTTGCAAGAGTTGCAGCTCCCCTCTGCCCTCCCCCGACAGCTCCAGCGGGATCAGATGAATTTCACCTAAAAAGACCATCAGCCAGTCCCCCTTCAGGCCCCCCGCTGCACCTGGATCTCACGGCCCCGCCCACCCCAGGAGGCACGGCAGCGGCTGTGCCGGAATCAGAAATAAAACCTTCCTCTTCCTCCTCCCCCGCCCCCTCTTCCCATCACTCATCTGGGAATCCAGGGCGAAGAAGGGAGCTAAAGTGCAGAGCATTCATTTAATATTAACAAATTGAAATGAATTCTTTGAATGCCAATTAACTTGGAGCAGCCCCTTATTAATAGTAATTTAGATTCATACTTGGGAGAAGCGGGTACGGGGGCTGGGCCGAATGTGCCCAGAATGTCAATGTGACGACGGAGCTGGGGACCAAGCGGGGAGGAGCCGTGGCAGTGTTACTTCTGCCGAGTTCGGCTGTTTCCCTCAGAGGAACGGACAAAGTCAGCAGAGGCGGATCTTTGGGAAACAGATTTCTCTCACCATTTGAGTTTTGTACCTGCGATGAATCTGAATGGGCTGAAACCACATCACACCATTTTGATGATTTACTTCACAGTGTCGCTAGAATGTCCTCAGAGCTGGGGTTTACCGCAAACTCTCCTAAACCGGATCCCACTGACCCAAAGTGATCTAGTCTCTAGGCCAGCTCTCTCTCCTTCTTTGTGTCCGTTCAAAGCCAGAGCTGGAGATCAAAATGGGGTCCCCCAACCCCTGCCACCTCCACCTTAATTAGAAATAAAGGAGGGGACTAAACATTGTGTCTCCCTTCTGGGAATCCTCTCCCAGGAGGCAAGAGTCCCAACAGGCTGACCCCGAGCCAGCAGCTTACATTTAAGGGAGCAAAAAATATCTGCTGGTACTTTTCTTAGAGTTCAGGGACAAGATGAGAACTAAAAATTCAACTCTGTATACCAAAGACTTCCCCAGAATAGAGCCAAGGAGAAAGAGCTTGGTCCCAAACTAAAAAGTCAAACAGAAATTCTGCTTTCCCTGAATTTGCTGGCTTGGGGAGTCGGACTAGAGGTGCCCAGAACCAGAACCTCGAGTGTAAGCTCTGACCCAAGTAGGACATTTTCTTCTTCCCAGGCGTCCCACCTTGCCTGGATGGGTGAATCGAATTTGAGGCTGGGAACTGTGGAAACTAGGGGTGGGAGGTCTGAGATGGAGGATGCAGGAGGGCAAAGGGGGCTGAACAAGGCTAAGGAAATGTACAAAATGGTGAAGTTTATAAAATTAAAACTTTAAAGATGGTTTAACATACACAAAAGATTAAATTTAAAGAACAGGTCAGGTTTTAAAAGGAGGTAAAATACATCAAAATTGAAAGATTAACATCAACAAAAATTGAAGACAATGTATACAACACTTCAATTGTTCTTTAAAATAGGAGGGATTGAATGAGTCAAAAGAGACCTCATTCACACTCCCATAGTTTCCCAAACAACAAATTCATTTACAAAACAAAAAGAGAAATCAACACAAAACTAAGGCTTGGTCCACACCAGGAGAAAAAACAAAATCGTGTCGATTCAGTAACAGCTGAACAACTAGTGACGGAGGAAAAAAACAAACGAATAAACTTGAAATATGTTAACTTATTATTTGTAAATATTGAAATTGGAAGATGGGATGGAGAAAGGCACGAACTTAACATCATCAGAAAAGTGAAACTTGCAAAAACATAGGGTGTAACTCATCTGCAAATTCTCCTTAAGTAGAATGCTCCTCTCCAAAAGAACAGAATATAAAATTGATCCCGAAAGTACCACTAACCCTCCAAGTAAAGTATATTAATCTGAACTTAATATTTCCACAAATCTGAAATGATACGAAAAAATACAAAAGGATTATATTTTTTCAACTAAGAGAAAAACAAAAGCGGATTTAAATTGTCTAATGGGGCAAGAAGAGGGACGTTTTTTGCAGGTGCCAGAAAGGATGGGGCTGGGGGTGTTTGAGGGATGGAGGACCCGCTTACCTTGCTCTGGAGCAGCGGCTGCCGGACAGAAGTGGGTGCGGGACTCTGCGAGTGCATGCGTGTTGGGGGAAAGGAGGATTCGGGGATCCCGCTGCTCTGAACGAATGAGGAGGGTGGAAGGACTGGGGGTCACCCATTTCCCCACCTCCGCCCGCCTCCCTCCCTCCGGTACCCAGGCCTAGAGAGCTACTGAAAGTTACAAATTGCTTCCATTATTAGCTCATCCCGGGCGGCCTGGTCATTGGCCAACCCCGGACCACGTGGTCCCTCGTACCAATCGATCGAATTTCTAGTTGCAATTCTCTGTCTGTCCCTTGGCTCTGGGCAGGGAAGCGGGGGCGGGGAGCAGTGGCGCGGGCGCTGGGGAGGGGCTAAGGACAGGGGTCACTTCGTCCCCTCACCCTCCCTCTCTGCCTAGTCCGGGCCGTGAGTGTCGCCCCAGAACGGGTTGAGGGAATGTTGTGGGTTGGGACACACCCGGGAGGGCGCAAACTGGAGGAAGCGAGAGACGTCGCCAGGCACCCAGGGTCCTCTCCTTCCAGTTCCCCGAGCCTGCCCGGTCCCGCTGGCTTCTCCCTCTATAGCGCCCAATCTGCCCCGGGCAGTCCCGGGCTGGCAGCCTGACCCAGTACCCCGGGTGCCTGAGTGTCATGCCTCCGGATCACTGCTTGGGCCCCCACGTTGGGGAAAGATGCACGCGAGTACCGCTTCCCCGGGGCTCGCTCTGAATCAGGCGCCTGCGCTCTCAGGGGCGCCCACCCTACCCCGACGGCCGAGTTTGCGCACCTCCTGAGACAGTTTGAGAGAAGGACAAACTTTTGAGTGGATAAAAATCAAGAGGAACCCGTCTGGAGCAGGTGAGCTGGGTCCGGGAGGGGTGAGCTGTAGCCTGAAAGCAATCTGCCTTTCCCCATCTCTGTCTCTCCTTACTCCATCCCGGCTCCCCTGCTGGCAGATACTAATCCCCACTGATCAGAGGAGTGGGACCAGAGCAGCTTTCCTCCCCCGAGTTTGGGGACTAAGGTGGCAGCTGGCAGAGGGACGAGGAGTGTTGCTTCTGAAACTAGAGAGGATGGGAGAAACTGGGGGCCTGGAGACCCATAGCGTCTGAGGGTGATCACTTCTTTCCCCAAACGCAACTTGCGGGAACTTCAGAAAAGTTTATCGAAGAGAGACGGAGAAGGGAGCAGAGTTGGGGTTCTGAGGTTTAAAGTGAGGGGGAGGGCCCCCTGCTTCTTAGACTAAAGGAAGGATGAGTTTGTTTCCCAATCAGGGCTGATTACGGATGTAGGAAAAACCCGGGCACGTCCCAAATCTGCGCACCCAGCAAGCTCTTAGAGACGCTTGGAGATCCCCAAAGGGCTTTCCCAGGAAAGCGAGAGACGTACTAGCCGAAGATAGTAATTTTCGACTCTGCCGCGGTGGGGGCGGGGTATCGCCCCAGAGCCTCAGCCCGGGACCTCCTGGGGCCCCTGCTGCCCCGGGACCTTTTGCTGATTTTAAGTTAGGAGTGACATGAATTTCTTCTTCTTTTTCTTCTCCTTTTAATTCCAATTTGACTCAGAGACCCATTGCCCTAAGATGGAATCCAGGGAGGGCTCCTCCCCGGCCCCAGCGCGACCACCTTCCAACTTTCTGCAGCTCCCGCAGTAGGGCCAGGAAAAGAGCCCCCTACCCCCTTCCCGGGTCTGGCATTGCCCCCCGCCCCCGTCCCAAGAGAAGTCCCGGGAGGAAGGGATGGAGGAGGCTCTTCAAAAGGGAGTCAAAGAGGGTTGGTTCAGAGGGCGCGACTGAACTTGGGGACCCCGGGTGGAGAGTTGCGGGAGTAGGCAGTCCAAGGCGGGGACGGGGGCTGGCCTGCGGGGTCTGGGAAAGCGGGCGAGGGTCGAGGCCGCGGCAGGTGCACTGGCAGGGCCAAGGGAACTCTGGAGCCCCGGAAAGGGAGGCCCAGCCTGGGCGGAGGGTCTCCGTGGAGCCTGAGGTTTGCAGGTCTGGCCTGAGGAGCCAGGCAGGAGGCAGCTGCAGCATTTGGACGGCTTCTTGGAAAGGGCCGGGAGGGACCATGGATCCAGGAGAGAAAATTCCCATGTCGAGCAAGTGGTGTCTCTGGCCTCTACTTGGCCCACATCTTTTGGTCAAGAGCGGCCAATCCTCCCAGGCCTTTGTTTTCACTGCGCCTGAGGTTTTGCTGTGAGTAATCCAGGGGCTGCCCCGGCACTGCTCCCGAGGGCGCCCTGGAACTAGGCCCGCCTAGCTGAGAGGTCCAGGAGGGCCGCAGGGGGCACTGCCTAGGGACTCGGAGGTCTCCAGGGCGGGGGCCTCGGCAGGGATGTGTTGAGGGGCAGATGTAAAGGCAACTGATACTCAAATATAAGCCCTTTTCTTTCCTCCCATCCCGAGGCCCTGCGCACCTCTCCAGCCCAGAGGAGTTGGATGGAAGGTCTCATCCTGCCCAATCCCAAAATTAACGTGGGAGCCGACTGGGGTTTCTTTTGCAGGCTGCCCCCAGCTCTGGGTGCACTAAGAGAAGGTGCCTGGTTCTGGACTTTGCCCCCTCCCTCTTTGATGAATCCAGTCCGTCTTGCCCCTTCCTCCCCAACACCACGCACACACAGTCTGTGGAGCTGTCTCTCTTTTCCTCTTTTCCTCTCTTCCCCTTTCTCTTTTACTAGGATTGATGGAGTGACAACAGTTTGGCAGGTGTCCCCTAAGCCTGTAGTGGGGAGCTGTGGACCTAGCCCTGACTTCTCAGCTAGCAGGAAACAGCCCCATTCCTGGGCCCTTGAAATTGAACCCCACATTGAGGGAAGTTGAGAAGGAATGGCATGAAGGGTGGCTAGGCTGGCACAGGACGGAAGCCCCACCCTGGGGAGGGGGCACTTTTATGCCTTATGCTTGTTGCAGAGAGAGGATTTAGAAACAATGGAAGATGGAAAGGAGGTCGAGGAAACAGCACAAAGGACTGGAAAAGTTGAGAACAACAAAGAGAAACGACTGGTGAGGGAAGAGAAAATTCGAGAAAGCCCCAATACTGGGGGCAGCGGAGGGAACTCGGGAGAGAGCAGGGGAGGGAGATGAAATGAAGGAATGCTGATAAAGGACGGAATGAAGAAGCAAGATTAGTTTGTTGTATGAGAGAAGAGAAGGAAAGAGAAAGAAAAGAAAGAAAGGAAAAATGAAAGAAGGAAAGAAAGGAGAAGTGAAAGAAAGAAAAAAGGAAAGAAAGGAAGGAAGGAAAAGAAAAGCAAATGAATGAAAGGAGCTAGAAAGTAAAAGAAAAGGGAAGGAAAAGAAAGAGAAGTTTTAAAAAAAAAAGAAATGAATGGGAGAAAGAGAGATGGGTAGGAAAGGAGGAAAGCTAGGAAAAAAGGAAAGAAGGAAGAGAGGAGAAAAAAGTGGAGGGAGGGCAGGAAGAAGGCAAACGAAGGAAGGAAAAGTGAGAAATATACAGAGAGAAAGGAAAGAAGGGGGAACTGGGTTAACAGAAAGGGGGTCTAGACGGGAGGAACAGTGGCGGGAAAGGCGCGGAGAGGAGGGTGAGCGTGGAGAGGCCCAGTGGGGCTGAGGCGGGGGCTCCCAGGTATCCTGGCTGCCGTGACCCTGACCTCCCAGGTTCCAGTGCCCACCCCAGGCAGGCTGCAGGCCGGCGCCACAGGAGGGGCGGAGGCGGAGGCCAGCCTCTTGCGACTCACTTCTCTCCGAAGTAGCTGACAGAGCTGGAGGAGTTCGTCGTGCAGCCGCACCTGCCTGGGGCTGGCCTTGAGGCTCTGCAGGTCAATATCTGGCTCCCAAAGCAGTGCTGGAAGCAGAAGCAGCAGTTTCGAGAGGGGTGAGTCGCGGACCCACCCTGGCTCTGTCTCCTGAGCTGCCTCCGCTGTCTGCAGACTGGGCCGCTTTGTTCTGCCATGCTCTGGCTCTGTGACCTTGGGCCTCAGTTTGTTCTCTGTGTCAAATGAACCCTTTGCACTTGAGGGTTCTTCTGGCACTTTGGTTAGCCTGCCTGTGTGTGTGCAGGTGAGAGAGGGGTGATGATAAGGCCTGGTGCGTTCTGGGAAGGACATCTTCATTTTCTTCCTTGGTGAGAAGAAAAATCTTCCTTCTTTGCCATACTTATCTCCATCCCTGCCCCAGAAAGCTACCTTCCAGGGCAAGGGATTTCTCTATGCCAGAAGGGGTTGGATTAATCTATAAAGAGCTTGGTGTGAGGTTTACAGATGCTGGAAGAACCAAGAAAGCATCGCACGCTGAAAGAGAACGAGGACATGCCTTCCTGGGGCAAGCGGACTTTCGGTCTGCAGTGTATTTCACAGAACTCACACACACACAGAGATTAATTGGCAAAATGGCTTCAGATTCAGCCTGTAGAGGAGGTTGACTTGGGGTGGTTGTGTGTCTGCAGCCTCTTGGGCCTGTGCTCCCCCATCCTGTCCATGTGCTCCAGCGGCAACCACCCAGTTAAAGCCAATTAGATAGCTCCTTTGTTTCCCCAAAGTGGGATGGGGCAGGTCGCTAAGGTCAGCACATCTTCCAAGGGCAGCATAAGCCTTGAGGATTCAACCCTCAAACCACCGGCCAACTTTAGCATCGCTCTGTTAGCTTTCCTCCCCATTCTCAAGCTCCTTTCCTTCTTTTATCTCTCTCCACATCCCCCCACCCACTTGCTCCCTTCCTTCCTTCTTCCTGTTTTTCCTTTTCTTTCTCTCTCCCTCTTCATCTAGTCTAGGCTGGGGCTCTTGTACTGTCTTCGTACTCAGAGGCTTTGCTCTGAGACCTTCAGACAAGGTAACATGTGCCCTGACCTCAGGAGTTCATTACCTGGATGCAAATATTAGGAACGGAAGATGAGAGGCAAAATGGGGAGGAAGCTTTGCTAATCAACTGCGGGATGAAGCGACACATTTTCTGTATCAATCATGATTACTGCCCTCACGTCCCCGTGGCTTGCCCCAGAAAATCCTTCCCCACCTCACCCATCTGCAGGCCACAGTCGGCCTGCCCCTGCCCATAGGGGTGGAGTTGCTGGTGCCCCCAAGGCTGTTGCTCTCCCGGGGTGAGTGAGGGCCTGCAGGAGCTCACCTTGGTGCAGGTGGGATGACATCAGTGAAACCAGGTCAAAGCCTCAAACTATTAAATAAGCAAAGCCTGTTTCCCTATTCCCGATGCATTTAGGGGTCCTCTTTCCCTTGAATGGAGAAGCTGGTCGATTCTGGCTCTTGGCCGTCTCTCCAAGGAATGCCTCTGATTAGCTGGGCCTGCCGCCGCCATCCACCTCTGCTCGGCAGAGAAGGGAGGCCTCTTATTCCAGGCCTTGGTGGAGGGGTTCCAGACTGTCTGCCCAGAGCAGCCACCTTGACCCCAGCCTGGCCCCGCTGGGAAGGAGGGAACCCAATTCACTTCGCAGGATCCGGAATCTTGAATCTCCACAGGCAGAGCCAACAGCTGCGACCGCATCCTCGAGCCTGAGCCTGACGCTGGAAGCAGCTTCTGTCTTTGGGGGTTCTCCTTGCTGCCTCGGTCTCTGCTCTGTTCGGCTCGCTATTGTGTTTTTCTCTCTCCTTTAGGGGCTTTGGGGGACAGGGAAAGGCAATGTTTCTCCTCGGGCCCCTGATCCTTCCGCACGCCCCCGCCAAACCTTAAAGCTGCCAACGGTAAGGAGCTGCGGCTTCTGGCCCTGCTCACAAGCTACTTACTCAAAGCAAATTCACATTCTCTTCTGGGCAGGAGGGAGGACAGATGCTCCTTCCTCAGTCCTCCCTTGCTCATTGATCCATTTTAAGGGCATTTGGGGGTCAAAATTGAGACCGGATGGCTTCTGTTGGTATAAAATTAGCATTTTTTATCACGCCAAAGGCCCAGATTTCACAAGTCAAGGAATAGGAGGGCTTCACCCAGACCCACACCTCTTCTCTGGCCTTCCCTGATGATAAAGGTTTGTTGAGGCGGAGGAAGAGAAGGGAAATGAGTAGTTTGTTCTGTCGAGAAATCAGTCAGTAGCTGCAGCTGTTCCTGCCACTGCTATTTGTTTAGTACCTACTATGTGCGAAGCCTTGTCCCTACCTCTGTTTCTCATGACAGTCAGTCATGAGATCCTTGCCACTGTGAGGCTTTAGTGCATGTGGACAAATACATAAATAAATGAACTGATGGAAAAGAAAGTTTGGATTTTGATTGCCGCCTTCCATATGCCCTGTCTCCGAGCCCGTGCTTTCCCAACTCCGGCTACCCAGACCCAGCCGGTTGGAAAATAGGACGGCCCCAGGGCTCATTTGTCTCCCCCCCGGAAGACTGTTAGAAAGGGAGCAAGAGTTGTGCAGTGGGAACGGCAGACACGAAAGCCCTGAAATAAAGGGGTTGGGGGGGTGGTCAGAGGGGTCCCCCAGAGGTATCGTCCCATCTTTGAGGTGTGCATTGTCGGTGAGGGGAGATATGTTTCTCTGGGTGTCTGAGCAGGTCTGCAGGTTTGCCTTGGTGTAATCACATGCCTGAAGGGGACAGCAGGGTGTGCATGTGCAAGTGAGCTGAGGGGGGCTGGACAAGTGTTTCAGCACCAGGCTTGTGTGCACTGGGCCCAGACGCCTGCACTGGAGCAGGTGCATGGGTGGGGGAGGTGCACAGATCCGAACATATCTCCGCATACATGACTCTCTGTGTATTCGAGAGCGTGTGTACCCGCTGAATTATTATAAAATTACACTGACCCTTACAGCAAATCCATACCGGCCCGGCCTTTCTCCCCCCGACCTCTCGACCTCTGGGGTGCCTGAGGAAAGAGCTGACCGGGTCACCGCCTCCCCCAGTCAATGAGTCTCTCTCCATTAGCATGAAACATGAATCTACTGGCAGCTTGACAAATTATAACTAGCAGCCAGAGTTTTGCCAACTGGCTGGCTTGGGCACTGTCTATTTATCACTGAAAATGGTAAATCATAAGAAACCAGATGACTTAATTATTCAAATCCACCCAGACCCAGAGAAGCTGCAGTCCCGTCAGTCTCAGCCCTGGGCTCAGGGCGAGGGCAGGGGGAGAAGGCTGATTGCTTGGGAGCTGGGAGACTCGGGTTCCGGCTCCTCTGCCCTGCCCGGCAAGGGGGGGCTTTCTCTGCCACCCATTCCCCTCCCTGCCTTCCTGCCCACCTTCCCGGGCAGAAGCCTGGCCGATTGTTTTCGCTGCTGACCCTCCCGAGGCTCTCCCCTCCCCGCCTCCTGCTGCCTGGTCCCCAGGCTCCTGCAGTGTTTCTCTGCCTCTCTTTGTGTGGGTCTGTTAGCTTGCTCTCTCTGTTTCAGTGCCTTCATTTTATTTCTTCTCTTTCTCCTATTCTCTTCACCATTTCTTTCCCTCCCCGCTCCCTACGGATGGACGCTGACCCACAGGCGCGCGCACACACACACATTCTGGGGGCTCTTTGATCTCTGGGTCCTTTTATCTTTGTGTCCCTCACAACCCAGTGTAAATATGCACTCCTATTTCTTCCCGTCCTGGGCCCCAAGGGAAGTCTGTTCTCCCGGCCAGTGAGGGGTGGTGCTGGGTGGATCCAACGCGCCCTAACGCTGGGGTTCACTCATGAGAGAGGAGGTGGTGGACGGCGGGGAGGGTCCCCAGAGCTCCCCTCTTTGAATGGTGTCCTGGCTTGTTCTTCGGGGGGGCTTGTTCCACCCACGAGGACCCCAGAGCCCCGTCCCCAGAGGCTCCTCAGAGCACACTCCTGTGTCTGCAGACGCTTGTCAGTTAGGCTCTGAGTGGCTAGGTCAGCGCGCGTGACTGCACACTTTCGGGAGTCCTTGTGCCAGGACAACAAGTGACAATGTCCCCACCAACAGGGCACCTGAGGAAACAGTCCCCTCACTCCCCGCAATTCCATTTCAAGGCCTCTGAGCAACGTTGTTGTCAATAGAAATTGGCCTTGCCCTATCACAGAGCTCTGGAGAAGGAGCTGCTGTTTCTGCTACTGAAAATGAGTAAGTTCTTCCTTGAGTCTAGCCTTCTCTTCCTTCTGGGTTGGAGGATGGAGACGATCAGGAATCTTGGGCCGGGACTCCCCACCCTCCAAGAGAACATTTATGACCTGCAGGGGACCCTTCTACACCCAGGCTCATCCCCACTGCTAAACCGCCACATCCTCCTCCTTCCTTCCTCCCCACCTTTCGAATCCAGCTTGTTACTTGACGACGAGGGCAGCGTCCACGGGTGAGGCAGGAGGGGAGAGGATCGAGATTCAAAAGCAGGCCAGCAGCTGGGCGGCAGGGAAATCAATAAGGGAGATAGATTAAAGACAGGTTTCTCTCCCTTTTTTTCCGGCTGGCTCAGGGTCCCTGCCCCAGCTCCTAAAAGCAGGTGGAGGACAGAGGCCCTGGCCTCTCTCTGCCCTTCTAACTCAAACAGGTTCCTAATCCCTCGGTAGAGGGTAAACAGTCTCCGAGCACGGCCAGGATTAACCGCAGAAATGCTGCTAAGGTATTTTGGGCACAGTTCCCTACCCCCGCTCCCACCCCATGTTACTAATTAGCCCAACAGCTTGGAGGAGTAGCTAGGAATGCCTTTGTGCAGCCCCGCAAGCCCAGGGCTGAGCTCTGGACACTATCTCTGGTGCTGCACCAGCTGAGGGGGGCAGAGGGATTCCCACCCCCTCCCCACTCACTGACTCCCAGATCAGCGCAGGGCAGACAGCGGATTTTTCCTCTGCACCCTCCCCGAATCCCCCGGCTTCCCCTTGGCTGTTCACAGCTGGGAGGCAGGTGGGGGACAAGAGGGAGAGTGGAATCGGCTCCGGAAATCAAACGACCCAATAAAAAATTAATTGTCTAATTAAAACCATGAGGAAGCCCCTTGCCAGAGTCTGGCTCTGAGTCGTCAGGGCTGTAAAGGGTGGGAAACGAGTCTCAGCTCCTAATAAATTCCTGATTTGCAGCTTGGTCTGTCAGCGAAGGAGTAGGAGAGCTGAGCGTTCTGCCGCACTAGGGCCTCCTAGAGGTCATGCCATCCCTCCCTGTGCCCCCAGCCCCGGTGATCACACCCACACCACCACACACACCCGGCTCGAGACCAGAGACGGGAGCCTCTCCCAAAGGACAGAGAGGCCACCGCCCAAGGCGGGCAAGTATTCCCGAGACTGACCCTCAGGCTCCCCAGTCCAGGGCTCACCCCCTTCTTCCAGGTCTTTCCTCAGGAAAGCAAACGTCCAGGAAACTTCTGCAACTGGAGAGTTCTTCATGTAGGTTAACCGATCGTTGTTAGAAACAGGTTGCTGTGTGGGTGCATTTTGACCTCATCCCCTCCACTTCTGTGAAAAATAACATTTTTACATAAGTCACGAACCAACAGCTTCCCTCTCTTAAACTTGTGCTGATTTTTGCACGAATGACAGGGAACCATGCTAAGAAATGAATCCCTCTCCCCTAAAAAAGGGCTCTGCCCAGTTGGCCAAGTCCCCTGGAAGAATGAACACAGAGCTAGTGCAGAAAGGAGTGCAGAGTTAGGCAACTCTCGAGGGTAGACGGCGATCCGAACCTTTGCCCTGGATAATTGTACCAATTCTTCACTTGGGTCAGCCCCGCCTCTATTCCCCTTGTCCCTCAGCAAAAGCAAGGGCACTGTCCTCAGAGGCATTAAGTCATGATAGCAGGAGGAGGGGGAAGCAGCTAGCATACAGCCGTCAACATCCTAATACATTCTTTGATTATACAGAATACAGTACGGGATGTACACCTGTGATTAGCTTCTCTAAACAAACACGGAAGAACAAACAAGGGCTGTCCTCCGGAACAGTCACCTTAGGAGGAAATAACGCTTATCCCATCTGTACCTCTCTTGATTAAACCATTTCTGCAAAGACTGCTTTAAAATGGACTTTCTAGCCATTTTACAAAATACTCAAGAAAACCATGACTAGCTACAAATTGTTTTTTGACTGATTCCAGAGAAGCAAATGATAAAGATCTTTCACCAATAAGGACATTTAAAGACTGAGCCACAGGGCTTCCCTGGTGGCGCAGTGGTTGAGAGTCCGCCTGCCGATGCAGGGGATGCGGGTTCGTGCCCTGGTCCGGGAAGATCCCACATGCTGCAGAGCGGTTGGGCCCGTGAGCCATGGCCGCTGAGCCTGTGCGTCCAGAGCCTATGCTCTGCAACGGGAGAGGCCACAACAGTGAGAGGCCTTCGTACTGCCAAAAAAAAAAAAAAAAAAAAAGACTGAGCCACATACCCTGAAGACAATTCCCAAAGAAGAGTTACAGAACTTTTGTCATCGTGGCCTTGTTGGGAGAAGGGGGTCGCCCCAACGTGACTACTTGGAGGCGGTGGTGCTTTCAGTTGCATTTCTCTCCGGCCACATCTGGAGTGTATTATTTATCATTCCTGATAATCATTCTTTTGCTCATCTGGTTGTCATTTTTCATCCTAAACAGTGAACTAAGAAGGAGAAAAAGGGAAGGAAACAAATTCCTGACCCCCATCTGGGTCAGGATCTCATTTCAGATTTCAGCAAATTCCCATGCACAAGTGTCACCAGGGTGGCTAGGCCTTTCTGCTTCCAAGAACCCCGAACCTAGAGGCTGGAATGTCAGCACTGATTCTGGTTCACATCATGGTAACTGCAGACCTACTAAGTGTCACTGGGTCTTTACCCGTGGGTTATTCTTTTCAATCTGGGGGTGAAAGACAGTTTTCCTTCCCCGATGGATGGAGTTTGTCATTTCTTTTCCCTGCTACTTGGCCTCAGACTGCACCCTGCTTTGTGGACCTGTTGTCTGGGAGACACTCTGGTTTCCCGGTGCCCACGTCTCATGAGGACATGACTTTGGAGACTATTTTGTCCGTCTCTCTGTCCTCGGGCAAAGCCTCATGAATATTCCTGGTCCTCAGGTTAACTAGCTTAGACTGGTAAACAGAACCCTGACTCAAAAAGGGCACGATGGTGGCCCACCATCACCGCGCGACCTTGGGCGGCGGGGAATGCGGCGACCGTGCACGTCAAATTCTATGTGAATGGCTCCGCCTGGAGTTGTGCTCCAGGAGTGCGGTGAGTGGTTGGTCCCTGGAGCTGAGCAGTGCTGCCACCCAGCAGCCCAGAGATGCTGGCAATTCGGTCAGCTTCGCGCCGCATTCACAGATGAGAAACGTCAGTTCTGACAACTAAAGTGTCAACACCTCAGCCCCCCGAAAAAGGGCTCAAAGTGGAGATCCCCTCCCCTCACGGATGTCTGGGAGATCTAGGCTCAGGCGACAGCTCACCAATCTTCTCTCCATCAACTTCAAAGGCAGCTCCAGCCCCAGGGAGGACCGCGAGGGTACAGAGTAAAGCTGATCCACCCCGAGCTCGGTGTCAGGTGATGTCGCGGGAGCACAGGTCAGCCTGGGCCTAGAAATGGCGGTGAGAGGTAGGATCCCTCCTGGCCTAGAGTTCGGGGAGGGATGGGAGCGGGTTGTGGAGCCGTGGTCACAGTCCTCACAGTGTAGAGGGAATGTTTACAATTGCCCAAGCCCCTCCCTCCTGGGCCCTCACCTGCAGGCAGAGCCGCCTTAGCCTCCTCACCCACGGCCAACCCTATCCCACCCGGATATCCTCCTGCAACCTCTGCCGGCCCTGCCCTTCTCTCCTTCCAACCTCTTTCATACGTTCCTTGCCCAAAGAGTTTTTCTGAATAGAGCCCACCGACCTTGGTCATTTTCGCAACATCCCCGCTCAAGCATTCTCTCGACCTGCAGGGTCATTCAGGCCTCACCTCACTGGGACCGGGCTCCTTCGCGTGTGTGTCCAATTCACCCGATTACGCCAAGACATCCCGACTCAGCAGTTCCCGACGCTCAGCCATCAGAGCCCCAGAGGAGCCACCACATCAAAAGCTTAGACACTAGGACTTGGAGGCGTTAGCTATTCGACAGCCAGCCTGTCCTGAGGAGACTCCATGCTGGGCACTGCGGTCCCAAAGAGCCTCGGGTCTCACGCAACCAAGAAAGACACATCCATCCCAGATTAGTAAATAACAATAATAGCCCTTACCATGAAGGTGTAGTGAGACCTTTTTTCGTTTGCTTTCGTTTGTTTCTTTGTTTGTTTTGGCCGCCCCCACGCACCGCATGGGGGATGTTAGTTCCCCGACCAGGGATCGAACTCGTTCCCCCTGAAGAGGAGGCACTGAAATTGCGAAGCCTTAACCGCTGGACCAGCAGGGAAATCCCGGGTGAATCTTGTGGACAATACATTTCAGAGGTGGGAGAGAGTGCTGTCAACTAGGGTCCCCCCAGAAGACTCCCAGAGGAGGTCAGATAGGAGATGCCCTGGTAGCCCCTCAGAGGCCTCGAGGCTGCAGAGGAATCATCGCGTGGGTTGTTTTGTTTCCCAGAAGGCTGGCGGCAGGAGAACGCGCTCCAGCTGGAAGCTGGAGCAGGGCTTCATCACCAAGCAGCTACTCTCTGCCAGGCACTGTGTGGGGCACTAGCAACCCAGTTACAGTGAGGGAGTCCATGCCTTCAAAGCTGACAGTCTAGATGGGAAAAGAAACCGTAAGCAGATCTTTGTAAGGCAGTGAAGGATGGACCTCCACCGGTGATACACCTCCCTGGCATCGTGGGGTACCACGCCCACACATAAACCTCTCAGGGGAAAGGGGAGAGGAAGGGGGCAGGGAAGCCATCCTGAAAGGGAGGCTAATGTAAACTATAAGCGAGTGGTACCCTTCTTCTCCCCACACCCTTCCCAACTGAAGGTCACCTTTCACCTCAAGAAGAAACCATTGGCTTCTTCAACCAAGGTCACAGCGTGCTGTCAACATCCCAGCACTCTCTCACCCACCTGCCCTCTGGGCAGAGTATTCAAACATGAACTGGGATTCCAGCCATATCTGGGGCACCTTCCTATCCCATCTTCCCCACTGTCCATCCCAACCTGCCAGCATCGTGGCCAGGTGCTCTCTGATTCCCAGGACCCAGGAAGGAAGAGCCTATCGTCTCCTAGAATTACATGCTCTGCAGCCTTCCTCCTTCGTGCCTTTGGGGAAGATGCCCCTGCTTCCCCTTCATTCTCCATCCGGACCCAGCTCCCACCTCCCACAGCTGCAGCTGCTCCCTCCTCTCCCCCCTGGAAGAATGCCCCCCTCCCCCACATCCCTCCACAGGGGGAGAGTGGGAGGGAGGCAGCATATGGCCCCATTCTCCTTGGCCTGGGCAGGCTATTTTGGAAATGAGAAAACCCCCTTGCCCTGTCCTCCCCTCTGGGGAACACCCTCCCTCCCCTCTCCACATTCCCCAGAAGTTCTCAGACTGAGATCCGTCCTACTCCTACGTGCAGTTATGTGGTGAAATCACTGCTTTCCTGCCCTGAGGCGCCAAAGCTGGGAAGGGAGCCTACTCAGACCTTTGATGTAGGCACGTTTTAAAAGGCCCACCTGTCCCCTCTCTCTCCCCAGCCCCCAGCCTGAACTGCTGGAGCCCCTCATCACAGCTTTAAATCCCTGGCTACCCCCCAACGTGGCCCGGATCAGGTCACACACATCCTCTCCCGCTGGGGGTAATCAAACCCAACCGTACTCACTTGGGGACATCTGTCTCTGGTGAATAAGGAGAGATCCCAAACTTGAGTGGTTCTGTGACACTTAAAAGCTTCAAGCAGGAAGATCTGCAATTTCTCTTGGAGCAGGGCCTGCGGGGAGGGTCCCTCTGAAACCCTCGTTTGATGTTGTGCTTTCATGGTTGCGGTTTGATCCAGATGTTCCCCACTTGTGGGATTTTCTCTTTGGGAGGGAGGGGCCCTTGGCTGTGAAGATATTTCCATTGTGTGCACATTTAGATCGAGGTGGCTGGGTGCGGGTGCTCTTCTAGTTGATAACACACCCTGCTCTGGACAACCCTGCCCTTTCCTTCGGGGATCACATCCTTTCCCTTCGCATCCAAAGACAAGAAGAGGGCATTCACGTAAGGAGGCATTCCCGGCTCCTGTAGGCTTGCTCTGTCGCTGCCTAGACAGGGCTCTACCTCTCTGTTCTTCTGGCTCCATAAAACGGAGATGGGGTTGGTTCGCAAAGATGGTTCCCAGATCATGGAAAAGAACAGGAGAGGGAATTCAAGAACCAGATTTCCGGCCAAGGAACAAACAATTATCAAAGAAATTGTGAATGGGATTTGCACTGAGAATGATGAGTCAGGGCTCCTAAAGAGGAAGTGGCGGGCTTCCCTGGTGGCGCAGTGGTTAAGAATCCGCCTGCCAATGCAGGGGACACAGGTTCGATCCCTGGTCCAGGAAGATCCCACATGCCGCAGAGCAACTAAGCCCGGGTGTCACAGCTACTGAGCCTGCGCTCTAGAGCCCACGAGCCACAACTACTGAAGCCTGCGTGCCTAGAGCCCGTGCTCCACAACAAGAGAAGCCACCGCAGTGAGAAGCCCGTGCACCGCAATGAAGAGTAGACCCCGCTCACCGCAACTAGAGAAAGCCCACATGCAGCAACGAAGACCCAGTGCAGCCAAAAATAAATAAATAAAATAAATAAATAAATTTAAAAAAAAAGAGGAAGTGGCCATCCCTCTTTTGGATCAATCCTACAAGGGTGGAAGTAAACGTCTCCAGATTCACAGACCCCTCTGCTCCCTCCGAGCTTGAAAAGGTTAAGGCCATCCCTCCCCAACGTCTTCACAGAAACCCTGGGAATCTTTCCTTCCACCTTAAGAGTCTTCAGAAGTTCTTGCTGTCCAGCCTCAGTCACTGCTTGTTGTAGCAGGAGGTGGCTTCCCTGGAGGAAGTGCCTTAGTCACACTCAGTGGTCCTCTAAGACCTCTCAGCATCCTTCTAGCTGCTTCTGCCTCATGGAATCAAAAGAAAAGCTGTCAACTCTATCAAAAATCAGGTTGCTCCCAGAGCTGTGCTGGTGACCACAGAAACACTTGGATCCTTGCCAGCCCTGTGGAGGTCACAGTCTAAACCAGACACGTGGATGTTGAGTGATAGAGGCCAGACGGACCAGAGAAACTCCAGCCCTGGAGCTGGACCAAGGCACCAGCCCACAGTGGACCCTAAAGGACTTGCATCAGCCACAAGGTTGGGTAAGTGAACTTGCCTTAGGGGGAGGGGCCTTCGTGGGGACAGACAAAGCCTAGGAGGCTTGGTGCAGGAAGGGGACATTCAGAGGAGACAAGAGAGTGTGGGAGCCACTGAGTGGATGAGGAAGGCTCAGTGCCGGGGAGAACCATGAGAGACAGGCCAGCGGGAGAAGAGAGAACTGGTTCCCCATTGGACTGGAGAGAGGGGAGGGGTGGACAGAGAGGCGGGCACAAGAAGCACAGAGGAGGATGGGGAAAGCTCCACCCACTGTCCCACCTGGAGAATTGGGGCGGCTGTTCCCAGCTCCCCGCGCTCTGTGTAACATCGGGGAAATGCATGTTCGGAGGATCAGCTTCTCCCCCACCGGAGGCCCTGAGGGTCAGTTCTCAGACCTCTCCCTCCCCTTGGACTTTGATCCAGTCACGCACAGATGGGTCAGGTCATGATGGCGAGGGGGCAAGCGGCACTGGGTCTCCCTGGCTTGAATTTTTTCTTATCCCCCCATGTCCTCTCTCTCTTAAGCAATAATTTCTCATTTTGCTTGGTCTTGTATAGCCCATATGTCTCTAGCTCAGAGAACTAAGCAACACTCCATCATTCTTAAGCTGGGCCTTGCCACCTGCAGGCCCCTCCCCTCCCACACATATGTTCACACAACTGGGGCAAGTGGTTAGCTTCCACGCATCCCTCTGGACGCTCTCCCCGTACCATCCTTCTCATCTTTCCGGCTAGAATTAGAACCTTCTCTCCTGCAGGGGGGTGGGGGGGTATGGTCAGGGTTCTTCACAGCTGGATAGCAGCTGGGAGAGCCCCACCTGTTCTGTGCACTCACAGTGGCTCCCTGGAGGGGACCAATGACAAGGGGGAAAGGCGCTGCGAAATAGAGTGCAGGAGGGGGCACCCATGCGGTGGGACTCTCTACCTGGTCTGGTCTGGCCTGAGGGGGAGGTCAGATGCTCAGCAAGGTGTCCTGGGTCTCAGGGAGGTGCTGGAGGACCAGCCTCCTCAGGCCATCTGAAGACTCGGCCTCCCCATCTCCTTCTCCTCTGCCTCTCCCACTCACTGTTACTGTGGGATCCACAAATGCTGCCCTCATCCCTCCCTGTGGCTCCACTTCCACCACCCTAAACCCTTTCACCCATGCCCAAATCATCCCCCTGCAGGGCTGCTAGAGTCTGACCCCAACTCTACTCCAGAGACAGCCCTGTTCCCCCACTCCCACTGCTGCTGTGGACGGAGAAACTGAGATGGGACCAGAAGAAATGCTCCCGTCTCCTCTCATGAGAGGCTAGCAGAGCCCCAGCCCGTTCCCAGAATTACCCTTCCCAGGCTGACATGAAGAACCTGATGGGGGAAGGGCCACCATGCCTGAGACTGGGGCCAGGGGCAGCAATTCCCCCCGCTCTCTCCTTATTAGTCCGTGTAGACCTAAGGGCTTTCCCCACATGTGAGGGTTCTGCTTTGGTGCCATGGAAGATACCCAGCACCTGCTTGCTTACTCTCCTCCTCTTCAGCCCATCACTGCCAAGATAGAGTTGTCTGGGCAAGCGCCACCCCCAGGACAGGGCTGAGGAGTCTGGGTGGGAGGGCAGAAGTGAGAGACACTTCCTTCGTGTCTCCTGCCAACCCTGCCAGGCTAGAGTGCCACGATCTGGGCCCTGTATCAAACCCACTGGATCAGTTCACTGAAAACCTCCCTGGGGTATATGTGAGGCCTCTGGACTCACTGGAGCTGACAGGGAAGATCATGGCCAGTAAGCAACTGACCCGGAGTATCCACTATATGCTTGGCACGGGCCTGACTCTTGCTGCTAGAGACCCAGAGAAGTACGTATTACAAATCCTGGAGACCCTCACGTTTGTACAGAACCCCATAATCTTACCTTCACCCCCGCTCAGACATGTGATCCTACGTGGACCTCAGACATGCGAGCTAGACAGAAGAAAGAACTTCCTTGAGCATGGGTTGTCAACGTTGTACAGTAAGATCATCAGAAGACCTTTCCTCTAGGAAGGCGGTGCACCAGGAGAGCCCCTGCCTTGCTGCGCCAGGGGTGAGGTATCCTGTCTGCAGGCAGGGGCGTGGCCGACATGACCCCTCAAGATCCTACCCAGGAGGAGGCAGAGAGGTGGAGGTTCCAGTTGAGGGGCATGAGGAGGAGGGGACACACAGAGGGACAGACAGACAGAAGGAGGGACTGGAGGAGTGAAGCGGGCGTGGGGAGCAGGGCTGGAGAGATGGATGGTCTTGGCTGGACGGGCGGACGACGCCAGGATGGATGGCTGCTGAGTTTTGTTTACTGGCAGCCCCCGGCCCGCCATCGCCGGGGGAGAGGGACGGCGGCTGGCACATCAGAGGGCTCTTAGGGAAGCTCATGGAGATGATTTAGATGGGAATGAATCAGCTCCATATGGATTAAGTGTCCCTGCATATCCCAGGATCTTACAGATGAGGGGACAGGGCAAGGGCGCTGGGGGGAGGGGGAGGAGGGAGCAGCGTGGAGCTGGCGCTGGGAAACAGGCCCGGAGCCAGCTGGAGGTGCCCTCCCAGGGCACGGGCGGGCCCACCTGGCACAGACGCCGTCCTCCCCAGGTCTGTTCACACCACCGTCTCTCTGGCTTTGTACCCGGCTTTAGGAAACGTCCCTGCCCGTTGGAGCATCCTCTCTGGGTGAGTTTCTGTCTGTCTCCCCTTGCCTCTGTCTCTCTCACTTTCTCTCTGAGTCTTCAAGTGTCTTTCCGTCTTCATTTTTCTGTCCCCATCCTTCCCTGGCCTTCTTCCTCGCACTGTTCGTGCCTCTCCTTCTACTCCCCACCCGCCTCTTTCACTAGAGGTGTGAATGGCGTGCAGCTGACACACAGTTCCTGTTCCCTCCAGCCCTTAGCTCTACTTAAGCTCTACCCTCCCTCTGCTGCAGGCATGCTGCCTGCTCTCTCCTGGGACCCTCAGGTTTGGAGTCGGATGGGGGAACCAGGAAGGTGGTCTGAAAAATGACTTTTTGGGAAAGAGTCATTCCCACCCGGCCCTCAGCCCTTCCTTCTCCCAGTGCCAGAGGCAGCTCGGATGGGGGCCCACGCTCGGCACACTAGGGCAGGTTGAGCAGACGATGAGTCCGCGGGTCATCCGCTGGCTGTGGGGTAATCGGAGCCACCAGCTCCCGCAGCCCCGCCCGTGCCCCGGCTGGGGGGCCCTGGAGCTGACTTTGGTTATGAAGCTGGCTGCCATGTGCATGACCTGGATCAGAGCACAGGGTAGTCATATATGACAATTGCTTGAAATATCACAGCCGCTCTCCCCCCACCCCCACTGGTGATCTATGGGCTGCGTGCCCTGTAAAAATTATTTATCGGGGCCTATGAGTGTCCTGATTTAGTGCTGCTGCCTCTGGGGCCGAGGGGCCTGCCTGTCCGCCGGAGCCTAAGCGTTAAACAACGCTAAAAAGTTAAACGGCCAGCGTTGGGGGCTCACTCGAGGAGGCGCCATAAAGCTGTCGGAGCTGCTTAAATCAGCAGCGAGGATTCCCGGGGACATCTTCTCACCATATGCCACAAGCCAAGAAGGCTCTCCTCACCCTTCTGCGCCCACCCAAACCCAGCGGCCCACACAGGCCCGGGCCCAGAGCAGAGGAGGTCAAGGCCGGCCTCCTGCAGGCCTTCCTCCAGCGTCACCTGCGCAGGGTCCGAGAGGGTAAGAGGCCATGTGTCCAGCCCTCTGCCTCTGGCCAGCGGTTTCCTCGTTCAGATCCAGATTTTAAGGACTTCCCGCAAAAGGCAACACGGCAGCCTCTTCCAGTGGCCCGTGCGGGGCAGTGCTTCCCTGGTGTCTCACTTCGGTCTGTGTTTCTGTGGAGCGAATCCGCAGGAGCTCAGTGGCTTCTCGCTCGGGTTTGGCGAGGGTGTTCTGTCCAAGCCAGCCCGTGACCTCTGGCCTGCTTTGTGACCCCACCTCCTCCCACTCACACAGCTCTCTGAGGATCAGAGCCCCGCTCTTTGATCACTCCCCTCAGGCTGGCACCCCCGGGTCCTCACAGACAGTTTTCCTGGCCGAACCCCAGTCCATGCTGCCACCGCCCGGCCGCCGCCAAGTGAGCGAGAGGGAGGTGGGTCTCCACCGGCTGCCTATCACGCCTTCTTTCAGCGGCAGTAAAACTCACCTCTTAAAACCTCTGCTTGGGTCCCTAATATTTGCCCGGCTATATATCTCCAGTGATATACGGACAGAAATTGCTCGTAAACGGCTATAAAACCTCTCAGTTGAGCCAGGGTGGAGGCGAGCGAGGGTGGGCACGGCCCAGACTGCAGGAGGATTGGAAGCCAAGACACTCCACTGAGCATCCCAAACGACCCCAGATCCCAGGGCCGAGGGGCCAAGTGTGAGGCCCTCAGGGGAAGGAGGGAGGGAGGAGACCCAGAGGAAGATCTTCAAGGCCCTCAGGAGGTATTATGGGGCCGTCTCACCTGGCTGCTCCAGTGATGTGCTGTGTGGCCTTGAGCACGTCACTCAGCGGCTCTGTGCCACGGTTCCCATCTCTAGGAGGATAACGATACCCACCCAGGCTCGTTGAGGAAACTCACAGAGAATTAATCTGTCCTTTGTAAAGGAAGGAGGTTGCATATATTGGGCGTTACCCCCCAGGTGGCTACTACATGCTGGATCCTTCACCTAACCATCTCTAAGCCTGACCACGGCCTGCCGCGTAGACATTGCACGCTGTGGGTGCGAACCCTGAGATTCACAGAAGTGCACACAGGGAGTCAGTTCCCAGGAACCGATCCCAGGGCTGGTGCCCTTTCCACACATGAGGATGAAATCCCGGCAACAGGAGGGATAACAGCTAAGACACTAGGGGGACTTCCAAACAAGGACGTTGGGGGTGTTAGGAGGCCTTTTCTCCTGGGTCCCTCCCCTTCCCCAGAGTGCAGGCCTTTCGCCTTCCAACACTTCTAGTCCAGTCTCCCCAGGGCCCAAGGATTCCTGCTGAGTATTCCCAAGCACTATACCCCATCTCCTGGAGAAATTGTTCCCAAAGTGGAAGGGGAAACCAGGGGCTTTGTGGGAGGCCAGCGCCCTCCACCCAGGAGACCAGGAGACACGGGTCCTGGGTGGGCCAGGGGAGGAACAGCCTTCTTGGGGGCAGGTCAGCAGGTACAGACGGAGACGGCCACAGACCCGGAGTCCCTAGCCCAGCCCCCACATCAGCCCCAGCCCCTGCGCATCCCAGGCCCTAGATGCCTCTTTTCTCCGTGACTCCCAGCCCTCCTCTGCCCTCCACCCTGTGTCCCCTCTGGTTACCCTACACTCTCCCTCTCCCACAGCATCCCCCTTAGAGCCACTGCTCCCCCTTCCGGTTATTCCACCCCCTGCACCCCCCACCCCAGTGTCCCTCCAGCACCCGGCCACCCCTTCCCTCCACCATGAGCCCTAGTTCTCTTCGTCCTCTTTCCCAAGTCCCTTTAATTCCTGGTGTCTCCCTGTGGTCACCCATCCTTTCCCTCCCTCCTGGTGTCTCCCTTGCTCCCCGGATGCCCCTTCCTCCCATGATCCCCAGCCCCTACACTTCCCCTAGTGAGCCTCTTGTGTCTTCTCACCTGCCCTCCAGGACCCTCAACCCCCGGGCTGCCCTTTGTCCCCTTCTTGTGATGAAGCAGGACAAACAGTAGGAAGGCCACCCTCTGCCCCACACCTCCCTTTCCCTGGTGGCTCCCACCCCCAACCCCACTTTTCCTTAAGTTTCCAGATCAACCTTCCTCCAATAATAATGATAAAGCAGGAAGCCGGGCCGGAGGACAGTGCAGATTTTTCTTCTTGACACGGAGTTTCCGATTAAAGGCAAAAGGACATAAATCCTCCTGCGTAATTGCTGTGCTCCAGCTCGGAGCCACTCAAAGGGGAGGCTCCCACCCCTCTGCCCCTGCCCCTGGGAGCCCCACCCCCATCCTGAGCCGGGCTCAGTCCCCAGAGCCTGGGGCTGGGCTGGGAAGGGGCAAGGCAGTGGCAAGGCAGAGGCATAAACCCAGCAGGGGCCTGCCTTTCCCTTCCAGGGGTCCCAGCCCATGGCCCGCCTCTAAGCGCCTTTCCCCCGGCCCCAGGCAGCCCCTGAACCCCTCACAATGACAGCATGCTTTATATTTTCTCAGCATGCGTGATCTCATTTGATTCTCGTAAAGGACTTGAAAATTATTAAACAAATATCAGACGGAGGAAGGGGCCCCGAGTGATCAGCCAGTGCAACTCCCCTCGGTTTAGGGAAACTCAGGCTGTTTAAGGGACTGGCCTGTGGCAGAGCTGTCCCAGCCCCTCAGAACTTGCCTTCTCACACACCAGGAGGGGCTGACACTGCTGAAGTCTATTACATTGGGGCCCAAATATCCCCCTCCCAAGGGGTGTTCTCACCCACCATAGAAGCTTTTTAAAAATCAAGAATGCTTGCTTCGGGCTTCCCTGGTGGTGCAGTGGTTGAGAGTCCGCCTGCCGATGCAGGGGACGCGGGTTCGTGCCCGGGTCTGGGAAGATCCCACATGCCGTGGAGCGGCTGGGCCCGTGAGCCATGGCCGCTGAGCCTGTGTGTCCGGAGCCTGTGCTCCGCAACAGGAGAGGCCACAACAGTGAGAGGCCCGCGTACCGCAAAAAAAAAGAATGCTTGCTTCATCCCCTATGATTAGGGAAAGAAGACACTATTAGTGTGTGTGAACTGCTCAAGGCTGAGGGCTAAGGGCAGAGCCTGGAGTCCCCAAACCTCCTGCCTCCACCTCCACGCTCATCCTCAGAATTTTACCCCCAGAGATTCTAACCTCTGGTGACTCTGCAGCTTGGACTCTCAGCCTGGCCAGGGAATCTGTCTCCCCCACAGTCAGAGCCGCAGAGCCCGCCCAGAGCCCTCCTCAACTCTGCCCCTCCCTTCTTTTCCATCCCACTGCCCACTCTCCTCCTCCACGAAGCCCTCCTGATTTGAAACCCTTGCTTCTCCTCTGTTTCTCCCTGCACTGAACAACCCCTTCCAGCTATTCCTTAATCAGGTCCTAGACGTGAGTCTCTTCTCTCATCAGACTAACGGACTGGGCCTGTGTGTCCTCCCTCTGAACTGCCATTTTCCAACCCTCCCATCATCTTCCCCTCCCATACCCTCCCCCGATCCACGCCCAAAACATCTGTACGGTAGACATGTGTACAGATGTGTGTCCGGGGAACCCAGCAATCCTGTCTCCTTTTATATCAGTGGACATTTCCACAGAAGCCCCAGGATGCCCACGTCAGGTGTAAACCATCATGGCTTCTGGGCTTCCCTGATCCTATGGGGCCATGCAGTCTGCTGTCCTCCCAGACCCCCCTCTTCCCCCGAATCTCAAGGGAGGAGGGTCCTTAAGCTGAGACCAAGGAAAAGAGAAGCCACATCTGTCACATCCTCATTCTGCTTACCCATCTCTGAGTAAACCTGGGCCCAACCGATTCAGGCAGGGCCTCCCAAGGTCTAACCTCTAGGCCTCCTGCTTGAGCTCCTTGGACATCCTGACAAGTTGGCAGATGACCAGGTCCCTCTCCCGGGCCCTGACATCCTGCAGGCACCACCCAACCCACATCCGTGCCCTGTGCACCCACACTTCCCTCTGCCACAGCGAAACTGAGTGGGATCAAGGTCAGTGAGGGCTTTGGAGTCTGCAGGAAGAATGTCCTGGTCTAGGTCAGGAAAGAAAACATGTGCAGGGGTGCAAGAACGCCAGCTTGGGAGGCTTAGGCGCCCCTGCAGAGAGCCTGGGTTGGGGTTCCTGTGCCATGCTTGGCGTGGCACTGTAGCACTGCCTGGGCCGGGTAGTCCTGGGTGTTACCCTAGGTTTTGGGATGTTAGTTTAGATTCTGGACGCTGGTGTAAGGTTTAGGGTATTCATGGAGATTATGGTGGGTTTTCTGGTAGGGTTTCTCTGGGATTTCTGTAGGGTTAATCTCAAAGGCCAAGAGCCCATGCTTCTTCCTGGGCCTGGACAGGGAAGAGAGTCAAGGCCGTAAAAGAAGCAGGGGGTGAGGTAGCCCAGGTTTCCAGAAGAGGGGGATAATCTGAGGTTGCAGGCATCGAGGCTGTGCTCCACCCCATCTTGGTGTTCAGCTCCCAAACCCTGGCCAACAGCCTCATTTACTGACAGAGAGGGCTTGGGAGTGATTGCTGGCCAGAGACGAGGCATGCTCCCGGCTTTCTGTAGGGACGAAGGACCAGGGAGAAGGGCCTCGGCAGCAGGATGGTCTTCCTGGTTGTGTGTCCCTAACATCACCCAGGATCTTGGATCCCACCTCAATCCGAGAGCCACGCTTGGGGGTTGCTGAGGCAGGGGGAAATCTGGAGGAAAAAGATATAGACCCTTCTCCCTGGAGACCCCAGTCTTCCAGGGCTGATAGGCCTTCAGCTTGGACCCACGCAAATAAATGAATTGTCCTTGCAGCTTAACAATGGGAAACTTCCTGAGACATGGGGGTGTGGGGCAAGGATTGGGCAGAGAGGTGGGAAGGGAAGGGGTCCCCAGCAGGAACAGGCGGAGGGCCATTTCAGAGAAGAGCAAGGATGAGGGGGAGCTCTAGCCCCAGAGACTTAGGGAGGGGAGAGAAGAGCCATCACTCTGTATCCATCATTCACACAGCAAACGTTCAGGCACAGCACCAGGACGCACAGAGATGAATTAGGGAGACAGAGGCAGCAACTGGAGAGGTTCCCAGAAGCTTGGTTCCTCCCCTCAACCTCGCCGAGTTCTCCAGGTCCGTTCTAGCTAAGTTTCTACCTCCATGCCTCTCTAACCCTAAAGATGTCCATTATCCATAATTCTAGCTTCCTACTTCCTCAGGGCCCACCCCTGCCCCAGCCCTTGTCATAGTCCCTGCCACTCAAATATGCCAGTCTGGGCAGACTTCGGAGCGTCTTCCGGGCCACAGTGACAGCAGGAGGGATTGGGGTTAGACATTCTAAGCACCTTCCCAAGCAGCAGGGAGGAGGAGATCTGAGGAGCCCAGCGGGAGGCCAAGGAACCGGGCCTGAGATCCTCAGGCCAGCTCTGCATTGCGCTGGGAGAGGCATCATTCATCCGCCCAGGGCCGGAGATGGGGCAGGGGGAGGGGAAGGAAAAACACCCACAGCCCATTAACCTACTTTTGCAACTTCATTAAAACAGAGTCTCCGACACGTAACCATAAATTGTCTTCCAAGGAGGAAGCCAGATCCAACATCCAGTTCTAGCGGTGAAGCCGCTGAGAAGAGGCTGGAATAACCAGGGTGGAAGGGACACTAGTTATGGGGAGGGGGCGTGGGTCACTGAGTGGCTTTGCAGGCTGGGCCGGTTGGGCTCCCTACTGCAGGATCTCCTAGGTGGGCAGGCCACTGGGTGAGGGGCAAGGAGGGGATTTTCTATAATATTATACAGCTGCTGGGCTTCCCTGGTGGCGCAGTGATTGAGAGTCCGCCTGCCGATGCAGGGGACACGGGTTCGTGCCCCGGTCCGGGAAGATCCCACATGCCGCGGAGCGGATAGGCCCGTGAGCCATGGCAGCCGAGCCTGCGCATCCGGAGCTTGTGCTCCGCAACGGGAGAGGCCACAACAGTGAGAGGCCCGCGTACCGCAAAAAAAAAAAAAAAAATTATACGGCTGTTGCCCTGATCAAGAACCCTCACAGCAACAAAAATGATTTATAGCACAGGGAACTATATTCAGTATCTTACAATAAACTATAATGGAAAAGCATTTTTTAAAAAAATATAGCTAGTACACATATATATGTATAACTGAATCACATTGCTGTGCACCTGAAACGAACACAATATTGTAAATCAACTATACTTCAATTAAAATAAAAAAGAACCCTCATAGCTTCCTGGAGTCCCTCGTAACAAATCTAAAAGCTCCTCTCAGCTTTTCAAAGCCTCATTCAAGAAGCCCCGTTCTGCCCCGAAGCCCCCTTCTCCGAGGCGTGCCCTGAGCATTACACCGACAGCCTGAGTACAGCAGACACCAGCAGCCTCCAGACAGGGTGAGGCTCTCACCACCCTGGCTAAACAGGTGGCCTGGTCCAGCAGAACGAACACCAGCCCAGGGGGCAGTGAGGCTGGGCTCCCACTCCCCAGCTGACGGATCTGGATCCAGTCCTCATGGGAGCAGTGACTGAGTGCCCAGGCCCTGGAGGGGGACTGCCAGCGGTCCAGTCTGACTTTGCCATTGCAGGACCTCGGCCAAGTTATTTCACCTCACTGTCCCTTAGTGATCTGACGGGAATGATGACATCTCATAAAATCATTGAATCTTAAATGGGACGACCCCTGGAAAACACACAGCACTTAGGACCTGGCACATCCTAGTACATTATTATGTATTTATTGATCTAGGGCTTCACGGGCCTGAAAAGGACCTTGGAGTTCATGGAATCCGATCATTGAGTTTTACAGATGAGGAAACCAAGACCCAGAGAGGGGAAGTGACTTGGGTCAGAATCAGAACCCAGATTTCCTTTTCCCCAGTCCAAGATCTTCCACAAAATGTCCTCTCTGGGCCTCAGTGTCTCTGTTTATGTAATGAAGGTATTAGAGTAGACAAGCGGTTTCCTTCTTTTACGATTATTTATTATTACTATATTATCACTATTATTATTATTGCCTTAGAACCACTTTTCAAACACTATGCCTCATATGCAAAGGTGGACTAGGTCTGAAGAAAACAGTGCAAGAGCAGGAGGTAGTCTGGAACCTGAGCAGTGGTCCCTCCTTCTGCCCCAGCAGCAGCCCCACAGGCCCGCCAGAGAAACAGGGGGTCACAGAGCCCAAGCCAAGCCCCTGGCTGGATGACCTTAGGGCTTCTGCCACTGGCACTCTGGGAGGCTGGTGCCCCAGAAAGAGCAAGAACCCTTTCAAGCCCCACTGGGAGAAGAGATGGGCCTGAAAAGAGACTGTGATGATAAGGTTGTTTCTACATCATCTCCGCGCAGAAAAAGCATGGAGGGAGGGATGCAGGGAGTGGACCAGAGGCCCAGGTATACCCCACGCCGAATACCTCCACCCTCTCCATGCCTCCCAGCTCTGAGCTCCCCCCGCACTCCCACAATAGCTGCAGCCCAAGAAAACATGGTCATAAAACAGACATTTGCTTTAATTTTCACTTGAAGGGGCAATTTAGCACAGGCTGTTTGCAAGCTGTCGGAATTCTTTACGAGGTTCTATCATGTTTTCCCAAAATGGTCCCCCCAAGCGGCTTCCTGGGGTCAAAGTTCATACATAACTATTTAGGGGGAAAAGGGGTTGGAGAGAGCATGGGAAATTGTGAAGAGTGGAGAATATATATTTTTAAAATCAGATCAAGTGTGGCTGGGAGGGACTTCCCTGGTGGCGCAGTGGTTAAGAATCCGCCTGCCAATGCACGGGTTCGAGCCCACATGCTGCGGAGCAACCAAGCCCACGTGCCACAACTACTGAGCCCACGTGCTGCAACTACTGGAGCCCGTGCTCGGCAACAAGAGTAGCTCCCGCTCACTGCAAATAGAGAAAGCCCATGCACAGCAACAAAGACCCAAAGCAGCCAAAAATAAATAAAATTTAAAAAAAAGAAAAAAGGAGTGGCTGGGAAAATAAGAGCAAGAGAAAGCCAGGCCAGGACAGCCGCTGATCGGAGGCGAGTGCTGTGTGACTTTGCCCAGCCCTCTGCCCTCTCTGGGCCTCCCACAAGCAGAGGCCAGTCCTGTTCATAAAAATGAAACACTGTGACTCAGCCCCTACCTCGAGGGCCCTCACACACTTATTCATAATGACACGGATACTCGATTCACAACCAAACCAACCTCGCTGAGACCTGATTGGCATTTCTGCTTCGGGCTCTCGCCAGCTCTTACTCCCAGAAACTTCAGCCCCACACACCGCTGACGCTACTCTGTCCTCAGGGTCCCCCTCTTGGTCCCCGTCCCCCACTGGTTTTCTAGGTCCTTTTTCCCGAGGAGAAAGTGCTAGATTTTACTAGATCCTCCCAGCTGCTCCAAGGAGGGGAAAAGTCACTAACCCAACTCCTCCCAAAGCTGGACTTGGTTCCTCTTCCTCAATTTCCCCACAGTCCATCCCCTCTTCCCTCAAGAGCCCTGAGCTGAGAGGCGTCAGTAGGAATAAACCTCCCACATCATAAACAGAGCAGCTGCTCCCGGGTCTGGATGCACGGAGGTCCTTGGAGATCACAGAGTGGGGAGGGGCTGGGAAGCTGGACCCTGGGATCCCCTGAACATACTCCAGGTCCCCTTCAGCTCCCTGTGAAGAAAGTTTCCTGCCTCTAAGGTCTTGTAGAGGCTGGGGCATGGGGGTTTGGGGGGCGAACTCTGGGGCCTTCATCCAACCCTCTCCCAGGGGTGACATGGGAAGCGAAGGGGAGACAGAGGCCATAATGTAGGACAGGGGTCTCTCCTCACTCAAGATCCCTCCCCCTTCCTCACACTTCTGAGGAATTTTCCTGGCCACCGTAGACAACTCCAGCCTCAGTATTCCCAGGGAAGGGTGATGAGGCAACAGGGACGTATCTCAGGCTGGGAGAGATCCCAGAGGTCAGGTCAGATGGGGGGCAGGATGGCTTGGAGACTATGGGAGCCTGGGGTGTGGGAAATCCTGCCATCCCTGCATAGCGGCATTTGCATAGGAGACTCCCCCCCGAGGAGTTAACTAGAAGCTCACCCGGCATTCTGCAGCCCAGACCACCCAGCAGGGACCCAACTAAAGCCTGTTGCCAAGCACCCCCAGCTGATTGCAGGAGAGGTGAGCATGGGTTCTCCCAGGCAGTAATCAAGGAGAGAAGAAACAGAGCAGAACCCTCACGAGAGGACCTGAGAAGGGAAGAGGACCCAGACACAACACTCCCCAGACAACTGAGTCCCTAGATGTACTGTGTGTATGAATTAAGCTTCCACAGACTTAATCTTCTCTGATGCCAAAAAGAAGCCTGAAATATCAATCCTATTGTTCATATAAATAAATTGAGGGTGCAAGAGGTAGAGGAAGTAGTCCAAAATCACATGGATCTGTCTAGACCTGACACCAACCTGGTTTCTCCCTGGGTCAGGAACTCTCTGGACCCTCGAGTTTAATTGCCACTGAGTTAGTTACCACCCTCGGCCTCCTTACCGTCTATACTGAAAAGGGCTATATGTGCACCTACCTGAGGATGTTCGTCTCCATCCTCACCACAACAGAAATACAGAATCTTAGAGTAGGGAGGTCTAACCTCCTCATGGTACAATTGGGAAACTGAGAGAACAAGCTGCTTGGAGGTCTAACCTCCTCATGGTACAATTGGGAAACTGAGAGGACAAGCAGCTTGGAGGTCTAACCTCCTCATGGTACAATTGGGAAACTGAGAGGACAAGCTGCTTGCTCGGGGTCACAAAGTCAGGAAGAGCCAAAGCAGGAGCTTGATCCAATTTGGACGGATGCTCTTCCCCGGAGCCAGGCTCTCAGCTGTTTACACACAGATTCCAGGTACCATGTTGGCACCAGGGAAATAAAGGTGGATAAATACAGGCCCTGCCTGGAGAGGCTCAGAAGTGGGGAAAAAGGGCCCTCCCCCCAGCCTATAGAAAGACTTATCCTCCAAATGTCAAGGACACGCTAAGGAAGAAGTTGCTGTAAGCTGAGGCCTTGAGTCAAGAAGGCCTCCTGGAGGAGGTGTATCTACCCCAGCAGAGATGTGAGTGGGAAGAGGGCACGTCCCCGGTGATCCTGGAGGAAATGTAAGTGCGTACGACCTTTTTTTCGGAAGATACTCCTGTTGGAGGATTATGGGAGACTGGGCTGGGAAGTCAGGTTGGGACCAGATCAGAGAAGACCTTGAATGCTAGGACAGAGAGTCTGAGCCTCGCCCATGGGCACCGGGGAGTCATGGAAGGTTTTCACCCGGGTTAGGAGGGGGGGACCCATGCGAAGGAGTTTCTTAGTGAATTTACCCTGGAAGCAGCTCACAGGGCAGACTGCCGGAGAAAATGTGTCAGTGTATCTGTGTGTTGTCTCTTGGGGTGAGTGTGTGTGTGCATGTGTGCACATGTTAGTATGATGCTAAGATCAGGAAAACCTAGTTTCAAAAACCGCCCTGGTCTGCTTTTGGGGAGATGATGGAACACCGGCTCCCCGCCCCTTCCGTCTCCCTCGTAAGCCGCCCTGAATGGGCAGAAGCCTCGCCACCTCCTCCAGACACTCCTCGAGCCTGCACCCAGCAGGCTCAGGAAGAAACCCTCTGAGAAGCAGACACACACCCAGGAACAGAGTAAGCATCTCCTCGCCTGAGACTTCCCCCAAATCTCACAACAGTAGTGAAGGACACCCGGACACTAGGAAAGGGCAGGGGAGGGGGAGGGCTGACCATTCAGCAGCCCATGAGCTCAGAAGGGCAGGGAGAGTCAAGTGGTGGGGGACAGTTCAGCCAGCAGGGACCCATGTAAACACAGAGAGGAGGGACATGCTCTGGAGAGAGAGAAGTAGAGACCCCTCGGAAGAGGGGTCACCGGAGGCCTTGGGAGCCCACCTGTCCCTCGCCTTCCTGCACACCATCCTCACTGCAGGCACTGGCTGAAGCAGGAGGAAGAGATGTCTCACCAGGACAGCTGTTCTATTTTGTCCTCCTCTGGGACCCAGTGTGCCAGCGGCTCAGGCTACCTCTTCCCCCTGTTCCCTTAGCTGAGAGACCCCCAGTGGTGTGGGGACCGTGACTAATGAATCCCAGTGGGGCTGTCATTACTGAGACCTGCAGTATCCATTAACAGTGATCAGCGATTATCACAGCCACTGCCCCCAAGGGGAGGGGGCTGGTAGCCAGGATTCCTGCTGCTATTCACCAGCTCTGCTCACCCTTCCCAGGTTTCCCTTCTTGAATCCCATGGAGAATCCTAATTTGGGGATTCACAGGATCTCGGAGTCAGGACAAATCTCGGAGCGGTCCCATTCCCTCTGTAACCACCTGTTTGCCCACCTCTGGCCCAGGCGCTCGAGCCCACCAGGCATCCCCCGCACTGGCGATCTGTTAAAAGTGCATCTGCCCCCTGAGACCTTGGTGCCGCTGTGGAGAAGCCTGATGGAGCTCTGCCACCTTTACAGTCCTGAGCTCTTCCCCATGCCTCCCCAAGCAGGCCCAGACACAGAGCCTCCCACGCTGATCTATGATAAGCTCAACTGCCGAGTCCAGGGTCACCCAATCCCCCCCTCCGAGAAGCCTTTCCAAATTCCACCTCCAGCCCAGCTACTCTAGCTCCAGCCTCCTTCTTCTGCAGCTGTTTTCTGTGAGCCTCCCACCGGGCAGAAAAAGGATGATCTCATTCGCCTTCTAAGAAGTCTTCCAAACCTCTGCCTCCACATTTCCGACTTTTGTGCAAGTGTTTCTTGTCCCTGACTGCCAGAAAGTTCTCTTCGATATTTAACTTGAACCTTACTCTCGGTGGGACAGACTTGGAGAAAGGTCGTTTATTCAAAGTATCCCAGCTTCCCAGGTCGCTGATGTTATAGCTGTGATGTGCTTTCGTTCCCTCTATCAGCCTTCCAGAAGCTCCCCGCCACTCCACACCCCCACCCAGTGCCCCCCGCACGCCCATCACCCCAGAGCAGCTCAGGGACTGCCTGCCTCCAGGCCTGGCTCTAGCGCAGGAGGTCAGCCCCAGCCCCAGTGGAGCGAGCGAGCAGGGAGCCCTCGTACAGCCCAGCCCTGCCCCCAGCCCAAGCTCAAGAAGGAGGTAATTAGGAGCTGTGCAGTCCCTGTCCCCCAACAGGTACAGCTGAGCCGCTGCATCCATCATGGGGGGGGGAGCTGCCAGAGAAGGGGAGGGTCACGTGGCTCAGCAGGACCAACAGGAGGGCGGGGGAGGCCGTGGGGGCCAGGGATTGGCTGGTCTTCAGCGGGGGGGATTCAGGGCTGTCGGGGATAACCTGAGAATGACCTTGTGGGGACTTTAGCTCCCAGTCTCTGCTCCTCCCTAGACGCCCCCCACCTTCCCCCAGTTCCTAACCTGCAGCCCTCCCAGCTGCCCTTGCCCTGGCATTTTCTCTCCTCCTTCAGTACCACCTATCTAGGGTGCAAGGGCCCCTCTCTCTTTTTTTTTTTTTTAAGGAAAATGGCCTCTTGTGTGCTTAATAGATCTGAGAACGCGTGTGGGAGTGGGAGGCGGTAGTTTTCTGGCCTGAACAGGGGCTGGTGACGCTATGAGAAACACTGTGGATAGGGTTTGAAGGGAGCAAGGAAAGGAGGGGGAAAGGAGAGAGGGGCCCCTGCTTGGATGGAGGAAGTGTTGGTACAGGTGCATTTTTCTCCAATTGCCTGTGTTGGTGCCAGGGCGTGAGTGTGCAGGCGCATCGCGTGGGTGCAGCCTGGGATGTGTCTTGCATACTTGTGCTGAGCCGGCTACCTTACCATGTGCTGCAGTGCACTTGGGCAGAGGTGGGTGGGTTGACCTTGACCTTCTCTCTGTGCATGTGCCCAGGCTCCTGTTCACAAGCAGCTGGGTCCCTTCGAGCACACTGCCACAATGGGCTCTCACCTTGCCTGTGTCTGACCCAGAGAGGGGAACCCCCTGCAATTTGTCTGTGCCTGGGACCCCTCAGCACATCCCCCAGCCAAGTGGGCAGGGACCCTCACGCCCACCCCCAGAGCTACAGGTCAGGGTGGCAGCTGGTGGGAGAGAAAAAGGGGAAAGAGAGGAGGGGCAGCTTCCCCAACACGTGTGAAGGTTCTTCGTTATATATGCAAATGTCCTCATTAGAGATGCAGAGCGCTTCCCTGAGCTAATGGCTGCTGCAGCCATTTCTGTGTGGAAGTGCTGAGCTGGGGACTGCGGCTGGGGGAGAGGAGAAGGGGCAGGACCACTGCCCGCTGGCTGAGCAGGGCTAAGGCTCTCATTCCGCAAGCCTGGTCCTGGGCAGTCCTGGGGGCGCGGGGGGAGCCCGTGGGAGGGGCAGGCGGCGCAGTATCAGAAAGCACAGCTCTGACACTTGGCACTGCCTGGTCCCCTACCCCCACCCTGAGCCAGGACTTGCCAGCAGGGTCCTCTGAGGAGGGCCGTAGCCAAAAGCCCCAAAGCCAGGGTCCCTGTAGGTCTGGGAGCAGGTGACCCTGGCTGCTGCTCTAGGACACCAGGTGCCTCCTCCCTCCTACTGGCGCAGCCCGACACACAGACTTATGCTCAGCCTGCTTCCTAGGCCTCACTTCCTGCCCCCTGTGCCACTGAACCCTTGTCGTCTTTTTCTGTCACCCAGCCATAGAGAAAGGAGCCGGATTCTAGTCCAGAGCTGCTGCCTCTCAGCCCCATTGCACATCCATTTATAGACGAGCCACTCTTCGGGGCTGTCTTGTGCTTATTCACCTCACTGCCACCAACGTGGCACCAGAGACAAACACCAACACACAGTCAGCTCACACATGCCCTCGGAAACGTGCAGTCACCCTCATCCCAGGGTCACACGCTGTGTGACTTAGGTGAACTTGCCCTCAGACACACACCCACACCCAGCCTCCGCCGTCCTTGAGCACACGCGTCACCCCACCTTGGGGACAGAGTCCACAGACACAACCCACGCCCTACCCCCCACCTCTCCTTTCCTTGCTTCTCTCTCCCCCTCCTGCCCTCCTCGCTGGGCACCCGTTTGCCAGGGTTATTTATAGAAGCAAGCGATAAATTCAGTGTGTTTCTCGGCGCTCAAAGCTATAAATAATGGCACAGATCATTAAACCCCGAGAGCAGGCCCAGCCGCCCCGCAAACAAGATGAACTGCCAACCACCACGTGAGAGGGAGAGAGGGAGGCACAAGGCAGGGGGCCCCGGGCCGCACCCCTCAGCCTGGTCCCCATGAACTTGGGCCTCCAAGGGGCCTGCCTGGGTGGGCACTCGGGGAGGGGAGAGCGGAGCTGGGGCCTGGGCTTGCAGGCTGGCGAACAGGCTCACCTCCACCTAATTTCCACGCTCTCCCTCTCTCCCCCTTTCCCATCCCCCTGCCCTCTGCTTCTCTCTCCACTTCCCTCACTGTTCTTTCATCTTTCCAGTGTTTTCTGCTTCTAGTCTCTCCTCTTTCCCACCTCTCCTCTATCCATCCTCCTTCCTCTCTCTTTACCTTCTGCCCTTCACCTCTCCCTCTCCATCCGCTTGTTCTCCGCCCCGGCCCTTTCTTCCCCCCATCCCGAATCCCCAGGCCCCGGGAGGGGCCCTGATCCCACCACAGAGCCCTCAGAGGCAGAAAGTCCCCTGTCAGCAGAACGCTGGGGCTGCCTGCTGATTCAGTGTCTGTAATCTCCCAGGCGGAGGCGGCCATGGCAGGGGGGCAAGGAGGGGGGACGGGGAAGATGGATGAGGGGTAGAAGAACAAAATGGCATGGACACCAGGGACGGGCTCCAGGCTGAGGGAGGTTCTGGGGAGCGGAACCAGAGCCCCGAGCTTCAGACCAACCCCACCACCGCCGGCTGGTCCAGTGGGGCGAGAGAAGTGTTTTCTGGTACGAGAGACGGCACCACAGGAAAGATAAGGCAAACGGACAGGAGCAGAGGGGAGCAGGCAGGGGTGGCCGGGAGGTGTTGCAGAAACCAGAGAAAGAGGGGTCAGAGAAAGCCAGAAAAACAGGGGGCATTGAAAGAGGGTTGACTCCGTCCAGGCCCAGCCAGCCCCAGTTCCAGCGTGGACCCCGGGCAGCCACCGTGTGGAAGGTTTCAGCGTCCTGACCGTGGCTACCACAGGCCTCCCCCCTTCACTTTTAGGAAGTGCCTCTATCCTTTGGGGCTCACCCAACTTGACTCGGACTTACTCGGGGGAGGTCTCCCTCAGCCCCCGCTCTAGGTCACCTACCTCCTGGAGTCTTTCACCCCTTCCCACTGAAAGTCCTACCACTTCCTGCCTCGGCTTGAGCCTCCTTCTGGAGGGCAGAACATAAGCCCAATATATGTCATATGGTGCCCCAGAACACCAAGCAACGCCTGAGTCTTTGAAGCCTAATCAAACCCAGGAGTGGTAGTCGGCTCTCTCCTTCCCGAGCGAACAGGCAAATAGACTTCAGATGCGGCAAGAGGACCAAGATTAGACATCAGCCAGAACCTGGGGGTGCTGGGGGCTGGGAGATGCCTCTGAAAGTTAAGGGGGACCCACGGGCCTGAGGATGGCACGGCCTGGCCTTGTGGCCAGGGGTGGACTAGAAAGCCTCGGAGCATTCCCCGCCTGCCCCTGTCCTCCGCACCCCATGGCCAAAGCGGCCACCTGCTCCCGCTTGCTCCCCTGTTGGCCGCTTTGATGCAGAGCTCCGTGATCTGCCCGGGAATTTATAGTAGGAGCCAGGACGGCAGCTAAATCCCCCAACCACAGAGGTAAATCAGCTGCTGCGATGGGCCGGAACGCGGGAGCTGTCGGGCTGCGAGGAGGCACAGCAGGGCTGGAGAGGGAAACACTTGTCCCTGCTCCCTGGGGGCAGCAGCCAATAAATCCCCTCGGGCACCGATTAGGGCTGGCGGCCTGACCAGATCTCAAGGGCTGTCAGTGCTGGTGGTAGAGATTACACCACGGCGGGCAGTGCCCACAGAAATAGGCTGCATCCCAGGGCTGGGCCACGAGGACTTCTCAGAGCAGCTGGGTGAGTAACAGTGGTTGGGAAACCAAAACCGGGTTTCCCAGGAGCTGAGTGGAGCAATGTCACCACCTGGGAGGGCAGGTTCTCTAAAGCCCAATTGCCTGGGCTCAAATCCTGGCTCTGCCACTGATTACCTGTGTGAAATGGGCAAGTTACTCACTTCCTTGTGCCTCAGTTTTTCCATCTGTAAAATGGGGCTGATTAAATGAGGTGACAGGCATACAGTGCTTGGAGCAGTGCCTGACAGTGTAGCGTTAGTTGTACCGTCACACAGAACAAGCTGTCCAGGGTGGGTTAGATCTGGTCTTGTGCAGAGAAAGGAGAAGGGACCAAAGGACCTTTGGAAGAATCTGGGGGTGCCAAGATGATGTTTAAAGAAAGAGGGCTCTCTTAACCCCAGGGAGAAAGTGCGAACAGCTTCTCCCAGTGGATTCCTGTGGGTAGGGGCACAGGCTCCTGGGTCACACAGGCTGGCCTTCGAGTTTCGACACCTATTAACTATGAGAACTTCAGCAAGATATTTCACTTCGCTGTACCTGACTGACCCCATCTGTAAAATGAGGCTGATAATGCCACTCACCTCACAGGGTTATTGAGAGGATTACATGAGATCAGACATAATTGAAGTGTTTAGTGGTGCGCTGTCCATAGTAAGTGCTCAGTAAATTTTTGTTTTGTTATTACTGTTATTTCATCAAGGGAATGATGGCTACACAGTGGATCCTAACCCCAAGCAGTGAAGCCGACAGGGAGAGAAAGGAGGAGAGGGGGTGAAGGCTGGGGGTGGGGGCAGGGGGTCAGTAAGGAGAAAAGGGGCCGGACAATGGAAAGGGAAGATAAAAGCAGGCAGGTAAAGATGTGAGACTTGGAGGCGGAAAGAAAAAAGGGAATGGCACAGAGATGAAGGACAAGGAGAGATGGGGGGGAGTTGGAGGGAGACAGAGGAGAACCCTGGGGGTGGGGGGCTTGTCCAGATCAAGGGGACAAACGGACGGGGCCTCAGAGCAGGAGTCGGGGAAGTGGGAGGGGGAGAAGAGGCCTGTGGGGAGTACTGAGGGGCAAGGGAAGTGAGGAGAGAAGAAAGAAGAAAAGCAATGGGAGTACAGGCCGAGAGACAAAGGAGGAGGAGCAGTATCTGGAGAAACAGCAAGCCGGGCTGGTGCAGCTCATTACGCAAACATGATTCCAGGCACTGCTCAGCTGCCCCCTCCTCGGCTTTCATTTTCAGCTTGGCTTCCCCCTGGCCTCCCTCCTGCACCCTCCTGCCAGCCTCTACCTTCTCAGCACCTCGCCCGGGGGCAGATGCGGCAGCAGAGGGGTGGGCTCTGCTCCCCAGGCGGTGAGGAGGAGAGGAAGGAAACAGTCCCCAAAGCAGAACAGAACCTGGGGGTCCTCCCCGGCTTCTGGCGGCTTCCCCCTTCATCAGCATAAATACAAGACAGTGGCCGAAAGCAATGCACGAATGGAATAATAATAACAGCAGCTAAAGCATTAGCAGTCTGCAGTTTACAAAGTGTTTTACAAGCCCGAGTCTCCCAGCACCCCTTGTGATGTAGGCAATATCACCCCCATGTATTACTATCATTATCATCAAGGATTCTGTAGTGCTCCCAACCTGCTAAGCACTATATTCTCTTACTCCTGACAACAACTCTATTATCCCCATTTTACAGATGACAAGCTGGGGCCTAGATCCTCTGCCCCTACCCCTTTGCCTCATCTCTGATCTCTCCTGGCTTTGCTCAACCCTCTTTTCTATTCTCTCATCTCCTCTTGCCCTCCCTTGATTCCCCTCTTCCAATCATGCTGCCTCATTAAACTTCAACTTGGCATTTTGTTCACTCTCCAGGCACTTCCCCCCTCACAGTGACCTGCAGGAACTGGTGTGATTACAGATGACTGACAGCCCCTTCATTGGGAGGGGCCACCTGACAGGGAGGGACAAAAAGGAAATCACATGGTAGTGGAAGTGAACATGACAATGTCTTCAGAGCTGCTGTTTTTTCCCCCACATTCTTCTCCAAAAGACCTGAGAGGATCTAGCATGTAAGACACATAAAACGGAAAAACACACATGAAAGGGCTTCCCTGGTGGCGCAGTGGTTAAGAATCCGCCTGCCAGTGCAGGGGACACGGGTTCAAGCCCTGGTCCGGGAAGATCCCACATGCCGCGGAGCAACTAAGCCCATGCGCCACAACTACTGAGCCTGCGCTCTAGAGCCCACGAGCCACAACTACTGAAGCCCGCGAGGCACAACGACTGAGCCCATGTGCCACAACGACTGAAGCCTGCGTGCCTAGAGCCCATGCTCCGCAACAAGAGAAGCCACCGCAAGGAAAAGCCCACACACCGCAATGAAGAGTAGCCTCCACTCGCCACAACTAGAGAAAGCCCGCGCAGCAAAGACCCAATGCAGCCAAAAATAAAATAAAATTTTAAAACCTGTTTAAAAAAAAACACACATGAAAGAGTAAGACAAGATCAACAAGTCGGGGTGAGAGAATGTCCCCCAAAAAGGAAACTAAGGTTGGAGAATTACCACCGAGGAAACAAAAACTTAGCCCTCAGCTCTCTAACACTGAAAATAAATGAAACCAGGGAATAGGTAAAATCCTCCTCGCCTCCGCCAGAATCCCTTCACGTGTTCACTGGTCATGAACTCAGCACCCACTGTGTGCCACAGATCAAAGACGTGATCTACGCCAAGGACGTGGACTTTTCACTCTACAGGTTCAAGGAGGTTTTACCTGAGACGCACTGGGTGCAGTTGCTGTAGAAGAACTGACAGGACTCTGGGCTGAATGAGGTGGAGAGCAGTGAGGACTGCAAAGGTCAGAGGCCGTGGGACGCAGGGAGAGGAAGGGCCCACACAACGCTGTCCCAGAACTGAGAAACCGAGGCTGGGGTGTGTCAGTGGCAGCCCTGAGTTTCCTGCCCCTGAGCCCTTTCCTGAGTGGCCTGTTGGGATGAGGTCCCTGCCAGCCCGTTAATCCATCCACCTTGCACACCACGCTGGTGACGGCTGCTCCTGGCTACTTCTGCTCGTTAGCGCATCAGCATGGGAATCATCAGGAATGAAAATAAATCAGACGAAAATAATATTCCATGCTCTCCCACAGAAACAAAATCTGCCCTCCGTGTTGGCACAATTTCCAGCCTGCGGGAAGGGTGAGCACAGTGAGAGTGACAGAGGACAGGGGCATGCAGGGAGGAAAGACATGGACCCCTGTCAGGGGAAACCCCAGATCTGTGCGGGGGGGCACCCTTCCACAATCACAAAGATGCTACCCCTTCCCCAGCAGCCAGCAAAACAGGGCCTACACCCACACGTGTCTGTGGATGAAATACATACGTGGTAAACTTAAAAAGCTGGTTCTTAGGAAGGCTGACACCTGGCCTGGGCCGCGCTGGAGGTACCTAAGTATATGGCACTGGTGATCCGCCCGGGGCACCCACTCCAATGTCTTAAAATGCTTCGAGGCGTTGTGAGTGGCTGGTGTGGCTTAAGACCGAAGCACAGTCCTGGGCAGGTAGGTGGGGCCGAGCGTCCACCAGCTCGGAGCACGCATGCTTCACCTCTCAGCCACCATGGAAAACCGGCCTCCTTTTTCCCCTCCCGCTCCCTTTCCTGAAGCATAGTTTGTCCTCATCAGGGACTCCTGGGTAAAAGAACCTGGAGTTAGGACAGAAGATCATTAAACTTCCCACAGAACAAAATTAGCTCTTTCCCACAGTGGGGGAAAAAACACCACCACCCTCAGCTCCTCCCAAACCAGGCACCACTGTCACCTTCAGAGCCTGACCAAGCCTCCACCGAGTAACAGAGACGAACAAGGCAACTCCCAGAGCAGAGTCCCTCCCTGGTAGGCCAGGTAAACCAAGAGATGGCAAAGCCTTTCCTCCAAGCACCTCTTCCAATACACGGACCTCCCTTCCACGGCTCCCTAACGCATGCAGAATAAACCTGCCTTCACGCCACAGCGCTGATTCCTCAGACCAACATTTAGAGCCCTCCTTAATACAGACCCATGCTGAGCTCCTACAATTTCTGCTTCCTCCATCACCTCCCCCCTCCCCAGCTGCTGATCCCGATGTGCTTCAAGGAACATGTCCTGAACCATCCTGCTTCCGGCCCACGTTGCCTGGAATGCCCTCTCCACCACTTCCTGGAGCTCCCGTATGCTCATCAAAGCTCTCCCCACCCTCCTCCAGGGCAAGTGCAAATCCCACCTTCTTTCACTCACGCAAGTTGTCTCCCTGCCCACTAGACGGGCCTCCTGGCTCTTGTTCACCCGTATGCCTGGTACTGAGAGGCAGTCTGGGGAACGTTCGTGGAACTGAGTGAAAACTCCAAACCTGCTCCCAGCCGAGCTTTCTTTTCTGGGACTCACAGTGGTCTCAGAAATAAGGAGGCCAATCAGGGACGCAGAGGTGGCTGATGTCTCTAGAGCCCCATTACCCCGAGTCAGGGTGGGACCCTGGGGAGACGGAGGCTGCTGCGGGAGACGTTACAGGTGCTCCTAGGCTTCCTGAGACCATTGGGATGGGCACTGCTGAGGGGCTCTAGGGGCCGTTAGACCAGCGGTGGAGGGTTTCCTTTCTTCCTCTGGCTCCTCTCTCTGTCACTCTCTCTCAGTCCCTCGCAATAGTCATCATCCTCTCTTTCAATTAGACAGGGGCTTCCTTCTGCCCGAGAGACACCTCCCCTTACAGCTCTGCTGCTCAGAATGTGATCTGAGAACGGCAGCAACAGCATCGCTGAAAATGTGCTAGAAATGCCAACTCTCAGGCCCCAGCCCAGACGGGTCAGTCCCATCCTTCAGTTTAGCAAGATCCCCAGGTGGTTTGTGTATACATTAAAGTTTGAAAGGACTCATTTAAAGAACCAGAAAAGCTAGGCCCAGGGACCAACAGGGAGGCTGAATGCTTCAGCTGTTCATTCATTTATCCTTTCAATAAATATTTAATAAGCACCTACTGGGTGCAAAGTGCGGTGCTAGGCACTGGGGAGGAAATGGTGAATGATTCAGCCCTGGGTACACAGGCTGGAGGGGGTGAGATCAGTGCTCCCCATCTGGTTGTCCCAGCTCCCCAGAGTTGGGGGGCTTAGATCAGGAACAGGGGTGCATTCCACTGGAGACTCTCTCAAGACCCTGAGGCTGGTGAGGGATCCCTCCCACTCCCTAATACAAAGACAGAGAATCAGTCAGAGAGATGGAAGGGAAAGAGTGATGAGAACGAGGGAGAATGCTGAGCGGGAAGAAACGGAGGATGGAAATGAGGAAAAGTGAGTCCACAACAGCCTCTCTGAACCACCCCTGCCGGCCACTGCAGAGACACACTCGGTCTTACTTCCCAAGCTCCCTGTTGAATGCCCCCTCCAGGACGTGCCCCATCCCAACTCCAGGCAGATGGCCTCCCACAACAGGGGTCCTCAGTGGTCCATGAACGAAGGACAACCCCAGCCCTCCAGCACCCTCCACCCCAGGGGCTGAGAGGGGAGAAGATAGGTCACACCCAGAGGAGAAGTGTCCACGGCAGGGGGACTGGTTGGAATGGCGTAGGGATGGTAAGAAGCACACAGACTCAGGAGACAGGGTGGGGCCCCAGGTGAAAGGGACTGCGGTGTCGAGAATGAACTCTAGGGAGGCCCATCGGGGGCCCCTGTGCTCAGCAGTGCAGGCAAGCCAGTGTCTTGGCTAGAATTGTACAAGTGGAGATTGTGAGATGTGGTCAGATCTGGGATTTCCTTGGATGATAAGGCTGACAGAACTTGCATATGGATTCAGTATGAGAAGCGAGGGAAAGAGAGTTAACGAAGATGGGCCTGAGCTACCCGTCAGATTAGGGTAATCCAAGGTGATCTGGGAAGGGTTCCAGAAGAAAGGGTTGGGGCAAGGTTTGGAGGGAAGGAAAGACCTAGGGCATAAAGTGGGGAAGAAGAGAGTCCCTGTTGGTTAGTCATAAGGAATGAGAGTGAAGAGATGGGAAAAGAAGGGAACAACTATTCAGGGGTCCTTAGTTCAAGCTTCTCGAGGGCAAGAATCGCATCATCTGTTTCCACTGGATCCCTTAGGGTCTTCCATTGATATTCTGCACATGGCAGGTTTAATCAGGTACTCAGTAAAGATTTGTTGCTTGTTGAGAAGTGACCCAAAAGGCAGGGTAGGGTGGTATAAAAAGCACTCAACTATGTCTTGGGAGCCCTGACCACCTTCTGGCAGAGGGACCTTGGGCAAGTCACTGTCTCTCAGGGTCTCAGATCTTCAGTCCTTTCTCACCCCAATCCTCTTTCCTTGGCTCTAAGACCAAGAGTCTGGAGGGGCAGTCTGGAGGGGAATGAAGCCGAGACCCAGAGAGTGGGTCGGAACCATCTAGATATGGGTCAACGAGAGTTCACCCACCAGGGTAGCTGGGAATGAAGAAAAATGATCAAGCCAAGAGCCCCACACGTGCCATGCCCACATTTTCCTTGCTGTGATGTCTCAGCATTTTGGGGGAGTTTTTGCAACTCCACAACTTCTAAATATTGAAATGCTTGGACTCAGTCATTGGATGCCCTTTATTTTCTATCTGTTCTCACTCCTTAGGGGATCTCATTCAATGACACTGATGACCCCAAATTTATATCTACAGCCTGGACTTCACCACGAAACCCAGACCTGTACATCCCTCTGCCTACCAGATGCCTCCACTTGGCTGCCTAACAGGCATCTCAAACCTGACATGTCCAAACTGACTCCCCCCAAACCAGCTCCTCCTGCAGTATTCCCCAAATCTCCATGGTTCTGGTCACTCAGGCTAAATCCCTTGGTCTCATGCTGACTCCCCTCTTTCTCTCACACCCTCCAACCAGCCCATCAGCAAATCCCTGGGCTCTCTGAAAAGTACATCCAGAATTTGACCACTCGTCACCACCTTCACTGCCACCTCCCTGGTCCAGGCCACCATCATCTCTTACCTCGTACTGCAATAGGCTCCTGCCTGGTCCCCCTCCCCCCCGCCCTTGTTTTCTCAATCGAGTCTCAACAGAACAGTAAGAATTTTCTATACAAATACAAGGCAGATCATGTCAAACCTTCTGCCCTGCTCCAAACCTTCCAGTGACTCTGCATCTTACTCAGAGCTGAAGCCAAAGCCTCACGGGGGTTATTAGTCCCCACGTGATCCGGTTCCCATTACCTCTCAGTCCCACCATTCACTCTCTCCCTTATTCCCTCTGCTCCAGCTGTTCTCCAACAGTAGACACGCTCGCACCAGGGCCTTTGCCCTTGCTGTTCTCTTTGTCAGGAATGCTCTTCCCCCAGAAATCTGCATGGGCCGTAGCGTCTGGTAAACGGCAGGCTCCGTATGTTGGGGGCCTGAGCAGGGATAAGAAAGGGCATGAGGAGGAAGAGGAGATGATAATGGAGTCTGGGCCCACACAAGAAACAAAATGGTTCATCTTGCTTTCTGTCTTCCTCCTTATGGGGAACTTGCTCCACCCTGGCTCCTCAGGAAGCACCCCACTCTCCATCCCACCCTCAGGAGGGCCTCAAGCTCCAATGGCACCACATCCCTCCAGGACTCGTGGACCTCCTGAAAAGGAAACATCTCACTCCCCTGACGCTGAATGGGACAACCCTCTCTGCTCTGCTCCCAGAGGACGTGGGGAAGAACGGTCTCATCCAATCAGTCACGCAGACACACTTATCTCCACCACCGTCCTGCTGGGCCTGAGCCCATCAAGTCCATCACCGTTCCCCCCTTCTTTTTTTTTTTTTTGCGGTACGCGGGCCTCTCACTGTTGTGGCCTCTCACGTTGAGGAGCACAGGCTCCGGACGCGCAGGCCCAGCCGCTCCATGGCATGTGGGATCTTCCCGGACCAGGGCACGAACCCATGTCCCCTGCATCGGCAGGCGGACTCTCAACCACTGCGCCACCAGGGAAGTCCCCCGCTCCTCGTCTTCTTAACCTCTGCTTACTTTCCCTCCTCGGCCCTGCCTTGCTACTCCCAATCATCAGGGCCCCATTAGCACACATTGGAGGCAGGCTGAGGCATGAAGGCTGGTGTGATGAGGCCAGAACAGCCCGGCCACGGGCCTCCAAGTCGTGGGGGAAGGCAAGTAGACTTGAGGGGAAGGCTTTGGGGGTGGGAGGCTGCAGAGGTCAGAGAGACAAGGAAACAAGCAAAGAGAATCAGAAGCTGTGATGAGATGGTGATCCAGAGGGATGCCGAGAGGGCATCGGCCAGAAAATGGGGGTCACACTCAGAAGCAGAAATGGGGAGAGAAGCAAAAGCCGACAGACGTCAGGAGCTGGAGACAGGGGGTGCAACAGAGAGTCTGACCCCCAGAGACAGACAGACGGACAGAGACAGACCAGAGGAAAGAGACAGAGAGACGCAGGAGCTAGACCGCTATAGGCGGGGAGGGACGGCGGCAGAGGCTACCCAAAGAGACGGAGAGATGCACGGACAGACCAGAAGGCTGCAAAGAAGGCGAGAGAGAAGAAAGAGCGGAGGCGGGAGTGGCGGGAAGCGGCGGGCGCGGGGCGGGCGCAGCGGAGCGGGCGCGGGCGCCGGGAGCCGGCTCGTAAAAGCCGCGCCGAGCGGGGAAATTGCCGCCAGAATCGCTGAGCTCCACAAAACGCTGCCCGCGCGGCCCGCCGCCGCAGCCGCTCCAATCTCCAGACTCATCGCCGCGCGGGCTGGTTATGCATTTAAATGTTATTTAATTGGATTGCGGAGGAGCTGGGGGCCACAGCGGCCCCCGCCCCCGCCCCGCACACGCCGCGCGCAGGGGCTGCTGCCTCCACCACAAATCTGTATTCCGAGTCACAGATTGCAGCGCACCCCCTCCCTACCTCCTCCCCCAGCCCGACGGCTCCCCTCTGCGTTTGGGGTCCTTCTTCTGTTCCCCCCGCCCAAACGGAGCCAGAGGACACTCAGAAAGACACAAGTCCCCGGAAGATGCGTGAAAAGGCAGGGGCTACATAAAAAGACTTCAGACGCACAGAGGCCCAAAGGCAGCAAAAATGGGTCACACTGAATTACACGAGTGTTCATCTGGGAGATTTTTCAAAATGCAGAGACAAGGAAGATCCCCAGGGATCACAAAAGTACACAAATGCATGTAATACACTGGAGACCCACGCTCTGTAGGGAACACATCACCGTACCCCTTGGAATGGTTCTTACGAAGTGACACGACCACACAGGGGGGCAAGATCTTGCTAACTCAGTGACTTTCACAGCCCTTCCTAAAGCTAGGTAAGGAGTAAAACACACGTTCACTCTCACACTCACAGCCACCATCACACCCCAATCGCTCCACTGCGGTGCCTTTCCACGGCTGGAAGGCAAACCCTTTCTTCAAAGACTTGTTCCTCTCCCAGTGCACAGCAGAAGGCATCATCGGATGAGGTTCTGAGAGGCCACTGCATCAGTCATCAAGTTTCCTAAAACCGAACAAAGAAACAAAACTGAGCCAACATCACAACAGGTAGGCTTGAGGACAGACACGGGGAAGGCCTTCCTCAGAAGACAAAGTTTGAGATCCCAAGGGGTGAGACTGGGCTTCTCCCCTATCAACTGCAATAAGAGACCCATTTCTGCAGCCTGGACCAGGAGTCAGCACCATCAAGGTAGATGGAAGGACAAAATGACCTGCTGAGGCATGTCCCCCACACACTCCCAACCAGCCGACAGGGAATTGCTGGCCTGAAATGATCAGGGTCAAGATGCTTCAATTAATGAAAATGGAAATGGCAACCCGGCTTGGCGCAGGCCACCATGGAGGACTGTTCTGGGCTCTCAGCCACCCCCTCTGTGAGCTGGGCATAGAGACTGACATCAGGCTGAGATCCTTGAGGTGGAGTTAGGGGCAGAAGAACAGGCAAGAAGATGTGCAGGAAAATTCTATTGCAGTTGTTTTGTTTGTTTTGTTTTTGACAGAATGAGGGCCAAAACAAGGAGAGAGAAAAGAAAAAGGGAGAGAAAGTTTCCCCCAATACATAATTCAACCTTGACTGGTAAGCTTGGGCTGTGGCCAGGCTGGCATAAGGACCTCTGAAGAAGAAAGCAATTCAGCCTCCCCCAAAGCAATTTATTTCTGTATCACCTGATGGTCATAGCTGGGACGTTTATCCATGTGTCTAAACTCAACGTCTTATGCTCCCACTGAAATTATTTCCTTCTTTGGGGCATTAGGAAAAAATAGAAAACAGCTGGCCTACATCCTCCCAAACAGGAATATTTGGAGAATTGAGACCTAGTCTGGGCCGGGCCACAATCTCTATTCCCTCCCTCCATTCCACTCATCTTCTCTGCCCAGCAATGCCCAGGCTGAGTTTCTGGCCTTTTTTGCTTCAGCACCTGGACACCCCCTGACACAGCTATTGCTGTTTTCCATCCCAGAGGTTCACAGAACAAGAGATCAAAAAGGAAGCCCCATTTCCCATCTCCCATAGAGCCACGCCCAACACCTGGTTCCGGCCAATCCTGGCCCCTGAGCCCCTCCCCGCAACCTTGCAGTTGGGGCTGAGAAATTCTTGGGGCAATCTGACACCATTGGGTGTTCTCCTTTTCCGAACACCCATGCCATGGAGGTGGCAAGATTGAGCAAGTGATGAGAGAAGAACTTTCCAATCACTGCCCTCTCTCAGTGGCACACAGCCTCCTATCCACACTGAGGGCTAATCCCTTCCTCAGTCAGTGTGCCCAGAGCACTGTGTTTAGAACTTGCTCACAGCACGTTTTCTGTTTGATTTATACTATAATTATATGCTTGTATCTCCCAGCACCAGACAGTGAGCAACATGAGGGCAAAGAATCATCTAATTCACCTCTGTCACTCCCTACAGTGTCTAGCGTGGGGAATGGCACATAGCAGACATCAATAAATGTTTGTCAAACTGGGAAAGGAAAGTCAAGGACCACACAGTGGTCAAACTCAAGACTCAATCTTGGGTCTTCCCTGGTGGCTCAGTGGTTGAGAATCCGCCTGCCAGTGCAGGGGACATGGGTTCAATCCCTGGTCTGGGAAGATCCCACATGCCGCCGAGCAACTAAACCCGTGTGCCACAACTACTGAGCCTGCGCTCTAGAGCCCACGAGCCACAACTACTGAAGCCCACACGCCTAGAGCCCGGCTCCGCGACAAGAGAAGCCACCGCAATGAGAAGCCCGTGCACCACAACGAAGAGTAGCCCCCGCTCGCCGCAACTAGAGAAAGCCCGCGTGCAGCAACGAAGACCCAACACAGCCAAAAATAAATAAATAAATAAATTTATTTTTAAAAAGAGACTCAATCTTGCTTTAGGCCATCCTGTTTCAGTAAGAAAAAAAAACAGGAAGAGCCCCTTTCCTCCCCAACACACTCCATCCTGCAGGTCTCAGAAGCACTCCCACCCCAAGCACAGCTTGGTTTCTATCAAGTTGAGTGTGTGTAATTGTGTGCGTGTGTGTGCGCATACATACATGTTGGAGTGGGACCTTGAAGACCCCATCACTTCTCTGAACCGGAATTCGCGTCACCATCACTGGGCAAACACAACAAACTCTGGAGATACTCATGTTACTGGATGGGCACCCTGGGGTAGATCTCCAAACCCAGATGTGGGCACCCAGATGTGCATTCGTCCTGGACACCAACTTTGTGCCAGGTGTGGGGTTACATACGGGGAAGGGAATATGAGGCTCTCTCCTTGCCTTCAGGGCATCCAGGGCAATCCTGTCTTCACCTTGGCTGCATATCCACAGCACAAAGAGAAAAATAGATGCGAGGCTATACTTCAGACCTCCCTAATTAACATCTCTTAAAGTGGAGCTGGGATGCTTGCCTTTTTTAAAACCTCTGCAGGTGAACTGATTCACAGTTCTATCCAACAGAACCTTCCAAGAGGATGGAATGTTCTGCATCTGCATCGTCCAGTCAGTAGCCACTAGCCATGTGTGGTTACTGAGCACTTGAAATACGGCAAGTGACTAGAGTTGAATTTTTTATTTTGCTTAATTTTAATTAAACAGCCACACATGGCTAGTGGCCAACATATCAGACTGCAAAACTCCTGATGATCCCAAATCACTTCAATTTGGCTTTAAAATACTTCTCACAACATTGTGTGTGTGTGTGGCGGGGGTGGGGGGTGTTGCCACGCCGTGCGGCTTGCAGGAGCTTAGTTCCCTGACAAGGGATTGAACCCCGGCCCGGGCAGTGAAAGCACCTGAGTCCTAACCACTGGTCAGCCAGGGAATTCCCTTACAATATTGTTTGGTAGCAGCTGACATCACCATGCCCTTTGGCCCAGGAGAAAACAATGAGCTTCCCCTCCCTAAGGACACTCTCACATGTACTGAAGAAACTGTTCTAAAATGGATTGGGGGGTAGGGGCCAGTCTGGTATTTTAAGGCCTATTAGCCAGCTAAGCCACCACACCAGCCTCCATGCCCAGACTGGAGGAAAGGCATGGAGTACCCATTCGTTAGAGGTTGACATTGGTCAGGGAAGAAAAAGCGGTGACATAATTTTAGGTGCCTGTTATGGACTGATTTGTGACTCCCCCAAACTCCTACTGAAGCCAAGTTAAACGAGGTCATAAGGGTGGGTGGCACCTTAATGCAATATGACTGGTGTCCTTCTAAGAAGAGAGATATCAGGCAGGTGCACACAGAGAAAAGGCCATGAAGGGCACAGCGAGAAGGCAGCCACCTGCACACCCAGGAGAGAGGCCTCAGGGGAAATCAAACCTGCTGACATCTACATCTTGGACTTCTAGCCTCCAGCACTGTGAGAAAATAAATTGTTCAAGCCCCCCAGTCTGTGGCATTTTGTTATGGAAGCCCTAGCAGACTAACATGGTGCCCTTGGGAAAAAGCAGGCCCAGGACCCTATTCAGCCTCTCCCTGAAAAGATGCACCCCAAGAATTGAGGGCAACAACCCTCTAGAAGCCAGATCCAGCAGTGACTCTGACACACCTAAGCCTTCAAGTCATCATCTTGGTCACTACTATTCAAGAGCCTCTACGCACTGCCCAACCCTACCTCCACGACCTTGTGATTCTCACCCCAATGCTAGGCTTTCACCCCAACCAACTCTATCCCCCTGAGACATCTTCCCTACACACTAATCCCCTCCCTTCCCATTCCTGACCCCACTGCACCTACACTGCCTCCTGTATGGCTTGCCCCTCCATCCCCCATCTGTTGGGTGTTTTAAGTGCATGTTCTGTGCATCTCACTTCCTTCACTGGACTGCAAATTCTCAAAGATTAGTCTAGCATTCAAGACCTTTCACAAGCTGGCCCCAACTTAGCTCTCCACCTTGTTCTCCCAACTGGGCCAAGTCAACATTAATCTACTCGCCAGCCCTTGAACAATGCTCTTCACTAAGCTCTCCAAAACTTTCCCAGTCTCTAAAGCCATCTGAAATGCCACCTCCTCCAGAAAGCTCTCCCTGACTACCTTGGCTAAATACATAAGAGAACAATGGCTCTTATCTCTGTGCAATTATTCCAGTGCCCAGTTCTAGTGCTCTAACTGGGGCAATAACTACTTAGAAAGAGAGGAAAGGAGTCTAAGGAACATGGGGGTGCAAAGCTGTAATGTAATTCTGATGCCAACCACCCGGAGTTAGCACAGACCCCTCAGGTTTAAGGGCAGAGCCCCCAACAAGACTGCCCTCACTGTAGATGCCAACTTCAAGTTTGGAGGTCCCCAGGCCACCTGCACTGCTGCCTAACTGGCTACAAATTCAAGGGTTCCCACACCCTCCTCAGGCTCGATAACTTGCTAGAATGACACAGAACTTAGGAAAGCACTCCACTTACAATTACAGTTTTATTATAAAGGATACAAATCAGGACCAGCCAAATGAAGAGACACATAATGCAAGATCTGGCAGGCTCCCAGTTTCCACGTCCTTTCTCCCAGAGTCAGGACACATCACCCTCCTGACACATCCATGTGTTCACCAACCAGGAAGCTCACTGAAGCTTCCATGTCCAGAGTCTTTATTAGGGTTTCATTATGCAGGCATAAGTGATTGAAATCATTGACCATGCGGCTGAGCTCAGCCTCAGTCCTGCCTCCTCTCTCTGGAGGGCAGGCTGATATCACCTGGCTTGAAGCCCCAGCCCTCTAATCACAGTTGGTCTTTCGGGAATGGTCAGCCCTCCTGAGTCAAATTTCAGCATAACCTCAAGTGTGGTCTGAGGGTCCCACCATGGATGACAAACTCCCAGCACTTGGGAAATTCTGAGGATCTAGAGGCTCCCTCCCAAGAACCAAGAATGGAGGCCACTCAAATTACTTATTATACAATGGGGGGGACACGTATTAAAAATCTGATTTATTGGGCTTCCCTGGTGGCACAGTGGTTGAGAGTCCGCCTGCCGATGCAGGGGACACGGGTTCGTGCCCCAGTCCGGGAAGATCCCACATGCCGCGGAGCGGCTGGGCCCGTGAGCCACGGCCGCTGAGCCCGTGCGTCCGGAGCCTGTGCTCCGCAACGGGAGAGGACACTACAGTGAGAGGCCCACGTACCGCAAAAATAAATAAATAAATAATCTTATTTGAGAGCTGGAGATGACCTGTCCTAGGAGCTAGAGTCCAACCATGTGTTCCTTATTAAGCTGGTCTCTGCCCCCAACTGAATTCACTCTCCCAGCCCTTACTAAAGGGACAGCCATTCAGCAGACGTAAGAAATGAGTCAGCTGGAGATACCAGGCTCCCATCCACCCATCACAGTGCCCCAAGTAGCAGACAAACCACTGGACAGGGCCCTAACAGAGACCCTACAGCTTTGGCAAGGCAATTAGAGACTGTTCATACCACCCCCCGGTACCCAAGAGAACCCTTTGCAAACAGGAAGAGGTAAGAGATGGGAAAACATAAACCACCACCTTCTACACCTGACATGCAGGAGGGAAAAAGAGCCAACACAAAAGTGTTTAGGAGCTTTTAATGCTTAGACGGAAAAATCACAGGCTGGGTTTGTCATAACTCATTAGTCCATCTCTGGTGGGGCAAGAATCTGCCCATCACTCAGGCTACAGGTGGAGGCCCAGCCCCTACCTCCACCCGGGTCTTTGTGTCAGAGGGGCTTCCTGTGTAGTGCAGTGCAGTGCCTCCCCAACCTGGGGGCAAGAAAGCTAGAAAAGGTGTAAGGAGCACCCACGTGCCAGGCATTACGCAAGGCACTTTTAAGGGTTACCTCAGTTAATCCCCACGCCAGCCCCACGAGGCAGGGACCCCATTTTATAGATGAGGATCCCGAGGCTTGGAGAGGTCAAGCAACTTGTCCAAAGTCATAAAGTTCACAAGTCTCAAAGCTGGGATGGAAATCCAGGTCTTCTGGCCGTTCCCACGCTGCCACACTGAATTGTCTCTCTCTGACGCAGCCTCAGTCTCCCATCAGAAGCTCACTCTCAGCAGCCATGACCCACGCTTTGTCCTGGTCCCTGTGAGGCAAGGGGTGAGCTGAAGGAAGCCATTCTAGGACGGGTGGGGATCCTGGCAGAAGCTTTTCTCTAAAACGGCAAATATGACCTCGGAAGTCACTGTTCAGGTCACTCTCCGCCGAAGAGAGGCTCCAGGGAAACACTGAGGTGGAGCAGTTTGCAGGTGCTGGCTCTCTGTGGAGCTGGGTACCACAGACCAAAGAAGCAACGCTCAAAGGAAGGTGAGGCGGGCAGGAATCGGGAGGGCAAGCAGGAGTAGTGTCCAAACTGCCGCGGCAGGTCCTAGCAACCAGGGAGCCGAGGGGGACCTTTTCGCTCCAGTCCAGGAGGCACGCGGCCATCTGCTTGCCCCGAAGGACCCAGGGGACCTTGAACACATCCTGTGCAGGCCGCAGGGGCGCTCACTTCGTTAACAGCGGCAGCAGCCCCAGCTCGTTCAGTCTCTCCTTGGCCACCACCTCCCAGCCCTTGTTGGCCTGCGGGTTGCGAGGGGACGGGTGCAGGAGCCCCTCCACCTGGACCTCGGGCATCAGGCTGGCCAGAGCTCGCCGCGCCCGCTGCTCAGCCAGGCGGCCCACGCCCACCACCAGCCTCACCCCCAGCAGCTGCACCTGCCGGCACAGGGCCGCATCACAGACCCCAAGGAGCTGTTCTCGCTGCTTGGCCGGCAGCTCGGCGGGGGTGAGGTTGCGGCCGCTGGGAGCCAGGAGGAGCAGAGGACACAGGTTGTGGACGAAACAGTGACGAAAGAAGACCTCGGGCTGTCCACAGAGGTTCCGGAAAAAGCCCCAGAACCGGGCACCACTCACCTCGGACTGAGGGCACTCCAGTCCCAGCACTGGTCGCTTGGGGTGCTCTTGGGGAGGGGTCTGCACAGGCCCCCCAATGCCCAACCAGTCCCGGACTACACTCACTTCCCCAAAGGGCACCTGTGGGGAAGGAGAGACACACCAGGGCTTCAGACTGGAGAACTGACGCCTGGGCTCTGAACCAACCAGCCCCTCTCCACCCTCCAAGAGGATCTAGCTGCACCCCACTCACCCCCCACTCCAACCACCTTCACCCAAGGGCCTGAGACAAGGATTCTTGGCCCTTGGTTTGAGCCTGTCCCTCTTTCTCCAATTGTTCGTGTGGCTTGCGGTCCAGGAGGATCTATTTGTTTGCCTCTACCCCACGAGCCTTTGGGACCAGGTACAGGAAGCACATGGGGGATATGTGGTCCCACACAGGGCGTGACGGGTAGCAGGGGGGACAGACAGATGGCCCGAGACAGAAAGGCGGCCAGAGCTAGAGGAGGCACAAGGACAGGGCTGACCACTGCTCTCTGGGTGCCCTCTCAGCCCAAGCCTCAAGCTGTCGTTTCCATCGATCATCATGGATCACCTTTCAGCCCCCAGTTGGGATCAATAAAAGCAATTGAGCCTCCTGCCCTGAAGCCTCTTCCCCTCCCCCACCTGCCGAGCACCCGCACAGAGGGGCAGTCACTCATCTGGAGGTCTGCAAGGGAAGCAGGCAGGCCCTGGAGTCTGCTCTGTTCCGAAGCTCTCCTCAAGCTGAGAAGCAGAACCCGGGTTGCCGGAAAGTCCTGCATCTCTTTCCTACCCACCCCGGTCAACCCGTCTCCCCACGGACCCCATAAGTCCTGGTCCCTCTCCTGAACTCAAGCACGCTCTAGGGAGAGGGGAGATCCGGCAGGGTAAGGAAAGGATGGGGCTGGCGGAAGGAAGGGCTCTCAGAGGCAATTAGTGGACAGCTCACAGGGGAAGCGGAACTACCATTAATGTGCTTGGTTAACTAGGGGCAGCGAGGCCGGGAGAGTGTCTGAGACCACAGGAGCCAGTGTGTGGGGCGGGGGGGCCCACACACGTCCACAGCCGCGCACAGGCTCCCCACAGCCCGCGCAGCCAAGCATCCACCCTGAAGCCTCCCCCTCCACCCAACAGAGGAAGCCGACCTCTTTACCCCAGTCTGGGCCATGCCAAAGGGTCCTGGGTTCATGCCCAAGAAGAGCACTTGCTTGGGCCCCTGGCAGTAGCGGGTCACGTAGCTGCGATGCGGCTCCCACGCATACTCCACAGGATTGTAGATGACGCCCACGGGCTCAGAAAACTGCAGCTGCTTCAGCTCAGCATTAAGCCGGAGCTCCTCCTCCAAGAAGCCCTCAGCCGAGCTTCGAGGGGAGGGCTGGGGCTCCACCAGAGCACCCCCCTCACAGAGGGGCCCTGGCGGGAAAGCCTGGGGCACAGCCATGACACTGTCACCTGGAAAAGAGATGGACAGAGGCCCCAACAGCCCCAGTCATAGCGTGGGAGGGATCCAGGCTGGCCAGGGCCCCTACTACCACTTCCTGGGCTCAGAAGAGACTGTCGGGCTTCCCTGGTGGCGCAGTGGTTGAGAGTCCGCCTGCCGATGCAGGGGACACGGGTTCGTGCCCCAGTATGGGAAGATCCCACGTGCCGCGGAGCGGCTGGGCCCGTGAGCCATGGCCGCTGAGCCTGCGCGTCTGGAGCCTGTGCTCCACAATGGGAGAGGCCACAGCAGTGAGAGGCCCGCGTACCGCAAAAAAAAGTAAAAAAAGAAGAGACTGTCAGTCACCCCCAGCCTCCAGGCAAGCTCTCGCTCATCTCAGCTCCTGGTAATGAAGGGCCCTTCCTCTTCTGGATTCAAGTATCCTCCCTCTTTATATATTACCTGGTGAGCACAACCCATAACCACCAACCATCCCCCACTCCAAACCTCCTTTCCATCAGGCACAGGTTTTGAGTCACTGGTTCCTAGGCCACGCCTAGGTTTTCAATAAATATTTACATGGCAAACTTGCAGCACCTAAAACAAGCCCAGCCAGGAGGGACTGTGTCCTGGAAACCAATGTGCTAAAGGGTGGGATGCAGGTGCACAGCCACAGCCCAGAGACTAATTACAGAGCGGATTACAGTAGCTTCCAGGTGGTGAGCAACTGCTCCGTGCCAGGTACCCCTCACTGATGTGCACGACAACCCCACGAGGTGGGTATTACGGTTCCCACGTTACAGGGGAGAGAACTGAGGCTTAGCAAGATCAAGCAACGTGCCCAGGGTCACGTACTTGGCAAATAACGAAGCTGGGATTTGAACCCAAACCATCTGACTCAAGGCTGTGCGCATCACCACCCACACCCATCTCGCTTTAGACGGTTCCATCGGCCACCCTAATTCTACAACCCCGCAACCACAGCCCAGCTTCTTGCCCACGTTCAAGAATCCTCAGTGGTGAGTGAGACGATTACCAGACTCACACTAGACTCCTACAAGCTAGGTAACCCTGGCCAGAGCCTCAGGTCTCCTCACCCAAATACTAAGAAAAACAATATCCACCTAACAATATTGATATAAGAAATGGAATGAGATATTGTGTGTAAAGGGCGGCCCGGGGGAGGTAAAGGGGGAAGGGAAGAGGATGAGGAAGAGGGAAGGGGGGAAGCAGGAAGAGGGAGCACCCCAGCGAGCTCTGTAACCCACAGAGGCCATTCCTTCCAATCTTCCTTCTAATCACTCCCATGCAAACCCAGTGGTCCAAACTGACCTTTCCATTCACACTTTCAAAACGCCCTTCCTACCTCAGCTCCCCAAACCTTGCACATGCTATTTCTACAAACCCAATTTTTCACAGACTCCTTGAGTGAAGCAGGACTGTGAGTCCCTTACCCCTCCACACATCCAAATCATACATCCCCTTCCAGATGCAGTTCCAACTATCCCTTTGGTAAAGCCGTCCCTCTTCAGGATGCTGCACCATTTGCTGTACCTTCCCAGCCTCGCCCAACCCAAGTACGGCTGGCGTGAGGCCTGGGAATCTGTATTTTAAACAGGCTTCTTCAAGTGATGCTGATTGTTGGTGACGGCTGAGAACCACTGCACGTCACCATGGTTAGCTGCTTCTTCATGAATTCACACCTGGCCTCTCAGACTAGACTTGAGGCAGATCAGAGAGGAGACCCTGTTTAATTTTTCTCCATAGCTCCAAGGTCCTAGCTTTTATTAGGCAGTCAACAAACACCTGCTCAGCTGTATCCATACCATCTTTTTTCAATCCTGTTTAAAACTACCTTCTGGGAGTTCCTGGTGGCCTAGTGGTTAGGATTCCGGGCTTTCATTGCCATGGACCAGGTTCAATCCCTGATTGGGGAACTGAGATCCTGCAAGCTGTGCAACACGGCCAAAATAAATTTAAAAATAAATAAAACTACCTTCTACCCAGGAGCCTTTCCTGATGGACTCCTCTCCACTTCTACATCCTGAGTCCACTCAAGGCTCAGCTGCCTGCTTTGCCCTCTGCTTGCTTCTGAGGGCTTGCCAGGCTCTGGCATGTTTCCATCACATCTGGGCCTCCCACAGGGCAGGGACCATGGTTCTTCTCCCTCTCAACCCCTTGCCCAGGTCAAGAGTAACCTCTTCCCCGAGATGGGACCTCAAGGTCGACACAACAGCTTGATCCATCAACCTGTTCTCTGACCCTAGCCTAGAGAAAGTGGGAGAGAGAGAGAGAAAAAATCTTAAATCAACTATACCCCAATACAAAATAAAAATTTAAAAAAAAATCAGGGCCAAACTTAGGAAATCCTTCCCTGGACTGATCTCAGAAGTCTTTAACTGATCTGTCTGGGTGGCTACCCACGGCCAATTGAACTCAAATAAAAGCTGAGAAGGGAGCTGCGGAGAACTCAATAGTCTCAGGGGCCCTTGATTTGCATCTCCCCACACAGTGCCAACATTAGTAGGTTGGCTGCTCCAAGTCTGGAACCTCTCTCAGGCCTTAAGTTGAGCCTACCTTTGATCTTTAGGGACCCATGCTGAAGACAGCAAGGCTGGGGGTACACAAAACAGTGACAAGGTCTTATTTTCAGTGTTCCAGAATTTCAAAGCCTGACCGGATGGCAAGAGCTGCAGGCTATGTGTCAACTGACTCAAATTCTAGTCCTGGTTTTATCTCTAGGGTTCTCTTAAGTCATTTACCTCTCTTCTCTATGAAATAATTCCATCCAACCTACCACCAGCTGTTAACTCATTTATACTTTTCAATATTTATGAGTTTCTTACATGAGAGGCACTGTGATAGTCTCCTGGTGGGGAAGAAGTCCAAAATGAATAAAATGTAAGCCAGGTTCATAAATGACTGTGACAAGACAGATAAACAATTGTTATACACTGTGATTCCAGCTTTAATGTCCTGAACAAAACACCATGAAAGCCCACCAAAGGAGAAACTTGGATGTCCTATCGAAAGTCACCCAGGGCCACAGACTTAAGAAAGGCAGATACTTTCTAAATGACAGTGCCATATTACATTAAGTGCGAAGGAAATGGAGGGTGACCCACCGATACGTCTGGCCACCCAGGCTCTCTGACACTAAACACAGCAAGTGCAGAAGGAATCCAAGACACTATCCACTCCCCTGTCCCTTGGGGGCACTCCAGGAATCCACAGGGACAATCAACAAATCCTTAAACCAATAATGATAACAATAATAATAATGGAGCATGGACCCCGAAACAACATTTCAGCTCTCCTCCTAGTTCCGAGGGGGCTGACGGCTAAGCTCCACAAGAAATCTCGACCTCCGCCCGCGGGCTCCGCCCGACGGGAAAGCCTCGTCTCCGCAGGCCTTCCGGGCGGCTCCATGGGCTCGGCTCTCCCTGCGCCGGGCGAGCCCCTGACGGAGCGAGGGGCCCCGAAACACAGACACCCCGACTCCCCGCCTGCCACCCACGGGGAGCCCGTGGAGCTCCCAGCCCGCCCCCAAAGCCCCAAGTTCCCAGACTCCCACTTCCCTACCTGGTCCAGCGCCCCATCCGGTTTCCGGTTCCTTTCCCCCGCCCCTGGGCGCGGAGGGCTGTGGGAATTGTAGTCTATTTTGTTTAGGGAAGGCGATTGGCGTAGCTACGGCCACTTCCGCCGGAAATACTAAAATTCCCGGAAGGTGTGCTAAATTAGCCCTAAGTGACGCTGGGGATTGTAGTTTATTCTTTACAGCGGGGCTAAATTCTGCAGACTTGAGAAGTGAGAAGCCAAGCTCTGTAAGGATCTTGGAGATCCTTTCTAGCCGTAAAGGGCATCACCTTTCCAAAAGTTCATCCACAGCACTTTTCCCAAAGGAATTGTCAATCAAGGAGCTTCAACTATCCGCAGTCTCTCAACTCACCTGAGGGTATTAACAATGGCTACAGACCATTTCTAGCCCTCCTTCTGCCCCAGGTATAAGAGACCTCTCCTTTGCAGCTCTCCAAGGACTGTATATAGAACAACCACGGAGGCACTTCTGGCATCTCTAACAACTCCTTAGTAATGACTTTGAGACTCTTGCATCCCCCATTACTGTCCAAACCCCTGTCTCCATGGCTTTACCATTTCAGTTCTCTCCCTACTCTCCTCTGCTGTCTACCCAGCTCTATGACCTCCCATCCTTCCCAATCCTCCCCCTCGAATACTCTGTCCAGCACACCTTCCTAGACCAATATCATGGCCTCATCTAACAGTTCATTCCCTCCCACCTCCCCAACCCAATACTAATATCCAAAGCTGTCCCACTCCTAGCTTTGTTCTTGTCCTGTCTCTGGATCTGTTTCTGTGTCTTGACTATAATATTTTCATTAGACTGTAAACACCATAAGGCCTGTTATCTTGTAGATTCCTCCCATCCCCCTGCCCTGAATACTCCAGTACAGCCATGACTGAGACCAGGGAAAGCAGTCTCCCTGCAGGTGGAGACCAATGAATCCCAGAACAGGAAGAGGTGAGAGAACAAGGATGCTACCCCCTTCCCTAGCCTCCCCTGCTCTCCTACCAGCAGACAAAAACTTAAAGGATGCAGGAGGAGCTTCAGGGAACTGTGAGCAGTGAGCCTCTGAACCACAGGTGAGAAACCACCCCTACCCTGGCAAGACTTCGGAAACTGAATTAATCATCCACCTCAACAAATTCCATTATTTCCTGAGCTTTCATTTGTGCTAGATTCTCTCCCTCTCTGTGTCTTTGACTCTCTCTGCCTATGTAAATGTATCTCTATCGCTAGTCTCTCGTATAGCTGTGTATCTGTGTGTCTGTCTCTCCCTCTGTGTACATCTACCTCCCTATCTCTGCTTTTTTCTCTGGAATGAGTGAAATAAGAATATCCTGGGGACTTCCCTCGTGGCGCAGCGGTTAAGAATCTGCCTGCCAATGCAGGGGACACAGGTTCGATCCCTGGTCTGGGAAGATCCCACATGCCACGGAGGAGCCAAGCCCATGCGCCACAACAACTGAAGCCTGCGCTCTGGAGCCTGCACGCCGCAACTCCTGAGCCCGTGTGCTGCAACTACTGAAGCCCGCGCGCCTAGAGCCCGTGCTCTGCAACAAGAGAAGTCACCGCAATGAGAAGCCCGTGCACTGCAACGAAGAGTAGCCCCCCGCTCGCTCGCGCAACTAGAGAAAGCACGCGCGCAGCAATGAAGACCCAACGCAGAAAAAAAATAAAAGAATATCCTGAACTAGCCAGGTCCCTGCTCAGGCTCCTCTATCTCCATAGATCTATGCATTTGTGTGTTTCTAAACAAAAATTAGGAGGGAAGGGGAACCACACCGGTGGTGTTATCTCATTGCTTAGGAATTCTAGGAGGGAATTCCCTAGTGGTCCAATGGTTAGGACTTGGCGCTTTCACTGCTGTGGTCCCAGGTTCAATCCCTGGTCAGGGAACTAAGTTCCCTCAAGCTGCGTGGTGCAGCCAAAAAAAAAAAAAAAATTCTAGGAGCCTCACCAACCCTTTGACAACCCTCCCGCCACCCCAGCCTTTGTCCCTTGCTGCCAAGCACTATCAGG